>NC_133658.1:241510122-242246205 GCF_037893015.1 Macrotis lagotis
TCTGAACCTGGGTGCTCCTGACTCCAGGGCCAGTGCTCTGTCCACTGAGCCACCTGGCCACCATTATTATTATCTATTCTATTCTATTCTATTTTGGTTTTTGCAGGGCAGTGGGGTTGGGGTGGCTTGTCTGGGGTTTGCAAAGCCCCAGTAATAGTTGGGTGTCTGGGGTCAGATTTGGGCTTGGGTGCTCCTGACTCCAGGGTTGGTGCTCCATCCATTGTGTCATCTAACTACCCCATTATTATTATTATTATTATTATTAATTTTTTCCTCTTTACTTTATTGCTCATGAGGGTCTATTTTTTGGGGGGAAGGGGTACTGTGTTTACTCTTAAACAATAATGTTTTACTAATATATAAAAAAATCTGTACAAAAACAAAATAAATATAATTTTTTAAAAAAAGCAAAACAAATTCAAAGTACCAAGCAAGAATTAAGGAAAATAAGAGAAAATAGTGATTTTTAGTCTTAAGAAGATAAATAAAAGATGACAGGCAAAGGGACTATGACATAACCTCTTCTCAATGAATTCCACTTTAATTTCCTACCCTACAATCTTACTATACTAAAATAAATAGAAATAATTATCACTTAAAATATTTTTAAAAGGGACAGCTAGGTGGCGTAGTGGATAAAGCACCGGCCCTGGAGTCAGGAGTACCTGGGTTCAATCTGGTCTCAGACACTTAATAATTACCTAGCTGTGTGGCCTTGGGTAAGCCACTTAAACCCATTTGCCTTGCAAAAACCTAAAAATATATATATATTTAAAAATGTGCCAAATAACTGAATATTCATAAGATATTTTGACAGAAATCTAAATAAGGACATGGTCAAATGAATCAAATATATTTCATGCAATGTCAATAAAAATACCAATACGATACATCAAATCAAGTAATAAAATTCATATGGAAAAAGACAATAGCGAGAATTTTTTTAAAATGAGGGAGATAGATATCCTGTCAAATTTAAAAATGTATAATACAAAATAACTACAAAAACAGGAATTTGGAGGGGGGGGGCTTAGGTAAAAAGAGATCAACAGAACTATCAAAATATTAGAAATGTAACCTAATTTGAGGTTGTTCAGCATAATAACACTATCAAACTCAACAGGGAAAGGGAATGCTAAGAGGGCAAATAATATAGGTGGAAATAATCACAAGCAAAACAAATTTTCTTAAAAGAGAATGGGGTGGGGGAGAACTGGAATCTAAGGGGATGTTCATCAATTGGAAATATCTTTTACAACTCTCACTTCGATACTCCCATACTTTCAGATCCTCATCATTTCATGCTTAGAATATCACAAGATTCCCTAGGTGGTTCTCTCTCACACAGTTAACCATTCTCTCTACCACTGTCACATATCTTTCCTAAAATATTGCTTTCATCAAAATTACCTAAGAGCATTAAGTTTTAAAGTAAGAGTTTGCATAAGCTTCTCCTATCCTAATTATATTGTTCCTTTTCCTTGTTTGGAAATATTAACCCCCTACTCTAACTCCTATCCCCTAAAGATTCAATTTAATACCAAGCACAGTGGCTAGGAGTTGACAACACACACACACAAAAAAAAATAGAAGAAAATAGGTTTTGATCTCAAGGAGTTTATATTTTACTGTAGGGAAAACAAAAAATATCAACTACAGATTAAATAATTTTCCCCCTTTTTAGCAGGCTAACTGAAGTGGGGAACAGGAATTAGAGAAGTAGAGACTACCAACTAGTGGGATCAGGGAGTCATGCGGCACTCCCTGAAAGGAGCTAGGGATTCCAAAAAGTAGAGATGAATAGGGAGAATATGCCAGGTAAGGAAGGCAAAGAATGAGAGAATACAAGAATACAGTTTGCCTTGAATGGAGAGTGCATAAAGAGAAATAATTACTATTCTGTCTGAAAAGACGAAACACCAAATGGTTAAAGGCATTCAATGCTAACCAAAGGTGTCTGTATTTTATCCTAAAGAAAGTAGAGAGCTAATGAAGTTTCTTGTGAGAGGGAATGATGTGGACCATACACTGTACAATTTACTAGGTATATCCTCCCCTGCTTGTTCACATCCTATTTTTCAAGAAACAGTACTTGGGCTAGACTTTAAGTCATAGACTTAAACCTAGAAGATGTCCTCATTTTATTGATTAGAAAAATGAGACCCAAAAAAGTTAAATGACTTGACCATAGCTTTATATGCCTTAGAGATGAGATCTGAACCCTTTTTCCTGTAATTAAATCTACCTTAAACCTTTACTAGAAGACCCCATTCCTTCTTTCAAATTTGAGTATAGAATTTATAACTATATATTGTTAGCCAATTTATTCATGAAATACTTAACTAAATAACAAATAGAACAAAAACTACATTTAGGATGCATAAGCTCTTCTTACAATGAAATACAGAAACTAAGAAGAAACCCCAAAATGACACATTACACTAATTAAATACCAAATCACAACTGTATGTCTTTATAGTTATCAAAATATAGCAGTAATGCCATGAATTCATTTAGTATAAATCTTTCTCCATTCTTAAGGCAATCAGTGCCTTGCTGGGTTCTGTCCTCTCTGTAGTAAGGAATTCTTTGTAGTTCTATGGAGCAAAAAGTCACAAGCAACAACACAATACTCTCTCCTTTTCTTTGTTTTTCACAAAATGAGTGCATGTTGTACTAATGTTTGCTTCAGTCGGTTCAATTACTACCACCACCATTCTTCAGGGATTGACTCACATTAGACACAGCTAACCAAAATTAAACAAGGTTAACACAATTAAATGAAGAAGAAACAGGTGTCTTAACATGTCCCATTTATGGGGCAGCTAGGTGGCGCAGTGGATAGAGCACCGGCCCTGGAGTCAGGAGTACCTGAGTTCAAATCTGACCTCACACATTTAGTAATTACTTAGCTGTGTGGCCTTGGGCAAGACACTTAACCCCACTTGACTTGCAAAAGAAAGTCCCATTTAATTGATGGGGGGGGGGGGGGGGGAGGTTCAAAAAATATAGCTGTATGATGTGCCTAAAACAGGAATGCATTTGGATTCAGAAGAATTGGATTTAGAACCTACTCTAGGGGCGGCTAGGTGGCGTAATGGATAAAGCACCGGCCCTGGAGTCAGGAGTACCTGGGTTCAAATCTGGTCTCAGACACTTAATAATTACCTAGCTGTGTGGCCTTGGGCAAGCCACTTAACCCCGTTTGCCTTAGTAAAAACCTAAAAAAAAAAAATGCTAGAACCTACTCTATTACTTACTCTGTGACCATAGTACAGGTCCAGGACCAGAACCCAAATTTATAAGTTAGCACAACATTTTACATGAAAATATGCCCAACAGTATTACAAGACCTTAAAGAATTATGTTCACTGCAATTTATTATACCTATATAATAATGAAGTGTGCATTTAAACAGGGAGTATTTAATGTAAAATAGGTTTTACATTAATATTTTTAAATATTTTCATAATATTTAATAATTAGCTTCTTTTATAATTGTATGTATTTTGTTAAATGAAATTCAAAATTACTCCAAGGAGTTTATATTTCCTCCTCCTGCCAAAAACTGTCCATGACACACAAAAAAAAATGGTAAGAACTCCCATTTCAATTAAAAAACAAAACAAAACAAGGGGCAACTACGTGGCACAATGGATAGAGCATTGGCCCTGGAGTCAGTAGGCCCTGAGTTCAAATGCAACCTCAGACACTTCATAATTACCTAGCTGTGTGACCTTGGGCAAGTCACTCAATCCCACTGCCTTGCAAAAAAAAAAAAAAAACAACCACCAACTTTGGGACCTTGAATTTTGAAAAATTCAGCTAAAATGAATATCCAATCCCTTTCTCCTCTCACAATCTTTCCCTGCCTCCAAACACTTTCAACTTAGATAAGATGTCAACCTTTAATCCCCTCTGGGGACACAAGAAGACATTTTGGTTAGGGTTGGAGACTCAACTTTAAACCCAGCACCTTCTTAGCTGAGGTTCAATGTTAAGATCATTTACAGAAGGAAACTGACTTTTCAGTGACGTAGCTTCTCTGACAAGTGTTGACAACCTGAAACGGATTTGGTCAAAGTATGGTGGATAAGTAGTTTTAGGCACTCAAGTCTGTAAGGCCTAAACTCCATAGAGCTGGAACCTTTTATGTCCCTAGGTGACCAGGAAGTTTGAGTCAGGGAAGTTGAGGCCATCAGGCTCCTAGGGGCAACTCTATCTTCTTTTAGGTAAAAATATTTATTAAGTTATGGGTGGGAGGAAAGGGGTTACTTTCTGAATCAAAGTTTAAATTCACTTTTAAAAGTCACTATGGGTTTTTTAAAATTCTTGCTTGTTTATTTAAATGCTTTTGTTGATGTTACTAAGAATAGAACAATACAAGAAAATGAAGACTATGTCTCCCATCATACCTATATCTCTCCCCCCCAATGGTCAAAAGAAAATCCAAAGTAAAGTAAATTGCCAAAACTATCAGAAAAAAGTCAGTGAGTCAGAAATAGATACAACTCCCCTCACATCCTTTGCAATTTCAAGACATGTTACAAGAAATGTAGCATTTTTTAATTTCAAAGAGCAATAACATTCTCATTTGTTCTATTGTTATTGGCAAGGGTAATGGATGACAGGTAGACAGAGTTACAATGATGTTCTCCCAATATGTGGGCAAAATGAAGGTTTCTACCATGCTAGGTGAGAAGGCATAGCTGAAAGTTGCACAGGAGGGCAGCTATGTGGCACAGTGTATAAAGCACCGGCCCTGGAGTCAGGAGTACCTGGGTTCAAATCCGGTCTCAGACACTTAATAATTAACTAGCTGTGTGGCCCTGGGCAAGCCACTTAACCCCATTTGCCTTGCCAAAAAAACCTTACAAAAAAAAAAAGTTGCACAGGAAGGGCAAATACTAATGGGTTTTGATCTATATTGCTGGAAGAAAATCTTGAATAAACCAAATAAGAGATTTAAGAGTCAATAACTTTAGATATTATTTCAGTTGAATGAGGGGATAAAGAAATGGAAGGAAAAAACTCCACATAGGAAAAATTCCTTCCTCTCCCCTCATCCCATTTTTTAATCCAAATTAACTTAAAGCCTGACTTTGATTGTGGAGATTTAAAATAACTGGAATCTCTATATAGATAGTTGTTGTTTTAAGAGTTGTAACTGGGGTGGCTAGGTGGAGCAGTGGACAGAGCACCAGCCTTGGAGTCAGAAGGACCTGGGTTCAAATCTGACCTCAGACACTTAATAATTACCTAGCTGGGTGGCCTTGGGCAAGCCACTTAACCCCATTGCCTTGAAAAAAAAAATCTAAAAAAAAAGTTGTAACTAATTTTTCTGAGATGATACAACAGGCAATCCATTTGTAGTTTTTTCAAAACTCAACCCACCCAGAAAGGGGTATAATGACCTCTGTGTGCCAATTTATAAAATCTGACTGATGCCAAATTTTAAGTAACACCGGAACACTTTCTAAGAATAGAGAGTTCTCAAAATGGAAACTGGGGGAAATGGCAGACTTTTTCAGATATTATATAATTTTCTTTCTAATTTAGAAATTGCTGAATTTGTTCATTTTATAATACAAGTTTCTCCCATTTCCCCCAAAAAAATTAATTAAAAAATTTATATGTTAATTCTAAGGAGGTGGGAGAAATGCCAAATTTAAAACATGCCAGGCCAAGTACATATGTCACCTGAACGTTCATATTATGTCATAAATATGGCTACATAAAGAACTCTGTCCCCTGGGATACATGCCAGGGCAGATGACTTTACCTAAACCATTCTAACATACTCCAGTGATACTCCTCCTAGAAAGTTCTCCTTATTAAGAACATACACTTTCATATTTGGCAAATATCATTAATAATTTCAATGACTTCTAACCATATCCCTCAATGGGAAAAATCTAGGAAATATTTATCTCTCTAACAGGGCCTGTTGTGCCCAGAAAGAATTCAAAAATAAAAAATGTATAGTAGAGCATGAGTCAGAATTTACTGTCTGCCCAAAGTACCACAACTAGAATTGCCATTTTACAAAGAAAAGAAAGGTCAAGAAAAAAGAAAAATAAAGAGAAGGGCCTACAATTTAAGTAGATGCCTGCAGGGAAGATATGGTAGAGTAGGAGACAATGAAAAGGGAGTGGGGGAAAAAAAGATGAAAGGGAAAGCCACAGAGGAAAAAAATAAAATTAGGTGATGAGACAGAGAAAAGACATTAAGATACATTGTGGGAGGGATAAAGACCAATAAACTAACACCTATAAAAAGTACTATAACATTATATAGTTCTTAATTTAAAAAAAACTTCCTAGCAGTGAGCTTATTTAAAAATAAGGATTCACATGACCCTGGGCAAGTAATTGATTGCCTTAAAAAAATAATAATTCACTAGATATTAAAACCATTGTCTCATGATTCTCAAACATTTCATAAACTCTATCCAATATATTTTTTTAAAGCATAGGTTTTCTTTATTTACATCATTTTGATGGCCAAGTGCTGCATATTTATTCAACACTCTTTTCTCAATGGTATATATATATATATAGATATATAGATATATAGAGATATATATCTCCTGTACCAAGAATTCATAACCCTGGTTTTATAATACTCCAGAGTATCTTAAATTATCTCCAAGAGGTATTGATGAAATTTTCAACCAAATTATTGGAGTTAAAATTAAATTCATTCCACTTGGTTCATTAAAAAAAAAGACACTTCTCTGCAACATATTTCAAAACTAAAACATATGGTTTCACAGATAACAGAGGCTACACAGGGATTTAATGTTTTCTTCTAAGGAAATAATAGCATCATACCTGATAATGATGTTTGTCCTCCATTCTTGAAGAAGATCATGACATCAGGGAGGAGATGCCATGGCAAGCATATGAATAGGATTTGAGCAAGGGGGTGCTGTGCTAAATCACTAGGTCCACTTTCTTTTCCAGAGCCATCTGGCTACAGTGGCCAGATATGAATCAGGATGACTGGAGATGGCCCAGGATGTGAGGCAAACAAATTTAAGTGACTTGCCCAAAGCCACAGTTAAGTTTCAAGTGGCTGAGGCTAGATTTGAACTCCCATCCTCCTGACTATGCTACCTAGCTGCCCTAATGATAGATGTAAGACATACATAAGATAGCTAGACATATAATCTGTAAACAGGAAAACTTGTCAAGTCTAAACAAGGAAAGGCAGCTCTGGCTTAGAAGAGAGGACATAGGATTTAGAAATACGGTTTCTAAACCTATGAGAAACTGGTCAAGTCACTTCTGCTTTGGGGATCCTATTTCCCAATCTATAAAATAAAATAAAATGCAATGCTGGACAAGAAGATTTTAAGATCTTTAAGCTCTAAATCCTGCAATTTCCCCACCATGAACTCACACATAGCAGGTGGGTAGGATTTCATCAATTTAAAAATCACACATCCTATGTAAAGTTGAAAAGAAATAGAAGACCTTAAAGATCTGGATAAACTGGATATCTAAATAGGCAGGTCTAGATAAAAAATTTTCTTTAGGTCAATGACAGTCCAATGTCCAAAAACTTGATATTCTTGCTTTCATTATTCTCTGTAATTCCTTTAAACTGTGACAACCCAAATTGAAATGGATTATTAAATGAAACCTATTGAGTACAATATGTGCTGGAAAAAATAATCTCCGTTTGATGTGATATATTCTTTATACTTCCCCTAATGCTAGAACATAAAGAAACAGAATAGGGAGGATGTCAAGATTCCAGTCATGCTGGCACCTTTATCCCTCGAATCTTTCTTAATGGTCTTGTCAGCTCCCAGAGGATTACTGATTTCTTCTACACAAATTACTCTAAAAACTAAATATTTAGCTCTATTCTCTCTCTTATGAATTCCGGTTCTACATCACCAACTACCTGCCATCTACAGGTTCAAAGGTCAACTCATTATCTTTTCCTCTAATTCTACTCCCTACCTTGCTTGCCCTATCCTCCTAACTTCTCTTTTTCTGTTGAGGATACTCACCATCCTTCTAGTCCTCTAAGTTCTTAACCATGGAGTCATTCTCAACTCTTCCTTCTCCCCTCACCTCCCCAAAGCCAATCACTTTACTCCTGCTATCTATTCTACTTCTACAACATATATCTTCAATCACATAACTACTATCCCTTTATCACCTCTTTCATTGGACTACTTCAAGAGTCTACTTAATTGGTCTCCCTCTCTCCACCCTTTCCTTCAATCCATTCTAAATACAGCAGCCAAATGATAATCCTAAAGCAGTTTAACATGTCTTTCACCCACCTTCCCACCCTAACTGAAGTACCAATGCCTAAGGTAAATAAAAACTTCCTTACTTAACTGTTAAAAGCCCTTCACAATCTGGCTCCTATTTTTCCAAATTTAAAGCACATTATTGTCTTTTAGAAATGTTAATCCAACCAAAATTTCCTACTTGATGTTCTGAGTATATAACATAACATTCCATTTCCTGTCTTCATGCCTTAGCAGAAGCTGACCCATCCCAAAATCTGCAAGTGCCCTCTCACTTCTTTTTTTTTCTTTTTTTTTTTAAAGGCAATCAGGGTTAAGTGACTTGCCCATGGACACATAGCTAGTGTGCCACATTTGAACTCAGGTCCTCCTGACTCCAGAGCTGGTACTCTCTATCTACTGAACCATCTAATATCCCTGTTCTCTCACTGCAATAAAATTCATAGTTTGTTTCAAAGCTCATTTCATTTGCCACTTCCAATGAAAGAACAATCCTGATGCCAAGTTCTTAGTGACCCCTTCAAACTCTGAATACCCTTACCCCAATAAAATTTAAGTTCACTGAGGGGTAAAGACTGTTTTGTTTGATGTGAGTGGGACTTACCATCCACTAAAATAAATTGCATCAAGCATCATAAAAGTTCACCAACAAACAGATCTCTGGTCCTTCTGGTTGCAATAAGTACCTGCAGAAGGACAGCTAGGTGGTGAAGTGAATAGAGCACCAGCCCTGGAGTCAGGAGGACCTGAGTTCAAATCTGACCTCAGACACTTAATAATTACCTAGTTGTGTGACCTTGGGCAAGTGACTTAATCCCATTGCCTTGCAAAAATTAAAAAAAAAAAGTACTTGCAGACCCATGGCTAACTATGCATACCCAGCAGGTGGAATCATTAAAAAAAAAAAGAGCATGAAACAAGCAAATTCTGCCAATGACACATCAATGCTATCTACAAGTTCTACTCTTATAAAAGTTGACACTTTTCAAGCTATGTCTACAGAAGACCTACATTCAAAACTTGGCTCAGAAATCTACCTGTGAGATTTTTGGCAAGTTACAATTTCCATAAGCCTTAATTTTCTCACATGAAAAAGAGGCAGCTGGTCTACAATGGCTTCTGAGGTCCCTTCCAATTCTGTCAATGAGCATTAGCTGAACCCCAGCTGAACCTCTACATTTGTAACATCAAGGAATGTTCTAGGCTACTCTTACTAACCACTAATCATTGTCCTTTTTAAATAGTTCTGTCCCATTGCTGCTTATAGGTAAGGCAGTCTTTGACAAATAACTACATATGACGAAGTTTCAGAAGCATAATCAAATACTGAATGTGAAGGGCTTTTATAAACTTTTTAAACACAAATTTTGAACCCCCAAATAGTAATGACACTATTAGTATCCAATGATTGTAAAAATACATAATGATAATTATGCATGCAATATGAATGCAATAAATATTTTGAAATGCATTTATATTTCATTTTCACAGAAGTCCTACCCAAGGTATTTATGAGAAGGATTTTCAAAAAAGACCACCATGAAGATAACTGAAGTAGGGGAAGAGTATAGAAATTCTACCAATAATTCAAGACCCTCCAAATTATGTACACATAAATTTTAACACTCCAGGATTCCAATGAAAAAGTTCATGTCTAGTAAGTGCTCCACAAAGAATTCTCCCAATGTACTAGGGGACTTCCTCTAGCTCATTTGAAACTGCATAGATTCCTATTGGGTTTCAATCTATACCATCTAAAAGGGATATCAACATTGATCAAATCAGAGTACAACCCCAAGCACCAACAAAATGCCAGACTCTTGGGATACAAATATAAATAAAAACAAAAACAGTCTTACCCTAAAGAAACTTACATTCTCTGGAGGAGATTTACCTCATGAGTAAATGCAAAATATTTTCAAGGGAAAGTACCAACTATTTCTAATATAAAGTAGAATTTAAGCTGAGCCTTTAAAGGAAGTTAGGAGTACCTTCTCATAGAGATGAGGAAGGAGAATATGCCAGGCATGGAAGACAGCCTATGAAAAGTTGGGGACTTGGGAAATGAAATTTCTTCTAGAGAGTGGGAAAAGAATAGCAGGTAGGCTAGAACAAAGAGTCTGTGAGGGGGAGTGCTATAGGCAGTAAGTCTGGAAACAGGCTACAGCAAAACTGGGAAAGGCTTTAAGGGACAAAGGAGCTTTTGTACTTAGTCACAGATGTATACTGAGGCAATGAAACTTCTTGAGCAAGGATCTATCAAACCTGGGCTTTAATAAAATCACTCTGGTAGATTGTGGTGAAAGACTAAGAAGGAGAGAGGGTAGATTCAGGAAGATAAAATTAGGTTATTTTAACTGTCAATTCTCTTCAGCACTGATTTACATAACTCAGTATACTGTCTGCCATTTATTGAATATATTCATTATAATAGGAATGGCTGATGTCTTCCTCATGTGTATCTCTTTATCTGTGCTAGTCTTTTATTTCCTAAAAAGGCTGTTTGTTCCAGCTGGTATTTTGCCTTTACCATTGGTCACTACTACCAGATGTTTGTTTATTGATGTTTCTTTCAGGCAGCCTATCAGGCAGGTAAAAGTGGTCATTCTCTGCCTCATCTCTTTCTAACCTAGCTTTGGTCAATGAATGGGTATGGTCTCAGCTGAAATGAGACACATTAAAGACCTTAGCTCAAAAAGGCCAAGGTTTCCCACTGCATTCAGCATCATCTCCAATCATCTGGATTCAAATCTGGACCTAGATGGCTCTGGTAGAGAAAATTAGGCTGGTGACTTTGCACAGTCCTCTTCACTTAAATCCAATTCACCTGCATGCCATGATAGCAACACCCTGATGCAATGGTCTTCTTTGGGAAGGAAAGCCAAACAATAACCAAAAGTTCTAGTATCCACCACTGTACAATCACTAGTGATCAAGTGAGATAATATTTATAAATAACAGTGTCTGACAAAGAGAAGTTACTTAATAAAAGCTTATTCACTTCCTTTTCTACTACTGTTCTTAGAGAGGCATGTGTTTACATTCATTTTGTATTGCACTGAAAAGACCGAAACGGGACACTATAGTATCTAACCATCTTTTTCTAACTGTGACCTATCACAATTTACTCTTAGTTTTTAAGTGGTTGTCTACAGTGATCACCAACCAAAGAAGAAATTCCTGGTGTGGTAAATTCATTTTACAAAGCAGATTACAGTCTCCTCTAACTAACATCTTAGCAAGGTGCCTAGGTACAGACAAGTTAACTAATTTGCCTGTGGTCACATTTAGTATTTTATCAGAAAAACTCAGATCTTCCTGACTCTAAACCTAATTATCCATCCCACTACAACCCTACCCTCCATCACCCTCTCTTCTTAAGTGGTTAAAATATTAAATACAAATAATACTACTTACTTAAAAGCAAGGATGTATAAAGCTCTCAACCAGTTGCAACAGTGACCAGGGAGGTGACACATAGAACTCCACCTGGACAGCTCAGCTCTACTCTCCCTAACATGTTTTCCTAGGATGCCAGAGAGGGATGCCCTTGAGATCTGTGGTTTAGAACCTCAAAGATCCAAGGAAGAAATGAAGACTAAGCAGGGCCAATCACCTCAAAGAAAATATTCTAAATTGGGCTACAGAAGTTTGGACAAGGGGTTGGGATGGGAAAACATCCAGCATTTATTAAACACCTACTATTTGCCAGGTACTATACTAGGCACTGGAGATACAAATACAGAATTGAGATAATTCCTGCTCTCATGGAGCTTACATTCTTTTCAAGGGATGTGTTCCCAGATAAGTTAATATAGAATACATGCAATTTATAACATAATCTGGAGAGGATGGATGGCGACTTCTATGCAGATCCTTATAGGGTAAAGTAAGGGACAACATTCAAAGCTTGAGGAACAGCAGCAGGTGCAAAGGCAAGGAGGTGAGAGATGAATGGAAAAGTCTAAATAAATGCCACATGAAGCTGGGTCATGCTGAATTGAATAACAATTTACTTGTTCAGAGTTGTTCCTTGAGATTACTACACTACTAAGTTATTGCATTTAAACATCTAATTGTGACTACAGGCTCAAAGCAAAGATTGTGAAAATTAATATCAATCAAAAAGAAACAGAAATAGTAAAGCCATGGTTGGCAGGAAGCTAGTTTTAGAAGACAACTTTTACATGAAATTCAGTTGAAGAACTGGGAATATTTAGACTGGAAAAGAGATGAATGAGCACTATAACATCCATCTTTAAGTCTTACCCTTATTTTACATAACAAATTTTCAAATATAGTATGATGGGCACAGCTGCCTCCACTTTTTAAATTTTATTTTTGCAAGGGAGTGGGGTTAAGTGATTTGCCTAAGGTCACAGAGTTATATAATTATTAAGTGTCTGAGGCTGAATTTGAACTCAGGTCCTTCTGACTCCAGAGCTGGCGCTTGATCTACTGTGCCACCTAGCTGCCTACCACAGAATACCAAAAATCATTCTGGGGGGGAAGGGAAATAGAAGTGATAACACCCTTTAAGGATCTGCATAGAAGTCGCCATCCATCCTCTCCAGATTATGTTATAAATTGCCTGTATTCTATATTAACTTATCTGGGAACATATGCCTTGAAAAGAATGTAAGCTCCATGAGAGCAGGAATTATCTCAATTTTGTATTTGTATGTCCAGTGCCTAGTATAGTGCCTGGCAAATAGTAGGCGTTTAATAAATGCTGGATGTTTTCCCATCCCAACCCCTTGTCCAAGCTTCTGTTTAACCATATTCATTCATAAAAGTCTAATCTCTACTTGGACAAGAACATCTTCTTCAACAAATTCTCCAACCAAGTGGTCATTCAACTTTTGATCAAACACCTGAGAGAGAATCAATTATTGAGGCATTCAACCTTTGGAATAGATCTACTTAAAACAGATAGATAGATAGATAGATCTACTAAAAAATAATCTAAAAACATTTCCAGTATTGCCATCTCGTCTCAAGTAGACCAAGTATTTGAAGAATTATGTGACTAAAAGATGAGAAAACAGTTGCAAGAATGAAAATAACTCCTCTCTTTTCCCCAACAGGACTTTAAAAAACAGATTCCTTAACAAAACTTTCCTAGTTTTCAAAATCTTCTCCAAACTCTGCCTTTTCTAGACTGTCTTACAGATCTGTGCCACATCATTTATTGTATTTTTTTTTTTTGCAAGGGAATGGGGTTAAGTGACTTGCCCAAAGTCACACTTGGATCTTTTTGTATATTCTGGTGTAGTAAATAATTTAGAAGTTTCAGTGGTTTCCTTTAAATTTAGGTATTAGAATCAATTTCATATAAGTAAGATTGAGGGAAGTCAAAGGTTAACCAAAAGGTTATAAACCCATTTCAAACAAAAATGTTATAAACCCATTCAAAGTTCAGCAAATAGTAACTGCCAAGTCTTTTACTATAAAATTGTTACATATTACTAGAAAAAGTATTTGTTCCAATAAGTGTATGTTAAACTGAACTGAATTACAGGATTACTGCTTAAATAGTTATCATTGTACCCAGATGAACAAAACTCTGTCTGTATGAGCCATGAGGGCATGTGGAAATAGCTAATACAGAATCTTTATTTTAAATGTCACTTGTCATAATAGAAATTTACCTTCAAATAAGTAAACAAAGGGGCAGCTAGGTGGCACAGTAGATAAAGCACCAGCCCTGGAGTCAGGAGTACCTGGGTTGAAATCTGGTCTCAGACATTAAATAACTACCTAGCTGTGTGGCCTTGGGCAAGCCACTTAACCCCATTTGCCTTGCAAAAACCTAAAAAGATAAAAAATAAATAAGTAAACAAAGAAAGTCACCTTTCACATTGGCATTCAGGATGTCATGCTGTGCTAGAGAATACTTAAAAGTATGAAATAATTTATAAGACGAGACAGGTAATTTAGGAGAAAAAAATAAATGTTAGGTAGACATGAGATGGTATTTAAAAGTATTTGTACTTGAGAGTAAAAAAAAATAAGTTTTCTTGTTTTAGAATGAATATTGTAGGGACAGCTAGACGGCTCAATGGATAGAGCACCAGCCATAGAGTCAGGAGGACCTGAGTTCAAATGTGACTTCAGACACTTAGTAATTACCTAGCTATGTGACCTGGGCAAGTCCCCTAACCCCATTGCCTGGCAAAAAAGAAAAAAAGAAAAAAAAAGAAAGAAAAAAGAAAAAAAAGGAAAAAAAGGAAAAAAATTAAAGAATTTTGTGATTTGCTGTCTCTCACAAATAGTACACAACTTGAGTTCTCTTTCCTATTCCCCATAATAGGTCCCAAAAAATACAGATATCTGAATTCAAATCTAACTCTGTTCTTTATCAGCTACCTTAACTCACAGCTTAAGTTTCATGAGCATTTCTAAAATACTAAAAATGAAATAAATATGTCACCTAATTAAATGCTTGGGACACAAAATTTAAAAGGTGATATAGAAACTTTACCCTGAAGGCAATGATAAGGTTCAAATAAGTAGGATACAAGGATATTCTCCTAAGGACCTCAAAGGTCTCCTAATCCAACAAGTATCTGAACATATTACTACCTCCAAATATCTTGACAAGTAATCATCAATAAGCAAGTCAATAAGCAAGCATCTATTAAGATTCTATAAGATTTTAAAAATATTTAATTTTTATTTTGATCTTGGAGGTAAAAAGAAAAACACTGGAGGCAGCTAGGTGCACAGTGGATAGAATACCAGTCCAGAAATCAGGAGGACCTGAGTTAAAATCCAGCCTCAGATATTTACTAGATTTGTGACCCTGAGCAAGTCACTTAATCCTAAATCCCTAGCCATCTCCTCCCTCCTCCAAAAAAAGGAACCACAGGAGCTCCTTGTAGGAGTTTCTATATCACCCTTTAATTCTGTGTCCCAAGCATTTAATTAGGTGACATATTTATTTCAATTTTATTATTTTAGAAATGCACATGAAACTTAAGCTGTGAGTGGAGTAGCTTAGTGGAGAAAGAATGGATTAGAGGAGAGATCTGAAGCAGTATAAACAATTTCAGTAGTCCAGAGTAAGGCACTGAAGGTCATCACCAGGGTGATAGTTATTTAAGTGGAAAGTAGACACAAAAAATGTGAAGCAATAAAATGCCAAGTCTATCATCAAAATAGACTGAAAATGGCATGTGAATGTAAGGAGTTGAGAATAACACCAAGGTTGTGAGCCTGAATTACTAAGAAAATGGGGATGATCTTGACAGTTAAGTAAACAAAGAGGGGGAGGAGGATCTACTGAGTTAGAAGAAGCCTATGGAAGAGTCTGAAATACCAAAAGCCAATCAGGTAATGCAAGACTGGTGCTCAGGAGAGATTGGGGGGGGGGGGGGGAGATCAGAGATCCTTGAATCATCTTTACAGAGAGAACAAATGAATTCATAAGAGCTGATGAGATCACCAAAGGAGATTATATAGAGCAAAAAGACCAGAAGGCCCAAGACAGTGTTAGGGGACAACCCTAGTTATGTTAGTGGGCATGACTTAAATTAAAGGTTCCTTTTCTCTCCCCTAGAAGGAGACAGAATGAGAACCAAGACTAAGCAATGTCAGAAAAAAAACTTAGAAATTATCTAGAAAATAGTTATTTGACAAAACTTAGCAATTAAGAAATCAATCACTGGTGACTTTGGAAAAGAAATGCACTTGAATGATGAGGTCAAGTCAAACTGCCAAAGGTTTAATCAAGTGAGGCAGATCGCTTTCTCAAGTTTAGTCAAATCAAGGGAAGTTGAAATATCAGACAAAAGCAAGAAGGGATGGTGAGAACAAGTGAGTTTTTAAAGACAGGGAAAATATGGGTGTGTTTGTAAGCATCAAGGAAGGAGCCAAGTAGGTAAGAGATTCAAGATTTGATGAGTTGTAAATGATAATAGGGGACAATATCCTAGAAAAGAAAAGAAGGAACAGGATTGAAGTTTTATGTAGAAGGTTTGACCTTGATAAGGAAAAGGGCACAAATTCATGTGAGGAGGAGATAGTGGGGAAAGATGTCTGAGTGATACAAGATCATCAAGTTCATGACAAATGGCCTCATTTTAGCAAAGTATGAGAGCAGAGAAAGTGGGTGTTAAGGGAGGCTTAAGGAGACATGGAAATGTTTGGAAGAGACACTATGAAGAATCAATTAGGGAGGTGAAAAAGGATTACCTTACTTCAGTGAGGGTCAATAGAAATTACTAATACACATAGAAATACACACACACACCCCCCAAATCTGTAGTCTAAACATAATTTCAAGATCTTCTCCAATGCTATTTAACAATATGTGAACAGAAAAATAAGGTAAGGGGGTGGTGGGAATAACCCAAGGCTGGGATTTGTCAAGGAGTTAAGTAATTGGAAAAAGGGGGTCAAGGATAGATCTAGAGTGAGTCACTGGAGTGGCAGACAGGGAGGAGAGCAAACAGATAGGAATGGGAAATGAGGTTCACCATCAGCATCTAGAGGTTCAGAATTACTGGAATGAGGGAATATAATAGGCAAGTGATTAGACTGTTCAAGGTGCTCTCTTCAATATTCAAAGTTGTGGCATGCAGTAAACTCATCTCACAGCAAGTAAAGAGTAGGCAGTTAGGAAATAGGGAGGCAATGGGAGGTGGATTTGGCCTTTGGAACTCAAAAGAAAAGCCCTAGAGACAGAGGTAAATTGATACAGGGCTTGCTAGGCAAGGGAAACTAGAGGTTAGGAGGTGGGTGGTCAGATCTAGGGTTGATTCAGGGCTCAATAAGAAGCTTTTGGCACAAAAAAGAGAGACTGGAGGCTGGATGCCAGGCTAACATAAGGTCCATTTAACTTTCTTTTGAAAAATTCCAGTCATGGGGAACCACTTTATCTCCTGAGACAGTTCATTCCAACAGTTAAGAAGTTTGTCTTTCCAAGGAACCAAAACATGCCTGGTTTGCAACTTTCACTAATTGCTCCTATTTCTGCCCTCTGGAGATAAAGAGAAGTCTAATTTCTTCCATATGACAGCCCGTGGAGCCAGAAATCTTGCCCCTTCCCCCTTTCTTATCTCTGTACAAATCTCTCCTAGTCCTTTCAAATGATGTTTACATAGTAAGACTGTCAGTCAGTTCATATTCTCATGCTCTCTCTCTCTCTCTCTCTCTCTCTCTCTCACTCACTCCCCCTCCTTCACTTCCTCTAGAGGCTACAACTGTAGTTAAGTCAATCCCTTAAAATATGGAACCTAAAAATAAACACAATATTCCAGATGTGATCTAGTCAACACAGAGTAAAGAGATTCTATCACCTGATTTGTCCTGGATACTGTACTTCTCTGTTCCATTTCAATGATTCATCATGAAGTAGGAGTGACTTAGGCTTCTCAAAGGTAATACTAATATGTAAAGTCTGGCAGATACTAAACCAAACTAGAAAAAACTTCAAGCACAGTGATTCATCCCATCACTGTCTGCTGTCAGAGGACCAGTTCAAACACCAAGGTGGCTATAACGAAAACTGTTTCAACCATGGCAGCTCCTGCTGTGTTATTTTAACTTACAAATCTAACATATGGGAAGACAGCACATATTAGGAAAATTTAGATGCTAAGAGGATAGTAAGTACTTTAAAGCCCTAAAAGCAAAACGCAAAGTTCTTCTTAGGGTGCATTCAAAAGAGGTAGTGACAGAGTTGAAGACTGGTAGGTAACATTTGAGAAACAAGAATCGCATACAGTCCTAAAATAATGTGGAACAATCCAGGCAGAGGATGTCAACATGTCAACATAAATAAGAATGAAGAAGAGATAGAGTTAAGATAGTGGTAGCAGTTGGCAGACAAATAAATAAAGCAAAAGATAGTAAGATAGAGAAAATGATATTCCAGTTTCCATTTAGGTAGATTCATTAGTGATATACAATTTGGGCAAACTAGAATTTATGAAAGGGTCTGTAAGAAACAGAAAAAAGCTATTTTATTATTTCTAAGTTTCAGTCAGTATAATGGGAAATACAAAAGATACTATCCACCTCCATATAACTGGTTTATTGTGTCATGCCAGCTTTTCTCTTTATCATTTGCTTTTTTTTGGAGAATATCTTGGATTTCCCACCATTACTGTCTGGTTAAAGGCAGAAATATGTACCCAGAAAAATCCACTGGTAATATTCACAATCAGAAGGCAAGAAAAAAGGAGAAAGAACCATCTAAGGTCCCTAAAGAAAAAGAAAGAACAATTCTTATTCTTTCAGAATAAATAACTCAAGTAGTTTTAGAGGTAGGTAGAGTGGGGAATCTGAGTGGGGAATGCTTATTTATAAAAATGACCTTAGTTGCTTTACTGGTTGGTTATACAAAATTGCTGTTTTCTCTTTTATCCTATTATAGTTCTCTGTATGGATGGGTAGAGGTGGTAGACATATTTGGAAATGGAAAGTGAATCAAGAATTTTTAAAAAATACTTTTAGGTATTCTTTCAACCTTTTATACTCAAAATGGGGGGGGGGGATTACTGAAGTATTGGTTCCGAGTTCTGGCTCTGCCAAATAGAATCTATATAACTTCAATAAGTCATCTCTCTGAGTTTCAGTTTTTTAATTTCGTGAGAATACCTGAAACTATGTACCTTATACACAAGATTATTGTGATCCTCATATAAAATATGTAGTTAGTAGTCATAAAGTACCACATAAAGGCCAGTTATTGTCAGATTTCATATTCTTTGATAGTGAAAACTCATAAAATGAAAAGACAAAAGATTCAAATGACAGATTAAATAATTAATGAAAGGATTTTCCTTAAATTTGCATTTGTTGTTCCATATGTACTTAAAAACAAAAAAAATACACCATCATAAAAAGTAAACTTTCAGATACCTATTTGCTCATTATAAGGATCTTTTTAAAAGGAACTAAATGCTACCTAAAGTTACATTGTTGTTAGTTACAAGTAAATTAACTGATTCATTCTATACAAAGAAATGAGTCAAACTGTAAAACTGTGCCTATAAAGCATCTGAAAATCTGTGACTCAGCATATGTTGATGCCACAGCAGAAATACCATTTGAGAAAAGTATATTTAAGGAGATTGATTAATTAATGGCAAACATCACATAAAGTTCAAATTGTTAAGTAAAAAAATTATTCAAATGAAGATCAAAGTTCAATTAACAAACAAGAACATTCATTACCTCGGGGAAAATAAATTAACTTCATTTCACTTATCCCAATCTGTCAAAAAAATTCACAGAAATTAAAGAAATTTTAAAAGAAATTTAAGCTTAGAACATGAATTTGTAAATTAGCTTTTATTCATTATTATTCACGTGAAGAGAAGAGTCACATGAAAAAAAGGTAAAAACATCACTTGTACAAAAATATTCATTAGCAGCCCTGTTTGTGGTGGCAAAGAATTGGAAATCAAGTAAATGCCCTTCATTTGGGGAATGGCTTAGCAAACTGTGGCATATGTATGTCATGGAACACTACTGTTCTATTAGAAACCAGGAGGGACAGGAATTCAGGGAAGCCTGGAAGGATTTGCATGAACTGATGCTAAGTGAGATGAGCAGAACCAGAAAACACTGTACACCCTAACAGCAACATGGGGGTGATGATCAACCCTGATGGACTATTGCTCATTCCAGAAGTGCAACAATCAGGGACAATTTTGGGCTGTCTGCAGCAGTGGAGAATATCATCTGCATCGAGATAAAGAACCATGGAGTTTGAAAAGTCCAAGGACTATTCCCTTTAATTTAGGGAAAAAAATAACTGATATCTTATTGTCAGATCTTGTTACCTCTCATACTTTATATTTCTTCCTTAAGAATATGATTTCTCCCTCATCACACTCAATTTGGATCAATGTACAACATGGAAACAATGTAAAGACTGACAAATTGCTTTCTGTGGGGGGTGGGAAGTAAGATTAGGGGAAAAATTGTAAAACTCAAAATAAATAAAATCTTTAATAAAAAAATATTTTTTGATTAAAAAAAGGAGAGAAGAGTCACAATTAAACAAATGGATATGTCTAGACAAAGGGAAGAATATCAGGGTTGTAAAGAATCTGCAGAGTTCCAGAAGTTCTGGTCTTATGGGTATGTAGAAGGAAGTGTTCTTATGGGAAGAATACAAATGTCTAAACATCCAAGTTACTATTATCTACCATAACTATTGCTAGGTAAGGGAGTTCAATGAACTCTACTGTAAAAGCTGAAGATAGACCTAGAATAGTCAGTTCATTGGTGGAAAGGGGGAGACATATTTCATGATAGTTACTGAAGCAAAATGAAAACCAGCATCCATAATCAGATACCCATTTACTTGAATCTAAAAAGAATACACATATACATATATATATATATATATATATATATATATATATATATATATATATATATCTCCACCATCTAAGAACGATTTCAAATGACACATTTCAACTTATATCAAGATTATAGGGGCATTTTTAAATTACTTCAAAATACAAACTAAGTAATAAGAAAAACATTAATTTTAAGATAGTTATTAACCTGGGGATAGGGACTGCACCTGTAATTTCATTACTACACATAGGGAAGTAAAGGAAGAGAAAACATCCTCTATTAAAGTAGATCATACCTTCTCTGTGATTTGAAGAGTTACCTAGAGAAGCAGTGTCAAGCCTGAACAGAAATGGGGTCACTAAACCACACATAAGGATCCCTGAGGGGTGCATGTTTTAAAACTTAATATTATCTATGTTTTCTTGTATTCTTTTTATGTATCTTATTTCCCAGTACATTTTAATCTGACTTAGGCACCATTAAAGGAGCATTGAATTCCAATCAACTTGAAATTATGAAACTGAAAATAAAATTAAATATCATTTACATTATGCTTTGAAATGTCTCACTTTTTTCCTTTATAGTTTTTGCATCCTAAGCATACATACACTGTCATCAACCTGTAATTTAAAAATTATAACACATGAACCAAAGTGAATAATTCAATTCATAAAACTTAAAATAGTAGCATTACAAAAGAAATCACTTTTTTTAACCTTCCTCTCACCTCACTACCCCTCATTGAGAAAGCAAGTTACTTGATATGGGTTAAAAATGTGTATCTATAGCCCCCCCCCCCAAGATTATGCTTCCATTTGTATTCAAACATTATCGGCTCTGTCTTTGGGATGGATAGCATTCTTTATTGTAAGTCCTTCAGAGTTCTTTCAGTCACAGCATTTCTAAAATCATCACTTTTAAAAGTTCTCTTTGGAACATCTTATTGACATTAGCAGTGTGATTCTAGGCAAGGCTTTCTGCTTCAGTTCCTTCAATGATAAAAGGTAATTAATGAACACCACACTTTAGGGTTGCTGTAAGGATCAAATAAGATATTTGAAAAGCACTTGGCACAGTGCCCAGCACATAGTAGGCTGTATAATAAATGCTCATTTTCTCTCCACCCCCTTATTACTTAAAAAACAATTTGTTCAAATACTTTCTAATCTATTTCTTCTGATAACACCTCTTGGGATAATGAGTTCCACTAACCTGCTCTATACCTATGGGAAACAGGATTTCTTTTATTTGCCCTAAACTGTTCTATATGGAACTTTCAAAGGCGATTCTCCTTCATCTTACTCAGGGATTTGGTGAATAAGTCTTTTCATCATATTCATTTCATTCATGACTTTAGAGAATTCAATCATGTCATCTTTTCCCTCAGTCTTTTCTAATTTCTTAATTCTTCTCAAGCTCTTTTGCATTTGACACTATTCCCTCCTCCAGGACTCACTCTCCACTTTAAGATCCTATCTCATCACTCCTTAGATATCATGTCCCACTGTCTGTAGAGGTTCCCCAAGGTATATCCTGGGCTATCCCCTCTTCTAATTTCCCTTTCTTGGTAATTTTATCAACTCCCTAGTGTTTATCCTCTCTATGAAGATCTAAATATTTATCCTAACAAGCTTCAGTCCCGACAACTGCCAATAGGACACTTCCAACTAGATATTCCAGAGATATCTAAAATTCATTATATCTAAAATTGAATTCATTATCAAACTCATCAAGTCTAAATCTGCCCTACCCTCTTCCAAATTTCCCTATTTCTTCTGAAGGTTCCATTATCCTTCCAATGTCTAAGGTTAATAATATCAGCATTATCCTCAACTCACTGGGCAATCACCTTGAGTTATTAAGTCTTGTCATTTCTACCTTTACAACTCTCACGTCTAACTTCTCTCCACTTATATTGTTACCATATTTAGTTCAGGTTCTGACAGGCTCTCATCTGGATTATTGCAACAATTTTCCAATCAGTTCTCTACCTCAAGGCTATGACCACTCCAGTCCCATCCTATACATTTCTGGAAAAGTAGTTTTCATTAGACACAGATCTGACCATGCGACCCTCTACCAAAATAATTCCAATGCCTTTAGGATAAAATATAAACTCTGTTTAGTTTTTTTAAAACCCTTCACAACATAGTCCCAAACTATCTTTCTAGTCTCCCTGGACATTAATCTCCTTCTCACTCTGTGATCCAAACAAACATTTTCTTGATGACTAAATCATCATAATGCACTTCACCATTACCATACTGTTACAATGACAAGAGTTCTATGGAATAGAAACAATTTAATTATATCTCATAAAAACTATGTGTAAAATACACAAGTATTTGTACAGGCTTACTTAAATGTGCCTAAATACTCTGAGTAGCTAAACAGTAAGGAAGACCATGGCATTAAGGGAGGTACTGCCCATGACAAGCACTTGAATTGGATTTGAGGGGGGGGGGGGGGTGCTGTGCTAAGTCACCAGCCTCACTTTCTCCAGGGTCATCTGGGTCCAGTGGCCATAGAAGAAGCAGGGTAGATGGAGATGACCCTGAATGTGAGGTAATCAGGGTTAAGTGACTTGCCCACAGTCACACACAGCTAGTAAGTCTCAAATACCTGAAGTCACATTCGAATTCCTGTCCTCTTGACTACAAAGTCTGTACTCTATTCACTGTGAAACCTAAGACAGCAACTTTGTGACAGTTATTTCAAGGGTTCATTATTTACTTCAGTCCTACAGCTATGCTATTTTAACAAAAGCAAAGGTCGCAAGAAAACTAGGTTCTGGTTTAAAAAAAAAAAGAGTACAAGGTGCTCAACATGTGCCAGGCAAAGTGTTAAGCACAAGGAATAAAAATGCAGATGATCAAAACATCCCTGCTTTCAAGGAGTTTACAATCTAATGGAAAAAGTTAATAAATATTCTTGGGAAGAGGGGAGAGAGGCGAACCAGCAGTAGCCTGTTTTGGAAATAGCCTGAAAGGACCCAGAAGCCTGGTTCCTGGGCAGGAAAGGCCAAGTTCCTCTATCAGGACCCAAAATCCCAGAATCAAGATGTGTCAGTGCCAGAGGGAAGATGGTGAAGAAGATGGCCAGAGTATAGATGGAAGAGCAGCACTGTAGTTATACAGTTCCAGTTCCACTATATTTCTAAAGGAATTTCTGTGAACCATAATTGAACATCATTTTACAGATAGAATACTCTGTATGTTTTTATCTAGTTTTTGTTTTTCTTTATATCTCACTTCTTTAAGCTGGCTTGGCACAAGGTGATGCTTGTCCTTCATTCTTGAAGAAGACCATGACATCAGGGAGATGAAGCTATGACAAGCACATGAACTGTATTTGAGTGAGGGCATGCTATATTAAATCACCAACCTCACTTTCACTTCCAGAGTCATCTGGGTCCAGTGGCCAGCTATGGATCAGGACAACTACAGATAGCCCTGGATAAGAGGCAATCAGGATTGAGTGACTTGCCCAAGATCACACAGCTAATAAGCATCAAGTGTCTGAGGCGGGATTCAAACTCCCATCCTCCTGACTCCAAGGCCAGTGCTCCATTCACTGCGCCACCTAGCTGCACCTTGGCACAAGTTAAGAACTTAATAATAAATATTTGTTGAGTATGAAAACGTATCTTCCTCACCTATCCCCCACTGCCACCTCTGTTCAACCACAACCCCTGGTAAGACAAAAGAGAGGAAAGAGAACTAGCTCTAGATTGAGAGAACCTAGGTAACCTAAGGTAATGCTGTTAACACTGCTGGGTTGGGGCGGCTAGGTGGTGCAATGGATAGAGCACTGGCCCTGTAGTCGGGAGTACCTGAGTTAAAATCCGGCCTCAGACACTTAATTACCTAGCTGTGTAGCCTTGGGCAAACCACTTAACCCCATTGCCTTGCAAAAAACCTAAAGAAAAAAAAAACACTGCTGGGTCTCAGTTTTCTCAGGACTGGACTAGAAGTAGATGGCTTCAGAATTTCCCATCAGATCTGTAATTATAATCCTCTAAATTCTATGATCCTAAACTCCTTGATGGCAGAACTATCACTTCTTCACCACATTTCCAGAGCCTACCATAGTGCTTAGAATATATTGAGTTTTAATAAATCCTTAAGCTAATGCTTATGAGCAGAAACTTTAAAAAAAAGACAACCCAGAGGCATAGCTGTATTTTTATTTATTTAAATAAATTAATAAATTAATTAATCTTTTTTTAATTTTTAAAAAAATTTACTAAATAGCTATACATATAAAACTAATTCAATCCCACAACTCACATAAATTATGTCATAAGGGTTAATTTTACACCAATTTGTTTTTCTCTGAATTCTATATCCACAAACTGAGCCATAAATATCCATTTATTCATTCTTAAGTAGAACATTATTAAAATGATAGCCTATCCAAGCCTGCTTGCTCAATGTATGAATGGCAAACTATTTCTAAGATGGTATAAAGAAAAAAGGAGGGGCGGCTAGGTGGCGCAGGGGATAGAGCACCGGCCTTGGAGTCAGGAGTACCTGAGTTCAAATCTGGCCTCAGACACTTAATAATTACCTAGCTGTGTGGCCTTGGGCAAGTCATTTAACCCCACTGCCTTGCAAAAATAAAAAATAAAAAATAAAAAATAAACTTAATACAACTCCATATCACACAAAAGAAGAACCTGGGTATAAGAATACTTCAGGGGGCAGCTAGGTAGCATAGTGGATAAAGCACTGGCCTTGGAGTCAGGAGTACCTGCGTTCAAATCCGGTTCAAATCCGGTCTCAGACACTTAATAATTACCTAGTTGTGTAGCCTTGGGCAAGCCACTTAGCCCCATTTGCCTTGCAAAAAAACCTAAAAAAAAAAAAGAATACTTCAAGAGATTAAGATACATCAATTGACAGACTGTACTGTTTTTATCCATAAAGCAAAGATACTAGATTGAAAAAATTTATTTCAAAGAAATCATTTTAGGAGGATATAGACTTATTTCAAATACACCATCATTGTTTGATGTATTTTCGCGTATGTTTTCAGTCTATTATCTGTTATTTTAAATGAGAAGAAACCTAGAACAGTAGATAGTATAATGGGCTCGAAGATATAAAGGCTTGATTTCAAATTTCTCCACTGAAAATTAAGAAATGATGGGCAGGCAAGATTTCAAATAAACCCTGTAAAGACTTGTAAGAACTAATGCTGAGAGAAGTGAGCAAAACCAAGACAACATTTTACAAACTAATAGCAACACTGTGTGATGATCAACTAAGATAGACGTAGCTCTTCTTAGCATCCAATGATCCAATACAATTCCAAAAGACTCATGATAGAAAATGCTATTTACATCCAGGAAAAAAAAAACTATGGAATTCGAAAGCAAATCGAAGCATACTATTTTCACATTTTTTGGCTTTTTTTATGATTTTTTCCTTTTATTTATTTGATTATTCTTTGACAACATGACTACTATGATTGTATATACATATATAACCTATATCAGATTGCTTGCTGTCTTGGGGGGAGGGGAGAAGGCAAGGGAGAAAAATTTGGAATTCAAAATCTTAATAAAAGGGTATGCTGAAAACTATCTTTACATATAAATGGGAAAAAAATACTATGAAGTAGAAAAAAGTTTTTAAAAATTACTAGCTGAAAATCCTTGGGCCAAGTCACTTGAATTACTTTATCTTCAGTTTTTTTTTTCCATTTGTAAAATGTGGATAATTTTAATACTTCTACCTCCTAGAGTTGTTGTAAAACTCCAATGAAATAATGAATGTAAGATGGTTTTTAACTTTAAATAAAATTTAAAAAATAATAATCTCAATGATAGTCAAATGCTTTTAAGGATGTCTCAATTCGACTTTTGGTTTTCTGAAAAGCAAAAAAAGACATTCAACAATGAATCTGAATGAATAAAACATTGCATGAAATGCCACTTTTTAAATATATGTGCTGTTCTAATTAACTTTTTTACTTCTAAAAAAACCTCCTTTGTCATAAAGGATAGCATTTAGGGTAGGGATGGGAAGGGATACAGTGTAAAGTCTAGATGGGGAAAAAAGAAAAGATTTTTAAAAGTTTAGTGAATAAAGTAGGGAAATAACTGGGTAATATATTAGGTCACAGGAAATGACAAAAAGCATATCATAAGCAGAACACTGACTTCTTCACCATGATAATCACTGTGCCTAAAGTTCATTCCTCCTGACACCGAATCTCACATAATCCTGATTTCTTACCCTTGTAGGATGAACTCTCCATAGACAAATGCATTGATACAAAAGAAATTCTCTTTTGCACTTATGAGTCAGTGTTTTTATAGGGTCCTGGAAAAGTTAACTGCAGACTTCTCCCTCACTTCACTTTTGAATCATACTAGAGAAATAAGTATTTTCATTTGTCCACATTTAAGACCTAAACAAATGTCTACTATGATTTTACTTCATTACTTAAAATTGTATGACACATTCTTCGCAGAAACTTTCAATTACAAGTTTGTACAAAATGAAATAAATTTATTCAAAAGTAAGACAGCTAGGGGCAGCTAGATGGCACAGTGAATAGAGAGCACTAGTCCTGGAGTCAGGAGGACCCGAGTTCAAATGCAACCTCAGACACTTAATGATTGCCTAGCTGTGTGACCTTGGTCAAGTCATTTAATCTCCATTGCCTTGGCAAAAAAAAAGTAAGACTTCAAACAGTATCTTCACTATTGTCTATTTGAACAAGTTATTTATAACTGACAACTTTCACACATTATATCTCTCTAATTATGTAATGCTAATCAAAAACTGGCTTGATATTTCATCTCACTTTTCAAAAAATAATGTCTCTTCCCCAAACCCTCCCAGTTTCAGACTCAAGGGATAAGTCACCCAAAATTTGATATTTATTCATCAATCTAAATAAGCAAGTAATTTTTATACCAACATGAAATAACATTTCCAAACAGACTCACTAACCAGTATGCAATAGTCAACAATTACATTTTACAAAATTGCTCCTGATATCAGAACACTCCTGTTACCACAAAGGAAAAAAAAGCAACCTTATTAATTTATAGAAACGATTTTAACAATCCTACCAACATGATCCCTAAATGGAAAAGATTCTTAGTATCATAAACTTCACTCTAGAATCCAAATGTGCATGTCAAGTCAGTAGAGAAACACTTAATATTTTGCACTAAGATTAAAAAATATCTACTGAAGATATTAAAAAGAACATTTTGTATTCTTACAAGGTAAAAATTACCAAGTAGAGATTATTACAGATAGCTTCTCATTTGACTATGAATGGAATTAAAGAAGAAAGAGACCAAGTTACAGCTTCACTTATATAAAGGGGTTCATTCATGTTGGAATAAAAAAATATGTAACATGCTTTCTTTTGATGTCTGAACCTAGGTAAGTCACCTCACCTCTCAGAAGATGGTAGAACATAATGCAGATAATGACTGTGATTCAGCAGGCAAATGCAAAACCAAAATTCATGCACATCTACATGGAGTTCCTAAAAGAAGATGCAAGATCATAAAGACTAAGGAATGAGAAAAGAAAAATGCTTCAAATACGGACTTCCCTAACCAGTAACATCTCTGGAATCTATACTAAAGAGAATTATTACTTTTATAGTTTCCTTTATTCTTTAAAAAACAAACAACAAACAACAAACAAAAATCTTATAGGTATATGTAGGGGGAAAGAGAGAGAGAGAAATAGAGAGAGAGAGAGAGAGAGAGATTGCTTCCAATTCTTTCCTCCCTATTCTTAACAAGTAAAACGTATGTGAATTCTGGAAGCCTCCAGAGTAGTTTTGTCAACACTTAGCTGAATGCAATACTTGGAGTAACCAAGTCTTCCCAGGACAAAATATATTCCCTAAGGGAATAGAAAACCTTTTACCTTAAGACCTCACCACTGCCTAAAATAAGTGAAAACTTATAGGTTTTTCTGGGACAAGTAAATTAGGCATCATGATGCAGTAGCCTGAAAACTAGTCTTGAACTCAGGAAGATCTGAAATTAAGTGTCACCTCTGACTCACACCAGCTATGTGACCCTAAGCCAAGTCACTTAACTTCTAAGACAAATCTTGGGTGTTTAAGGGGCTGATCTAAATTAAATTAGTTCATGCCTGTATCAATCAGTCTTCTGACTTCCCATTACTAAACTGCCAATGTTCTTGTAAGGTCAAGTTGCTGGTTTAAAAAAAAAAGCAGTTACCACCATCAACTTCACCTTCTACAAAGTAGCAGATGAATTCAGAGTGCCTAACAGAAAAATTCTCACCCTGTAGCCAACCTCAAATTTTTGATAACAGACAGACACTGCCACCTGTCCATGCCTGTACTCTTATTCCAAGCCTGTCCAGCTTGGCAGTAGCTGTCAGGGCTTGTGGTCTGCTGTCTGTCATGGACTTTGAGAACCCAGGGTCACCTCCAAGATGAGACTGCAGAGTAGGATTTAAGTTATCTTAATCTATCGAGGGAATGATCATACTGATGGAATTAAGAAATCTTTGAAATACTGATGTATTGAATAATAATAAATAGCTGACACTTCCATAACACTTTAAAGTTTACAAGTCCCTTACAACTGTACAAGATAGCTACATCAGATATTTTCTTCACTTTACAAACAAGGAAACTCAAGATTCAGAGACATTAAGTGATTTGTCCTTGATCATACAACTTGTACCTCCTAGAGCAGTTTCATCCCAGACCTTTCCACTATTTCACACTAACCCTGAATTAAAAAATTCAACAGATGTCACTCTATACTTATTTTTTTCCACTCTTTTAACCAAGATCAGTATTGTTCTAATTCTGCTAAAAACAATTTTAAGAAAAACATAAATATAAATAAGCCTAAATTCAGGAAAAATTTAAGATCAATATTTTAAAAAACCGAAAAGCATGTTCTAGAACATGGATGTTATATTTCTTCAGTGTACTGTTATTTCACATCAGGCTTGTCATCATTTTGACAACAGTTACTATAACATGCTTTTTTATATTTGCCAATCTACTTTTAATTGAGAAACCATAATATCACACTAAACTTATTCAAAGATGCAAGGAAAGAATAGAAAAGTGATTAATAAAAGATTGACTTGGTGTTTTTGTGCCCATTCCATATTGCTCTAAATAGTTTCATTATTTTCAAAAACAGAATACCAAAAAAAAGAAGTTTCAATTCTCCCAAATAAAAGATACTCTGCCTCATTTAAGCATTCTGTAACTCCTACAAAACAAGCATTTCTAGATAATCTTACTCTAGCCTTTTCTTCTAGCAAGTAATCAACCCTTCATATTTCTTAGAAAATGAGCAAAAAACCTTATGGAATTAAAATATTCTAAAATAAGTTACACAAAAGCTATCTCTTAAAATTTATACATATGCCTTAAGTTCTGAAAGCATGACTTCTAGCTGTGCCCAAAATTTTAACTTAAACCAAATAAGTATAACTAAGTGTATATGGTGATCAGTATTCATCATATCTCAAGCTGGTAAAAAATTAAATATTGTTCAAATACAGTAATCAATACTTTATGTGCTTATGTGCACATCATTCAACTCACAATGCATCATGTGTTCTGCTAGATCCCAAATAGTAGAAAGGTTTTATGAATGCAATTAAGAATTAATTTATCTATTCTAATCTATACCTTGTTAAACAATGGCTTTAAGACCAAAGAGAACTGTGTTTGAAGCCCAACTAACCATGAGCCTGGAGAAATTATTTGACATTATCTGAACCTCAGCTTACTATTCTATAAAATTTCAAGTTGCTTACCTTCTAAACTTTAATGAAAAAAGAGGAGTGTATCTTTTTTTTAAATTATGGATTATAAGGACATAGGCTTTGATGTGTTCTTTCAGCAGTGTCTACAAATCCTCAGGATGTTGATTTATTCTCTTCACTAGTTTCCCTCATTACCAATGGCATAATAGGACCCAAGTAAGGTCTGATCCAAGGAATAAATAATTTAACTTGGTCCAAGAGGGAACCAAATCTCATCTTCTTCGCCTTGTTTCTCTGACCAACTGAGCTAAATAGCTACAGCTGGAAATGGAATGTATTTGGTACAAACTGAATGCCCATTATTTCCTAAACAAGAAATCAATGATTTTAAGAGCAAGGATGGATGTGTGTGAAATGTTTGTACACCTACAAATTATGAACAAAACCATCATCTAGCTTAATTTAGTTTGTATCATTGTCTAGTTAGAGTGAGCTTCACATGAAAAATTATTTTCCAATCCCTTGGAATTTTAGTATATGTTAGAAATTGCTTACAGTCAGTTTCCATTTTGACAGAAGTCCAAAGTGTTTGCTTTTTTCCCTAGGAACACATCAAGTTATTCCTTAAACAACTTGGGGTAAATTGTGCCATCACACTAAGAATTATTCCAATCAAGTCAGAAGATGCTTTCCCAGGAAATAAGGAGGGATACTTAACTCCCCCCCCCATTTTGGACAATTATACTTTGGGATAATGTTTTGACTTATCCTGACAAGGAAACCAGTCAATTCTGAAACATGAGGTGAAAAGACACCTTTAAAAAAAAAAGTTTTTACATCCTGAGGGAGAAACATGAGTAGACACTTTCCTGAAAGCACCGCAAGTCAAAGCACAAAGTGAGAAAACTGCTTCACCGTCAAAGCTTTAAATGGGAAAAAATAAATGGAGATGGATTAATGTCATCAGAGCACTTTGAAGTCTGGTTACAGTCCTGTCCCAAAAAGTCCCAAAGACTTGGAAATACCTCAATGGCTCACTTGGGGGGGGGGGGCAGGCCTCGCTTTTTCTACCACTAGCTCAAATGACTCCTCGTTCTAACACTAAAATCACTTTAAATCATTCGCCAAAAAGCCCAGCATCTGGGACCTCTTCTTCTGCCCACGGTTTAGACCGTGAGGCCTGCCGGACCCACGGGATCCCCCACAAAACGCAGCCCGCAGCCCCGCAGCCCTGAGCCGGATGGGGGGAGGCAGCATCCTCTCGGACTCACAGAGCGTTCGAACTTTTCCTTAAATGCCTCCAGAAGGGCAGAAGGCTGGGAGGCCAAGGACCGGATGGGAGATAAGGGCAGACGCCGCCCCCAAAAAATTCAAAGAGCAAGTTGGGCTGGGGCTGGGCCGGGCCGGGCAGGGCAGGGCAGGGCCGGGCTCGGGAGTCCCGGAAACAAAGGCCGAGGCAGCGGCGGGGCCAGCGGGGTCGGGGCCGCTGCCCGAGGCTTACCCACCTATGGTGGAGATGAAGGTGGTGTTGAAGGCATCGTCCGAGAAGCGGAAGAGGACGCAGGTCTTCCCCACTCCCGAGTCCCCGATCAGGAGCAGCTTGAAAAGCAGGTCATACGTCTTCTTCGCCATCGGGAGGAGCGGCGGCTCCGGCTCTCGCCTCCGGCGGCCCCGCGGGATCGAGCCCTACCCTCACCCCCACGGGCTCCTTCCTCACTCGGGTTCCGGGCCACTGGGCCCCCGGCCGGCGCGGGGAAGGGTGGAGGGGACGGGGCGCGCTCCGGGGAGGGGACCCAGGGGCGGGGACGACGCCGAGCGCCCTGGCACGGAAGGCTCCGACGGGCGGCTCGCTCCGGCGCCTCCGGGGGGCAGCAGCGGCGGCTCTGCGGCCTCTCCCGTTGGCCCGACTCGGTTCCGGGGAGTCGGTCGGGACAAAATGGCTTCCCCTCCCCCCTCGGGGCCGCTCGGCCGGGACGCTCCCGCGGCGGGCAGGCGGGCTCGGAGCGAGAAGAAGCGGCGTCTCCGCCGGCGCGGGGCGGCAGCTGCGGCGCCGACTTCCAGCGAGGACGCGACGCGGGCAGAGGAGCCTGGAGCCCGGCAGCCCTCAGTCACATAGCCACAGGAAGCTGAACCGCCCCGGCCCAAACCACCTTTTTCCCCGTGCCCTCTCACGCCGGCGTGCCCGCGCACGCACGCACGCACGAGCGTGAACCCGCCCCGCCCCTTCTGCGCACCCGGGCCTGAGAAGTCCAGAAGTCTAGCGCGCCTATCGGAAACGCCTCGACCTGGGAAGGCAGTGCGCGCACGCGCTCCTTCGCCGCCGTCTGATTGGCGGAGGAGAAGGCCGACCGAGGCAGAGCAGGATTGGGCTGGGTAGAGCGGACCGAGAGGGCCGGGCAAGCGCAGATCTCCCTGCCCCCCCCCACCCTCCTGGTACCGCTGGAGCTGTGGGAAGGAAAGCTACGCGGGACCGAGGGGAGGCCAGCTAGGCCTGGCCCGGGCATAGCGTCCGGACAGTCGCGCCCGTGGGTGCCACGTAAATACGCGAGAGACTGGAGCCCTTTCGGCCGGCACGGCACGCAGGGCAGGCTCACTTAGGTGACTTGGGGCTTCGGCCCAGCCCCGAGGCAGCCCCGGAGCCCACAGGGAGACCCGGCTAGTAGAGCGGAAAGGGAGCTCCCAGCCCCCACCCCGCCCCCTCCCGCGGTTTGCTTTGGGTGGAAGGGAGCAGGACTCTGAAAGTGAAAAACTGGCCACGCTGGTTCAGGAAGGGATGATGTCATCGGCCCGTCGGCCTGTCAGGGCAGAGGGCCGCGGGGCCGGCGCTGGAGGGGAGGGGAGGGGAGGGGATGTCCGCCCCCGGTCCCCCCTCCCCTTCTCGGGGCGCCGCATTCCTAGAGAGCCGGCGGCCCCGCAGACCTCCCCACGCCCCGGGGGCGGAGCCGGCCCCCGGGCTGCCCACGCCCGCGCGCTCTCGGTCCTTCTTCTGACCGTCTCCATTCTGTTTTTCACCCTCTGCAGCCCAGCCCTTCGCGAAGTGCCCACCGTGCGCCGTGCCCTGCGCTCGGCCGCAGAGGGGACGCCGAGACCGGGCGCAGCCCGCCCCTCGGCCCCTTTTTTCTCGTTTCACATTCAGACATCGCGCTTAGCAAAACCCCTTCCCTCTCCGCCCTCCCTTATGATTTCCCCCCGCAGCCGCGGTCTTCATTTCTTCTTCACGGCTCCATGTTTGACCTCCACCCTCCCTTTCCTCCGCGGTCCGGCTGAACTCCCCGCTGCCCCTCCGTCCTCTCCACGCACGCTTTCCTTCCTAGAATAGAACAGCCCCCGGCGGCGCAGCCCTTGCTACAATGTAGCCGCCTCGGGTGAGCCGGAGGACTGAGCCAGGGCAGGGACTGGCTCCATTTGAGAAAGAAAGCAGGGACTGAGACACTGAGAAAGGAAAAAACAGGAATCGGAAGGGAGCTTTGAATGCCCCAGCGGAATTTGTATCGAGTCAGCAGTCAACTAAAATGAATCGTTCTGACCACTGTGGTAATAGGATTATTATTCTTTATTGCTCTTCCGTCTGTCCCTACCTCTCATTTCACCTTCCAATTCTAATTCTGAGAATATTAGTCAAATTCCCCCCCCCCCCCCGTTAGAACGTAAGCTCCTTTGAAGACTGAGACTGTCCCACTTGCTTTTATTTGCATCTTCATCTTAGGTTCAGTACCCGGAAAATAATAATTAATGAAACAAATCCTACTTCATTCTGGAAGACTCCCATCCTTCACCCATCTGTCTCCCCCCCCCCTTTTATTCTGCCTATCTCAGATTTCTGTGCTTCCTCTCTTCACCTATAATCTGCTTTGACTCCATCCTACTTCAATTTGGAATTTATTAGAATCATAATCATTTTCTCATTAACTCAGTCACCATCCAATTTAAATACCTACTATGTACAACGGATCAGCCCACCACAAGTCTTATTTCAATACCTCATGGCGTAGAAATGACCTGGATTCTGTTAAGACTGTGCAGTAGAGCACATGCCCTGACAGATCTTACTAGCCTGGAAAGATTTTAAATACAGGCCCAGCAACTGAACAAGTATATACTCCAAGGACCAATCTAACTAACTTAGGAGAGGCTACTTATCAGGTTGCTGCCTGAAGGATGATGAATTTTTTTAGCTATTGCAACTCTGAAAGAATCTTAGAAGGTTGAGAAATCATGTATTTTCACATGGGAGAAATCACTAATCTTTGAAGTATATTCATGACAAGTCTTGTCAACTTCTAACAATATCACATCCTTTTCTCCATTAAGGCCACTACCCTAATTCAGTTCCTCATCACATATTTACTATTGTAATAGCCTCCAAATTGATCTTCTTGATTCATGCAATTCAATAATTTCTACTATGCAATAGCTACTGGTTTTAGGTTAAGAGTATAAAGACAAAAATAAGATGGTCCTTACCCTCAAGGAGCTTATATTGTATTAGTTAATAGGGCATGAAACTAATAAATACAAGAAACATAAAAAGTATTTTCTGAAGGGGAGAACTAAGAACAAAGATAAGCTAGGAGGTGCAGTGGCTAGAGTCCTGGGCCTGGAGCCAGGAAGACTCCTGAACTGAGTTTGAACTAACATGACTCATTTCAATTTTTTCATGTAATATCAGGTATTTTATAGAAATCTTTTTTTTATATAAAAAGATATGTAGAGGGGCGGCTAGGTGGCACAATGGATAGAGCACTGGCCCTGGAGTCAGGAGTACCTGGGTTCAAATCCGGGTTCAGACACTTAATAATTACCTAGCCATGTGGCCTTGGGCAAGCCACTTAACCCCATTTGCCTTGCAAAAACCTAAAAAATAAAAAAAAATAAAAAGATATGTATATAGGAATTAAGATCTGTTTTAAAAAGTTATATGAATATGCAGCAGACAATTTTATTGTATGCAGCATTAATTGCTATTTTGTCACATGAAATTGGGACTTAGATTTCAAGATTTTAGAAACCACCAACTGCATTTTTTACTATATTTGCTATTTTGCAAATAGAATACATAGAATTGTAATCAGATCTATAACTTAAAGAAAAAGATATTCAGTTGTCTTTATGGAACTTTGATAAATTACACCTGTCTAAAGAAAATTATCTAGCATTTCATGAACCTGTCCTGTTCATGACTTCTCTCTTGGGGAGCATGTAGATTTGTGAGCAACTTTTTTCCCCAGATGAAGCTTATACAAAGTAAAAATAGATTAAAATTTTAGATGGGCATCTTGAAAATATTCTTCATATAACTACAGCCTCTATCAGATAAGATATAGATACACTGGTATCAAAAAAGCAGGCTCAATGTTCACATTAAAAATCACATTTTCTTATTTTTGTTCAAAAAGTAAATATACTTATTTTTATTTTCATACTTCATTATATCATTACATTGTGTTATTATACTCATTGGTAAGATGAGTTACATTGTAGTCATAAATAAATATTAAATTCTATGCACAGCTCTTGACAAAGTTTTGTTGGGTGACACAGGCTGGAAAAGCTAAAAGGTTGGATATTCAGGGTCTATAGGAAACTCCAACCCCTCTTAATTCTAGTGCTTTCACTACATAAAAAATTTCTTATTTATTCTGTCTATAGTTTGTTTTGTACATATTTGCTTGCATTTTTGTCTCCTCCATTAAATCGCAAGCTCCATGAGGAAAGAGGCTGTCTTTTGCCTCTTTTTGTATTCCCAGTGCTTAACACAGTGTCTGAAACAATAGTATGCTTAATAAATGCTTATTGAATTAAATTGAGTTTGCAACACTTGAGCAGCAAGGAATTCAAGGGAGTTGGGATTACATTTCACTATTTTACTTAACTATAGGATTAAGGTTGTGAAGGGAGAAGAGTGAAGTCACAGTAGGGGTGATAACCTGAGAAAGTACTGAGGAATATAAAAATTGGAGATCAAAGTGAAAATGAAAAGTTTTAGGAGGCATGACAAGAGAAGGAAAGATCAGAGGTTTTGATTAAAGAAGCAAATTTCAGAGTTGTTGCATGTGAAAATGTAACTATGGTTGATAAAAGTCAGATCAAGAGAGTAACCACTCTTATGTATATATACCTGAGATGGAATAAATGAATAGGTCATGAGAACTGAGACTGGAACTTGAGTGGTTTAGGTAACATCAATATGTATATTGGAGTCACTCCAGACTCATGGAAGAAGTGGGGGGTGGGGGAGTGGGTAAAGGGAAAGATATATGGGTCAAACTCCTTGAGCAGGGGAGAAATGAACTAGGTGGATAAAAGTCATCAAAGGAGATTAAATTTCAAGAAGATTATTGTTTCACTTCATCATGCTGTCAAGATTCTTTTGAGCCCTGATTCTGTTAAAAATGGGGTAAAAATTGAGAGCCTTACACAAAGTTTGTTAGGACATGATGAGTTAAGTTCAATTCAGAGCTGTGTGTGTGTGTGTGTATGTGTTTCTATATGTGTGTGTGTGTGTCTGTGTGTCTGTGAGTGTTATTGGGATAGGAGAGGAGGAACCTGAAGCATAACTTGTAATGGAAGAAATCTAAAAATTATGCCTGAATTAGGACCTAAGGTATAAAACAGTCTATAGGAAACTCCAACTTAATGTGAAGAGGAGGCAGGAGATGTGACCACAACCTGGCAAAGTATTTATTGCCTCAAAGACAAAGCTACTGTCTGCTTCTGTATACCTGTCTGCACCTTTGGAAATGCTGTGTAGCTGTAACAAGCTCTGGACCAACACATCTTCATTATATTAGTGTAATTCAAACATTTGAAAAGTATCTGTTTAACTTTCTCATTCAAAGTATTGATAAATATGAATGGGACAGAACCAGGAACTGTGGTAGTTCCCTAGAGATATACTCTCAAATTGATGCTAATCCATGAATCAATGGATTTTTTAGTGTGGTTTTACAACCAGCTAACTGACTTCCTTTAAGGCTCATCTCATCATGGGAAATCTTCCCTGTTCACCCTAATTGTGCTTCCTTTTTATCAGATAGTAATATGTGATCATCATATCTATAGCTATCTATCTATCTATATATATATATATATATATATATATATATATATATATATATATAAAATGTGGTTCAGGAAAGATCCTGTTCAAACTGGGAAGTTTTCCTAAAGTGGTAAAAATAGATTTAAAGATCTGCCTAAACAATTTGATAACAGAAGTTAAAAGCATTTCTTCAAAAACCTGACAATTTTATAAGGCATTGATCAAATGGAAACATCAAGGACATTCTAGTAGTTTATTGACTGAGGATAAGCCATGCCTCTGGTGTCTTTAAAAAAGTAAACTAGCCCCATTTAGTAGTCAGTCAGCTTGACCTATAGGATTCAGCTCTGAATTTTTGAGGTCATACTTGTGTCTCTTACAAAGTATAAGAAATTTATTTGTGTGTGTGGGGTGTGGGTGTGTGTGTGTGTGTGTTTGGAAGGCAGTTGGGAATAAGTGACTTGCCTAGAATCTCATATAGATAGGAAGGGTCAAGTGTCTAAGGAGGCTGAATTTAAATTCAGTTCTTTTAACTCCTTCCTCCACCATTGTTAGTAGCATCCTATAGCAGAAGTATGTAGCTATAGGAGATATAGTTAATACAGCTGGAGAGGAAAATTCAAGACAATTGCTTCCTGAACCCTAGTTTTTTGTGTAGAGAATGTTAAGAAGACAGAAAATTTGGCATCTGAAGCTGGGAAACTTGCCAGACTTGAGATCCAAGATTCTGAAGAAGTAAAAGTAGGGAGGCTTCCAGATGATCCTAGGGTGGAGTCTGTTTCTTTTGAAAAGAGCAGAGAGACAAAGAACACAGTTTAGCCAGAAACTGAGATGGTCAAAGAGTATAGCCAATGGATAGCTCAGTGAATCCAATTGAACAACATATTTAGCAGAAAATAAGCCAATTTGGCCCAGCAAACTAATATAATGTATTAGGAGAAATATCTCCCAGGGTCGCTGTCATAAAGAATAGGATGTATCCTCTAAAAATGCTGGGAAGCTATCTTTGCTATTTGATTGGCCCAAAGAACTAGGTATGAAATTATTGACAGTGTGGACACTAAAGCACAAAAAGGACAACCCATGAGGAGTCAGTGTCCCTCAGATTTGATGGATGTCCTTGTGATAGAAGTCACTATATCCATCTGACCAAATACACCCTATTGAAGACGTTTCCATTTGGACTCTAGGGGCAACATATATCTGAACCAGTATTGTGTCCTTATTGAGTTTTCTTTCTACACTATCATTAAGTAAACTCCTTTTTCTGAAAATGTTAGATAATCTACAACTATTTCACTTCTTTGCAGTCTTGAATTTGAACCACCTGAGAGATTTAGTCCTGGACCAATAAAAATTCTTGCCCAAAGAAGAACACCTGAGAGTCAGTACAAGAAGACAGAAACAACCTTACAGTGTTGAAGGTAGAACTTTCAATCCACATGTGGTCCCAACATAGAAGTCATTTATATACAATCTGTTCTTTTTTACTTTCCTTATTGATGGCATGCATGCTTGAAAGAAAATGCAACTTAAATTTATGGGAGAGGAAGATGGAATTATAATTCACTGTAAATTTTAAATGCCAACCCAGTAAATACCTTTGCTTTGAGTAAATTTTGTCCTATTTAAAAGGAAAACACATTAATAGAAGCTAAAGAAGTATAGTTTTTAGAAATATAGATTTAGAGAACCTTGAATGTGAGGAAGTCTTCCCTTTTTTTTTTTTTTTTAGGTTTTTGCAAGGCAAATGGGGTTAAGTGGCTTGCCCAAGGCCACACAGCTAGGTAATTATTAAGTGTTTGAGACCGGATTTGAACACAGCTAGGTAATTATTAATTGTTTGAGAATGCATTTGAACCCAGTTACTCCTGACTCCAGGGCTGTTGCTTTATCCACTGTGCCACCTAGCTGCCCCAGTCTTCCCTTTATTTGACAGAAACCCATAGGACATGTTCTTAACTTTTTACATCCCGAATCCACCCATCAGAATGTAAGCTCCTTAAGGGCAGAGAGAGCACATATCATAACACTTTGCAAATAGTAGATATATATTAAATGCTTATTGGCTTAGATTGTCTATCTTATAGGCATACTTTGCTTTGGTTAGCAGAGTATATTAGAGAAAAGAGAGATTAAAAAAAGTGAGTTGACATAGGAGAAAGAAAGGTGCAGTGAGTATAAATGAAAAAATGAGGTGCATATTAAGTGTCCAGGACTTTGGAGACCCAGAAGTTTAGATGTGAGGAAAAAGATTAATTGTGATTGCTAATAAGAGGGAGTTGTATTTTGGTTTTTTGTCCTAGTCCTTTTGCACTACAGTTTGGGCAATAATGATGAAAGATTATTTAGATACTTTATCATAATAGTAGGATTCTGAGTTACCTGTAGTCTTCATTTGAGAGAAAATGCTTGGAGAATAGAGTCTAGCTAGGAGATGAATGAGAAAGTAAAAAAAACAAAACTTTCGAGATCAGAGATATCAAACAAGTCACTCCCAAATGCTGCTAGAACCAGATTAAAATGTAATTGGGAAGTAGTTAATAAAGTAAATTTTTAAAAAAGAATATAGATGTTAATGGATTTTTTAAAATCAATATGCACCCATAAGGATGTGGCTTGGTGGTCCCTGTTTCTATTTGAGTATGGCTACACTGGTCTAGATCAATATCCTTATTTTACAGATGAGAAAATTAAGGTCAACAGAGAACTAAATGCTTTGCTCAAGATTACAAGTTAGAAAGAAGCAGAACCATTATTCACACATAAGTCCTTTGGCCCTAAATCCAAAACTGAGAGGGAAGAAGATTCAGCTGTCTCCTTCAGATCTGTCAAACAGCCATCTCTCTTCATCTTGCATGTGGTAAATGTGCCAAATGAATTACAAGAAAAAAATAAGTGTAGAAAGCCAGCCAAATCTTCCCCTCTGGAAAAAAATATTATCCTTGGGAAAGAGAATATATGAAGTTAGTGTGTTTGTGTGTGTGTGTGTATGTGTGTGTGTGTGTTTATGCCTGTCTGTATGGGATGTTTTGGGAGGAATAACACCTCTGGTGTGAGGACTTGCCAAGCACTTTTCAGGTTGCTCATCCAACTCTTACCTGTGGTTCAAGAAGCTGTAGCATGTGCAGCTGTCATACCCTATAAAGCTATCTCAGCAGATGGTCTAAACCATGTTAAGGGTAACTGATAAACCTCAAACTTGATAACTTTGTGCAATTCTGCTCTACTTAAATCCAATTTACAGGTGATTCACCTCATGATGGCTCTAATCCTCTTCCAAAAGGAAGGATGAACAAACTGGAAAAAATACTGTGTATAATCCAGAATATTGTAAAATCTAAAATCATCTTTTAGTTGTGTTGGAATATTTAAATAATGTTGAGATACAGCATATTTATTTTCCTAACTTTATTTTGATTAGGCTGGTGCAAAGTTCAATTTACATAGGACAAACACTCACCAATTAAGGCAAAGGGGTTATATGCTTGAAGCATGCTACATAAATTGCATTCAGTTTACATACTAGATACAATGTGCTACTCTAGTGTACTAATTCTTAGAAGGTCTGTGAAGAATTCATATATCCTATACAATCTAGCACAGAATGAATCCCCAGCCCATATTTGATGGTTCCTCCTAACAATAATAAGAGTTCATAGAGAGTGGTTTCCTAATACCTAAAGTTTATTATCTCTTTTGAACCCAGCTATAATATGTTAAAAATCTTTACCTTCAGTGAAGTCTCAAAACATTCTGGGAACAAGGAGAATGTAGCTGGTAGATGAGTTATTGAGGCAGAAAGTAGTAAAGAGAATGTTCCAAAATCATTTATTAAGCTAAAAATTGAATTTTCTTTTTCAAAATCTTATGTTCCATTTGGGGAAATGATTGCTGTTGTTACTGTTTATCCTTTGTTTTTGAAAGTCAATGACATCACAGGGTGATGTCTTTACTTGTAAATGAATTGGATTTAAGTGAAGCAGAGCTGTAAGCCTCATTTTCTTTTCCAGTTCTTTCCTAGGTCTTAGTTTGTCTGAGGCAAAACCCATTCAATGACTAAGAGCTAAATGAGAGCTGACTGTGTGTGTGTGTGTGTGTGTGTGTGTGTTTGGAAGGCAGTTGGGAATAAGTGACTTGCCCAGAATCTCATATAGATAGGAAGGCTCAAATGTCTGAGGAGGCCAAATTTGAATTCAGGTCTGGACTCCAGGGTTGATATTCTATCCAGTATGCTTCCTAGCTGCCCAAGCTAGATAAGAGTTGAGACAAAAGATGGCCTAATTTATCACCACAAAAATATCAGTCTGGGAGGGGAAGACCCTTGAAGGTTTTGGCCAGAACAGAAAACAATTGATATTTATACTTATTCTATCCTATAAAGTATAATAAGATACTCAACTTAGGAGGGAAGAAGGGACCTGGTTATGGAGAGCTTTGTAAATCTAAAAGAGGATTTTATGTTTGTAGAAGAGAGAACTCCTGAATTTTATTAAATAGGGGAATGGGTGACATCGTCAGATATGTGTTTTAAATCAGTTTGACAGATAATAGACTAGAGTAGGGAGAGACTTGAGATAGTAAGACTATCTAGCCATTGTAGTAGTTTGATATAAGATAATGGGAGCTGGTCCCAGGGTGATAGAAATGTCTGGGGGCATATGGAAAAGATGTAAAGTATGTAGAAGCTAGAGGGCTTGACAATAGGTTGATTATGGTGTGTGAGAGTTAGGAGTCTATGATGTCACATAGGTTGTGAGCCTGGATATTGGGGAGAATGGAAGAGGGAAAGGATATGGGTAAAGAAGATGAGTTCACTTTTACACTTGTTTAAGATGACTTAAGGACATCTAGTTTTGGATGTATAATAGGCAACTTGAGATATGAGCCTGGAGTTCAGGAGAAAGGTTGATCTTAGAGAAAGACCAGGGATGACAATATAGATTTAGGAATCAACTGCATACATGTAATAGTTCAAACTATAAATGCATGAAATTTTAAAGCAAGAGATAGTGTGAGGGTGGCTAGGTGGTGCAGTGGATAGAGCACCAGCCCTGGAGTCAGGAGTACCTGAGTTTAAATCCAGCCTCAGACACTTAATAATTGCCTAACTGTGTGGCCTTGGGCAAGCCACTTAACCCCATTTGCCTTGCAAAATCCTAAAGAGAGAGAGAGAGAGGAGAGATAGTGTGAGAGAGAGAAGAGAGGATGTCTACATTTTAGAAATAAGGTCACACAGAAAGTATATGTAAGAGTTTGGGACTTGAACCTAGGTCTTTCTGGCTTTGATGTCAACTATCCCACAGTATTTCATAATTGAGTGAAAAATTATAATTGAATGGGAAAGAATAATTTGAATATTTTTAATATTCCTAGAATCTATCACAGTGCTTTGTGTTTAGTGAATAAATGTATGCATGCATGGATGAGTGAATAGGTGAGATGCTAAATATTAGAGATATAACTATAAAAAGAGAGGGGCAGCATTTGCCCTCAATGAGCTTACATTCAAATACTAAAAGACAACATAAATAGGGGAGTGGTGGCTAGAGAAAAGGTAAGAAAAAATGGATAAAAAAATGGATGACTGGATGGAATATGAAAGTGAATGAAGCATGGTCTGGTTGGTATCTAGGGCCAATCAGTAGGTTTAGAGAATTGACTACTAGTTTGTCCTCCCTTGGTCATCAGTCATCTGAGTTGGACCCTAAAGCTGGAGCTCCAAAAGTGAGTGGATTAATTTCTCTAGAGACTGGGAGTATGAGGTCCAGTTTTCAGTGCTAGCCAGTACTTAATAAATATTTACTGAGTTAAATTTGATTGTTGACTTCTAGAGATATATTTCAAAGACTCTTTGTGAAATGTCATATGATATGATAGTCTTATTAAGATTCTTCCCCAGATTCTTTAGTAAGAAATAAGTTGTAATTGACAAAGTACTGAATTGTAAGGTAGAAGATCTGAGTTCAAGTCCAAGCTCTATTGACTCTGCTTCTTAGTTACTGCATTTACAAAATAGGGATGATGCTTCTTCTGCTACCAATCTCATAATAGTTTTAGAAGGAATCTACAAAGTAATACTGTATAAATACTGCAAACTACAAAGTAATACTGTATAAATGTGAATTAATCCTCTCTCCAAGTAATTCACTTGGTCATACAATGACTTGATAATGTAGCCAGGGTGTTCATCCTTAAGCCACCTTATGAGGTTAGGCTTGTGTCAGCTTTAAGAAAAGGACAGAACTAACCATACAGAATTTTTCAGGGGATACAGATTTTCCAAGCCCTAAATTACTTCTGGATTGGGAGCCTTTGCATGGGACTGTTATCTAAGATGCTATATCCTTCTCAATTTCATTTTCCACACAGTTGCCATTTGGATAATTCTAAAATGCAAAACTAATCATGTCACTCTTCTATTCAAGCCTCCCAGATAACACAAAAATAAGACTCCCTTATTTTGTATGATTTTCCATTCATATGCCCTTCATTTTAGTCAAACCAGTCTATAACTCTTCCCTCTAACACACCTTTCTCCCATCTCCCTGCTTTTGTCCAAGTAGTCCCAAATTTCAAGAAAGTGAGTCATTTGTCCTCTCTGTTTCATAAATGCTTGAGCTTCCTTCAGAATACAGTTCAAGTGCCAACATCTAAAGTTGTATGCTCTCTCTTTCTCCCTCTCAGAAATATTTTGTCCCTGGGTTCATATCCTCTCAAGGGAAGAGGCCAAGAGTAGCGGTGGATGTGGGGGGTGAAAGGGGCACTTAACCCCTTAGCATTCTCAGCAACTTTGCTAGATTGTAAGCTGCATAGGTGGTGTTTATCTGCATTGGTAAAGGGAAGGAATTACCTATACCAATAAAATCACAGGTTCAGACCTAATTTCTGCCTACTCAGTACATACTTTTGTATTTACTTCTCTTAATACAAGTTACATTTCCCCAATAGAATATAAGTTCCTTGAGGTTCAGGATTGTATTGTTTGGTCTTTGTATCCTTAATACTTGTTACACAGCAGACATTTAAGAAACCACTTGTGGAATTAACTTGAATTTGTAGGGCAGAGTCCCAGAATAGTGCTGTGTCAGAGATGTAGCCCTTGGCTCTTTCAAGAAGGTTTTATCATCCTAGATTCTGCCTAATAACAGACTGGCCCCACCCAATGGAGTAGTACAGTCATACAAGATGCCCAAGGGCAAGGGGGAGCAATGACATCATTAGCTAGTTCCCAGAACCTTCTTCAAAGCTCAGCCCAAGTGCCACCTCCCATTGAAGGTCTTTTCTGATCCCCACCTTCCCCATTTTCCATGTTAATGCCTCCCCCTCCCAGCCCCCATCACAGATATCCAGCTGTCTTGCATTAATTTATTATATTTTGCACTTACTTATATGTGTGTATTTTCCTCCTAATGGAATGTAATGTCTTTAAGTACCAGTCCATTTTTTAAAATTTGTTTTGCTTTTCCAGAACCTAACCAGTGCCAGGCATATGGCAGATAACAAATGTTTTTTGATTGATTCATTGAATTCTAAACTTCAAGCATAGTAACAAGAAATTTGTTTTTCTTTTTGATTAAAAAATAAACTCAGGGATAGTACATCAGTGATGGAGTTCTTTTTTAGCTCATGTTTTACTAAGAAGAAAAATCAACCCACTAAGATCCAGACTACTGGTTTACCAAATGCTCATTATCCATTATTAACCTTATTTTCATTTACATTCATGAAGATTATTCACTTCTTTCTACTGGTGTTGTCTGGTCTCCAGAATGGTCTTAATTTTAAGCAGCTGCTATTTTATCATTAGGGCTCTTCATCAATAGATCACTGATTTCTTGGGCCACTAGGTGATGCAGTACATAAAGAACTGGACCTGGAATCAGAAAGACTCATCTTCCTGAGTTCAAATCTGCCCTTAGATACTCACTAGCTGGGTGACCCTGGGCAAGCCACCTAACCATTTTTGCCTCAATTTCTTCATCTCTGAAATGAGCTGGAGTAGAAAATGGCAAACCATACCAGCATCTCTGCCAAGAAAATCCCTAATGGGGTCACAAAGAGTCAGTTGAAATATATTGATATCACTGTATTGTCTCTTTACCTAAGTCAGTTGGCTTTAGTGATGGGGAGGTTGGGAAGGGTCCATCTCATTTGAGCAGATATTCTTTAAGAATGAATTTCTAGGGCAGCTAGGTGGCACAGTGGATAGAGCACTGGCCCTGGAGTCAGGAGTACCTGAGTTCAAATTTGGCCTCAGACACATAATAATTGCCTAGCTGTGCCTTGCAAAAAAAAAAAAACTAAACTAAAAAAAAGAATATATTTCTAGAGTTGTTTAACCCCTCCCACCCCCACTTCTTCCACCCCTACTTTAATCATAGCTGGAAAAGTTAGACCTATAGAGAAAGACTAAAAGATGGTCCTGGGTTGAAAGGAGGCAAAGTTAAGAGGGATATGTAAAAAAAAAAAAGGTTGAAAGAAGAATCTCAAGGGATGTACATCCTGGAAAAATACCAGAAAAAAGGGGTGGGCAGGGGAGTGGCCCTTCTATCCCAAAAACGATGATTACAGGGGAATTTGGGTTGGAGTGGTCTAAGACTATTTGCCTGAAAGTACCCTCAGAGGGAAAGTATCACATTTTAGTGAAACAAGTATCTGGCTTGGGCGTCTAAAGACCTGGGTTCAGATTATGTGTCTGCAATTTTATGGATTTAGACAAGTCAAAATAGTTCTCAGTGTTCTCATTGGTAAAATGAGGGTATGGACCAGATGGTCACTAAGGTCTCTTCAAGGCAAGCCTTTGATGAAGTGACACTGAAACTCCTTCAGCTGCTCCATGAAATCTCTTCTAGTCTAGGGATTTTTAAACTTTTTTGAGTCATGAATACCCTTTCCACTCAGCTAAAGCCTTTGGACCACTTCTCAGAATAATGTCTTTAAAAGCATAAAATAAAATACTTGAGATTACCAAGAAAACCAATCATGTTGATATGCAGTTATCAAAATATTACCAGAAAACCAAGTTCCCAGTCACCAGGTTAAAAACACCTGATCTAGAGAGATTGGAGCAGGGTAGCCCCAGGAATAGGAAGAGAAAAGAAATCCATGGGTAACCAGATTGGCTCTAAACCCTTCCCAAAACTGGGTGGGTGGAGAGTCTCAGAAGAATGCCAAACCAGGGAAGCAGCCCTCCCTCGTCTGTCACACAAAGGCTATATCAACTTGGGTTCAGACTGACCACACCCAGTGGGGACAGTACCAAGTTTAGCCACAACATACAAGACGCCTATGGGTAGGAGAGAAGGTTGATACTGTTGAAGTCTTCCCTGACAAGAAACACAGTGACACACGCACAGAAGAGGCTTTCAGGAAATCCCTGGGATCCCCCCCAGGATCCCACCATGATCTTCCCCAGAGCCCAGAGATTTACAAAGGTCCCAATCACCTTCCTAAGGCAAACAGAAGGACTTCACAATAGTTAGGCTGCCTACTTCAAACTATTCATAAGGAAAACTTTATTCCTATACCTCCCTAAATTCTCATCCTTGCTACACCCTGAGACACCCATAGTTTTGCCCCCCAAAACTTGTGATTTTATTGGGATAAAGGACTTTTATTTTATTGGGATAAAGGACTTTTATTTCCTGAAATTTCATCCTCTAAAACAGATCAGCAACTCATCTGTAACTTCCAGCCTTGGAGAGTCAGTATGTGACAGGGAAGAGCCTGAAGCAAAGTCTCTCTGACTCTGATATTGGTCCTTCAGTGCTAAGAACACTAATAATGGCAGTGGAAGTAGCCAGCAACTTTAGACTGCTCTGGATGAAGTCTAACAGACTGACAGTCTCCCTGCTGCTCCTGTGCTGGATAGTATATAATAACATAGTCCCACTCCTTACCTGTGTGACCCTGGATATTCTACTTAACTTCCTTGGGCCTCAGTTTCCTCCACTGGAAAAATAAAGGCATAGAACTAGATGGTCTCAGAAGGAGGTCTCTTCCAACTGTAGACATGTGATCCTATGAGATACAGGTCTCATATTTTGCTTCTGTGTTTTATGTTGAGAAACTCTGGAACCAGTTACGAGAGGGAAACTTTTCAAGGAAATAGATGATCAGTGCACATTTCCAAAACTATCCATTCTAGGGTTCATCCTAAAGCTTGTTCCTTATCCCCTCTCCAGTCTACAGACTCAGTGATCCAGGTTTGAAAAAGCAAATGTTGGAACCCCTTCAAGAACAGGTAGAATCTGTCAGCCCTGATAGCAAACAGTGCATTCATTAACCGTGTATTATTATATCAAACCCAGATCTCTTCTGTCTCCAAGTCCACTTTTTTCCACTATATCATGTTGGCACTTAGTAGAAGTGATAAGGTAGAAAGACTAAAAAATATATTAGATAAACCATCTACTGATTGCTTATTGGGAGTCAGAGGACCTAAGTTCTTTCCAGTCATTTCTTTGGACTGTCTTATAAGTCACTCAATTTTTCAGTACCCAAATAACTCATTAAAATTATAAATTAAAAAGTAAATGTTGATCTGCATTAATAGAATTTGCTGGGTCAGCCAGATGGAATACCAGATAGAACCACCCTGACTGGAATCAAGAAGATCCCCAAAGTTCAAATCCTACTTGCCATTCTGGGCAAGTTACTTAAGCTCAGCTTCTTCATTTATAACATGGGGATAATAGCAGCAGCTACCTCCCAGTGTTGCTGTGGGCATCAAATAAGAAAATAATCAAAAAATGCTTGTTACAGTTCCTAGCATACAGTAGGCATTATATAAATGTTAGCTATTATTATTAGGAGTTTTCTCACCTTTATTAGAAATCTCAGGTCCAATTCCCCTTCCTCTTAAAATAGAATATATTAAGAACACAAGAGGAATAGAAAGTGCTATGAGATCAGATGAGAGAGAGACCATTTCCATCTGGGGAAAATCAGAATAAGAAATGGGAATGAGCAGAGCTCATCCAGTGTCTCAGATTAATCCCATTCTGAAAAGGGCAAGCTTGATATAGGGTGGGGGAGGAAAGGGAAGCTGACTCAGGGCACAGGAGAGTCAAGTTACGCAAAGGCAGCTGTTCTCTGGGTGTATTTAGAAGGCTTTGGCTCCCAAACTTCCATTCTCCAGTCCTGTTTTTGCATCCCATTTCAAAGCTAATTACATTCTGGAAACAAGCAAAGTAAATTAAGGCATTGCCCCACCCTATAGGGTAGAAAAGTATTAATATCAGATGACTTCTGCTATAATTTACCTTAGTTATTTTCATGAACCAGAGATAATTATGAATTTTGTTATTATTATTAAAGGGGTCAAATTGACTTTTAGCCCAAGAAGACCTGGATTCAAATTCTGCCTCTGAAAATACTAGCTACATGACTCTAGGGACTCTAAACAAACTTTCTAAGACTTTCAAGTTGCAAAAATGTGCTGATTCGCATTGGTAAAGAGAGTTGTCCCATCTAGTATATATACATATATATGTCTAGTCAATGTCCTTATTTATTACATAGAAGAGGACTCTGAAAAAAACTGTTTTGGCTTATTAAAGTTAATATAGACTTTTCAAAAACTTTGTTACAGAATTTCACAATTTCAAATGCCATTCTCTTTTTCTTGTATTTCTATGTTAAAATATTTGTTGGTAATTGTTAATTTCATAGTTTAAAATTGTAATAATAATAATATGAGATAGCATGTTGCAATGGATTTAGGACCAGGAAGACATAGGTTCAAATCCTGTTTCTAACTGAGCATTAGCTGTGTAAGCAGGAACTGAATAATCACAGCCTAGTAAAAGCTCCTAAATTTCCCTTGAATTGCTTGTCTACAGCTGTGGAATTAGTTTCTACAGACAGTTTTCAACAAATGAAATAACCATCTAGATCAAAAAGGGGGAATAGGAATGAAAATGGTCCTAATGTGCCTGGATCCAAAGGAACAGAAGAAAGAGAAAAGCAGTGACCTGGATTTAACTTCTACCTTTGCTCCTCACTAAAAGGTTAAGGAGATAAAAATCATTATCTCTCTGTGTACCTCAGTTTCTACATATGTAGAATGATGTTAATACTTACTGCTTCGCATTCAAGAATGTATTGAGAGAATAAAAATGAGATAATAAAGGTAAAGTCCTTTGTAAACCTTGAAGCCTATGTTAAATGTCAGTTTCTATTATTATCCCACTATAATTGGCTCTGGACAGTGGAAACTCTGGGTTTGTCTGGGATATATATGGGGGACTCTGGATTGGACTGTGATTCTTAGATACCTCAAATACTGTGAGGGAGGAGCCCTGTTAGGCAAAAGGGCAAAGATTCAACTTGAAGAACAGAGAAGCCAGAAAGAAAGCCAGCCAGGCAGGATTCTGTTGAGGCATGACAGGCTTTTAGCTGGGAGAAGCCTGTGATAAAGTAATATATCCTCCTCTACTCTGAGTAACTCTCAGTAATTCTTGAAATAATTTCACAGTTGTGAGTATAATATGTATAGACAGGAATAGGAAAGTTGCCACAAAGGCAGCAAGTTTGCCTCTTCAATACCTACTCCAGATTTACACACCTCTTCTACTGTGCTCTATGGAATGCTTCGTAGAAATCAAACTTGCTTTCTTCTTAATCCTAATTCTTTTCTTATCCTTTCTGTCTTCTGACACTCACTGAAACTTGACTTCCTTCTGATCGCGTGGCATCCAAATTGATTGTTTTTTCACTGGTCATGATGGAGTAGTTGAAATACTCCTTGTTCCCCAATACTAATTCCAGATTCTCTACCTACTACTAAGGAAACTTTCCTTATTTGAAGTTTAAACAATCAATTTACCATTCAATCAATATTCTGGTAGCTAATATTTATGGATCCCCAAAACCCTCTTCTTCCTTCCTCCATAAGTTCTGTGCCTGTTTCATTCTCTTCTTTCCAATTCCTGTTTATATGCTAGGTAGCTTCAGCATAGATATTGATATTCTTTCAAATACCTAACTTTCCAATTCTTCAGTTTATTCATTTCTTATAACCTATGTCTCCACTTCTTAGTTACACATACAGATAGACGTACTCTTAATTTGACCATCATTCTTCATGAGTATTCACCTTCATGTCTGAGAGTGATCTTTTTTATTTTTATTTATCTTTTATCTCTCTGCCCTATTCTTCATCCTCACTGGGACCTTTAATTCCTCCAACTCTCAGGTGTTTCCTAAATCATCTAACTATACCATCCTCTCTTCCCTATCTTAACTCCTTGGGGAACCAATTTAATTATAAACTATCATCTAAACTTGAATCCCTTACTACCTTATTCCAATACCTAGCATGTGTTACCAAGTACCACTCTTGGATCACTTCCACTATCTGCTGACTTTACTCCTATTCACATACTACTAATTCATTCTGGAGAAAATCACAAAACCATGCTAAGTCCACTACAAATGTTATATAATCTCAACTGGAACCTCACCGTAATTTTTTTTAAAAAAAAAAAAAGCCTTTTCCACCACTCTAATCAATCCACTATCACATTTACCACAAATATTTTTCCCAAACATTTTTATCCCTCCTCAAACTCCCTAGCACTACTCTCTCAGCTGATGACCTTTTCCCATAGTTCATTGAGGAAAAAAAAAAGAGGCCATTCACTGAAAGCTTCCCTTTTTCTTCTTTTCATCTCACATCCTTCACAACACAAGTATCTTTCCACATTATTTCTACCATCACCCATATCTCACTTGAAGATGTGGCTTTTTCCTTGCAAGGCCTGACTAACGATCTTGACTCTAACATTTTCACTTTAGTCCTCTTTGAGAACAAAGGACAAGAACCAATATGCACAAGTGATTCTATTCCAACTCATCTTCTCTAACAGATTACTCCTTCTACCTTCCTCTCTCTCTCTCTCTCTCTCTCTCACATGCATCTTCAATCTTACCTGTCAATTGATTGACTGTCCCCTGCTTCTTTCAAATATATCTCCCTCATTCTTAAAAAATCATCATTAATCTGGTTATCCTCCCTAGCTCTTATCCTATAATTTTTCTCCTGTTAATGGCTAAACTCCTTGAAAGAACTACCTACAATCTTTGCCTCTAATTCTTTTCCTCGCATTCTCTCTTAAACTTTCAGCAGTCCGACTTCTGAATTCTTCATTCCACTGAAGCTGCTCTCTACAAAGTTATGAATGATCTCTTAATTGCCAGAAATAATAGATTTTTCTCAGTCCTCATTCTTTTTTGCTCTCTACGGCATTTGATACCATCAACCACTCTCTTCTCTTTGATGTTCTCTTTACTCTAGATTTTAATAACACCACAATCTCTGATTTCTCCTCCTATAAGTCTGACAATTCCTTTTCAGGTCCTTTTCTTGTTCTTCATCCAGGTCTTCATTCAGTTAACTATGAGTGACTTCTAAGGCTCTGTCCTAGATATGCTTTTACTAGTTCTCTAGAACTCATTAGTACCCATAGATTCAATTTTTATCTCTCTAACAATAAACTCTCAGATCTTTTTTTTTTATCAAATCCTAACCTCTCTTCCAACCTCTAGTATAACATCTCCAACCCCTTATTGAACATTTCCAACAGATGTCTTATAGATATTTTTTGGAATTTTTTAAAAATTATATAAATTTTTCATTTGTTTTCCAATTATATACAATAGTAGTCTCTACCTATCATTTTTTTGGTAAGGTTTTGAATTTACACATTTTCCCCCACCCTACCTTCCCTCCTCCTTCCCCCCCCCCACAGAAGGCTATTTGATAATCTTTACATTGTTTCCATGCTGTACATTGATCAAAATTTAATGTGTTGAGAGAAAGGCATATCCTTGAGGAAAAAATAAAATATTAGAGACATAGAAAAATTATGTAGTACATAAGGCAAGTGTTTTTTCTAATATTGAAAGTAATAGGGGCGGCTAGGTGGCATAGTGGATAAAGCACCGGCCCTGGAATCAGGAGTACCTGGGTTCAAATCTGGTCTCAGACACTTAATAATTACCTAGCTGTGTGGCCTTGGGCAAGCCACTTAACCCCGTTTGCCTTGCCAAAAAAAAACCCTAAAAAAAAAAGAAATAGTCCTTGGTCTTTGTTTAAATTCCACAGTTCTTTCTCTGGATACAGATGGTATTCTCCATCACAGATATCCTAAAATTGCCCCTGATTATTGAGTTGAGTGAGTAAGTCCATTAAGGTTGGTCATTACCCCATGTTGCTGTTAGGGTGTACAATGATCTTCTGGTTCTGCTCATCTCACTCAGCATCAGTTCATGTAAGTCTTTCCAGGCTTCTCTGAAATTCCATCCCTCCAGGTTTCTAATAGAACAATAGTGTTCCTTCACATACATATACGACAATTTGCTCAGCCATTCCCCAATTGATGGGCATCCCTTTGATTTCCAAATCTTTCCTACCACAAGCAGAGCTGCTATGAATATTTTTGTACAAGTGATATTTTTATCCTTTTTCATGATTTGTTTCAAGGTATAGGCCCAATATAGGTATTACTGGATCAAAGAATATGCACATTTTTATTGCCCTTTAGATGTAATTTCAAATTGCTCTCCAGAATGGTTGGATCAGTCCATAACTCCCACATAACAATGTATTAGTGTCCCAGATTTCCCACATCCCTTCCAACATTGATCATTGTCCTTTCTGGTCATATTGACCAATCTGAAAGGTATGAGGTGGTACCTCAGAGATGTTTTAATTTGCATTTCTCTAATCAGTAATGATTTAGAGTAATTTTTTGTATGACTATGCATAGCTTTATTTCCTCTGTAAATTGCCTTTGCATATCCTTTGACCATTTGTCAGTTGGGGAATGGCTTGTTTTTTATAAATTTGACTCAGTTCTCTATATGTTTTAGAAATAAGTCCTTTGTCAGAAACACTAGTTGTAAAAATAGTTTCCCAATTTACTGCAATTTCCATTTTGAGAGAAACTGGTGAAAGGTACTTACTCTTCCTCACATCTATTTCCTAGAGGGGATACCAGACTGGAATTACATCCATTTGTCCCCCTAAATCTTGGTAATCTATATTCCAACAGATTACATAAGAGGAATTTCTTAGACTCCTTCCCATTTATCCAAGCAAAGCGACAAATGAAAATTAAAGATATTCTACAAATTATAATATATCAGAAAACAGGCAGGAGTGATTGAGCTCTTATTCTGAGAATAAGATATCTTAACTCCAACCAAGCAGAAGTTATGAATCAGGGGCAGCTAGATGGTACAGTGGATAGAGCACTGGTCCTGGAGTCAGGAGGACCTGAGTTTAAATCTGACCTCAGACTACTAATTACCCAGCTGTGTGACCTTGGGCAAGTCACTTAACCCCATTGCCTTGCAAACAAAAAAGAAAAAAAAAAAGGGACTGACTTCCCTTCCCAGTCCTCAGCTTTCTCCATGCTTCTCTGAAAGAGTATTTGAATTACCTGTGTTGCTCTTCCAAGAAGCTCTGGCACCAACTCTTCCCCTCACAAAGATCCACAGCATTGCTTTATCATTGTCTCTATCATTTAGGGTCTCTATAGCAACAGGCTGCCTCTCCCTGACTCTACTTGAATGAGAGCCAGGTTACATTTCTTCCTTGAGTCAAAATTTTTAAAAATCCCTTGCAAAAAATCAGGTAGGACAAGCTGGAGACTTATAAATATGTAGCATAAACACAAACATCAGCATTTTAAAATAAGAGTGATTTTCTTGGCATCCTGAGTAACCAATCTAGAGTTCTGTTGAAAACAAAATAAAATAAATGTGCATTAATAGTAAATGCAATAAGTTTGGCAAAAATTAGGTATAAACCAACATCTCACACCATATACCAAAATAAGGTCAAAATTGATAAAAGATTTAGACATAAAGAATAATTTCAGAAATAAATTAGGGAAGCTTGGAAAAATTTACCTATTATATCTATGGATAAGGGAAGACTTTATGATCAAATAAGAGACAGAGAGAATCATGGGAAGTAAAATGGATAATTCTGATTACTTGAAACTAAAGAATTTTTGTACAAACAAAACTTAATGCAGTCAAGAATTAGAAGGAAATCAAAAAATTGGGGAAATTTTTTGTAGTAATTTTCTCTAATAAAAACCTAGTTTCTCAAACATATAGGGAACTGAGTCAAATTTATTTAAAAAAAGAGCAATTTCCCATTTGATAAATGACCAAAGGATATGAAAAGGCAGTTTTCAAAAGGAGAAATTAAAGCTATGAAAAGTCATGTTAATTGGTTGTAGATGTCAAACATATCAGATTTATGTCAGCGGGAGGGGGGAGGAAAGGAGAAAAATTGTAAAACTCAAAACCTTGCAAAAAATTGGTAAAAACTACCATTGCATATAGTTGGAGAAAGAAATAAAATATTTAATTTTTTAAAAAATCATGTTAAAAATGCTCTGAATCACTATTGATCAGAGAAATACAAATGAAAAGAACTCTAAGGTATCACCTTATCTCTATCAAATTGGCTTACATGATAGAAAGGGAAAATGAAAAATGTTGGAGTTGACATGAAAAAATTGGGACACTAATGCAGCTGATTAACTTGTAATCTGGTCCACCATTCGAAGAAAAATTTGGAACTACTCCCAAAGGGCTATAAAGCTGTGCATACCTTTTGATCCAGCAAACCACTGTTAGGTCTGTATTCCAAAGAGATTTTTTAAAAATTAGAAAAGGACCTATGTGTTAAAAAATGTTTATAGCAGCTCTTTTGTGGTAGCAAAGAAATGGAAATTGATAGGATGACTGTCAATTAAGGGAATGGTTGAACAAGTTGTGTTATATAATTGTGATGGAATACTAATGGGTTATAAGAAGTGGTAAGCAAGATGATTTCAGAAAAACCTGGGAAGATATATAAAATGATGCAAAGTGAAGTGGGAAGAATCAGAACATTATACAGAACATTATATACAGAATGATCAAATGTGAGTGACGTAGTTCTTCTTAGTAATACAATGATCCAAGACAATTCCAAAGGACTTATGATGAAAAATGCTGTCTATCTCCAAAGAAAGAAATGCAGATCAAATGAATGCAAATCAAAGCATATTTCTTTTAATTCCTTTTTCTTTTTTGGTGGGGGGTAAGTTGTTTTGTAGTAAAGCTGATATGGAAATATATTTTGCATGACTTTTTTAAAAATTATTTTCAGTTCCAAATTGTCTCTCACCTCTCTCTAACATTAGAAGGCAAGAAATATGATATTAATTATATATACAATGTCATATTTCCCTATTAGCCATGTTAAAAAAAATTGCTTCAATCTTTCCTCAGAGTTCATCAGTTCTCCCATTGGAGGTAGATAGCATTTGTTTCACCATGAGTCCTTGGGGTATTTATAGATCATTGTATTGATCAGAATAGCTATATCATTCATAGTTGTTTATTATTACAATATTATTACTACTGTATACAACGTTCTCTTAGTTTTGCTTCTTTTTGCTTCATTTCATGTCTTCCCAGATTGTTTTTTTGGGGGGGGTGATTTGCAAGGCAGTGGGGTTAAGTGGCTTGCCCACGGTCACACAGCTAGGTAATTATTAAGTGTCCAAGGCCGGATTTGAACTTAGGTCCTCCTGACTCCAGGGTCGGTGCTCTATTCACTGCACCACCTAGCTGCCCCCCTGCCACAGATTATTTTGAAACCTCTCATCTCTTAATTTCTTACAGCCCAGTAGTATCCATTACCATCATTACCATCACTATATCCATTACCAGCAACACATCATAACAATTTGTTCAGCTATTCCCCAATTAGTGGGCATCCCCTCAATGTCAATTCTTTGCCAATTTGATGCCCCTTTTTAAAGATCAGCTCCTAGAGTAGTTCAGTAACTTCCTATGAATTAGTTATCAATAATCAATCATCATCAAAGAGGTATCATTGGGACAAAAAGAACTTAATACAAGGAAAAATTCACTCTTTATTAAGGAGACATCTTCAATAGTAGAACAAAGGCAACAAAAATAAAGATTATGGGACAATGTCTGGGCATAGACCTTGTACATCTGGAGCTAATCTGGATTAGGTGTCTCATAATAAACTTTTGGCTTCCTCTGCTGCTTTTCACTGCTTTGTGAAGTGAAATGATTTATCCTCTTCCAAAACTTTTACAAACACCACTTTGGCATAAAGATGAAGCACTTCTTGCTTCAGCTGGTTTCAGGGTTCTTTCGTCTTCCTTGTTATGGTTGTTTTACAGTGATTAAATTTTCTAGGAAATGCTGGTAGTCAGAGTCAATATCTTTACTTTTATCTATCTCCTATTTTCAGAGTCAACAGTGGTTTAAATAAGTCAGAATAGAGTTTTTAAAATTATATTATTTAGTGTTTATTTTTCCCTTACCTTCATTCTTTCTTCTAATGTCATACTAAATACTCTAATCAGTTGAAATAACTGCACAGGGACTGCTTATTTAATAGTGTGGGATTGCCACACTAATAGCAAGTTCTTTCTTGTCAAAATATAATTAATTTCAGGTTTGTGATGTTATGCAATCCTCATTATAACCAACAAAAAGAAAATATATAGACTTGAGGTTTCTCATTTTGTTAAACTCTTTTTTCTTTCACCGAAATGTAAAAATAGCTATCATTTTGTTAATATTACTTATTGATACTATTCATTTAGCAATAATAGAAAATATTAAAGAAACAATATAGTTTGAATTGTTGACAATTTTTAAAATAATGATAACAACAATAATTATAATGTTGGATTATCTTTGGTATATGTCCTTACCTAATGATGTCAAATTTTTTCCTGAATCAAAGACCCATCTTTTTTTCAAAATAATATTCTTCCAGGAATGCCATATGATTCTGAGTCATGGCATGCCACAGTCTATGAAGAACTAAAGTTATTTAGAAGTCAATGGAGTTATGTATAAAAGATATGGATAGGCTACAAATGACCAACTGACAATTGTGCAAGAGAAGCAGTAGAGGTCCATGATCTCCAAATCTTTCAATGAAAATGTTTGAGTACCTCCACCAACATTTGCGTGTTAACTTTTATATTTATGTACTACTATATTAATACTTGTGAAAATCATAAAATGTACACAAAATACATTTTTAAAGGCATGAGATGAAGGTAAAATATATTTGATCTTAGAATTACTAGAGCTTGTCTTTATTGAAATGAGAGAAAGAGGAGAACAACATAGTCAGATTTAGGAAAATCATTTTGTTAGCTGTATGAAGCATAGGTTGGAAAGGGAAGAGATTTGAGGCAAGGAGACCATCAGAAAACTATTTCAATAGTCCAGGGGAGAAATGACAGAGGCTTTAACTTGGGTGGTAGCTATAGGAATGGAAAGAATGGAACATATATGAGAGATATTGTGAAGGTGGGTGATATTTCAAGAAAGGTACCATGTGCCAGTACTGTGCTTAAAGATATTATCTCATTTGGACCTCATGACAACACTGGGAGATAGGTTCTATTATTACTCTTATTTTATAGTTGAGAAAATTTCAACAGAGGTTAAATAAGCTGTCCATGGTCTATGGCTATGAAATATCTGAGACCCAATTTGAACTTAGTTCTTCTGTACCCCAGACCCAATGCTCTATTCAATATGCAACCTAGCTACCTTTATTACTGGTTACTCCTGAATGCAGAATCCATGCAGCCAAGGGAAGTCTGACCCAACTAGAAGATAATGGAGGAAGGGGATAGAGGGTGACTACATTTGTGTAGGAAAGTGGTTTGTTAGTGCTGCTGGTGTGGGTGCCAAGTTGAGAGCAGGTTGCAATTACCCTGCAATTGAGGGCTGATGGGGAAAAGGAAAGTTTGAAAACTTGTACAATTACTAGAGGCCAGAGACAGAAGGTGTCAGAGTGGGGAAGTACTGAGTCCTAATAGGTAAAGGGGGTAGGATGATTGCATCAGAAACCTGTCCTATAATCAGCTATCAGGAGAAGGAAAAATATGATCTATCTTCCCATCTTTTAATTGGTTGACCATTCATACCTTGGGATCAAGTCATAATAACCTAGTGGACCAAGGCATCCACTCTGAAAATCGCTCATAAAGTGAAAACAGGGAGAAATAAATGATCAGAAAATTAAGGAGGGACAGCCACATGTGGAGAGTGAGAAACCACCATAGGACAGTCCATGGACAAGGAAGGCTTCCAGAACTTCAGGTGAACCCTGGAGAATATAAATCAGATTCCCAGGGCTCAAGAGGGTGTGGATGTATTGCAAATTGCATCAGTGGAAGGAATACCCACATAGATGAAATTATGATTTATCTAAGTAAAAAAAAAAATACTGGAGTAATTTACTCTTTCCTTCTTCAATTCATTTAACAGATGAGGAAAATGAGAGTTATGCATCTTGCTAAAGTCAAAAAGGTAGCAAGTGACTGATACTGGATTTAAATTCAGTTCTTATTATTTCCAGACCAGCCTTTCTATTCAGTGCATCACCTAGCTGCCTTAACTGCCTACAAAGTTCAGGTCAAACATTAGTTCTTGCATGAGGCTTTTCCTGCCTTTCCCAGCTGCTAGTGCCTCCCCATCACCATCCCAAATTACCTTGTTTTACTTATTACATACTTTATATTTTCTTATCTGTGAACATTTTCTTGCCTGGTAGAATGTAAGCAGTCCTGCTCTTAAGAGGCATATGGATATGAATAGGGGACCTCTTTATCTGCAGTCAAATGCCTTACCACTGAGCTATACCCCCTCTGGATCTCTAGTGTGAAGATTTTCTAAGCCCTTTTTTTCCTTTCTTTTTTTTAAATGCTATTTTATTTTGTTTTTCACTTACATGCAAAGATAGCTTTCAACATTCATCTCTTTGAAAACTTTAAGTTCCACATTTTTCTACCTCCCTCTTTTCCCTCCCTCCTCCCCATGACAGCGAAGTAATCTGATATAGGTTATGTATGTTTAACTTATTTCCATTTTAGTCATATTGTGAAACTAAAAGGGAACTAAAAGGAAAAAAGAATCATGGGAAAAAGAAAAAAACTATAAAACTAGTTTTAAAACAGTGAAAATAGTATACTTCGGTCTGTAGTCAGACTCCATAGTTTTTTCCCTGGATGTGGATTTGCCAAGTCCTTTCAGGGCTATTCATTTTAGGAATTCCACCTTTGGCATTCACCTGTTATATAGCTTTCATCTGGGGCTTCAAGAAGCTGTTGTTCATATCCCAATAAAGCCATCTTTGCCACAGGCTAAGAGTGAGGGTAACCAACAGGCCTCAAACCAATCAGTGACTTAAGGGATGTCTACCCCAAGAATGTGAAGACTACCCTCAGTATAATGGACAAATGAGAACAATTTGTTCCAATGATCATGAAGGTAGCTGAAGCACGTGTTATGGACTCAGAGCTTGGTCAAAGTCATTCAACTCTTCCTAGGGTCATCACTAGTTGTCTACACTTTTGTCTTGCCACTGGACTTTGATGACTCAGGAAAAGAGAATGATACACAAGTCAGGACATCATCTATTGATGTTACAGGTCCTCTTTGAAATAAAAGGATGAACAATAGCAATATAGTACCTACACTTATTGGTTAATTTAATCTCCTTTTTGCTGCTTCCCAAATGTGATCTCTTGCCCTATTTTCTCAGTTCATTGCTGCCCAGAATTTAAATCCAGGACCTATGACTTTCAAGTCATGATTTTTCTACAGTACCATGCTGACTTCTTAAATTATATTAATTCAATTTAATTCAATGCAATAAACAATTACAAATTAGACAACTAATATATAAAAGAAACCACAGTTAAGCAAATCAGAATAGGCATAATGGATGAAGAACAAAGCTATTGAGATGAGAAAATAAAGGACACATTTTTTGGACAATCAGTTGTCCAATAAGACGAAGCACAGAATAGATGGAGGGTATTACTTTTATTTTTTCCAAATTAGTGATAATTTTTTCAATTGATACTTTATTTTATTTTTCCAATTACAGTTATGGAAGTTTTTCAGTATTCATTCATTTGCTTATGCATATCTTTAAGTTACATAATTTCCTTTCACCCTCTCTTCCCACCCCCTTTGCCTCACTGGTGAACAGTCAGGTGAGCATTGTACATGTATATCTGTATTAAACATGTTTACAGATTAACCATTTTCTCTATGAGGATTTAGGATTAAGGAAAAAGAAAGAAAACATGTGATAGGAAAGAAATACATGAGAGAAATTTTTAAAAAGTGAATATAGTGTTCATCCAGATTCTGAAGGGTTTTTTGATTGTTTGTCTTGATCTGTTTTCCTTTCTCTGGATGGAGATGGCATTGTCCATTGCTGGCCTCCTAGGGATATCTAGCTCTCTGAACTGCTGAGAGGAGTTGCATCCATCAAGGTTGATGAACTCACAATGTTGGTGCTAATGTGTACAATGTTCTCTTGGTTCTGCTCAAAGGGATTACTTTTTTTTTTGCAAGGCACTGGGGTTAAATGACTTGCCCAAGGTCACACAGCCAGGTAATTATTTAGTGTCTGGGGACGAATTTGAACTCAGGTCCTCCTGATTCCAGGGCCAGTGCTCTATCCACTTTGCCACCTAGCTGACTTTCAAAGGGATTACTTTTTTTAAAAAAAAAGATTTTATTTTGAGTTTTACAATTTTTTCTCCTAATCTTACTTCCCTCCCCCCACCCCCCACAGAAGGAAATTTGCCAGTTTTTACATTGTTTCCATGGTATACATTGATCCAAATTGAGTGTGATGAGAGAGAAATCATATCCTTAAGGAAGAAACAAAAAGTAAAAGAGATAGCAAGATCAGACAATAAGATATCAGTTTTTTTTTTCTAAATTAAAGGTAATAGTCCTTGGTCTTTGTTCAAACTCTGTAATTCTTTCTCTGGATACAGATGGTATTCTCCACTGCAGACGGCCCCAAATTGTCTGATTGTTGCACTGATGGAATGAGCAGGTCTAACAAGGTTGATCATCGCCCCCATGTTGCTGTTAGGGTATACAGTGTTTTTCTGGTTCTGCTCATCTCATTCAGCATCAGTTCATGCAAATACCTCCAGGCTTCCCTGAATTCCCATCCCTCCTGGTTTCTAATAGAACAATAGTGTTCCATGACATGCATATACCACAGTTTGTTAAGCCATTCCCCAATTGAAGGACATTGACTTGATTTCCAATTCTTTGCCACCACAAACAGGGCTGCTAATGAATATTTTTGTACAAGTGATGTTTTTACTCATTTTCATCATCTCTTCAGGGTATAGACCCAGTAGTGATATTGCTGGGTCAAAGGGTATGCACATTTTTGTTGCCCTTTGGGCATAGTTCCAGACTGCTCTCTAGAAAGGTTGGATGAATTCACAGCTCCACCAACAATGTAATAGTGTCCCAGGTTTCCCACAACCCTTCCAACATTGATCATTGTCCTTTCTGGTCATATTGGACAGTCTGATGAGGTGTAAGGTGGTACCTCAGAGAAGCTTTAATTTGCATTTCTCTAATAAGTAATAATTTAGAGAAATTTTTCATATGACTATGGATTGCTTTGATCTCCTCATCTGTAAATTGCCTTTTCATATCCTTTGACCATTTGTCAATTGGGGAATGGCTTTTTTTATTTTTTATTTAATTTTTAAAAAAATTTTTTAGGTTTTTTTGCAAGGCAATGGGGGTTAAGTGGCTTGCTCAAGGCCACACAGCTAGGTAATTATTAAGTGTTTGAGACCGGATTTGAACTCAGATACTCCTGAAGCCAGGGCTGGTGCTCTATCCACTGTGCCACCTAGCCACCCCCAAAGGGATACTTTTAAAGAGCAACTTGGTAGTGCAATGGAGAGTGCTGAGACTAGAATTAGAAAGACTTATCTTCCTTAGTTCAAATTTGGTCTCAGACACTTAATAGCTTGTGACCCTAGGTAAATCACTTAATACTACCTCAGTTTCCTCATCTATAAAATGAGTTGGAGAAAGAAATGGCAAACTTCCAGTATCTTTGCCAAGAAAACTCTAAAAGGAAGTAGTGAAGAGTTGTACACAGCTGATCAACAGCAAAAAGGAATAGAAGGTGATACCAGATTAGGAAAGTTCTGAAGTGCCAAGGTAAAATAGTTTATACTTTTCTGCTTCTGATAGTTTGAATGATAGCACCAGCATCCACCCCATTCTGAAGTTATCTAGGGGCTGCAAATTAAAACAAGGGAAGTCAGATGGGGGAACTACTCACATACTATTGCTTCCTTATTATCAGTCTAACTGATACATCCAGTTTATTGCTACTGAATCCTAGTTTTAAAGTCCCATTCATTCCTACATTCAGAGACAGATTTGTTTTATTTTAATAATAGGTTCTCCTCTTGTTTATTTCCAATGCTAATTCCTCATACCACCATGTTAGCAGTCCACTGCCACTTGGGAGAGTTAGAAGATGCTCAGGAGGGTTTAATCTGCTCCAGAGACTACCAAGGCTACACATAAATGTACCACTAACTATGACTGGACCCCAAGTTACTTTTTTGAGGGCTGGTGACCAGGCAACTGGATTTGGCTTTCAGTTCCAAACCTTCCTACCAGTCAAACCTCTGAGAAGTCCAATGGCCTAGATCCTGGACTCTAACCCTAGATTCCTTGATGCCCTCTTGTAATGGCTACCAAGAGGAGTTTGTGATAAAGGAGGTACTGTAATTCAGTGAAAAGAGCACTGACTGGAGTCAGAGGAACTGAAATCAAATATCACTACCAACATTTATCATGGATATGACACTTTAAATTTATTAGGCCTCAGTTTCCTTATCTGTAAAATAGTGTGTTGGACCAGATAGCATCTGAGGCCTCTAGATCTATGATCTTGACTCCCAATACTGGGCAAACAACCTTAATTCTTGGGACGATTATGGGCCAAAGGAGTAAATATACATGGGAGTTAGCCCCCAAACTCCCAAATAAGCCCAAGACCATGGCTTTGGAAAGACACTCTAGGGGAATCATTGTAGAAAACCATCACTAGGACAAGTACAGAGGAATTGGTTGCTATAGGGCTATATTACTTGGGCAGCTTAAAGTGTCAGGAAGACTCATCTTTGAGTTCAAATTTGTCCTCAGAAAAAAAAAATTTAAAAAAAATTAAAAAAAATTTTCCTCAGACACTTACTAACTTTGTGACTCTGGGCAAGTCACTCTGTCTTGTTTGCCTCAGTTTCCCCATCTCTCTAAAATGAGCTGGAGAAAGAAATAACAAACTGCTCTAGTATCTCTACCAAGAAAATCCCAAATAGGGTCATAAAAAATCTTTCATGCCTGAAGAAGACTAAAGCAATTATGTCGCTTACACATAAAAACACCCCACAAACAATGAAATACTATGGTATAAGAATTAACTAAAGTCCAAGTCTAGAACCTCTCTCTGTATAGTCTAAATCTGCCTTCCAGTTTCCCTTCCTGGATAGAGCTTCATGGATGATGCTACCTTGCCAAACAAACAAACAAACCAAGAGAAAAAAAAAAACAACCCCAGCAAATTAAAAATCTCTACCACCTCTTAATTGGCCAGGGCCCTGAAAGCTGGCCCATAACATGGGAGTAGTTCCACTAATGCCAATTTGTTTTGTTTTGGTTTTTTGTTGTTCTCCCAGTTCTGGCCAGTTCTCTGCTCATTAGCCCAGTGGCCCCAAGCTCTTAGGAGGTTCACCATAGTGATGCCAGACTTAATGAGGACACCTGATAAGTTTCAGCCCAACTGCAACTCAGAACTCCCCAGCTCAAGAGATGCCCCCACTTCACCTTCCTCAGTAGTAAGGATTACAGGTTTATGCCATCACACTCAGTTATTCATGCCAATCAACATTCTTTCCTTCTCCAAAACAAGCACGTTTACTTTTTTGTCTACATTACCAATATGTTCATTTTAATTTTTTTACATTTTTTACAATTTTTTTATTTTCTCAATTATATATATAAAGATAAATATCAACATTCATTTTTGTAAAGCTTTCTCCCCCACCAATACTTCCCTTCTCCTACCCTAGGATAGCAAGTAATCTGATATACATTTACTTTTTCATCAAGATAAGCATAACTATTTCCAAGTCCTAACCACAGAAACTTATTTTTAGTTGTTGTTCTTTTTTTTTGCAAAGCAATGGGATTAAGCGACTTGCCCAAGGTCACAAAGCCAGGTAATTATTAGGAGTTCAAGGCTGGATTTGAACTCAGGTCCTCCTGACTCCAGGGCCCATGCTCTATCCAGTGTGCCACCTAGCTGCCCCTTGTCTTTATTTTCAAGGGACTTAATATTTGGCTTGTCAAAAACAGTTTTAATATTTAATGCTGGGAAAATAAACTTGTCATTAAAAAGTAGGCAAACACTTACCATCATCAGTAATGAAAGAAAGATGATGCTATTGACCCTTATCAAAAAGACCAGATGCTATGAAATGTTTTACCAGCAATGGGGAAGATCAATCTATGCTCTCTTACTTCTGTGTAAAGAAATCATGTGGTAAAGAGGGAGAGTACAAGACTTAAGTTTTGAATTTGCGTCCCAGTTCTGTCTCTTACTACTTGTGTGACCTTTCCTCATCTATCAGAACAGGGACTGGAATTGAGCTAATTGATCTTTAAAGTTCCTTCCAACTCTGCCATTCTGTGATTCTGATTCCCTTTGACATTCTGAGTGAGCAGAACTGTAAATATCAATGTATGACCTGTCCATTGCCTTAGGGTATCAAAATAGGAATGGATGCATTGATCCTCCAGGGTAAGGGGTATCTCAGTTCCCACATTTCATCTCAAAGCTCTAATGGGAGAAACTTTTGGGGAGAGTCAAAAATGGAACAAAAGGAAAAAAGGGGATATAGATTCAATTTATATCTCCATTGCTACCTGTATGATACTGGTCACTTTGGCTCTCTGGTCTCTATTTAAAAACCAGAGCATTGGACTAAGAAGTCATTTTTGACTTATATGATTCTTTATTTGTTCATCACATTCAGCCACATGATTACTCCTGAGAGGCCACCTCCAGGGTTCCATTACTCTAGTGCCCCTTTTTAAGATCTACTTTCCTTCTCCAAACATATCAGGGTCATGAGTCAGACTTGTAAAGGAGGTATCACCACAGTCACTATACCTGTTGTGAAAATGTCCTCTTCATCATCACTGCCCCAAATTAAATTGCCCCAGAAGCAATAATTCCTGTTTAACACTCACTGGAAAAAGATGTCACACAGAAACTATGAGTATTTTTTCCTCAGATCTGCATTATCCAGACAGAGACCTAGAGATCTCAGACACCCTATTCTTATTCCTTAGACTCTCCTACCCCAAGGCCAACAAGGCATCTGTCAAACAGGGGACAAAGTGAAACCCTAGTCAGGATGCAGAATTGGTAAACAAACTCCTGGTTATATTAATTTTACAACTTTGATTCCAATGGCTATCACCCCACTTTCAGTCTATCTTGGGCTTCCTATACCTGAAGCAATGAAAAAGATCACTAGCTTTTGAGTCAGAAGGCTTAGGTTCGAATTCTATATCTTCCATATATTTGGACCTATCAGGTTTTTTGTTTCTTTGATTATTTCTGTTTTCCTAAAAAAAAAAAAGTCTGAGATTATTTCTGTTTTGTTTTTGCTAGGGGGCTGGGAGAATTGGAAGTTAAAGGGTGAAGAAAAGAGAAATAAATATTTATTAAGACCTACTATGCACCAAACACTGTGCTAAATGCTATGCAGATATTATCTCAATTGATCCTCACAATAATTCTGTAAGGTAGGTGTTATTATGATCTCTATTTTACAGTGGATGAAATGGAGGCAAATGGAGAGTACATGACTTGCCCAGGGTCACAGTTAATAAGTGACCATGACTGGATTTGAACTCAGGTCCAACTAACTCCAATTCCAGCACTTTTCCCACCGATACTTTTTTTGGTTTTTGCAAGGCAGTGGAGTTAAGTGACTTGACCAAGGTAGAGCTAGGTAATTAATGTCTGAGGCCAGTTTTTTTTTTGAAAGGATTTTATTGGGGGGGGGGGCAGAGCCAAGATGGCTACAAGAGAGCAATGTCTCTTAGAAGCTCTCTCATAAAACTTTGAAACTAAGGATGCTGAAGAAAATAGCATGCTAAAAACCAGCTTAGGTCAAATGGATAAAAGAGTTCAAAAAGTTAGTGAGAAGAAGAATGCTTTAAAAAGCAAAATTGGCCAGATGGAAAAAGAGATAAGAAAACTCTCTGAGGAGAACAAATCCTTCAGACAAAGAATGGAACTCAGGGAGATTAATGAATTTATGAGAAACCAGGATTCATTACTTCAAAACCAAAAAAAATGAAAAATTAGAAGAAAATGTGAAACATCTCATTGAAAAAAAAACTGATATGGAAAACAGACTTAGGAAAGATAATTTAAAAATTATTGGAATACCTGAAAGTCATGATCAGGAAAAGAGCCTTGACATCATTTGCAAAGAATTGCTACAGGAAAATTGCCCTGATATTCTAGAAGCAGAGGGCAAAATAGAAATGGAGAGAATCCACCGATCCCCCCGAGAAAGAGATCCCAAAAAAATCCAACCACTAGGAATATTATAGCCAAGTTCCAGAACTCCCAAGTCAAAGAGAAAATATTACAAGCAGCCAGAAGGACACAGTTCAAATATCGTGGAGCTGCAGTCAGGATCACACAGGACTTAGCAGCAACTACACTGGAAACTCGTAGGGCTTGGAATATAATATACCGGAAGGCAAAAGAGCTTAGAATGCAGCCAAGAATCAACTACTCAGCAAGGCTGAATATCCTCTTCCAGGGAAAAAGATGGACTTTCAGTGAACCAGGGGAATTTCAAATGTTCCTGTTAGAATGCCCAGAGCTGAACAGAAGGTTTGATCTTCAGATACAGGACTCAGGTGAAGCATGGAGACTGGAGGAGAAGGGTAAAATATGAGGGACTCAATGATGATGAACTGCATGTATTCTTATATAGAAAAATGACACCAATAATACTCATATGAACCTTCTCAGTTAATAGAGCAGATAGAGGGAGCTTTTATAATTGAAGCACAGGAGAAAGCTGAATTTGAAGATAAAATATGGTGTAAAAATGGAATCAATAGAAAAAAGGGAAATGTAATGGGAGAAAGAAAAAGGAGAGGGGGGAATAGGCCAAGATACTTCATATAATAACTTTTTTCTTTATTACAATGAGCTATTGCAATGATATGGAAGGGGGGGAAGGCAATGGGGAATGAAGGAATCTTCGCTCTCATCAGAAGTGGCTAGGAGAGGACACAGCATATATACTCAATGGGGTATAGACATCTGTAGTAAGAAGGAGAGAAGAGGGACGGGGGAAGGGGGGGATGTGAATGAAGGAGGAGAGGATGGACCATGGTGGGAGAGTGATCAGATATAACACATTTTCCTTTTTACTTCTTGCAAGGGGCTGGGATTGGATGGCCTGTCCAGAACCATAGGGCCAAAGTGGATGCTAGGCCTAAGGGGTAGTATGGGGGCTCAGGGCCTCTTTGACCCAGGGCCAGGGATCTGTCTGCTGCGCCACTCAGCTACCCAACAGCAGAGTCAGAGTGAAAGGAGAGAGAAAATATAGTACATGGTAGTGGAGAAATATGAAAGGAGGGAGTTGCATCAGCAATGGCAACGGTGGAAAAATATGGAAGTAACTTTTGTGATGGACTTATCATAAAGAATGTGATCCACTCATGACAAGAGTTGGTGGTGTTGGAACAAAGACTGAAGCACATTTATTATTATTATTATTATTATTATTATTATTATTATTATTATTATTATTATTATTTGTGGGGGCACAGGGCAAATGGGGCTGGGTGGCCTGCCTGGAGCCGCATAGCAGGGTGATCTTTGGGTGTCTGAAGCCAGATTTGGACCCAGATGCTCCTGGCTCAAGGGCCAATGCTCTGTCCACCACCCAGCCACCCCTACAATTATTACTATTTTTTTGTATTTTGGGTCTTTTTTTTTTTCTTTTTTCTTTTGGTTTTTGCAGGGCAGTGGGGTTGGGGTGGCTTGCATGTCACATGGCTGGGTGATTGTTGAGTGTATGGGGCTGGATATGGGCTCGGGTGTTCCTGGCTCCAGGGCTGGGAACTCTGTCCATTGCACCACCTAGCCATACCTACAATTATTACTATTATTTTTTAATTTTAATTTTTTCTCTCCCCTTTATTGCTCAAGCAAGTCTATATTTTGTGGGGGAGGGGCATTCTGTTTACTCTTAAACAAGAATGTTTTATTAATGTATAAAAAAATTTGTACAAAAAAGAGAATAAATAAATATTTAAAAAAATATTTTATTAGGAGTGGCTAGGTAGTGCAGTGGATAGAGCACCGGCCCTGGAGTACTGAGTTCAAATCCAGCCTCAGACGCTTAATAATTACCTAGCTGTGTGGCCTTGGGCAAGCCACTTAACCCCATTGCCTTGCAAAAAAAAAACTAACAAAAAAAAGATTTTATTTATTTTGAGTTTTACCAATTTTCCCCCATTCTTGCTTCCCCCCCCCCCACAGAAGGCATTCTATTAGTCTTTACATTGGTTCCATGTTATATATTGTTTGTCTGAGGTGGTCAAATTTGAACTCAAGTCCTCCTGACTCCAGGGCTGGTCTCTCTCTACTGCGCCACCTAGCTGCTAGGTGAGCAGCAATGCAAATGTTATTTTCTCTTATTGAGGACAGATAAAGGGGAAAATAGGTTACTAGGATGAAGTATGAACTATCATGTCTCAAATTTTTTTTTTAATGTAGGGTTTCTTTTCTCATCTCTTGTACAGGCTTTCTTGGAATTAGCCTCTTATAACTTGGACAATATCCCCAGTTTCTTGTGCTTACTCTCCCTTCTCTCTCTTCTACACTCCACTTTTGTACATCAACTCTCAGAGAAATAAAGTCTGTTTTTTTAACCTTAGAATTTAGCCCATTCAAAGACTTACATGAACTGATGCTGAGTGAAGTTAGCAGAACCAGGAAATCATTGTATACATCAACAGCAACATAGTGTGATCAACTGCAAAGACAATTCTAAAAGACTTGTGATGGAAAATGCCATCCACATTCAGAGAAAGAATTACAGAGTCTGAAGCATTTTCCTTTTATTTTTTAGGTTTGTTATTTTTTTTTTTTTGCAAGGCAAGTGGGGTTAAGTGGCTTGCCCAAGGCCACACAGCTAGGCAATTATTAAGTGTCTGAGACCGAATTTGAACCCAGGTACTCCTGACTCCAAGGCCGGTGCTTTATCCACTATGCCACCTAGCTGCCCCCAGAATTTTCCATTTTTAACATTTGTTTTATCCTTTAGGTTCCCCCCACCCAGGTTTTTCTCCCTTTCGTTCTGATTCTTCTTTCACATGAGTAATACGGAAATATGTTTAACATAGTTACACAAGTATAATCTAATAAGATTATTTGCTGTCCAAGGGAAGGGAAGGGGAGGGAAGGGAGAGAGGGAGGAAAATGTAGAACTCAAAAATTAACAAAAAAAATGAATGTTGAAAATTATCTTTGTATGTAGTTGAAAAATAAATTCATATTTAAAAAGACTGTGATCCATTCTTATAATAACAGAAGTAAAAATAAATCAGATTTTTTTTCTAAAATTAACAAATTCTACCTCTGTGACTTGCTAATTCAGAGACCTTGTTGTTGTTGTTGCTGCTGTTCATCCTTTTTTTAAAAAAAGAGGGCCAAAGAGTGATATCTTGACTTGCATATGAATTGGATTTAAGGAAGGCAGAGTTACACAAAGTTGTCAGCCTCAATCTCTCTTCCAGAGTCATGGAAGTTCAATGGAAGGACAAAAAGTCAAGATGCCTGTTGATGGGCCAGAATACATTTTCTGTGACTAACCAAGGTCTAAGCACCTGTATCAATCATAGTTATAGTAATTGGAACAAATTGTTCTTATCCACCCATTTTGTAAGGGGAAGTCTTCACATACTTGGGGTAGACACCCCCCCCCCCCAATTCACTGACAGATTTGAGGCATGTTGGCTACTCTCTACCTGGTTTAATCCATCTTCTGAGACAGATTACCAGAGAGTGGCTGCTGATCATGCTATAGCTTTTTAGAGTTACAAGTAAGAGCAGAGTTGCAGGTGGGAACCAAACGTGAATGAGTAGCCTGGAAAGAAATCAGCAGGCTCTCACACTAGAGGTATTAGCACTCATTGAACAACCTTAAGCAAGTCTAGGTTATGTCGTTTCCTCATCTGTAAAATGAAGGGGTTAGACTAAATAAACTCTAGACACCTTTCAGCTCTATCTCTGTGATCCTGTGAAAGCCACAGTTTCAGGTTATTCCCTTGCAACAAGAAGGACTGGGTAAACCTGAAAGAAAACCCTACCCTGCATTTCCTGAAAGAAGAACCATAGTGATTCTAATCCCTTAGATTTATATGGCTCCTTACAGTTACAAAACATTTTCATATTTAATCCCCTGTGAAGTAAAAGTACAAGTATTTACAGATGTGGAAATTGAGACTGAGAAAGGACAAGGGATTTTGTTATGGCCTATGATAGCTCTGGAATTTGAACCCAGGTCTTCTAGATTCAAAATCAGGATACTTTCTCTAATTTCATATTCCTTTAAGGCTGCTGAAACCTAATTGATAGAGCCATGGTCTTGCTTTCTCAGTTCTCTAAGCACCTCTCTAAGACTCAAAGTTGAAGAGAAACTATCCACTTACATTAGTGGAGGAAATTTTCTCCCCTGAGAGTTCCCTATAATAATGATACAGTCCCTAACCTCATGCCTTCAAGGTCAGCTCTAAAGATCAGAACATCAGCATTCCAAGTGATTTCAAAAACCAACCCACATGTGAAACCAAATAACACTCTATTACATCCCCATTTGGTAAAGAGTACCAGTGACTGGGAACTTTCCACTTCTCATTTCCACTTTTTCCCAGTCATTTTTTATTTTTCTTTTTGTTTACTTGTTTTCAGTTTGTTTGACTTCTTTTTGACCCCATTTGGAGTTCTCTTGGCAAAGAAACTGGAGTGGTTTGTATTTCCTTCCCTAGCTCATTTTAGAGATGAGGAAACTGAGGCATATTTGATTAAGTGATTTGCCAGTGGTCACTCAGTTAGTAAGGGTCTAAGGCTGAATTTGAACTTAGATCTTTCTGACTCTAAGCCTGGCACTCTTATCAACCATGTCATCTTGTTGTCCCTCCCTTTTAGGGATTCCTAATTGTTTTGGTTTTTTTAAGGTTTTGTTTTGTTTTGTTTTTTGCAAGGCAATGGGGTTAAGTCACTTGCTCAAGGCCACACAGCTAGGTAATTATTAAGTGTCTGAGGCCACATTTGAACTCAGGTACTCCTGACTCCAGGGCCAGTGCTCTATCCACTGCACCACCTAGCCCCCTAGATTCCCAATTGTTAAGAAATTTTCTTTTATGTAGAATTGAGTTCTTTCTCTCTGAAACTTACTTCTTTCAAACACTGTTCCTAGTTCTGCCTATTAGGGCCAAGAAGACTAAGAAGACCTAGTCTAATCCTTCTTTCAAATGACAACTGCTATACTCCCTGTCTCCCAAACTTCTCTTTTCTGAGGCTAAAAGGTCTAGAAAGACAAAAGAAATCATGAAGTTATTGTCTGAGGGTTTCAAGGAAGTTGTGTAGTTGTGTCTTTACTCTTCATGGCCCCATTTGGGGCTTTCTTGGCAAAAATCCTGGAGTGGTTTGTCATTTCCTTCTCTCATTTTACAGAAGAGGAAACTGAGGCAAAACAAGTTAACTTGCTTGGGATCACATAGCTAATAAGTGTATAAGGCCACATCTTAATTCAACAAGAGGAGTATTCCTAACTCTAGACAGGGTGCTCTATCCCCTTCAACACCTAGCTGCCTGTTCAAGAAATAAGGAATTAAAAAATGAGAGTTGAAAGTTCAATTTCCAATGCCACAGTTTAGGAAGACAGTTGATATGCTGGAGTTGTCTGGGAGTTGGACAAGCAGGATAGTCATGAGACTTGAATCCATGTTATCTGAGGATCAGATTAAATAAATTGGGGATATTTAAGCCAGAGAAGAAAAGACTTAGACAGGATCATAATAGCTGTCTTGAGGGGAGAACTTGTGGAAGAAGGATCATATTTGTTTGGTTTGGCCCCAGACGATAAAACCAGGAGCAATGAGTGGAAGTAATAGAAATACACTTAGCCTTGCTAAAAGGAAAGAACTTCTTAAAAACTATTCCAAAAATGGAAAAGGCTGACTGCTTTAAGATATGGTAGGATTCCTCTCACTAGAGATTTTCAGCAAAAATTAGATGACTACTTATTTGGTATATAGTAAAGGAAACTCCTTTTTGCGTATGGGTTGCATCAATAGTCATAAAGATCTTTCCAATTTTGAAAACAAGTTGTATCCCCAAAAGAATGTAAACTCCTTGAGGTCAGGGACTATTTGATTTGTCTCCCCAGTGTCTAGCCCAGTGCTTAAAACAGAGGAGACAGTTAATAATTTCTTGTTGATTGCTTCATCAAAATTCTGTGAATATTATGGGAGTGAGGTTCCAGAAGGAAGAGGCCCCTTTGCCTCAAAAAAAATCTCTATAACCTTTCTGCCATTGTGCCTGAAATTCTACAATTAGAAATGTAGTTCTTTGGGTTGAAATATTGTGTCACCAAATTTATCTTTCAGATCAAACCAATATTTATTAATCACCTAATCATGTAATTGACTTCTGTACTAGGTATTAGAGGATGCCAAAGAAGTCTTCAATGTAATCTGTCTGAGAAACCCAGAAATGAAAAAAGTTTTAGAGAGAAATTTTTGTTAAATCATCTGCCAGAGGGAGAACTGAAATAGGTGACTTGCTTCCCCAAAACACTATGAGTTACACATTATATAGAACTCAGATAAATGAACAAGGGAACAAGAGCTGACTGACCAGCAATGAGACTGTTGTCAGGTAAGGCATATAGAGTACTTGAGATGTATGATGGAAAACACTTTTTACATTTCTTGCTCTTGATATTCTACTCCTGAGTAAGTTTTTTGTTTTTGTTTTTGTTTTTTAGTTTTTACAAGGCAGTGGGGTTAAGTGGCTTGCCCAAGGCCACACAGCTAGGTAATTATTAAGTGTCTGAGGTCAGATTTGAACTCAGGTACTCCTGACTCCAGGGCTGGTGCTCTATCTGCTGTGCCACCTAGCCGCCCCTGTTTTTGTTTTTTGAATCAGTACAACCTAGACTAACTGAGTTAAGCATTAAACAAATTTGGTCTCTATCTGAGCAATAAGTCTGGTCTCTCAGCCATGTAGGGCTAGAGTTAAACAATGCAACAAAGGTTTTCCACAATTTTTCCCTTCATAGAGTTTTTGAAAGATAGTTTAGGGTTCATTGCTGAGTAATGTGATACGGGCTATGAGAACTGACAGAATTAAAGGAGAGAGAGAGAGCAATGAGGTAGGCAGGACTGGGCAGCAAACCTGACAGGAAATCTTACCCTAGACAGGGATCCTAATAATATTAATGATTTGTTTTTATTTGTTTTTATTTTGCAATTATTTGCAATTATTTTGCAATTACAATTACAAAGCACTTTCACTTTCATTATCTCTTTTGAGCTTTCCAACAACCCTATCCTTTCTCACTCCAAGACAGTAATTTACATATTGCTAGCTTACATATGAGGAAACAGTAACTCAGAGAAGTTGAGGGACTTGCTAAAGGTCACACAGCTAACAAGTAGTTGGTTTACCTGGAACCTAGACTCAGGTCATACATTACAGATTTACAACTAGAAGAGACTTTAGAGGTCTCTTCATCCAGTCATCTCAGTTTATAGATGAAGAAAGCTGTGTTCCAATTCCTGATGTGCCACGTACTATCTTTATAACTTTGGTTGTCACTTAACCTCTCTGGACCTTATTCCTCATCTATAAAATTAGAGACCTGGTCTAGATAATCCCCAAGGCTTTTTCTAGTTCTTTTCTAGCTCTGAAATCTATGATGCTACTACAGATTATGATAGTAACTAGGAAGGGCACTTCAGTCACTAGAGGAGAGACCTGTATATGTTTGAAGGCTTAAAGGAAAGTTTCAGAGGAGAGAATGAGATGGAGAGATCAAGACAGAGATCATATTCTTTTAGTCAAGAGGGGATGGGATGAAGGATATAGGCCAAGGACAACTTGAGGAAAGAGAATAGCTTCAAAGATGTTTCTTATCTTGAGACTAGATGAATGTGAAGATTGAATATTTCTCCACTGCTTAACTTCAAGAAAGATCATTCTAAATTCATTTCTCCCATTACCTACTCATTACCTACTACTCTTTTCCTTATTGTTCTGCAGTCTGGTTTCTGTCCCAGTCATTCCACTAAATCTCTTCCCTCTGAGGTTAATGACCTAACCGCTAAATCTCATGGCTCTTTCACAGTCATCCTCATCCTCCTTAATTTCTTAGCAGAATTTGACACTATTAAGCACATGTTCTTCCATATAATGTTTTTGAAGATATTACTTTGTCCTCCTCCTATTTTTCTTTTTATCTCAGTCTCTCTTTATTCCAAATAATAGGTTTTACAAGTGAAATAAGATCACTAGTTTAAACTTTCATTTTATAAATTAGATGATAGAAGCCTAGAAGGGTGAAGAAATTGGTCAAGAACCCACAGCTATCATCAGAGAAGGAATTTGAACTGAAGTCCTCTTTTCTTTTTAAAATCTGATACTTTTTTTTGTGATTTCTATGAGATTGCAGCTCATCTTCTGCTTCCTTGTCACTAAGTATTCCCCAAGACTCCAACCTTAGTACTTTTTTTCCTACACACTAACCCATGTCAAATTCTTTTACTCATGGTTTTATTTATCATCTCAATGCAGATGACTTGGAAGTCTATATATATCCAGCTCTGATCTTTCTCCTGAGCTCCAGTTTCACATTTCTTACTGGCAGAGGAAGGTTTCTGCCATTTGTTCCATTTGTACCTTAAACCCAGCATGTCAAAAATATAACTCAAAATTTTCTCCTTTAAATTTTCCCTTTCTCCTAATTTCCTTATTCCTTTTAGTGATACCACCATCTTTCTAGTTACCCAGAGTCAAAAATCTCAATTTTCTTTTACTCTCCACTTTTCTTCATCTGGAAGTTGGAAAGTCCTGTTGTTTCTATTTCCATAATTTCTTTTCCATCTGTCCCATTCTTTTCTTTACTGTTGTCACCACCCTAATTCAAGCCTATATAACCTCTCTCCAATAAATCCAATACACAGCTGTAAATTATGTGATTGTGCCACAGGTCTGATTAAGCCACCTCTGCTCAAAAACTTTGCGTGGCTCCCCATTGTCTATGGAATTGGACATCAACTCCTCCCCTTAATGAATGCTTTAAATAGTTTCATTTTGCTTACAACCTAACACAGATACAGTGCTGTTCATTGGAGAGAATAATGGAGAATGAAAGTTCTTAGTGCCTGGTATCTAGCTCCTGGATATAGATATTTTCCAAGCCAGAAAGCATGAATTACTTGAGAAATCTAACAGCTGAGACCTGAGCTAGAAGGATATATATATATATATATATATACCTGGAAATACCTGGCAGAAGACAGGACCATGAGGCAGGAAGCACAGGCTACCCTGTAACAAAATATTCAAGCATCTATTATGGGCAATTGATAACATTCTATTCCCATTGCATCAGGAAACCAAGGGGTTAATCTTTAAGGGAAATGGATGTTCAGCCTCCTTGTATAGGTCATCAGGGACTGAGATGTTCTCCGAATATAATGGTTGCATAGTACTAATGAGAAAAACAAATCATTATAGAAAGACTGAAAAATCTTCCATTTTTTATTTATGCATTGTTCTCATCAAAGAATAGTAAGTACTACTATTCTGGGATGATCTGAGTTAATCAGTCTCAAAAATAGGATCTAAATAAGCAGAATAGAAGAGGGAAATCATTTCAAGTGTGAAACAGAATGGTGAAATTCAGAGGCAGCAGTGATGTTATATAAATTTATTTCCCTTTAAAAAAGACTTGTTGCTTTCTTGTTTTATATCAATCTTTTATTCAACTAATGAAATTCTCTAGATACCTGCTACCCTTAATCTTGAATGATAGTAATTTTTTTCCCTTGGCCAAAATGCAGAACTAAAATTAAATGGGTTTTTATTGATAAATTTAATATATATATATAATATATAATATATATATGAAATGTGAGACAGAAAAGTAGAGAACTATGATCTTGCCTCCTTTGTTTACCTTTTGTTCCTTATCTTCAATTCCTTGGCAAAGAAAGAGGAACTGGGAATTTCTAACCTTAAATCACTTGGGTACATAGCAAACAATTCTGATCTTAGTCCCAGATAAACCATGAAGAATGAAATGCTTAACCTTAGCCTGGGTCTGGCTATGACTAAAGGACTGTCAATTTTCCTTTATCAGGGAGAGGTTTCTAGTCACTTTACCTTGTAACTCAGATTCTTGGGAGGAAACCTTAAAGAAACAAAATACAAAAGTTGATAACAGGAAGAATTGCCTAGCAGAAACTATGACACAAGAGAATTTATTACCTAATAGATGAAGAGCAGAAACATGCTAGAATGAACAGATGCAGTCCTAACAAAGACCAATATCCTTTACGGATCTGGCCCAAGTAGAGCAACTTGACATCACCACAAGACAGTTGACAATCATATAGCAGCCATAAAACATCCAAGATATTAGTTTTTCCTCCCTTTGTGTTCACTGGTTGCAATATGACCTTTACCTATGGCCTGCCCCACATATGTTCCTTTTGTCTTTGCTCCTCCATTTATTTTTTCTGACTTTACATGGTCCTTGGATAAGTGACCTTCTACAGCGGTTACATATTTTCCTTACACTTTATCCTTCATTTGCAAATCCCACTATTCCCAATGAGTCTGTGTACATTTGTGGGGCAGAATGATCTAGATTCAAGGGAAGAAATATTCTATCCTTCCTTTACTAACTATATTTTTTAAGATTTTATTTATTTTGAGTTTTATAATTTTTCCCCTAATCTTACTCCCTCCCCCCACCCCCAACAGAGGGCAATTTGCCAGTCTTTACATTATTTCCATGGTATACATTGATCCAAATTGAATGTGATGAGAGAGAAATCATATCCTTAAGGAAGAAACATAAAGTATAAGAGATAAAAAAGATATCAGTTTTTTCTAAATTAAAGTTAATAGTCCTTGGTCTTTGTTCAAACTCCACAGTTCTTTCTCTGGATACAGATGGCATTCTTCATTGCAGACAGCCCCAAATTGTCCCTGATTGTTGCACTGATAGAATGAGCCAGTCCATCAAAGTTGATCATCGCCCCCATGTTGCTGTTAGGATGTACAGTGTTTTTCTGGTTCTGCTCATCTCACTCAGCATCATTTCATGCAAATCCTTCCAGGCTTCTCTGAATTCCCATCCCTCCTGGTTTCTAAAGAACAATAGTGTTCCATGACATACATATACTACAGTTTATTAAGCCATTCCCCAATTGAAGGTCATTCACTTGATTTCCAATTCTTTGCCACCACAAACAGGGCTGCTATGAATATTTTTGTACAAGTGATGTTTTTACCCTTTTTCTTCAGGGTATAGACCCAGGAGTGGTATTGCTGGATCAAAGGGGATGCACATTTTTGTTGCCCTTTGGGTGTAGTTCCAAATTGCTCTTCAGAAAGGTTGAATGAGTTCACAGCTCCACCAACAATGTAATAGTGTCCCAGATTTCCCACAACCCTTCCAACAATGATCATGATCCTTTCTGGTCATATTGGCCAGTCTGAGAGGTGTGAGGTGTACCTCAGAGGAGCTTTAATTTGCATTTCTCTAATAAGTAATAATTTAGAGGAATTTTTCATATGACTATGTGTCACTTTGATCTCCTCATCTGTAAATTACCTTGGCTTTTTTTAAAAATTTGACTCAGTTCTCTGTATTTTTTAGAAATGAGTCCTTTGTCAGAAACATTAGTTATAAAGATTGTTTCCCTTTTTTTGATCTTGGTTACAATGGTTTTGTCTGTACAAAAGCTTTTTAATTTAATGTAGTCGAAATCATCTAGTTTGTTTTTAGTGATGTTCTCCATCTCTTCCTTAGTCATAAACTGCTTCTCTTTCCATAGATCTGACATGTAAACTAGTCCTTGATCTTACAGTATTGTTTTTTATTTCTAAATCCTGTATCCATTTGGATCTTATCTTGGTATAGGGTGTGAGATGTTGGTCTAATCTAAGTTTCTTCTATACTAACTTCTAATTTTCCCAGCAGTTTTTTATCAAAGAGAGAGTTTTTATCCCAATAGCTGGACTCTTTGGGTTTATCAAACAGCAGATTACTATGATCGTTTCCTGCCATTACCCCAAGCCTATTCCTCTGGTCCACCACTCTATTTCTTAGCCAGTACCAGACAGCTTTGATGACTGATGCTTTATAATTTTAGATCAGGTAGGGCTAAGCCACCTTCTTTTGCACTTTTTTCATTAAATCCCTGGAAATTCTTGCCTTTTACTTCTCCATATGAATTTACTTGCCACTTTTTGTAACTCTAAAGTAATTTTTTGGAATTTTGATTGGTAGGGCACTAAACAGGTAGTTTAGTTTTGGTAGAATTGTCATTTTTATTATATTAGCTCTACCTATCCATGAGTAGTTGATATTTGCCCAGTTATTTAAATCTGATTTAATTTGTGTGAGAAGTGTTTTATAATTGTTTTCAAAAAGTTTCTGAGGGGCAGCTAGGTGGCGCAGTGGATAGAACACCGGCCCTGGGTTCAGGAGTACCTGAGTTCAAATCGACCTCAGACACTTAATAATTACCTAGCTGTGTGGCCTTGGGCAAGCCATTTAATCCCATTTGCCTTGCAATAACCTAAAAAAAAAAGTTTCTGAGTCTGCCTTGGCAAATAAACTCCCAGGTATTTTATATTGTCTGAGGTTACTTTGAATGGGATTTCTCTGTCTAGCTCTTCCTGCTGTATCTTGCTAGTCATATATTAAAAAAGTTGAGGATTTATGAGGGTTTATTTTGTATTCTGCAACTTTGCTAAAATTGCTAATTGTTTCCAGTAGTTTTTTGGATGATTTCTTGGAATTCTCTAGGTATACCATCATCTCATCTGCAAAGAGTGAGAGTTTTATCTCTTCTTTCCCAATTCTAATTCCTTCAATTTCTTTTTCTTCTCTAATGGCTGAAGCTAACATTTCTAATATGATATTGAATAGTAGTGGTGGTAAAGGGCATCCTTTTTTCACCCCAATCTTATTGGGAATGCCTCTAGCCTCTCCCCATTGAATATAATGCTTGTTGATGGTTTCAGATAGATTCTGTTTATTTTATTTTTATTTTTATTTTTTTTTCAAGGCAAATGAGGTTAAGTGGCTTGCCCAAGGCCTCACAGGTAGGTAATTATTAAGTGTTTGAGGCTGGATTTGAACTCAGGTACTCCTGACTCCAGGGCCGGTGCTCTATCCACTGTTCCACCTAGCTGCCCCCTGTTTATTTTTCTAAGGAACAATCCATTTATTCCTACACTCTCTAGTGTTTTTAGTAGGAATGGGTGCTGTACTTTGTCAAAAGCTTTTTCAGCATCTCTTGATATAATCATATAATTTCTGATAGGTTTGTTGTTGATATAATTAATTATGTTAACAGTTTTCTTAATATTGAACCAACCCTGCATTTATGGTATGAAACCTACTTGATCAAAATGTATTATCATAGTGATAATTTGGTGCAATCGTTTTGCTAAGATTTTATTTAAGATTTTTGCATCTATATTCATCAGGGAGATAGGTCTATAATTTTCTTTCTCTGTTTTAACTCTTCCTGGTTTAGGTTTCAGCACCATATCGGTTTCATAGAAAGTTAGGCAGAGTTCCATCTTCCAAAGAGTTTATATACAATTGGAACAAATTGTTCCTTAAATAGTTGGTAGAATTCACTTGTGAATCCATCAGGCCCTGGAAATTTTTTTCTTAACCCCATTGCCTTGAAAAATCTTTAAAAAAAAAAAGGAGTTCAATGATGGCTTGTTGGATTTCTTTGTCTGAGGGTTGTTTAGGTTTTTAATCTCCTCTTCATTTAATCTGGGCAATTTATATTTTTGTAAATATTTGTCTAATTCACTTAGATTGTCAAATTTATTGGCACAGAGTTGGGCAAAATAATTCTGAATTATTACTTTAATTTCCTCCTCATTGGTGGTGAGTTCACCTTTTTCATTTATGATACTAGCAATTTGGTTTCCTTCTTTCTTTTTTTCTAATCAAATTGACCAGAGGTTTATCAATTTTATTGGTTTTTTCATAAAACCAACTCTTGGTTTTATTTATTAATTCAACAGTTTTTTGCTTTTGATTTTATTAATTTCTCCTTTAATTTTTAGAATTTCTCACACTCAATTTGTATCAATGTACAACATGGAAACAAAATAAAGACTAACAGATTGCTTTCTGTGGGGGAGTGGGGGGAGGGAAGTAAGATTGGGAGAAAAATTGTAAAAATTGTAAAACTCAAAACTCAAATAAAATCTTTAAAAATAAATTTAAAAAATATCCCACAAAAAATTTTTAGAATTTCTAATTTGATATTTAATTGGGGAATTTTAACTTGTTCTTTCTCTAATTTTTTTAGTTACATATTTAGTTCATTGATTTCTTCTTTCTGTAATTTATTCATGTAAGCATTTAAAGATATAATATATCCCCTGACAATCATTTTAAGTGAATTCCATAGGTATGTTGTTTCATTATTGTCAATTATCTAGGGTAAAATAATTAATTCTTTCTATAATTTATTGTTTGATCCACTCATTCTTTAAAATGAGGTTAGTCAGTTTTCAATTAGTTCTGGATCTATATCTCCCTGGCCCAATATTGCATATGATTTTTATTGCATTGTGATCTGAGAAAGATATATTTACAATTTTGCCTTTCTGCAGTTGATCACTAGGTTTTTATGCCTACTACAGGATCAATTTTTGTATAAGTGCCATGTACTACAGAGAAAAAGGTATCCCCATTCAATTTCCTCCATAAGTCTATCATATCTAGCTTTACTAACAATCTATTTACCTTCTTAACTTCTTTCTTGTTTATTTTATGATTCGATTTATCTAAATCTGAGAGCGGGAGGTTGAGGTCTCCCACTGGTAGAGTTTTGGGGTCTATGTCTTCCTGTAGTTCTTTCAGCTTCTCCTCTAAGAATCTGGATGCTATCTCATTGGGTCCATACATATTCAGTACTGAAATCACTTTATTATCTATGGTACCTTTTAGGAGGATATAGTTTCCTTCTTTATCTCCTTTAATGCTATCTATTTTTTGCAGTTTCTTTTTCTGAGATAAGGATTGCTATCCCTGTTTTCTTCACTTCATCTGAAGCAAAATATATTTTGCTCCAACCTTTTACTTTACTCTATATGTATCTCTCTGCTTCAAATGAGTTTCTTGCAAGCAGCACACTGTAGGATTCCGGTTTTTAATCCACTCTGCTATTCACTTACAGTTTAAGGGAGAGTTCATCCCATTCACATTCAAAGTTATAATTACTAATTCTTTATTGCTCTCCATGCCATCTTCCATCTGTTTGCATTTCCTCCCTTTTTCCCTTTATCCATATTCCCCAGTATTTTATTTCTGAATACCACCGCCTTCAGTGTGTTTGCCCTCCTATATCAACCCCCTCCCCTTTCTTTCCCCTTTCCCTTTTTTCCCTTTCCCTTTCCCTTCCTTCTGTTAGTTCCCCTTTTTCTTCCCCTCCCTATCTCTGTTCCCACCTCCCCTTTCCCCTTTTCCCCTTTTTAATACTTGAAAGGTAAGATTTTTTTTTAATTTAACTGAGTATGCGTGTAAGTTAACTTTAAGCCAAGTCTGATGAAAGGAAAATTCAGGTGTTTCTCATCTCCTCCCTTTTTCCCCTCAATTACCCTAGGTTTTTTGTACCTCTTAATGTAATGGGATTTACCCCATTCAATCCCCTCCCTCCTCCCATCTCCTTCCTATCCCCCTTTTTAAGGAGGAGGTGTTTTTAAATCATTCTATCTGAGTCATAGAAAATTCAGAGTATCCATACAATTGTTGAGAGTTATTAGAGTCTTTTTCCCAAGTAGGGTTATAGCCAGTTTCATCCCATTGGATAACAGTCTCATGGATAAATCATGAGTCTCCATCACTTCTGGCTAGGTATATTCTCTCTGTTGGAGTTACGATTCTCAAGAGTTATGAGAATCTTTTTCCCATGCTGGGATATTAGCCAGTTTCATTTTATTGGATAGCAGTGTTTTTTTCTTTACCCCAACCCTTTTGTTTACCTTTTCATGTGTCTCTTGAACCTCCTGTTTTATGTCCAAATTTTCTATTTAGCTCTGGTCTTTTCATCAGGAATTTTTGGAATTCTTCCATTTTGTTAAATGTACATCTTTTCCCCTGAAAAGAAGGTTCAGCTTTGCTGTATGGTATTCTTGGCTGCATTCTAAGCTCCCTTGCTCTTCGAAATATCTCCTTCCAGGTCCTTTGATCAGTTAATGTTGATACAGCCAGGTCCTGCGAAATCCTTACTGTGGCTCCTTGGTGTTTAAATTGTTTCTTTCTGGCTGCTTGCAGGATTTTCTCTTTTGTCTGATAGTTCTGGAATTTGGCCACAACATTCCCTGGTGTTTTCATTTTAGAATCTCTTTCTGGAGGGGATCAATGTTTTCTTTCAATAACTATTTTGCCCTCTGGTTCCATGATATCAAGGTAATTTTCCATCACTAGATCCTGTAATATTAAGTCCAGGCTTTTTTTCTCTTCAGTGTTTTCAAGAAGGCCAATAATTCTCAGGTTGTCCCTCCTCAATCTATTCTCGAGGTCAGTGGTTTTGCTGTTTTCTATTTTATGGTTTTCTGTTTTTTCTATTTTTTGGTTTTGTTTAACAGGCTCTTGCTGTCTCATGAAGTCATTAGTTTCTGCAGACTCCATTCATTTTTCTTAGGAGTTTTCTTCATTTACCTTTTGCAATTCCTTTTCCAATTGATCAATTCTATTTTTGAAAGAGTTTTTGACCAATTGAGGTTTTGAGAGAATTATTTTCTTTTTGCATTTGCCCAATTGATGCTCTGAGAGAGTTATTTTCATTTTATATTTATCCAATTGAGGATCTGAGAGAATTACTCTCATTTTGTATTTGTCCAATTGTATTTTCCAATGATTTGTTTTCTTGTTGCAAGGTGTTAATCTTCTCTTGAGTTTCTTTTCCCAGATTTTCCAATTGATTTTTAAACTCCTTCCTTATTTCTTCAAGGAAGTCTTTCTGTCCTGGAGACCAGATCATATTCTCCTCAGAGGTTCCAGGGCTCTCTGAGTTAGGGTCTTTTCCTTCCAAGAATTTTTCTATTGATCCACCTTTCTTCATTTTGCTACAACCTTGAGTTGGGGAGGGGCTGGTTCACAGAGGTTTGGTGTTGGGATCCCTAGAGGCTTTACTCACTGAGTGTAATATCTCCAGCTGGCCAGTAGGGGGCGCTGATTTCTTTCTCTGAAGTGTCTGTGACCTTGATTGAGGCCTTCTCCCTTAACCTGAAGCTGTTAAATACTTTTGTCTTCAATCAATGGGGGCCTTTACCCTGGGGTGAGTTTATTACTCTCCCTATTGTCAGTTGAGCTGGTTCTTCTGCTCACACACCTGTGCCTGGGGCAGAAGGTCTGTAATTGTGTTTGTTCTGGGAAGAGGCCTCAGCTGAAATGGAGGCATGGACTCTCCTCCCAACCAGAGGAACCAAAGGATGATGTCCTCTCCTGCACCAAACTCACCCCAGCCCTGTCGGCAAGCTCCAGATGGTCAGTGCCAACATCAATGCCACTGCTCCCTAGTTGACCCAAGCCCCTGCTCCCATGGTCCACCAGGCTCTAACCCAGCTGCTGATCAAGCCAGTTCTCAGGCTCCCAGGCTCCAACCCTGCCCCTAATCAGGCTGATTGCAGCTGATTCGTCCTCTGTGCCCAGACTCACCCACGACTTAGGAAGAGAAATTTTGAGGTAGCTGTTCTTCTCCTGGCTTTTCTTTCTGGGTTTTGTTGATCAGATTTCTATTAAGAGGTTTGTTTCATATCATGTATGGAGAAAGATCAGGAGATTTTAGAACTATGCCTATCTTCTCTCCTCAATCTTGGCGGGAAGTCCTAACTATACTATTGTCCTCTGGTTAACTAGAAAAAAAGTAACTAACTACATCAGTGAGGGCTTATGAATTATGATATTGAATGGATATATACTCATATGGTACTTTAAATCTGGGATTTCATGTGTGAGAGAGGAATGACCCAAGAAGTACATGACAAAGAAGAACATTTAAGCAAAGTCAACACAGCTTTTATGTCTGACATCACATACCACATTTTGCATCCATACTCCCTCCTATAATGAAAGAATAGAGGCATGTTTCATCATCAGTTCTCTGGAACTGAGATTGGCCAATGCAACCAATCAGTATTCAATTGCCTTGGTTTATATGATTGTGCTAAGTGGATTTTCTTCTCCTTTGTTTTTATACTCTTCACTCTGCTTCAGTTCCTATAATCTTCTCAAGTTTCTCTGAACTCTTCATATTCATTTGCTATTGTGTCTTTTCTTTATTCTCTATATGGGTGAGAATATTTTCCATTTTGTTTAATTTTGCTGCTAAAATTCTTCTGCTATAATTTCAGTCCTCATCTTCTTATTGATGAGAGAACCAAGCTTTTTCTCATACTCTAAATGTTCTCTCTAGTGTTCTTTTTTCTTCTTTATTAAATATTAATATGTTTTCTACTAAGTTTCTCCTCTAGCATTTCCTCATGATATAGAGGTGACCCTGGATTTTAAAGGCTATGTAAGTAGAATGCAGGTTCTAACTGGTCCTGTCAAACTGGAATGACTTCAAGTCCAGGGCTAATGATAAACTATACCTGTCATCTAAGAATCAGCCTAGCTAAATTTTGGAAAGACCAATTGACAGGCTCAGTGCAAAATGATGACTGTTTGCGCCACAGCAATTCTTGAAGGCTATCTCCTAGGGCAGAGAGGTCACACTGTGCTTTTTATTCTATAGATCCACCTCATGAAATACTTAATTATTAGGATAGAGTAACAGGCCTGGAGTCAGGGAAACCTGATTTCAAGTTTGGCTTAGACATTTACTAGCAGTGTGACCCTGGGCAAGATGTTTAATTCTATTTGTCTCTGTTTACTCATCTATGAAATTAGATGGAGAAGGAAATGGAAAATCACTCTAGTCTCTTTGTCAAGAAAATCCCAAATAGAATCACAAAGAACTGAACATAACTGAGACAACTCAACAACAACAAATACTCTTTACTACTATATTTCTATTCACTCCATTTTTCTGTATTTCTTTACCTATATAGAGAAGGAGCTCTTGATTTAGGTTGCTTGGTTCCAAGGATAGAATGGCAGATTGGGTAAAATACATGCACCTCCCAGGAAGTTGAGGGAACATCCATCAAGCATTTTCAGTCCCAAAAGTCAAATCAAGGTGGATGGAACTCTTAATTCTCCACAATCACCCCTGCTATCTCATTGCATGCCTCAAGTCTTGTAGGGATGACATTCACTTCCCAGCTCGTCATTAGGACAACTTGAAGTTTGGAATCTGAAGACAAGTAAGATGGTCACCAAAGGTTCTATAGTCAAGGGGCTGGCACCATCCATGATGCTTGAATAGGAATTTCACAGTTAATCAGAACATTCATCTAGCAGGTTGATACTGCTTCTTGATTTAGCTTGGTTCCCATAGACACACACACACACACACACACACACACACACACACACACACACACACACACACACACACTCTCTCTCTCTCTCTCTCTCTCTCTCTCTCTCTCTCTCTCTCTCTCCCTCTCCCTCTCTGTCTCACTCTGTGTCTCCCTCTGTGTCTCTGTGTCTCTGTCACACATATACACACACACATACACACACACTCTCACTCTGTGTCTCTCTGTGTCTGTCACACACACACACACACACGTAGACATTCTCTCCCCTCCCTCTTTCTCTGTGTGTGTGTCTCTATTTGTCTGTCTGTATCTCTCTTTTTGTCTTTCTTTAGTAGGACATAAAATGACTATAAATTACTGCTTTATGTGCCAAGTAACTAAATTCTTGTCCTTTATTTTCCCTCTTTTCTTGTACTTAAAAGATTCAGGAAATTGCAAGGGAGAAACCCAAGCCATTTCAAAACATAGGTTATAGTTAAATTGTTTTCTAATGCACTTTTACCTTTCTTTTGAGAAGTTTAAATGGTAAAGCTTTTGTTTAACAATCATTTTAAAACTTTGTTCTGAGAAAGAGCCCATAGTTTTCACGAGACCAACAGACAAACTTCATCTACTTGGTCTTTCATGTGTGGATGAACATGTCAAATTCCTTTCCATTACCATATTTCTCTTCTAGGAGAATCTACAGTATTATAGAATTTGATTCAAAGAGTTCAAAAAAGGGCATTTGGAGGACCTCATCACCCACAGGAAATTTCTCTTCTGTTTGAACTCTGCACTGGATATCACTCATCAAGTTAGAGAATACCACTGGCAAATATAGATCTCCCTGTTCTATGTTTTGATTGATGTTTATGATCATAGGATAATTGAAAAGGTTTGTTTCTGTTGTGACATTTCCTAAGGAATCTTGATGTGTAAACTGGAGACACCTTGCTATAAAAACACTTAGAAGGTGCTGCTTTCTCCTTTGTTCAAATGTGCTTTATTTTTAAAATCTCTTCATAATCAACAAGCAATAAATCCAATGAGATCTTATAGCCTTCATATCTATGACAGTTTTGAATGATAGGTACATAGTTCATTATTAAATACCACAGAAACACAAAATGTGAGTCAGAAGAGACCTCAGTAGGCATCTAGCTCAACCTATACACCAAAGGAATTTCCATGAAAACATACCTGACAGGGGCAACTAGGTGGTGAAACGGAGAGAGAACCAGTCCTGGAGTTAGGAAGACCTGAGCTTAAATATGACCTCAGACACTTATTACCCCTATGCCCCTAGGTTAAGTCATTTAACCCCAATTGCCTCTAAAAAAAAGAAATTATACCTTCCACAAGAGGAAATTCATAATCTCTCAAATAACACTCCATTTTTGGACCCTGTTTTGGAAAATTTATCCTGACCCATGGACCTAAATTTGCCTTCACAATTGCAACTTCTTCCTACAGTTCCTCCTAGTTTTACCCTCTGGAGTCAGAAAGAATGATCCTAATGCCTCCTTCATACAATGTTCCTTTAAATATTTAAAAGAAGCTGTCATATTCCCATCCCCCACCCCATCCCAAGTCTTTTTTCCTCCAAGCTAAACATTCTTCTACCAATCCTTATAGCATAAACTCAAGACCCCTTATCATCCTGGCTGTCCTCATCTGAAAACTGTCCAATTTATCAGCATCCTTCTTAAATACTGATGCCCATAACTGAACATAGTGCTCCAGATGAAATCTGATAAGGACAGAGCACAGCGGGACCACCCCCTACTCCCATCCCCACCCCCAAATCTGTACCTTTTATTGTAGCCCAAGCTTAAATTAGCTTTTTGGGGGTTTCCTCATCACTGACTCATTGCAAACTTGCAGTTCACTAAAACATGCATATCTTTTTTTTTTTCAAAATAATTGCTACCTATCCATGTCTTTCCCACCTTATACTTTTGAAGGTAGATTGTTTCATTTTTGTTTCATTTCTTTGACTCCAAACACAAGACTTTATGTTTTTTCTTATTTAAGTACATTTCATCATTTTTCAGTCCTATACTCTAATATGTTAAGATACAGCGTGCTGTGCTCTCTCTCAACTTCATGTCATTTGCAAACTGGATGTCTTTATTTAAGTCATTAATAAAAATGCATGGAGCAGCACTGGTCCTGGGGTCAGGAATTTCCAGAGTTCAAACTTGGACTCAGATACTTACTAGTTGTGTGACTCTGGGCATGTCACTTAAGCTTAATTCCTCAGAAAGAAAGAAAGAAATTTAAAAGTAAAGAACACAGGACTAAGTCTCCACAGGAGACTTCCTGTTAATGTCCTAACATTGAACCATTAACAAATATTCTTTGAGTCTGATCATCCAAATGGTTCTGAAACCTTCTGATGGTTTTAATTCCTACTCCTTATCTCTCTCTTCTCCACCAAAATAACCAGAGATAATTTGTCAAACGTTTTGCTAAAATTTAGGCAGACTATATCCCTAGCATTCCCCTTAACTATTAGTTTAGTAATCTTGTCAAAACAGGAAATGAAATTGTCTGGTTGTCTTTTTCTTGTTGAAGCTCTATATTTCTTGTTGAAGCTCTATTTCCTTTTTCAGATGGTCACCCACTATTTCTTTAATGACTCTTTTCAGATTTTTCCCAGGAATTGGAATCAAGCCCATTGGTCTAGAGTTCACAGACTCTGTTCTCTTCCCCTCTCTCCTTTTATTTTTTAAATTGGGACATTGCCCTTCTCTAATATCATAGTACCTCTTCTGTTTTCTAAAAGTAGAATGCAGGTTCACTGACAGTTGCTTACTAATCATGTCTTCCAGTTCTTTCAAGACACAAGGACAGTTCCTCTCAAGCCAGGTGACTCAGTCCCTTTGAAATCTGCTTTTTCAAAATCTTGGGTACTTGTCAGACTACAACCAGATTTCCTCTCCTCTATTTCATTTCCTCTCTAGGACTGCTGGGTGGGGCAGCAAATAGAGTATAGACCTGGAATGGGGAAGATTTATCTTATTGAGTTCAAATTTGGCCTCAGATACTTACTAGCTGTATGATCCTGGGCAAGTCATTTAACCCTGTTTACCTCAGTTTCCTCATCTGTAAAATTAAATGGAGAAAAAAATCCAAACCACTCTAGTATCTTTGCCAAGAAAATCCCAAATGGGGTCACAAAGAATCAGACACTATTGAGATGACTGATCAACATTATAAACTCTAAGAAGGTGTGTCCAGTTTCTCCTTCATTTCTACCCCAGCAACTTGTTTACTTGGTTAGTGAAATTTATATCCACAGTAGGACTTCCCCTCATTGATTACTCCATCTTTTGAAGTATGAACTTGTAACTAAGACAAGTTAAAAAGTTATTAGTTGGATCACCTCCTGTTAGAGAAGGGATAAACTACCCGGAGTGAGATTTGAGTCATAATTTTTTTTGGATGTGGCCAATTTGTAATAGGATTTTTTGCTTTTTGTTTCCCCCCCCTTTTTCTTTTGGGGGTAGGATGTGGAAGGAGTAGTGATATGAGGAAGGGAAGGCAAATCTTTATTTAAAAATAAAATATAATTTTTAAAAGGTTATCAAAGGTTATTTTCATTTGGCAAGGAAAGCTCTCCAGTAGGCATCTGTATTATTGAATTCTCCCATTAGTGCTTTATAATATAATGCTTCTGTGTCAGGCTTGTGACCTGTTTCATAAATTCCTCATCTCCTTCCTCTTTCTGTCCAGCTGTGTATAATATATTCAATATATAGCATACTCAATAGTATAATATACTCAAATGAAAAAATGACTTCTCTATCACATTTTCTCTTGGTTTCTTCACACAAGTATACTTCCTTTAACGAGGCAGTTAGGTATAGATGGAAAAGGAAATAAGCATTTATAATAGTACCTATTGAATAGCAGACATTGTGTTAAGCAATTTGCAAATATCACATTTGATTCTCACAATAATTAGAGGGGCAGGTATTATCATTATCCCCATTTTACAGTTGAGGTTAGAGTCAGGGGCCTGTAGTCAGGAAAATCTGATCAAAATCTAATCAAAGACACATATTCACTGTATGAGCCTGAAAAAGTCTCTTAACTCCTAATTATCTCAAGTTTTCTCATCTCTAAAAATGTAAATAATAACACCTTCCTCTCAATGTTATAGTGGAGCTAAATGAAATAATACTTGTAAAGTTATTTGCAAACCTTAAAACAGTATTTAAATGTTAGCTATTATTATTGTAAGTTAAATTATAATTATTATTATAATAATGTTTTTCCTTCATTCTCGAAGAAGACCATGACATTAGGGAGGTGATGCTATGACAAGCACATGAATTGGATCTGAGTGACAAGGTGCTGGGCTAGGTCATCATTCTCTCTTTCTCTCCTGAGCCATCTGGGTCCTGGGGCCAGATATGATCAGGACAACTGGAGATGGCCCTGGATGCAAGGCAATAAAGATTAAGTAACTTGACCAAGATCACAAAGCTAGTAAGTGTCAGAATTGGATTTGAACTCATGTCCTCCTGATTCTAAGACCAGTGCTCTATCTACTGCGCCATCTAGTGCCCTTATTAATTATTACATACACCACTACTGTATTCTCCATTTTGCCATCTTATTTCTTTTGATTAAGATGTATTTATCTAACATATCTATCATCTGTCTATCTATCTATCTATCTATCTATTAATCTATCTATCTACACTGTTGCATCACAAGCTTCACTCCACCATCTTAGTGACTCCCATGAGGTCACATTTGTCCCTGGCTTTAGGATCTCTAACTTCTCATTTGTAAACTTTGAGTATTTTTACTTATATATTTGAGACTATAGATTTTACTAATGACTCCTTTCTTAGATTTTATCTCCTGTAAATATCTGAATGTTTCAGTTGTTATTCTTCTTCTTCCCTTCCTAGACTACTCTATATTATCTAACTTTTGGAATATGCATGGGCAAGAAAGGAAAGAGGAAAAGGACCATCTGCACAAAAATATTTATAGCAATAATTTTTTTACTATAGTAAAGAAATGGAAACAAAATGGGTATCTGCTGATGATGATTTTTTTTCTTTGTTCTCAAAAGAGACCATGGCATCAGAAAGGTGATGCCATGATTTACACATGAATTGGATTTAAGTGAAGGAAGTGCTGTGCTAAGCCACCAGTCTCACTTTCTTCTCCGTAACCATTTGGGTCCAATGGTGTGATATAGATCAGGATGAGTGGAAAATGCCCTGGATGCAAGGCAATCAAGGGGCTTGCCCAAGATCACAAAACAAGTAAGTATCAAGTGTCTGAAGTTGAATTTGAACTCAGATCTTCCTGACTTCAGGGCAACATTCTACCTACTTCACCATCTAGTTGCCCTAAAAAATGGTTATCCATTTAAATGGGAAATGACAACTTCAGTAGTACAGTGGATAGAGGGCTAAACTTCAAGTCAGGAAGACGTGAGCTCAAACACTGCCTCACCAAATACCAGCTCTATAACTTTGAGCAAGTCATTTAAACACTGACTGCCTCAGTTTCCTATATTGTAAAATGAGGATCATAATAGCACCTACATTGTAGAGTTATTATGAAGATTGATTGACATTATGTCTGTAAAGTGCTTTTAATGAACTATATAAATGTTAGCTATTGTTTCTGTTAGCAAATTATGTTAAATGAAAAGATGAAATATTGCATTGTAAGAAATGACAAAAGGGATGAATTTAGCAAAATTTTAAAAGAACTACTACAGAGCCTAGTTCTCTTAACCCTTAATCCAGTGATATTTTCAGTGTCACAGTAAGAATTCTTCAACCCCCCCCCCCCAGAGTTGCTTTCCACTGCAGTGGGAAATTGGGGTTCATGGGTTCATAGTCACTTAGTTCCACGATCTCATTTTTATAGATGAAGCCTGGAGAGTGAAGTGGCTTTTCTCATGTTCATGGACTTGTCAAATCAGGATTGGAACTCAAGTCCACTGTGACTAAGGGCAACAAATCTTTTCATTGCACCATGCTGTCTACTTCTCAAGGGTATCGTTTTACAAGATTATTATCTGCCATTCTGTTTCTGGATAATCTAAAATGTGGTCACAATCCATTAGACTGTAAGCTACTAGAGGGCAGGGAATATCTTTTGCCTCTTGTTTTTTCCCCTAGCACTTAGAACATTGCCTGTCACATATAGATCCATAATAATAATAATAATAATAATAATATCTTTGTCCCTCATTCTGAAAAAAGAGCATGACATCACAGATGTGATGCCATAACAAACATGTGAATTAGATTTGAATGAGGGGTGCTGTGCTAAGTCACCAACCTCCTCCAGAGCCATCTGGGTTCAATGACCAGATATGACTTAGGACAACTGGAGATGACCCTGGATATGAGAGTTAGGGTTAAGTAATTTGCCCAAGGTCACACAGCTAGTAAGAGTCAAGTATCTGAGTTCAGATTCAAACTCCTGTTCTCCTAACTCCAAGATCAGTGCTCCATCCACTATGCCACCTAGCTGCCCTAATAAATGTTTATTGAATGAATGAATGGTTGCTTTGAAACAATTACCTACAACAATTTGCTAGCTCATCTCTATGATTTTCCCAGCTTGTTAGACTGGATGATCTTCATAATACCTCAGGTGTGAGTTCATAATAAATGTTTTACTGGCTAAAAACAGATCACTGTGTAATTCTCTCCATGGGCACCAGAACAAGAAGCCTGGGCAACATCAGGCTAAAAACAAATGTCTAAACCAAGGTGTGTCTACCCCATCCAAACAATTGGTAAGTATCCTATGGTGGTGTTACTCATAAAGCTGATGAATAGCTCTAGCCAGATTTGCCTTCCTTTCCTTTTTGTCTAGAAAAAAAGAAGAAAGAAAGAAAGATAGAAAGAAAGGAGAGGTCTGGGACCTTCCCCTAGTCACAGCCACTGGATACTGTTAGCCTTTTATATTTTAGACAACTGGAGCTCTGTTTGGAAGCTCTGGTCTGGTTGAATTTCCAAGTCAGGCAGAATATGGATCCCTGAGCACTCTGTGCCCCTCTGTGACTGGTTACATCCCACTGAGCTAGGAGTTCCTGGGCTCCTTCTAGGTGTGCCCTATATGAAAACAGGGTGAGAATTCAGCAGAAGAGCCTTCAATCCAATTCAGTTCAATTCATGGTTTATTAAGTACCTGCCATTGACAAAGCACAAAGAGAAAAGCAGTGTGGAAGAATGCATAGAAAGTCAGCCTTGGAGTCAGGAAGCCTTGGGTTTAATTCTATAAAACTATTAGCTGTAGAAGAGTCTTCTATCACTGATCTGAATCAGTGAAAGTTATTTCCATAATGAGAATTCTCTACCTTTCTAAAATCACAGATCTTTACCCAAACCAATCAGCCAAAAACATGCAGAGCATTGTACTGAGTGTAAGGGGAGATAGAAAGTTAACAGAAATGAATCTACAAGATAAAGGACTAGATAATTTCTCTGATCCTCTATAATTTTTAAAACTCTCCAAAAGCATAATTATACACAGAGGTCAAGTATTTATTGTGGTCTCCACTAGCTAAGATACCATTAACCTTAATGAGGTTCATCTGCTAAATTAAAGCTAATCCATGATCCCTCATATTGTCACTCTATTTTTCTTCACCCTCAATAGCCCTCATTCTCTGGCAAGTCAGTACAATGGGACTCATAGGTTTGTACACTAGAATCTACTCAGCAAATTCCCTTGCTGATTCCTCAGTCTTAGCCAAGAACACCAACCTGCCCTCACCACTCCCTTTTGTGGCAGCGGGGCATAGAACTCAATGCTGTTGAGCAATTGCAAAACAAAGGAAATTTAATCTACATAAAATGAAAATAAAGTACTATGTGGATTCCCAACAAAGCACAGAACTATAATAGGATATTTCTGGATGGTTCAATAGAGAAATAAGAATCTTAAGAGAAGTTAGAAAGAAACAAATACTGCTAGACAAAATTTATCATCTGTGCAGCAGATATAATTAGTAATCTTAGAAAAACTTGAATTCACATAGTGAGTTTCCACAGAAGTGAGAAAAACAGACTTGGATTTTGGCAAATGCAACAAATCAAAGCAAGATGTACTATTGTTGATCGTTTACTCTCAAGTATATTAATAATGTATATTAAACTTGAAAGTATATCTTGTGTATATTTTTTCCCAGAGAACCAATTCTGAAGCATTGATTTGCATAGTCCCACCGTACTGTGAATTATTATTTTTTTAGTGGAACTAAGCTACAGAATGGGAGTGAACATTTAAAAAAAAAAGGAAAGGGGGTGGAAGATCTATGTGTGATATATGCTAATCTAATCAAAAATAAGTATTGGGGGCGGCTAGGTGGCACAGTGGATAGAGCAATGGCCCTGGAGTGAGGAATACCTGAGTTCAAATCCAGCCTCAGACACTTAGTAATTACCTGGTTGTGTGGCCTTGGGCAAACCACTTAACCCAATTGCCTTGCAAGAAAAAATAAATAAAAATAAATAAAAATAAAAATAAAAAATAATGAAGGGAAAGTCGCTCCTATTGATGTATTAAGTAGTCTATTAAGAAGATAAGCTATGCATCAGTCATCAAAACTGTCTGGTATTGGCTAAGAAATAGAGTGGTGAACCAGTGGAATAGACCAGGTGCAATAGCAGGAAACAATTATAGCAATCTGCTGTTTGATAAACCCAAAGAGTCCAGCTATTGGGATAAAAACTCTCTGATAAAAACTGCTGGGAAAATTGGAAATTAGTATGGAAGATACTTAGATTAGACCAACACCTCACACCCTATACCAAGATAATATCAAAATGGATACAGGATTTAGGCATAAAAAACAATATTATAAGCAAACTAGAAGATCAAGGACTAGTTTACCTGTCAGATCTATGGAAAGGGGAGCAGTTTATGACTAAAGAAGAGATAGAGAAGATCACTAAAAACAAACTAGATGATTTTGATTACATTAAATTAAAGGCTTTTGCACAGACAAAACCACTGTAACCAAGATCAAAAGAAATGTAGTAAACTGGGAAACAATCTTTACAACTAGTGTTTCTGACAAAGGACTCATTTCTAAAATATACAGAGAACTGAGTCATTTTTTTTTAAGTCATTCCCTAATTGACAAATGGTCAAAGGATATGCAAAGGCAATTTACAAGTGAGGAGATCAAAACGATATAGTCATATGAAAAATTCCTCTAAATCATTACTTATTAGAGAAATGCAAATTAAAGCTTCTCTGAGGTACCACCTCACACCTTTCAGACTGGCCAATATGACCACAATGATCAGTGTTAGAAGGGATGTGAGAAATCTGGGACCCTAATACATTGTTGGTGAAGTTGTGAACTTATCCAACCTTCCTGGAGAGCAATTTGGAACTATGCCCAAAGGGCAACAAAAATGTGCATACCCTTTGATCCAGCAATACCACTACTGGGTCTATACCCTGAAGAAATGATGAAAAAGGGTAAAAACATCACTTGTGCAAAAATATTCATAGCAGCCCTTTTTGTGGTGGCAAAGAATCAGAAATTAAGTAAATGTCCTTCAATTGGGGAATGGCTCAGCAAACTGTGGTATATTATGCCACAGAACACTATTGTTCTATTAGAAACCAGGAGGGATGGGAATTCAGGGAAGCCTGGAGGGATTTGCATGAACTGATGCTGAGCAAGATGAGCGGAACGAGAAAAAACACTGTACGCCCTAACAGCAACATGGGGTGATGATCAACCTTGATGGACTTGCTCATTCCATCAGTGTAACAATCAAGGACAATTTGGGGGTGTCCGTGATAGAGAATACCATCTATATCCAGAGAAAGAACTGTGGAGTTTGAATAAAGACCAAGGACTATTACCTTTAATCTATTTTTATTGTTTTTTAGGGTTGGTTTTTTTTTTTTTTTTGCAAGGCAATGGGGTTAAGTGGCTTGTCCAAGGCCTGAGTCCAGGGCCAGTGCTCTATCCACTGTACCACCTAGCCGGCCCACTATTACCTTTAATTTAGAAAAAAACTGATATCTTATTGTCTGCTCTTGTTATCTCTTACGCTTCATGTTTCTTCCTTAAGGATATGATTTCTCTCTCATCACATTCAGTTTGGATCAATGTATACCATGGAAACAATGTAAAGACTGGCAAATTGCCTTCTGTGGGGGGGGGAATTGTAAAACTCAAAATAAATAAAATCTTAAAAAAAAAGAAGATAAGCTATAAAAACATGATAAGGTGGCAAAAGGAGGGTCTGATTTGTAAAGAAAGGAGGAAATCTTAATTTAAGGATAGGAGGAGGTCCCACAAAAGAGTACCCCCACAGAAGACCAAAGGAGAAGATTCTTTAGGGGAATATGGAGACAAAGTATTTATAATCAACAGGAAGTTTTTGCTTGCAGAGACTCCAACCCAAGAGGGTGTTGTGCCTCCATGGACACATTCTGCCCAGAGAGAGGGGAAATCAGACCTGGGGGCAACTGGCATCAGAAAGTCTGGAGAACCCAGACCTAGAGAACAAATCTCATGAAAAATGGGGGGGGGGGAATGATCAAGAGGATATTAGTGGATTGTACAATCAGGGACACAAGAAAACTTATTCCCTGGAGTAATACTTCTAACCTTTCATCTTTTGCAGAAATTGATATTTCTAAAAGTGAGGCAAGAAAATTGGTGGGGGCACATAAACTCTGTTTTTAAGTGCTTATAGACTCAGAGAGGAGTTAGTAAGTAGTTCAGTTTACCTGGGGCATGTCATTTCATAGAAGAGGAGTAAAAGAGACAAATCTAGGAAAGAAAGGGCAGTCCCAGATGTTGGGAAGTCTTCAAGGCTAGGGTTGGAATTTTGGAGTAGATAAGAAGAGACCATTACAGAATTGAGGTATGAACAGAACTGTACAGAAGGGAGATTCACCAGGTTTTCTCATGTGCCCAGTTGAGCCATGTCTATCGGAGTAAGTCTATCTATTGCATTATGACTTTAGCCCTTTGTGCCTACTCCCCCAACCCATCATAAGGAAAGACTCACCTTCCTGGGAACATACTGGGGCAGGAATGTGAGTCAGAGTTGGAAGCTTGTCCTCACTGCATGCAGAACTAGACTAACTCAGAAGGCAATCAAATAGAGGGAGGGCTGTTTGTCTTGAATGCTTCCAGTTCAGCCCTGCTCCCTACTCCTTTGGTCCTGGTCCTCAGAACTGTAACTAGCTCTGGAAAAGAGCAATGAATATTTAGAGAACACCTACTATGAGTCAAAGCATTGGTTCAAACACTTTACTATTGTCTTATTTGATCTGTACAACCTGGGAGGTACCTTATTTCCCCATGTCTAAGACACACCTTAATTTTGGGGCCCAAAAATTTGAAAAAAAAATGTATTACATAACATTATTGGACTCAAGTTTTATTCATCATGAAATTCAAGGTCCTTCTGCTCATAGCTTTCAGGCATCTTTTGGGTAAGTCTGGTGTGTGGACTTAGTGCATTCCATTTCATGAACCTAAAGCGCCAATTGTGTCCTCCTTTGAAATCAGTAACTTCTTTTTCATCAGCGATTCTTCTGGTCTCATGCTGAACCATCTCTGTGGACACAGGAATTCCAATGGCCCTTTACTCTTGAATCCATATCTTCAATTCCCTCTCTACATCAGACCATTTTGCTGACTTGCCTCACATGGTCTTCTTTTGCTGTGGTGTTTTCAGTAAGGTTTCTTCTTCCTGTAGCCAGTCTCAGATTGTTTTCTCAGTCAGAGGAAGACCAAATGGACATTCAGCAGCATGATTTCCATTCACTTTTGTAAACTGCGTCACTCTGAACTTGAATACAGCATTGTATGAAAATCTTTTCTGAGCCATTTCTGGGCAGAATGTGGCAATACATAATATAATATACTGACAACAAAAGCAAAACAATGTGCTCAAAGACAACAAATGTGAAAAAGCGGGAAATGCAGGTTAAAAAAATCCACGATTATTGTATAAGATGCTCCCCATTTTTAGAACCCAAATTTTTTGAAAAAAGGTATGTCTTATACATGGGGAAATATGGTAGGTGCTCTTACTATCCACATTTTACAGGTAAGGAAACAGAGGTAGGCTGAGGTTAAGTGACTTATTAAGGTCCACATAGCTAAAAAAGTGTTTGAAGTTGGATTTTCCTGACTCTAGGAAGTAAAATTTCCCAGGGTGTTGACATTCAAATGGGTTAGGGGACCCAGGGAGAAGAGAAAACAGGAACCTAGCTCCCTTACCCAGCAAGAGCTCTAGCTTCCCCTTTCACCTTCTGTGGTGACCCTTGTGGCCTTTGTACCCACTCCACAGCCGGGCCAGTCTCTGATTCCCTCCCTCTGACTCTCCACTGACCTTGTGGTAGGGGAACTTTTTCCTTCAGTTTGCATAGGCGCACTAGCCTTCTTCATCCTATAGTAACCTTAAAAGGGTCAAGTGACTTGCCCAAGGTTTCCCAAGACAAACATCAGATTCTGAGTAACTTAATGGTATTTCATTCTTCATTTTCATCCCAAAATATATTGTACGTACTGGCCGATGTACTCAAGAACTAAGATTGACCCCCCCTTGGACAACCTCCCAACTCCTCCCCTGGGCAGAATCTCTACTTTCTTTCCAATTCTAGCCCCATTAAAAACTCTCCCTGCCCCCATTTCCTGAGCTTCTTGGTTCCATTTTGGTTTATTTGTCAAAAAAGCCTCTCTTTCAAAGTCAGAGCCCGGGTCAAGACTTCTCACTCTCATCCAATGAAACAGTTCACGATGGGTAGTCCTATTGCACTCCCTTCTCAGGGAAGCATATTTGCCCCTTGAAGCAAACACTAAGTCTGAACCTAGTTTTGAGGTTCATAGGCACTTACTTCTGTGCAACATGATCACCACTGGGTTACCAGAATTAGAACTCCATCACTGCAGAGCCAGTTGCTTTCTCTTTCTCCCCCAAGTCTCAGTTCTTTTCTCCTAAAACTACCTTCACTTTATATAGTTCTTAAATTTTTTCAAAGTGCCTCTGCACACAGTATCTCATTTGATTTTGAGGCAACCAGAATTATTATTGTATCTATTTTACAGATGAGGTAACTAAGCCTCTGAAAGGTTAAGTGATTTGCCTAAGGCCACACAGTTACTTCTGAGCAGAAAGGGTTTTTCCACTTCATTATTGCTGCCTTCCCTTTCAATTCAATTACACAACAATTTAATTCAATATTTATTAAGTTCCTTCTCTATGTAAAGCATTGTTGTTGTTAGTCATTTCACAATCAAGTCTGACTCTGTGAACAAATTTGGGGTTTTCTAGGCCAAGATAGTGGTTTGCCAGTTCCTCATGGGGAAACTGAGTCTAGCAGAGTTAAATTACTTGTCCAGAGTCACATTGCCGGTAAGTGTCTGAAACTGGATTTGAACTCAGACTGGATCTGATTCCACAGCCAGAGCTTTCCTAGCTATACAAAACAATGGGGAAACAAAGGCAGAATTGAAACTGTCCCTGTCTTCAAGAAGCCTGAATTCTTTTTGGTGGGAGAGAAACACAATGATCTTCAGAAAAGTAAATTAAAGAAATATCCCAAATAATTTCAGGGGTAGAGCTGTATTAAAAAAAGGCCTCTAGTTGGGCCTTGAACTTGAATTTGAATTGGATCTTGATGAATTAGAAACTCCAAGAGGAGGAAATGAGGAAGAAGGGCATTCTAGACAAGTTTTGCTTCTCTTTATCTGACTTCCTCTATACATTGCCTTATCAATGTGCCCCTCCCACACCCCCTTGGCATTATAACTACTGGAAGTAAAGTCTGAGTTGTCTTTTTGAATTATTGACTAACAGGGTGTGCTGTTCTGCCTTGCAATCTGTCTTCAAAGAAGCTGACTTGACTTGCTTTGTGGATGGCTGTGGTTAATAAGCAAGCTTTTATTGAGATTCAAATATGAACAAGAGCTCCAAATAGGTGTTATAATTAACATTTGTACATGCATAGAGTACTTTGTAATTTAGCACAGCTGAGCAAGGTGGGAGAGTGCAAATATTATCATCTCCATCTCACAGATGTTGATACTGAGGTTCAGAGAAGTGAGGGGATTTAGGGTCATAGACTTTAGAGCTGGTGGGAAACAGGAACAATCTACTCAGATCCTTTCATCTTCCAAGTAAGGAAATAGTGACACAGAACAGTAAAGGAATTTGTCTAAGGTCACACAATCAGTGGCAAATGGGGATTTGAACTTGGGTCCTATTTCAAATCTAATCTTTCCACTAAATAATCTGTGCCCAGGTTCATATTGCTAAAAGGTCAGAGTTGAAGCTTATGCCAGATTCTTCTGAGTTCACATTTAGTGCCCATGGACAAGATATCCCAAAAGTCTTGGGGTATAAGTTTTAATAACTTAAAGTTGTCCTAAAACTTTTGAGACACTCTTTATATTCTACTCTTCCATATGAGGTTCATTACCAACCAAGATGGTATTCTTAACATGTGAACACAAGATAGACATATAGACTATTTTATTAATCTTGCAGCTGTTTTTGAGTACCTAACATCTGATTTATAATATGTATTAGCTCAAATACATTTAAGATGTAATCTCTGACTACAAGAAACTTGAAAAATGTAGGTAGATGGTACAGTGAATAGAGCACTGGATTTGGAATCAGAAAGATTCATTTTCATGGGTTCAGATCTGGTACCAAATACTCTCAAGCACTAAATTCCATTTGCTTCAGTTCCCTCATCTGTAAATCAAACTGGAGAAGGCAATGGCGAGCCACCCCAGCATCTTTGCCAAGAAAATCCCAAATGGGGTCACAAAGAGTTGGACTTTACTAAAAATGACTGAAAGAAATTATATAACATTAGAGAACAATAGGGAAAAGGGCAAAAGAGGTGTAGTGTGATGGCATCACCAGAAGGAGTAACAGTTGTCCAATTTCAGAGACATGAAGTACTTTTCCATCTCATTGCCTAGACATGTTTCTCCTAAATGGGTAATCCTCAACACATTCTCTATATGCTTCTCCACTGATAATATGCATATATGTGGGAAAGTGGACCTCATTTGCAGAGAGGGGAGAAGGGAAATGCTTTATTGCTACTTTTCTTAGTATACATGTCATTAAACGATTTTGTTTTGAATAGTATCATCCAACTGCCTAGGAAAGGTAAAAAAAAAATTGGTTGCTATGATTGTAAATCCCTGTAGAGTAGCCTAATCTGGGGGATCCATGTATGAGTTGGTACTGCACTTATCTAAGTACATGCTATACTCATCCAGTAGAATACAAGCTCCTGGAAGTCCAGAATGATTTCATTTTTGTCTTTGTATCCTGTATACAGTAGATAAGTTCATAAATGTTCAGCAAATTGAATAAAATTGACTAGTTAGCAGGATAAGATGAAGGCAATGGAAAAGCTAAAAAGCAATTCAAGACAACTTTGCATTAGTATCACAATAGGGCCCCCATAAATTGTCAAAACAATGTTAACAGACAATGGTTTATGTTAGAAGTAGCAGTGAGTATTGAGGGTTGGATTGATCTAGGAATTAATTAATTACCAAGCCTTTATTAAGGCCATTCTTTGTCCCTATGTTAAGATTCATGGAAGGGGTTGAATGTGATCTATTGATATGGCTGAGCAGGAAGAAAGCAGGAGAGCATTTCAAATTAAAGGAATGGTATAAGCAAGACCTAGAGATAGGAAAGTAAAAGGAATACCCAAGGCATAGTGAATCACCTTGTTTAGAACAGAGAACAGGGTAGGAGTGAAAGATATAACTATGCTGAACTTAGAGAAGACCACTGAATTTGACAACTAAGTGGGTTTCAGTGACTTTTAAAAGTATCTTTTCAGAAAAGCAAAGTATAAGATATAATATAAGGCATCTGTGGGAGTAGGAATTACAGAACTGCTTTCAGTCAGGACGGCTTAGATTCAAGTTCTGATGCTATGTAACCCTCCCTAGTAAGAGGAGTCTGGATCTGGCACTCTATCCACTGAGCCATCTAGCTGCCCCTGATCAATATCTTCTCTGCACATATAGCCTTAAAGAGCTGCCTGAACAAGTAACTTCACCCTGTTTGCCTCAGTTTCCTCATCTGTAAAATGAACTTGAAAAGGAAATAAACCATTCCAGTATCCTTGCCAAGAAAACCCCAAAGGGATCTTGAGGACTCAGAAATGACTGACAACTGGACTTAGCAACATTGAAAGATCCTCACTAGGAGCTCCATAATACTGATGAAATTACAAATTCACTCTCTTCAGGGACATGGGTTCAGGTGACTGTAAGTGAAGCAGAGCTGAGATGAACCTCTGCTCACATCCTTGCATATCTATATCTATCCCTGCATAATTAAATATAGATGTGTGTGTGTGTGTATATATATATATATATATATATATATATATATATATATATATATATATATAGACACACATAAAAGAGAGAGAGGTGTTGATAAATGTTTAATCTCTGGGAAAAAAAAATCTGTGCTATTAGCATTTTCTTTAGCACTTTCTTAACTCTAAACAATCAAGAAAACAATAGATTAAACCCTGATTTATATAGTACCTGCCTATTTCCAAGGAGTAAATTTGACAGTTGACTTCCATACTGTGTATGGAAATACATGCATATATACATATATATATATATATATATATATATATATATGTGTGTGTGTGTATATATATGTGTGTGTGTGTATACAACTATTTAAAATTTCATTTGATCCTTAAAGCAAATACATATATATCCTTACAACAATCTGCAAAGTATGCACATATATTGATAGATATAAGATACTTTGATGTGTGCCAATATGCACATATGGGTGTGTAAACACATGCAACATAGACATGCACGTTTTCCTTTTTACTTGTTAATTCAAATCCTTTTATACTTGAAAAGTATAGCATTATCAAAGGAATTACAAAACTAAGAAAAGGGGGGGGGGAATGAGAAATTTTTGCTGAGCCACAATCCAAGTATTGAATTAGACAATTTTCTAGCCCTTCTCCTTTGCTTTAGTGATTCTAAGATAGGGTTATATCTCTCTCTCCTGACAGAAACTGGTATTGCAACATGAACCCATTTCGATTGAGCTGATTGGTTTCTCTGAATCTGAAATGGAGTAGGAGCTCCTATACCTGTTCCAAATCTCAGCAGTCTGATATCCCTTCTTCCTCAAGTGTGCACTAGCAGAGAATGCTGACCTTAGACACCCTCTGCCCAAGTCAGGTTTTTACAGTTAAAAGATTAAAGGCAAAGTTGTGGGAAGAGGCATTTCAATCAATAGTGTATAACCCTCCATCAAGCACTGTGAGGAACACAGGGGACCCATGGGGGAAAAAAAACCAAAGCAGTTCCTGTATTAAAGAAGCTTATAGTCTAAAGATAGATGGAGACAATATGTGTGTATATAGAGATCCAACTCCACCAGGGTTGCTCTTCTCTTTCCCCTCCCCTCCCCAATTTTTACACTCTCTCCCTGACCCCAGGCCATCCCAGATCTCATAATGTTGCTCTGCTCATAGAATCTGGATGAAACAGGAGTCACCAGGTTTATTCATTCAAGTGAAATGGAGAACCACTGGGTACCATCTGTCCTGCCACTATGATCTGAAGCCTCTAACCCAAACTTCCTTTCCCAACATGAGGAAGGCACAATCTTTAACCTCTTATCACCTCAATGCCTGGGGAGGGGAAGGAAATTAGTTTCATAGTTTAGTTCCATTGAAACCAAAATCTCTCTCAACTCAAGTTGCCAGCATAACTGGATTCTAGAAGGTTCTCTGCCAGACTGACTGAATGTAAGATCCTTTTTGGACATAAAATACATGAGTCTACCTGCTAAGACAGACTCAGAAACTTTATGAAAACAACTATAAAACACTTTTCACACAAATAAAATAAGATCTAAATACCTGGGCAAACATCAACTGCTCAATGGATAGGCCAAGTTAATATAATAAAAATGACAATTCTACCTAAATCAAACTACTTATTTAGTGCCATACCAATCAAACTTACAAAAAATTACTTTAACGAGCTAGAAAAAATAGTAACTAAATGCATATAGAGAAACAAAAAGTCGAGAATAAGGGTTTAATGAAAAAAATATATAAAAGAAGGCATCTTAGCCTTACCAGATCTAAAATTATATTATAAAAGCATCAGTCATCAAAACTGTTTGGTACTGACTAAGAAATATAGAGTGCTGGATCAGTGGAACAGATTAGGTTCAAAAGAAACAGCAGGAAATAATTTTAGTAATCTGGGTTTGATAAACCCAGAGTCTAGCTTCTGGGATAAGAACTCACTCTTCAGTAAAACTGCTGGGAAAACTGAAAGATAATATGGCAGAAATTAGGATTAGACCAACATCTCACACCCTATATACAAAGATGAGATCAAAATGGGTGCAGGATTTAGACATAAAATACAATATTATAAGCAAATTAGGAGACCAAGGAATCATTTACCTGTTAGATCTATGGAAAGGTGAGCAGTTTATGACCAAGGAAGAGATAGAGAACACTTTAAAAAACAAACTGGATAATTTTGATTACACTAAATTAAAAAAAACTTTTGCACAAACAAAACCACTGTAATCAAGATCAAAAGAAATGTAGTAACTTGAGAAAAAAATTTTTACAACTAGGGTTTCTGACAAAGGACTCATTTCTAAAATATTTAGAAAATGGAGTCAAATTTATAAAAAAAGAAAAGATACTCCCCTATTGAAAAATGGTCAAAGTATGTACAAAGGTAATTTTCAGATGAGGAAATCAAAGCTATCTATATGGGAAATTGCTCTAAATCATTAATGATTAGAGAAATGCAAACTAAGTATCTCTGAGGTACCAGCTCACACTTCTCGGATTGGTCAATATGACCAGAAAGGATAGTGATCAATATTGGAGGAGTTGTGGGAAATCTGGGACACTAATACATTGTTGGTGAAACTGTGAACTGATCCAGTCTTTCTGGAGAGCTATTTGGAGCTATGCCTAAAGTACGATAAAAATGTGCATATCCTTTGATCCAACAATACCTCTACTGGGTCTATACCCTGAAGAGATCACAAAAAAAGGGTAAGAACCCCATATGATAGTAGTGGCAAAGAATTGGAAATCGAGATGCCCATCAATTGAGGACTGGCTGAACAAATTGTGGTATGTGATGTGTGGTGGAACATTATAAGAAATCATGAGGGATGGGATTTCAGAAAAGCCTGGAAAGACTTGCATGAATTGATGCTGAGTGAGATGAGCAGAACTAGAAGAACATTGTACCCTAACAGCAGCATGAGGTGATGATCAACCTTGGTGGACATGTTCACTCCATCGGTGCAATAATCAGGTACAATTTTAGGGGATCCATGATGGAGCATATCATCTGTATCCAGAGAAGGAACTGTGGAGTTTAAAAAAAGACCAAAAATTATTATCTTTAATTTTTAAAATGTTGTCTTATGTATTACGTAATTTTCCTATCTCTAATGTTTTCTTTCTTCCTTATGGATCTGATTTTTCTCTCAACACATTCAATTTTGATCTATGCATATCATGGAAACAAATGTAAAGACTATATCAGATTGCCTTCTGTTGTGGGGAGGGAAGGGAGGGAGGGGGAGAAATTGTAAAATTCAAAACCTTGAAAAAAAAAGATTGGTAGAAACTACCATTGTATGTAATTGGAAAATAAATAAAATATACAATAATAAAAAGATTCTTCTTGGAAGTCTGGTTCCAACTTGTGGATATGGTGGGGATCATTGAAATAAGGGAATCTCGGGGCAGCTAGGTGGCATAGTGGATAAAGCACCGGCCTTGGAGTCAGGAGTATCTGGGTTCAAATCCGGTCTCAGACACTTAATAATTAATCCCATTTGCCTTGAAAAACTAAAAAAAAAAAGAATGAAGGCTGAACAACAACCTCTGTGTCCTTTAGGGGTGGCTAGGTGGCACAGTGGATAAAGCACCTGCCTTGAAGTCAGGAGTACCTGGGTTCAAATCCGGTCTCAGACACTTAATAATTACTTAGCTGTGTGGCCTTGGGCAAGCCACTTAACCTCATTTGCCTTGAAAAAAAAAACCTAAAAAAAGAAAAGAAATAAGGGAATTTCCCAATAATGAGGACAAACAAATCAGAACAGAAACAGGGTCATTTCTCAGAACTAGGGTAAAAGGGGAGGGATGAAGTATCACCCCTCCAGATTCAATTCAAGGGGCCTAGACCTGGGTGAACTGTGATCTTCATCCTTTAGAGTTTTGGGGCAATAGAAAAAAGAATGCATAGTCTGTTCTTCATCCAATTTAAAGGAAACAGCTCTCATCTGCATGGTAAGAGAATGCAGGATGTATGAGAGTGCTCCATGATAGGTGATCTGGGCATATGCCAAGCTTCGTTATACAGAGTTAGTGTGAAGATCAAAGGGAAAAACATGAGTATTCACTGGATAGTCTAAAAGCACTATGTAAATATTAATTACCATTACTATTTTAGGTAGGGGAATAGCCAGTATAAAGCAGAGACAAGAAAGAGCAAGCTGTTAGTGAAAAACAGTAAGATGACCAGTTTAACTGGGCCAAAAGAGTAATGTATGATAAGGCTGCAAAGGTAAATTGAAGGCCCATTGTGAAGGGTTTGAAATGTCAAACAGAGAAGTTAGTAGTGCAACAGGAACCAAAATCCACAGTACTCTTTCCCTGTGAGACTGTAGCTCAGAGCTTATTTAGATCAGGTTCAGTGCTGAAGTAGCCTGTTCTATTTTGGGAGGGGCTAGGCTCTTTTCTCATTTTCTGACTCTTTAAGTCAGAGTGCATGGGGTGTGCAGGGAGGATGGAACCACTGGTGTGAGGGCTTGCAGAGCCTTTTCAGGACTGCTCCTCCCTCTTTGGGGTTTGTCTGCCACCCCACTCTCACTAGTGCTCAAAGTAGCTGTAGCAGATACAGCAGGCACCCCTAGTAAATTCATCTCAGGAGACAGGCTAAACCAGATAATCTCAAGTTCATCTTTGAGTTGGGGGGGGGCAGGGTCTATCCCAAGCATGTAAAGAATTACCCTTGAGAAATGGGTACGAGAACAATTTGTTTCAAACTTCATGAAGATGGCTGAAGCAGGTGCTGTGGAACTCTTAAAGTTTGGTCAGATATTAAAGATGCCAAGATTATCCACTGCATCTCAGGTCATGTCCAGTCATTTTGACTTTTATCTCACCCCTGGATTTTGATGACTCTGGAAGAGAGAATGAGGGTGACTTTGTGAGACTTTCCCTCACTTAAATCCAATTCATGAGTAATTCAAGATATCATCCTCATGATATCATTGATCCTTTTGGAAAAAAAAAAGGAAGAACAATGAGCAACAATAATGTCTCTTTGAGTCCCTCCTCCAGATATAAATTGGGTAAGTACAGACTCACACTTAGGATCTCCCTAAAATGCATTAACAAGATATATGAAGTAGAATGGCACTCAATGCAAAAGTAGACCAGGTATAGAATATATATTTATTTTCTTGCCCACAAAAGAAATACTTAAAACATAAAAGACTCATAAGCATGCTTTGAGAAAGTCTTAAAACATGATAAAGTAACTATTAAGCAACAAGTGGCGACAAAGCTGGATCAAGAGTCAGACAGATCTTCCTAAATTTAAATCCTCAGAAATTTACTAGAGTAATCCTGAGTAAATCACTTAACCTCTGTTTGCCTCAGTTTCCTCAACTATAAAATGGGGATAATAATAACACCTCTCAGAGTGGTTGGATCAAATAGAATAATATTTGCAAAAACACATAGCTGGCACTGCATAACATGTTTTTTTGGGGTTTTTTTGTCTTTCTCTCTGAAAAGTTCTATAACATTCTTCTATGACTAAAAGGTTAAACCATGAAAAACTTTGTGAGATTGTTAAATAGCCATCTTTACTTTACCTAAGCTTTATACTGAACAATTTCCTCAAATTCCATAGCTTCTGGCAACCAGGTTATCCATGTCTTATCTTTTCCAAAAAGCATCATGGTACCTGCAGAGAACACCTTGCACAATGTAGCCAGTACCAATTGAGGGAGTAAGGAGTTTTCAACTTGTTGAATTTTCAAGGCTGGAAACTTCCATCTCAGCATTGCTTTTCAATCATTTATGCCCAGGGAAAGAAACATAAAGCACTCAAGTGACCAGAATACAAGCTTAGGCTAACCTAAGCAAGTGGTGTTGTTAAGTTGTTTCTGTTGACTCTGATTCTTCCTGATTCTCTCTGAGGTTCTCTTGGCAAAGATACTGGAGTGATTTGCAATTTCCTTCTTCAACTCATTTTACATATGAGGAACCTGAACAAAGAGGGTCACACAGCTAGTTAGTGTCTGAAACTAAATTTGAACTCAGGCCTTCCTGACTCAAGGGACAATGTTCCACCTAGCTGCCTTAAGCAATATATATATACACACACACACACACACACACACACACACAAACACATATATATGCTAAAAGATCAAGGAGAGCTATTTCTTATTTCAATTTTTAAAATGTTATTTAATATTTAATTTTCCCCAATTACATGTAAAAATCATTTTTAACATTCCATTTTTAAAATTTTGAATTCCAAATTTTCTCCCTCCCTTCCTCTCTCCCCAACCCCCTCTGTTTTAGAAAGATTTTATTTATTTTGAGTTTTACAATTTTATTCCTATTCTTGTTCCCTCCCCCCACCCCCATAGAAGGTAAGCTATTAGTCTTTACATTGTTTCCATGATATGCATTGATCTAAGTTGAATGTGATTGAAAGAGAAATCATATCCTTAAGAAAGAAAAATAAAGTATAGAAGATAGCAAAATTATATAATAAAATAATGGGTTTTTTTTCTCTAAATTGAAGGCAACAGTCTTTGGTCTTTGTTCAAACTCCACAATTCTTTCTCTGGATACAGATGGTATTCTCCATCACAGATACCCCAAAATTGTCCCTGATTGTTGCACTGATGCAATGAACAAATCCATCAAGGTTGATCATCACCCCCATGTTGATGTTAGTGTGTACAATATTTTTCTGGTTCTGCTCATCTCACTCAACATCAGTTCATGTAAATCCTTTCATGCTTCTCTGAATTCTTATCCCTCCTAGTTTCTAATAGAACAATAGTGTTCCATGACATACATATACCACTGTTTGTCAAGCCATTCCTCAATTGAAGGACATTCACCTAATTTCCAATTCTTTGTCACCACAAATAGGGCTACTATGAATATTTTTACACATGTGATATTTTTACGCTTTTTCATCATCTCTTCAGGGTATAGACCCAGGAGTGGTATTGCTGGATCAAAGGGCATGCACATTTTTGTTGCCCTTTGGGCATAATTCCAAATTGCTCTTCAGAAAGGTTGGATGAGTTCACAGCTCCACCAACAATGTATTAGTGGGCAGCTAGGTGGCATAGTGGATAAAGCACCAGCCCTGGAGTCAGGAGTACCTGGGTTCAAATTCAGTCTCAGACAATAATTACCTAGCTGTGTGGCCTTGGGCAGACCACTTAACCCCGTTTGCCTTGTAAAAACCTAAAAAAAACAAAAAAACAACAACAAAAAAAACCCCAATGTATTAGTGTCCCAGTTTTCCCACAACCCTTCCCAACAATGATCATTATTCTTTTTGGTCATATTGGCCAATCTGAGAGGTGTGAGGTGGTGCCTCAGAGATGTTTTAATTTGCATTTTTCTAATAAGTAATGATTTAGAGCAATTTTTCATATGACTATGTATTGCTTTGATTTCCTCACCTATAAATTGCCTTTGCATATCCTTTGACCATTTGTCGATTGGGGAATGACTTCTTTAAAAAAATATTTGACTCAATTCTTTGTATATTTTAGAAATGAGTCCTTTGTCAGAAATACTAGTTGTAAAGATTGTTTCCCAGTTTACTGGAATTCTTTTGATCTTGGTTACAGTGGTTTTGTCTGTGCAAAAGCTTTTTAATTTAATGTAATCAAAATTGTCTAGTTTATTTTTAATGTTGTTCTCCATCTCTTCCTTGGTCATAAACTGCTTCCCTTTCCATAGATCTGACAAGTATACCACTCCTTAATCTTTTAGTTTGCTTATAATATTGCTCAACCCCTCCTATTGAAAAGATAAGCAATTTGAAATAGGTTATACATGTACAGTCATGCAAAACCTATTTCCATATTAGTCATGTGAAAGAAAACAGATATAAAAAAAAAATAAAGTAAGTTACCTAGCTGTGTGGTCTTGGGCAAGCCACATAACCCCATTTGCCTTGCGAAAAACCTAAAAAAAAAATAAAGTAAGAAAAATTATGAGAAAGCTATTTTAAAGAAGAAGAAATCTGAAGATCTCTTTCCCTTTAAAGTTTATTAATCAGGTGACTCTTTTTGTCCCTGTGACCAATCTTCTTTGATGCCATCATGAGACAGGGAGGCACAGACAGTTTTGCCAGCTCTTTAGCAAGGACTCAGGATCCTTTTGTCATCTTCCACTTCTCAGGGGCACATTCTCCATTAAGATCTCTATTATAGGGTGGCTAGGTGGCCTAGTGGATAAAGCACCAGCCTTGGAGTCAGGATTACCTGGGTTCAAATCCGGTCTCAGACACTTAATAATTACCTAGCTGTGTGGCCTTGGGCAAGCCACTTAACCCCATTTGCCTTGCCAAAAAAAAACCCTAAAAAAAAGATCTCTATTATAAGAGGATGTGACATTTAAACTGAATTTTACTTTCCTCTTCATTTCTAGGAAAAGGAGGCCTTTAGTCTAAGCTGCTTAGCTTCTCACTGATTCTAACCCAAGTGGAAGGTTTATTTTCACTGTCTCCTCAGCACATATGCCCACCTAAGGATATGGGTGTATGTATTTCTTTGGTATTTCATTTTTTTCCTTCTTTAAAAGAGATACGGAGGGTTTATATCCAAAGAAGGGAAGAGGTCATTTGAACCCCAGCACTGCTACTTGGTGAGGATAGAAGGCAGCAGCTTTTCAGAGGCTGACACCAGTTAGGAAAGACAGATTCAAAGCTCAGTTTACAGTTTAATCAAACTCCCCAGTACAGACCACATAGAGTAAGCTCTCAAAAATATACTCATAATTCATTTTTTAAGTTTAATATGGAGTATTAACATTTTCTCTATCATTACTTAAGTCTAGAAAATCAAAAAAGCAATAAAGTCCTCATTGGTATTTACTGATTTTGAGGTGTAAATGTTCACATTGAAAATTAAACAATCAACTCTTACCAGCTTGTATGAAGTCTAAGTCCTATTGATTCTATTTAGGTACAGATAACTTAGAGCAAGTTACTTAATCTTTAGAGTCTAATTCCCTCATTTGTAAAATGGGGATAATAATATCTACAATACATACTTTGTGAAGTTATTATGAGAATCAAATGAGGTGATAACATATGAAGTTCTATTCCAGTATAGGCTATTTTTACAAATTAATAATTTTTACTTAACATAGCAAGTTTAAAAGTTTCACAATACTTTCTGGATAATTCTGGTAATGCATTAAAAGTACTTATTTCTATAAAGAAAGGCAAAAATACCACCCCTGACCTCATTCCAATGGGGAGGTAACTTCATCATCATCAAAATATCAACATTTATATAGTGCTGAGACAGCACTAAGCACTTTACAATGATCTCATTTGTCCTTCATAACTAGCCTGGGAAACAGGTGCTATTATTAGTCCTATTTTGCAGATGAGGAAATTGACAGTTTACAGTGGCTTGCTCAGGGTCAACACAACCTGTCTGAGACTAGATTTGAACTCAAGTCTTCCTAACTCCAGGCCCAGGTAACTATAATGTAATGAATTCATGTGATATGAGTTTAAATCCATTCCCTTTGAGAATTTGGAAGTCATCTCACCTATGTAGGGTTCAGTTTTCTCATATATAAAATGATGGTGTTAGACTAGATGACCTCTAAAATTCCTTCCACCTTTAGACCTCTGATGCTGAACTAGGATCTGTGATATACACCTGTATACTAAGAGATATAGGTCTTCATCTCCAAACTATCTTCCCAGCAAATCTATTTATATTTAGTTCCAAGGCCAAATGTGAAAGTCATGCTTTCTGCTTCTATCAGTTCTATTTCCTTGGAGAAAATATTGACTGACCTTGGCTTCCTGTTGAGAAATACAAGACACATTATCCCTTGCTAAGAATGCAAATGAAAGCAGAAGATAAAAGGTTTTTTTTCTCTCAATGATCTGAATTGAAAGTAGAAATGTTAATAAGATCTTAATTAGTGAAAATGATCATTTTTTCTGCTTTTCTGGCTATCTGAGTTTTCTCTTTAACTTCCACTAAAATAAATTGTAATGCTTTGTGGTCTCTGGGTGACTGTGCCTTCTTTATTTTATTGTTACAATTAATTAATTAATGTTCTAATGCTCTCTTTGGTATGGTAGAGAGCTGGACATTAGAGGGGTGTTCATCAGTTGGGGAATGACTAGACAAGTTATGGTACATGATTTGATAGAATACTAGTATAATAATAATTATATAATGTTATATTAAATAATAATATGATGTGTTATAATAAATGATGAGCTCAATAATCTTAGAAAAACAAGGAAAGACTGTCTTTTTAAGAAAGAATATATATTTTCTTTTTTATTATTGATGTAACAATCATTAACAAATAAACATTTTAATATATAAAGAACCAAAGAGAAAATTTTATATGTGCCCATGTATTTTGGTTATGCATGGTTCTTAAAGTGTATATTTAATATAGTAGTAACAAAATTGACTTATTTGCTCACCTTCTGAATTTCTTTTGTCCTTTTCTGTATATCTTAAAATGCATTATTTGTGAGTTTTTCATTCTTTTCCCCCCAATCTTTAATTCATCCCTCCCTCCTGCCCTTAAGACTCTTTAATTCTTAAGGATAGTGAAGCAAAACAAAGTAAAACATAGGTCATTTCTGAGAAAGTATGTCTCCTTCTGGACCTCTTGGTCATCACCTCTTTGCCAAAAGGCTGAAAGCCTGCTTCATCATCAGTCTCATAAATTCATGATTTGACTGTGCATTTTAAAAGGACTAAACCAAAGAAGCAAAATTCTGGCAGCAACTGCTGCACTTTTTGAGCATAGGCTCCATGTCAGACTGTGTTTCTGTCATCTGAATACCAGCCTTGGTGAGTGCAGAGAGACTCATAGACCAAGTACTAGGCACCAGCTGGTAAACTTGGGGATCACAATAACTCATGAAGAATATGAATAGTTCCTGGAGTAACTGAATAGACATCACAGATCATTTGAGGAAGAAAAGAGGTATCTTAAAATGCTACATTATAATATGTAAGCTATTATTATTGTTTTTTTTACTTTATTTTTATTAAAGATATTATTTGAGTTTTACAATTTTCTCTCCAATCTTACTTCCCCCCCCACCCCCACAGAAAGCAATCTGTCAGTCCTTACTTTGTTTCCATGTTGTACATTGATCCAAATTGAGTGTGATGAGAGAGAAATCATATCCTTAAGGAAGAGACAAAAAGTCTAAGAGATAACAAGATCAGACAATAAGATATCTGTTTTTTTTTTCTAAATTAAAGGGAATAGTCCTTGAACTTTGTTCAAACTCCATAGCTCTTTATCTGGATACAGATGGTATTCTCCATTGCAGACAGCTATTATTATTGTTGTGGCTTAATGCTATTATCTAAAGACAAACATCCCAGATACTTTATAGTGAACCTAGGGGAAACCCAAGATTTCCAGGGTCACTCTGGTCCTACTGTGAAATAGAACTGAAGCAACTTGGTCTCTTTAGGGGATTCTTTTAACTAGGTCAAGTAACAGAGGAGCTATTGGACCAGTATTGAGATGGCAAGGTAGATAGAGTGCAGGGTCTGGAGTCAGGAAGACCTAAATGCAAATCTGACTTCAGACACTTAGTAACTGCATGACTCAATCATTTAACTCAGTTTGCCTCAATTTTCTCAAAAGTAAAATGAGCTGGAGAAAGAAATAGCAAATCACTCTAGTATCCTTGCCAAGAAAATCCCACATGGGATCATTGAAGAGTCAGACACAATTGAACCAAAAAAAAAAAAAGGATCAATAAGAATCATCATATCCAGCCTGGTGTTGAGATAATTTGCTGAAATGTGTGACCTCTCACAGCAGAGAAGAGAGTCAGTTATGGATTCAAGAGAATTTACTCTGGTAGTCACAGCTGTCATCTGAGACTAGGAAAGTCCAGCTGAACAATCATTGCACCTAGGAGAAAATGACATAAGGAAACCAAGAGAAGAAAAAGAGTTATAGGATCATAAAATTACAGCTAGAAGAGATCATTGAGACCATTAAGCCCAACTCACTTATTGTATCAATGAAGAAATGAAGAGAGAAGCTAAAGTGATTCTCGGTAGTCACACAGCTAATAACTGAGGTAGAATTTTAATTCAGGTCTTCATGAGCTATAGAAGGAATGTTTTGGTACTCTTGTTCCTATGAAGACATCTCAGTAAATGCATTTGAAAAGTGCTAACCCCACCCCCCCTTTTTAATGTGGACATTTTTTTAAAAGGGTCAGAAAAAAAGACCTTACTGGGAGAAAGAGAGAAATAGCTTAAGGCAAAACATTACATGGGTTGTTTGGGGATTTGGGGTTTTTTTTGGGGGGGGGAGGGTTATTTGATCTGTTGCATTTTTCTTTTAAAAAAGTTGAACTTTAGATCTAAATAACTGGGCAAATGTCAATTGCTCATGGGTAGGTTGAACTACTATAATAAAAATGACAATTCTACCTAAATTACTCATTTAGTACCATACAAATCAAACTAGCAATAAGTACTTTGAGCTAGAAAAAATAATTATGAATTCATATGGAGGAACAAAAGGTCAATACTTTCAAGGGAATTAATGAAAGAAAATGCAAAGGAAAGTGACCTGGCCATACGGGTTATAAGGTATCAGACATCAAAACTATTTGGTACTGGCTAAGAAATGAGTGGTAGATCAGTGAAACAAATTTGGTACAAAAGAAACAGTAGTAAATGACTATAGTAATCTGTTGTTTGATAAACCGAAAGCAAACAGCTTCTGGTATAAGATCTCATTCTTTGATAAAAACTGCTGGGAAAACTGGAGGATAGTATGATGGAAATTAGGCAACATCTCATACCTTATTATACCAAGATAAGGTTGAAATGAGTACAGGATTTAGACATAAAAGGTGATAACATAAGCAAATTCGGAGAACAAGGAATAATTTATCTGCTAGGCCTATGGAAAGGGGAACAATTTATGACCAAAGAAGAGGTAGAGAATATTATGAAATGCAAAATGGACAATTTCAATTACATTAAATTGAAAAGTTTTGCACAAATAAAACCAATACAGCGAAGATGAAAAGGAATGCAGTAAGCTGAGAAACAATTTTTACAACTAGTGTTTCTGATAAAGGACTCATTTCTAAAATATATAGAGAACTAAATCAAATTTATAAGAATACAAGTTATTAGCCAATTGATAGTTAAATGATATGAATACGCAATTCTCAGATGAAGAGACTAAAGCTATCTATAGTCATACAAAAATGCTCTAAATCATTATTAGAGAAATGAAAAATTAAAACAATTCTGAGGTACCATCTGATTGGCCAATATGACAAAAAAGGAAAATGATCATTGTTGGAGGGGATGTGGAAAAACTGGAACACTAATGCTTTGTTGGTGGAGTTGTGAATTGATTGAACCTTTCTAGAGAGCAATTTTGAACTATGCTCATAGGGTGATAAAGCTATGCATACCCTTTGATCCAGCAATACTAATTCTAAGTTTCTATTTCTAAAAAGGGACAAAAAGAAAAAACCCTCACATGTGCAAAAGCATTTATAGCAGCTCTTTTCATGGTGACAAAGAACAGAAAATTGAGAGAATGTCCATCAGTTGGGGAATGACTGAAGAAATTGTGGTTATGAATGTAATGGGATACTATTGTCCTATAAGAAATCATGAGGGATGGGACCTCAGAAAATTCTGGAAAGACTTGCATGAACTGATGCTAAATGAAATGAGCAGAACCAGAAGAACATTATACTCACTAAAAGGAATATTGTATGTTGATCAACTATGATGGACTCGCTCACCTCAACAGTATAATAATCAAGGACAATTCTAAAGGACTTGTGATGGAAAATATCATCCACAACCAGAAACAGGTAAATAAAATATTTGTTAATGTGCAAAGCATAGTTCTAAATTCTTGGAATCTAAATATATATTCTAGCAAGTCAGTAGGTTTACATTATTTTTTTAAAAAAATAAATTAATATTTTGTTTTCCAGTTATATATGATAGTATATAATCATTATTTTCTGTAAGGTTTTGAATATACAATCTTTCCTCTACTCTCCCTTCCTTCCCCCATCCCCCCACAAGAAGGCAGTCTGGTAATCTTTACATTGTTTCCATGCTATACATTGATTGAAATTGAATGTGTTGGGAGAGAAATATTTGAGATAGCAAAATTATGTAGAACATAAGATACTTTTTTAATAAAATAAAGTTGAAGGTGATAGACTTTGGTCTTTGTTTAAACTCCACAGTTTGTTCTCTGGGTACAGATGGTATTTTTTGTCACAGGTGCTCTAAAATTGTCCCTGATTATTGCATTGATGGAATGAGCAAGTCCAATAAGATTGATCATCACCCCCCATGTTGCCTTTAGGGTGTACAATGTTCTTATGGTTCTGCTCATCTAGCTCATCATCAATCATGCAAGTCCTTCCAAGCTTCTCTGAATTCCCATGCCTCTTGGGGTATACCACAGTTTGTTCAGCCATTCCCCAATTGATGGACATTCACTCAATTTCCAATTCTTTGAGACAACAAACAATGCTACTATGAATATTCTTGTACAAGTGATGTTTTTTACCCTTTTTCATGATCTCTTCAGGGTATAGACCCAGTAGTAGTATTGCTGGTTCAAAGGGTATGCAGATTTTTATTGCCTTTTGGGCATAATTCCAGACTACTCTCCAGAAAGGTTGGATGAGTTCACAGCTCCACCAACAATGTATTAGTGTCCCAGATTTCCCACATCCCTTCCAAAATTGAACATTGCCCTTTCTGGTCATATTGGCCAATCTGATAGGTGTGAGATGGTACCTCAGAGCTACTTTAATTTGTATTTCTCTAATCAGTAATAATTTAGAGCTATTTTTTGTATGACTATGGATAGCTTTGATTTCCTCATCTGTAAATTGCCTTTGCATATCCTTTGACCATTTATCAATTGGGGAATGACTTTTTTTGTATAAATTTGACACATTTCACTATATATTTTAGAAATGAGTTCTTTGGTTTTGTCTGTGCAAAAGCTTTATAATTTAATGTAATCAAAATTATCTAATTTGTTTTTAATGATATTCTCCATCTCTTCCTTGGTCATAGACTGCTTTCTTTTACAAAAAAACTGACAAGTAAACTATTCCTTGATTTACTAACATTATAAGCAAACTAGGAGATCAAAGAATAGTTTAGTTGTAAGTTTACATTCTAATGGGAAAATGTGTAGTAACCAATCTGAGGCATCAGAAGCCATTTGAGAAGCTAGACGAGCTCAAGCCACTGAAAAAAGCTACTTATAAAAGAGAGAACACAGAAGCTGATGGAGCTGTGAAATCATGGAAAGAAAAGCAGCATTATATGAAGATGACCAGGAAAGGAGGTGAAAGTCTGGATCTAAACAAGATAAAAAGCATACCAATTCGAGCCTTGGGCCTAAGGACTCTTGTATAAGCACTATTTATGATATCTCTGCCAGAAATGTGGATTAGAGTTACTCAACTTAAATTAGAGATGGGTTACTACACATAAGAAATGTGTAGTAACCAATCTGAGGCATCAGAAGTCACTTGAGAAGCTAGATGAGCTCAAGCTACTGAGAGAAGCTACTTACAAAACACAGAAGCTGATGGAGCCGAGAAATCAGGGGAAGAGAAGCTAAGAGGCTAGAGAAACCAAAGGAACTGAGATACTTATAGGAACTAAGCATAGCTAATACCCACTGAAGACAAATGATTTTACATGTGATGTAGTTTGCCATGAAAAAGAGAAAAAAAGATAAATTCAGGAGCAAAGACATGGCATCAATAGTGCTGCTACTTAGGGACAAGGGAGTATGAGAGCAGAGCAAACCTTTGTGCTTTCCAAAAAGGGGGAGCCTAGAGAGGGGTAGGGTCTTCATGTGGGCACATTAGTGAAGCAGGCATATTTGTCTTTGATGGAATCCTGGACCCCAATTTCCTACTTTTCCTTTGACTCATCTCCCTGGAATCTATCCTATATTCTTTTCATTCCAGATCCTCCCCATTCCATACAGCACACAGCTGCCAAAATAATATTCCTAAAGCAAAGGTCTGGTGATCATCATCCCCCTGCCAAAGAAGCACTAGTGACTCTTTGTTGTCACTAGGATAAAATACAAACATTTTTCTTTGGCATTTAATGCCTTTCACAATCTGATTCCAGCTCCCTTTCCAGATTTCTTACACATTACTTTCTAACATGCATTCTCCTATGCAGCCAAATTGACTTATTTGCTCCTTCTCCAACCTGACATTTCATCTACTGACTTTTGCACAGATGCTGCCCATCTCTGGAATGTACTCCCTCATGACTCTTAGGATATAGTCTCCTTCAAAATCCTTCTCAAATTCCCCATTTTTTCTTGAGGTCTTTTCTAATTCCCATTCATTTCATTTGCTATTTCTTTATAACCCTCCTAAATTGCCTTATATTTATTCTTTATACTCTAAATACATACATGTTGGAATCCTCAATAAAATGTTGACTTCTTAAGGGCGGGGATCATTTGGTTTTGTCTTTGTATCTCCATCACCTGGTGCAGTCATGTGGTAGCTGTTTAATAAGTGCTTGTTGAATGATTTATTGTCAGTGGCAAATCACTTCACTGTTTGCCTTACTTTCCTCATCTGTAAAATGAGTTGAACCACATCTCATACCTTATGCCAAAATAATACCAATCAACAGCTCAAGAAATACTCTGTCATATCTATGGAAAGGGGAGAAATATATGACCAAAGAATAGAGTACATTATAAATTGCAAAATGGATGATTTTGACTATATTAAAATGTTGCCAAGATTAGAAGGAAAACAGAAAGCTAGGAAACACTTTTCCTAGCTAGGGGCTCTGATGAAGGTCTCATTTCTAAAATGTATAGAGAATTGAATTAAGGTTACAAGTCATTCCCCAATTGATAAATGATCAAAGGATATGAACGTGCAGTTTTCAAACAAAGAAATTAAAGCTATGTATAATCATATGAAAAATGCTCCAAATAATTACTGATTAAAGAAATGCAAATTGAAATCACTATAAAGTATCAGATTGGCCAAGATGACAAAAAGAGGTTTGGGGAGGATTGGGACATGGATCTACTGTTGGTGGAGTTGTGAACTAATCCAACCATTCTGGAGAGCAATATGGAACCATGCCCAAAGAGCAATAAAACTGATCATACCCTTTGACACAACAATACTAATATTAAGTCTATATTCAGAAGAAAAAATAGAAAATGGGAAAGTCTCACATGTTCCAAAATATTAATAACAGTTCTGTGTTAGAAATTGAGGGGATGTTCATAAATTGGGGAATGGTAGAACAAGTTATTGTATATGAATGTTATGAAATATTATTGTTCTATAAGAAACCATGAATAACTGGACTCTAGAGAAGCAAGGAACTACGGGAACTGATGCTGAATGACAGGGGCAGAACCAAGAGAACAATATACATACAACAATGTGAGTTGATCAGCTTTGATGGACACAGCTCCTCTCAGCAGTTTAGAGAGCTAGGACAATCCTGGGACACCTGTTACGGACAACACTATCTAAATCCAGATGAACACAACAAAAAACAAACTACTAAAATCTGAATGAACACTATATTCACTTTTTAAAAATTTCTCCTCCTGTTTTTCTTTCCTATTTCAAGGTTTTCTTTCCCCTTAGTTCTAATTCCTCATACAAAAACTGACTAATAAGTAAACATGATAAACACAAATGTACATGTACAATGTTCACTTAACTTTTCACCATTGAGGGGAGGGGGTAGGAAGGGAGAGTGGAAAGAAATTATGTAATTTATAAATATGCATGTGGATAAACATTGGAAAACTTTGATAACATGTAATTGGAAAAAATAATCAATTAAAATTATTTAATAAATGAGCTGGAAAAAGAAATGGCAAACCATTCCAGTATCTTTGCCAAGAAAATTCCAATTGAGGTCATGAAGAGTTGGACAGGAATGAAAGGATAAACACCAACAAAAAATGGATTAAGTTGTTGGTTGGTAGCATTTTAATGGTGAAATCTTAACCATAGTTTTTTAGATCCCCCCAACATGAATGTGCGATTTCAGTCAAAAGTAGGGGAAACTTTGGGGGGGGTCAGGGGATCCCTTCTTTGCTCCTTTCCAGCCTTCTTATAGGTTACTTGTTCTCTCTGTCTATAAGATAGAGCGATAAAAAGAAAAGTCCAGTTGCAGGGACCTAGTGAGCAAATGGAGAGAGTTGCCATTAATTTCTTTGGCATGGGATTTCACAATGAAAGGAAAATGAGAAGGGCTAAATAGACTATTATTTCTATAGGGTTTTATAATTCATAAATTACTTCTCTCACAAAAATCCTACAAGGTAATGGGAGTAATATTGACCCATTGAATAATTGGAACAATAAAATCTCATATTGTGACTTATCTGGGGAGGTTGGGAATCATACAACTACTAAAGTTTGAATCTAGATCTTCTGACTCTAGTTCTAGTACTATTTCCATTATAAAAAAATTTTTTTTGGCAAAGCCATGGGGTTAAATGACTTGCCCCAGGTCATTGTGTCTGAGGTTGAATTTGAACTCAGGTCCTGCTGACTCCAGGACTGGTTCTCTATCCACTGTACCACCTAATTGCACCTCCATTATATAAATCTTGAGGGACCAGTTGGGTCAAAGGATTCTCAAACTATAATTGGAAGACACCTCCTAGGCCATGTTATTCATCTCCCTCATTTTACAGGTAAGGAAACTGAGTCTTAAAGAGGTGAAGTAACTTGCACAGGGTCACTCAGACAGTGATCAAATGAGGCAGAATTTGAATCCAGTCTTCTGACTCCTCAGCCAGCGAGACTAAATCATCAGAGGTTTTTGTTTTGGGTTTTTTTTTTCCCCTAGCTAGGGAAGTCTCCAACATGTAGGTAGAAGTGAAGGAACTGATACAGAGGGAGAGAGCGTAGAATTTTAGACCCAGAAGGATCTTTAGCCCAGATTTTGATCTTTTTTGTATTATGGACTCCTTTAGTAGGCTGATGAAACCTATGGACTCCTCAGAATGTTGTAAAATGTATGAAATAAAATAGAATTATGAAGATATTTCTTAAAAGTCTATGGACCCCAGATTAAGAACCTCTGCTCTAAACCAGATTCCCTCATTCATAGGTAAGAAAAATGAGGCCTTGGTCACACAGCCAAAAACAACAGAAAAAAACTACACTCTGTGGGTCCTGATTTCTTTTTTTTTTCCCCACTTAAAGATTTTATTTGTTTTGTTTCAATTTTTCCCCTGATCTTACTTCCCTCCCCACCCCCCCCCCACAGAAGGCAATTTGCCAGTCTTTTACATTGTTTTCATGTTGTACATTGTTCCAAATTGAGTGTGATGAGAGGGAAATCATATCCTTAAGGAAGAAACAGTAAAATATAAGAGATAGCAAGATCAGACAATAAGATAGAAGTTTTTTTTTTTTCTAAATTAAAGCTAATAGTCCTTGGTCTTTGTTCAAACTCCACAATTCTTTCTCTGGATACAGATGGTATTCTCCATTGCAGACAACCCCAAATTGTCCCTGATTGTTGCACTGATGGAACGAGCGAGTCCATCAAGGTTGATCACCGCTATGGGTCCTGATTTCTAACCCAGAGCCCTTTCCACCTTATTTCCCTTCTTGATAATTGAAGATGCTAGAGAGGGAGGGGCTAGAGGGATGAACTGAAGCTCTCAGGAGGCAGGAAAGGATGGGGCAACCTGGTCCAGGTCAATGAATTAGCCTCCAAGATCTCACAATCTCTAGTCTCACTGGAAACTGAATCCTGGAAATCCGGGGCCCTTCATCCTCCCGCTGGGGCATCCAAGACTGGAACCAGGACCCCTAACCTGCCCGAATTCGGTTAACAAAGGCAGGACTACAACTCCCAGCATGCCCTGAGCCCAGCCCTGCTGGGGTGTCAGATTCTGGCGTGGAGATGCTGGGAGCCAGCGGGCGGGGAGGATCTCTGCAGTGAGCGGTGCCCGGTGCTTCTGTGGAGGGCCAGGGCGCTGGCGCTGGCGCCGGGCCGGGATGCTGGACCACTGACTTCTCTTCTAGGCGGCCCGGGCCTGGCCCTGCTCCCCTCCCCCTCCCTTCACCCCACCCCGAGCGAGTGGGAGAGCATCCCTCGCGGCCGCCAGCTCCGCCCCCTCCCTGTCTGTTTTTCTCTCTGCTCCTGGGTCGGCGGCGGCGGCGGCGGCGGCGGCGGCAGCTGCAATGAATGACCCTCCGCCCTGGGGAGAGGACCGCAGGTGAGCGTCTCTGCGCCCAGGGGGCCATGAGGGGCCCCGGAGCCCGGCTGTCCAGGACCCCCGGCTCTCCCAGCCCTCTGCCATAGACGTCGGGGAGGAGCCCAGAGCCGGCCGCCCACCCCCATCCCGTCTTCTCTCTTTATCTCATTGTTGCTGCTTTCAGCCCGGGTCCCTTCTCCGCAGCATGGGCCGGGCTCCGGGGGCCGCCTCCGGGCAGGCGCCGCTCCTGCCGCCCGCTCACTCTGCCTAAGCCTCGGCCCCAGCCCGGGGCGGCGCCAGCCCAGAGCCCAGAGCTTTGGAGGCCGGGACTGCAGCAGCCGCCACCCCAGGCAGCATCCCTCCCTCGCCCCAGGAAGCTGCATGCGCGTCCAGGAGCGGCCCCAGCGGGCCGGGACCACCCGGCGGGTCCGGACTTAGGGCGGGCGGACAGCCCGGGCTGCTCCAGCGAGGGAGGCCAGGCGGGGCTGCGGGAGGGGTAGGGACCTGGGCTGGAGAATGGCCAATAAAGCCAAACCCAGCGAGGCCCTGAAGGTGGTAGCCCGGTGCCGCCCCCTGAGCAGGAAAGAAGAGGCTGCTGGCTATGAGCAGATCCTGGAGATGGACGTGAAGCTGGGCCAGGTGACCCTCAGGAATCCTCGGGCCACCCCGGGGGAGCTGCCCAAGACCTTCACCTTTGACGCCGTATACGATGCCAGCTCTAAGCAGGCTGACCTATACGACGAGACGGTGCGCCCCCTCATAGACTCAGTGTTGCAGGGCTTCAACGGCACCGTTCTTGCCTATGGCCAGACCGGCACCGGCAAGACCTACACCATGCAGGGGACTTGGGCAGAACCGGAGCAGCGAGGGGTCATCCCCAGCGCCTTTGAGCACATCTTCACTCACATCTCCCGTTCCCAGAACCAACAGTACCTGGTCAGGGCCTCTTACCTGGAGATCTACCAGGAGGAGATCAGGGACCTGCTCTCCAAGGAGCCAGGCAAGAGGTTGGAGCTGAAAGAGAACCCCGAGACTGGGGTCTACATCAAAGATCTCTCTTCCTTTGTCACCAAGAATGTCAAAGAAATAGAGCACGTGATGAATCTGGGCAACCAGGCCAGGGCTGTGGGTAGTACCCACATGAACGAGGTCAGCTCCCGTTCCCATGCCATATTTGTAATCACAGTGGAGTGTAGCGAACGGGGTTCTGATGGCCAAGAACACATCCGGGTGGGCAAGCTCAATTTGGTAGACCTGGCTGGCAGTGAGCGGCAGGGCAAAGCGGGCACCAACACAGCTGGAGGGGCGGCTAACCAATCTTCAGGAGGAGGAGCTGGCACTGGAGAAAGACCCAAAGAAGCATCAAAAATCAATCTCTCCCTTTCTGCTCTGGGTAATGTGATCTCAGCTCTGGTGGATGGCAGGAGCACCCACATCCCCTATCGGGACTCCAAGCTGACCCGGCTGCTTCAGGACTCTCTGGGGGGCAATGCCAAGACCATCATGGTGGCCACCCTGGGCCCAGCCTCACACAGCTATGATGAGAGCCTGTCCACCTTGCGTTTTGCCAACAGAGCCAAAAACATCAAGAACAAGCCTCGGGTGAATGAAGACCCCAAGGATACGCTCCTTCGGGAGTTCCAGGAGGAGATTGCCCGCCTAAAGGCTCAACTAGAGAAGCGGGGGCTGCTGGGTAAGCGTCGGAGAAGCAGTCGCAGAAAGAAGTCAGTGGCCATCGAGGGGTATCCAGAGGGTTCCGTAACTGAGGCCTGGGTTGCTGAAGAGGAAGATGACCACAACAATAACCACCGACCACCCCAGCCTACTCCAGAAGTCCCTCTGGAGAAGAATATGGAGAACTATCTGCAGGAACAGAAGGAAAGACTGGAGGAGGAAAAGGCAGCTATACAAGATGACCACAGCTTGGTCAATGAGGAGAAACAGAAATTGTTGGAGGAGAAGGAAAAGATGATTGAGGACCTGAGGCGGGAGCAGCAAGCCACAGAGCTCCTGGCCACCAAATACAAGGTAAGACATTGGTCTGGGAGACCCTTAGGTTCATCCATGAGCTCCTAGGCTCATTGAGCCTTCCAGTTCTAGAACTAAATGGGACCTTAGGGATAAGCTATTCCAGGGGTTCTGAACCCTTCTTGTCTCTTGAACATCTTTAGAAGTCTGGTAAAACCTAAGGAGCCCTTTGTTACCTATAATTGAAGGAAATGCTAAATTTCAGTTAGAGGTTAGTGAAAATAAAGATTTTTTTTTTCTCCCCAGTTAATCTCATAGATCCCCTGAAATCTGCCCAGGGATCTCAGGTTAAGAACTCCTGATCTGATCCAACTCTCTCATTTTACAGATGGAAAAACTGAGTCCCAGGAACATAGAATGACTTGTCCACAAAATGACATAGCTAGTTAGAGACTGGGTCTAGGACTTAAGACTCCCAGTTCCCAGTTCTTTTGTCATCATTCAGTGACATCCACTCATGGAAAAAAGAGGTAAAATGTACTCATGGAAGAGTAATGAAAGAAAAGTCATGTTTACTTTGTGACCAAAGAACAATGCCTATCAGTAGAAAAGGTTGGAAACCCTCAAATCTTTCTCCTTTGTTTCTCCCTCTCTCCCATGTACTGCTTTCTTGGCAGATACTCCATTAATATATAGATAGATAGATAGATAGATAGATAGATAGATAGATAGATAGATAGATAGATATAGATAGATGTTTCCTTACAGGCTCATAAGCTAATGTGGCTAATGTGGTTACCCACAAGGGTTAATCTGACTCTGCTGCCCATGAAGTAAGGCACTTCAGGATCTTTGATCTCAAAGGGACTCTGACTCTCTTATAATACCTGCAGTGCCCCTCCTCCTTTCTATATAGCTCTGGATCTGATGCCCTCCCCCCCTTTTTTTTTTGAGGAGTAAGCTTCCATGAGGGAAGAGGAATTCCTGAATGCTGTGATATGAGGAAAGCCCAACTATGGCCCCAAACACTCTGGGCTAGAATTCTAGGGTACAGTGGTCATATCAGTGGAACGAGAGTAAAAGGAGACTTTCAGGTACTGGTGACTTGAGAAACAAACTGACTTCCTGAATCCTAAACCTATCCATAAATATCCAGTTCTGAGCTCAGTAAGACTTGATCCCTATGCCCTAGGGAGGTTATGGATCAGCAATCAACAAAGTGAGTGGTTCTCAGCAGGGTGTGTAAGCTTTAAGGTCACACAATAAGGGTCAGCAATGAATGGCACCAGCACTAGGCAACAACCACTGCAGGCCCCAGAGAGGGGCAATAATTAAAGGCAATGAGGGAATGAAAGGAAGAAGAAAAAGAGCAAAAAAGGAGAAATAAGGGGAGACAGTGATGGACTTCTTTTGGGGAATAATAGAGAATGGATCACCAAGAATTAGGCAGCACATTGATGAAGGGGGAAAAGCCTGATCTTAACAGTCAGAATTATCTAAATTCAAATTCTGCCTTTGATGTGGGCAAATCATTGAATCTTTCAGCCTTATCTGTCCTTATCTGTTCAATAACTGTACTGATATTGCAGGGTTGTGGTGAAGATCAGATGAGAATATTTTAAAAATTCTTTGCAAACCTTAGCTAGTATTATTGTTCTTGCAGGTACCTCTTGGAGTGACTAGTGGTTCTTGTGAGAGATGACAGCAGGGGTGGGGCTGAGGGCCACCTTAGGAATCCAGAGACCTTATGTGTTTTTGTTTTTAGGAGGCATCATGATGATTGATGGTCCCTGGTAGCAAGCTCCTCGTTAGGAACTTCCTTTATCAGGTTTATAATTTATTGTTAAGAGAGATTATTTGCTCATAACCAACCAGTATGTATCCAAGCTCAGACTTGAATCTGTCTCTTTCATATCCCTTCTAATTGGGAGGCTTCCTAGAATAAGGGGATCCTTCACAGATGTTGCACAGAGCAGATCCTGCCTGCCCTGGTCAGATCACTTCTGGAGTTCTGTGTTTGTGTTCTGGTTTTCAGGGATGCTGCTAACAGCACACATTCACTTGAGAGGGGAAGAGGGATCAAGAAGTGGGGAGGAAAGCTTCTCCTAGCAGATAGTGACCAATTTAATTTAAAGTAATTATTTTTGCACATGAGGCAAAACCCTGGTAGCTCTCACCTTAGTTGTGACTCTGATGAGTATCATATTTTAAGATGGACATTGATAAACAGAAGAATATCCAGAAGAGGGAGCCAGAATGGTGAAGGGTCTTGTGAAGATCTCTTGAAGGATTTGAGGATGTTTGGCCTGGAGAAGAGAAGACTTAGGGAAACACTATATTCACATATTTGAAAACCTGTCATGCGGAAGAGGTATTAATTATGTTCTTATTAGAGGGTATTCCTAGGAACAATGGGTGGAAGTTACAGAGACAGAGTTGAGCTTGATTTCAGACAAAACTTCCTGACACATAGCGTTGGCCAAATTTGAAATGAACTGCCTCTGGAGATAGTGGAGGTCTTCAAGCAAGGGCTGAATGATACTTATCTAGGATCTTATAATGGCAAGTTTTGTTCAGGTCTGGGTTGGACTAAATGGTTCTGAAGTTCTCTCCAACTCTGTGTTCCCAGATGCAAAGTTTTTCACCACTATGAATTCCATATTAGGAAATATCAGATATGACTAGGTCCCTCAAAACCCTCACTGATGGTGGAGAAGTATTGTGTTTCTTGGGTGTTTAGGTCTGGTGGATGCCTAGAACCATCATCATTATCATCATCATCATCATCATCATCATCATCATAATTATTTTAATAAGATTTGGATTCTATTTTATTCTCATCCAGATATAGTCCAGCCACTATTCAGCTATTTAGAATGAACCATTTTAAACAAACAAAATTTAAAGTAATTGAACATAAATGCATTAAAATATATATAGTCAATTTTACAAATAATAACTAGGGTGCCTTGTTTGTGTCTGTGTCCCCCTTCTGAAATATAGTTCTTTATTTTCCCGGATTTTGACACTGTGGTTATTGCTATTTACATAGCCTATAGACATTGTGTACATTGTTGTTCCCATCTTGCTTTCTTTGAGCTATCATACTTTATATGCATATCCTCTTATATTAATAGGTTTTTATATTTTATAATCCCACAAGAGGTATGAATCTTCCATTTTCAGCTTGTATCATAATTTGGTCAGCCTTTCTCCAGTTTTCTTTGGGTTTTTTCTGTTATTATACATAAAGCTGTTGAACCAAAGTTTTTGAACCAGAAAGGGACCATAGCCATCTAATAGTCTAATCTCATTTTTCAAGTAAGGAAAGTGAGGGAGGCCTAGAGAGAGTGAGTCTATTTGCTCATTGTTGTCCAACTCGTTTGTAACAGAACTGGGAGTAGAATGTAGGTCTCCTTAATTCTCATTTACTTTCTGTTCTAGTATCTCATCCTATAGGCAGAAGGGAGGGTATAAGCAGAATTCCAGTTATATATTTTTAAATTTATGGAGACTTGTTCCTTCATTATGAGCTGCTGATCTCACACAGTTGAAAATAAAAGAGGATAAAATAAAATGAAATAAAGCCAAATATGGTACTGGGATACCTAGCCCTGGCACACTTGACAACTTAGGAGGACTTTGTCAGTCTGTCATTGGTAGAGAAGAAAGGTGTATTTTTGTTTATTTTGTATTCATTTTTATTTTTATTTTGTTATAGTTGTATTTATACAGAGCTTCCTGCTGGGCTGTTATGAGCAATGACTCTGGAGAATCCTGTGCAGGGTACAATACCTCTCACTATCAAAGAAAGGCAAAAGATTACTCATCTTCAGAACAGATAGGTCATTCTAGGGAGGGCATATGGATTGAGATAGCTGGGCTTTAAATCAGAAGATGTATCAAGAGCTGAGGACAAGTTGGAACTATGTATAAGCAGACTCTACTTGGTAGACCTCTGTCCTTTCCTTCCAACTTGCAAAGGAAGTCTTTGTTTTCCCAGCATCTTGCCCAGTGTCTCCTAGGTAGTACAAGAATCGTGGTTATGTACCATTTCCATTATTAGTAAATAACCAGCACCAGATAGGCATAGAGTGTGATAGGGACAAGAGGATTATAAGCTAAAGTCATGATTCCTGGAATCTTAGAGCTGGAAGGAACCTTAGGGACCACTGAATCCAGTCTCTTCGTTATAGAGATGAAAAAACTGATTTTAAGAGGTTTATGCGAATTGATCAAGCTCTCATGACATTGACTTTAGATGTATAATAGATAGGATATTTGAGTTTTCAGTGCATGGGGAAAGAGCAGGAAGGAGGAAGAGAATTTGAAACTAAGAAGAAAAAGAAAAAAATTTAAAGACCCCATGAGAAGTTAGAGGCAGAGAACAAGTTTGAAGATCTGTGTTTATTTCTGAACAATGATGACCTCTATGACTTTGGGACTCAGTTTCTTCATCTATAAATGAGAGGGTTGGATTAGATGGTCTCTGAAGTCCCTTCTGCCTCTACATCTATGACCTTAAAGCTATAGACTCCCCATTGCCTCATCTAGGCCTCTTTGCATGGTGTGGAGTAAAATTTCTTCCCATCCATTCTATCGATTCATTTGAGGTGCCTTTATTATAAGAGTCTTCTTTTCTTCATGCTTCAGGTAATGTCTGCTTAATGGGGAGGAGAGCTCTGACACAGCTCCCCAGAGATGGAGTTGACATCATTATTATATCCAGGACTCTTACGTCTACAACAAAGATGGAGGTGCCCAGGACGTTTCAGAATAAGAATAATAGTATTAACTGTATCTGTAGTTTGAAATCTTCACCACTTCTTTTCACCCTTTCCCAGCTACACAGAACTAAGAGAAGGAAAACCTGGACATAGTTCTGTCACTAGGAAAACTATGAGACCCAGCCAAATGAGAGCTAGAATTAATATTAGCCTGAGTTCAAATCCCATCTCTCATTTACATTCTGTCTGTCTGATGTTGTTGTTGTTGAGTCATTTCAGACATGTCTGACTCTTCTTAACCTTATTTGGATTTTTCTTGGCAAAGATGCTAGAGTGGTTTGCCATTTCCTTCTCCTACTCATTTTACAGGTGAAGAAACAGGCAAACAGAGTTAAGTGACATTTCCATTGTCACACAGTTAATAAATTTCTGAGGCCATATTTAAACTTAGGAAGATGAATATTCCTTATTCTGATCCAGCCCTCTATCCACTATAGCACCCAGTTGCCCTAACTACCTGTATGACCTTGAAGTAGATTATTTAGCTACTCTGAATCTTACTTTCTTCATTGCTGAGATGAAGGAATCATATTAGAAGCATTTTGTGGTATTGCAAAACCAATTGTATGACTTGAAGGGATCTGCAGAAAACTGGGGTTGTGGGGAAGGAGGGATGTGAATAAGGGAACGGAGGTAATAATATCTACCTGATCTCAGGGATGGTGCTACCTTATTCAATTTGTAATATTAAAACAAACTGGACATTGGGGGGGGTTGATGATTTCACATGCAGTCTTCTTTCTTTTCTCCTTAGTATAGATAAAGGCTCATGTTTGTTGATACCTTTGAAGTCCATCATTGTTGTCATCATAATAAAGAGGAAAAATTTAAAAATACCAGCCCTACCTACTTCCCAGGGATATTATGAGGATCAGATCAGATAATAATTACGATTGCACTTTGAAGAAAGTTAAAAGCACTCCATGCATATAGAAGATATTATTATTAGTAGTAATAGTATCTTTACCATCTTCCCACCCAGGGCTCCCAGGATTCCCAGAATTATGGCTTTGGCCTATCAAGTGTCATCCCATTCCCTGTCTCAGTGTCCTGGACTCCCCAATACCTACATGTTTCTCTGACTTCTGAGTCATGCCACAGACTTCAGAGAAGGCTTAGGAGGGTGTCTGAGACCCAGAGCTTGAATTTCCTTCTCAGAATTAGCTAAGCCCCTTCTGTACTCTTAGACTTATCCTTTTGTTTCCCTTCCTCTTTTCTATCTCATCACTGCATATCTTGAGGGAAAAATTGTGCTGACTCTAAAATCAGAGGAGTTGAATTTGAATCTCACCTCTGACACTTATTTCTTCTGTGAGACTAGGCAAGTCACTTCATATTTCTGAGACTCAATTTTCTCATCCATCAAATGAGGGAATTGGACTAGATAGGCTCTGGTGACCCTTCAGATCTAGATCTATGATCCTGCCATTAGCTAAGCTAATTCTCTGTTTAACCTTATGACCTGAAGATTTAGGACAGGGTTGGTTAAGCCAGATTCAATCAGTATCTCTGTTTTCCTCATAGTGCCCATGGTGACGTGATTTGTGTTTTTATTTTTATATCTGTCTGCAACCTTGGATGCAAAGCTTTTCATTAGGCTTAATCATTTCCAAGAATTATTTATTGAGTGTTCCTGGTGCTATATCTAGGGTGGGTTAGGAGACTAATGTAGAATATAAGGATTTCTTTCTTTCAGTCTTATAATAAAACTAGAGGTGCATTGGAAGAGTGTTAAAATTCCTGTATGAGCATTTAGACCTCAGAAATCAATACATCAGAACTCAATTTATTGACTTGCTGATTGTCTAGACTTAAGAAAGTGATGAATAAAACATTAATAATTCAGATTAAACTTAAAAGTATGTCTTGTGTACATTTTCTTTTTTTGGAGAACCGATTGTTAACTAGTGCAGCATTGGTTCAAGCTCAAATTGTTGATTGAAAGAATGTGCAACAAGGATAAGAAGATGTTGGCTGATTGTTTGAGACTAGCTGCTTAGTTAGAAAAAAAGAAAAGGACATGTTTGTGAGAGAAGGCTGAAGATAGGAAAATATATAGGCCTGAGATGAGACAAAGAAACAGGAGGCAGAAATCTCAGGCAGGATTAGATCCCAAAGGCATCAGATTGGGAAAAGAGTAGGAAATTCTGGATAGAGCCTCTCAGCCTCCCACCACCATGGGAAGTGGGAGGAGATGCAAGATAGATCTTGAAGAAGTAACCTAGGAAACAAAAGAAAATTAAGAAACCAATGCTTCAGAACCTTGGAGAGTTTCTAGAGGAACAAGAAGATATTATTGACCTATCTCTATCCCTATTAATGACTCCTCTTGGTCTCCCACCTTCACCAGAAAAGGAAAAATTCCCCAGGGCTCAATCCTTGTCTCTGTAACTTTGATTTCTCTTTATTCTCTCATCCTCAGGTAGACCATTTCCAAATTCTGTAGCTCCAGGCCTTACCATTCTTTTAAACTACTGACAGTGGAGGAGTGTTATATAATGGAAATAGTTCTGGATTTGGAGTTGGAGAGACTCCATTTCCTGGTTCAATCTCTTATTATCTGTGATAACCTTTGACAAGTTATGCCACAGCCCTGGGCCTCAATATCCTCATTTGTAATATAAACAAGGCAAACTAGATGACCTTTAGCTCGGTACATCTCTTCTAGCACTAAATCAAGTATACTCTGATTTCTAATTTCCTCTTGGGTTTCTAGGTGACTCAGTGGATAGAATGCTGAGCCTGGAGTTAAGATGGCCTGAATTCAAATCTGGCCTAGTGGTGTGGCTCTGGGCAAATCACTTAAGTTCTGTTTGTCTCAGTTTCCTCCTTTGTAAAACAGGGATAATTAAAGCATCTACCTCCAAGTGGTGTAGTGAGGATCACATGACATAAAAATTGTAAAGCTCTTCCAACAGTGCTGAAATATAATAAGCCTTATAGAAAGTCTATGTTTCAAGTTGAACTCCTCCTCTGCCTCTAACCAAAAAAAAAAAAAACAAAACCCCAAAATGCAATTCATCCTGTTTCTATTGGGATATCAGTTTTCCCTTTGTCATCCAGATTTAAAATGACTGAGTCATCTGTGATTCCTCCCTCCTTAGATCCTGGTGTCTAAGTGTTTCTTATCTTTCTTCAGGTTCCCACTGCTTACCACCCTACTCTAGGACCTCACCTTATCTAGGCCACTGAATGCCTTTTTCTAGTTAAAGTTGATTGTTGGAGTTTACTATAGATTTTTGTTGTTGTTCAGCTGTTTTATTCTAGTCTGACTTTTTTTGGGACTTCATTTGGTGTTTTCCTGGCAGAGAAACTGGAGTGATTTGCCATTTTTCTTTTCATGTTTCAGATGGGGAGACCGGGACAAACAGGGTTTAATGACTGGTCCAGGGACACATAACTAGTAAGTGTCTGAAGCTAGATTTGAACTCAGGTCCTTATGACTCCAGGCCCACCATTTTATCCTCTGTGCCACTTAATAGTCTCTTCCTACCTGGACTTCTAAACTCCAGCTTTGGCTCCTTCCAGTTCATCCATCCCTACAAGAAGGCATCAGACTGATCTTGCCAAATGTTATTTTTATCCTGCAGTCCCCCTCTTCAGAACTCATCATTGTTCAATTCTGTTCAGTTCAGTTCTACAATCTGGGATAGAAGCAGCAAGGAAGCTCATTGAATAAAGAGCTAGGCCTGGAATCAAGAGACCTGAGTTTAAATCCAATCATAGACATTTCCTAGCTGTGTGATTCTGGGCAAATCATTTATCTTTTTGCCTCAGTTATAATAATAGAACTTGCCTCCAAGGGTAGTTATAAGAATCAAATGAAATAATATTTATAAAGCTTAATATATTGTCTGACATACAGCAAGCACTATATATATATATAAATATATATATATATATATATATATATATATATATATATATATATAATTATCATCTTCCCTAGTAACTTGTGGTTAATTCAATTTAACAGAACTTTCTCAAGCACATATTGTGGGCAGAGGATATCTGGATGTCACAGTGGATGGAGCACTGGGACTAGATTCAAGAACTGTTATTTTCTTGAATTCAAACCTGGCCTCACACTTACTGTGTGACCCTGAGCAAGTTCTTGTTTGCCTCAGTATCTCCATCTGTAAAATGAGCTGGAGAAGGAAATAGCAAACCACTCCGGTATCTTTGCCAAGAAAACCCCAAAAGGGGTCACGAAGAGTCAGACTTGACTGAAAAACAACAAATTGTGGACAGAAACACTGTTTTAGGTGATAAAAAATTTAACCAGAAGCATTTGGTCACTCATTTGTGAGAGCTGTAAAATTGAATGTTAATCACCTTGAAGAGAGTTGTGAATAGTACAACCTTCCAATTAATAACTGACAAACTTTCCCACATAGAACCAGGGTGGCTTCGCCTTGTTTGTGCCGTGAACCCTTTAGTCATGGATAAAATCTCTGGTTTTTAAAGGTGCAAAAACCTGTGGATAGGGGTGGCTAGGTGGTGCAGTGGATTAGAGCACCAGCCCCGAAGTCAGGAGTACCAGAGTTCAAATGCAGCCTCAGACACTTAATTACCTAGCTGTGTGGCCTTGGGCAAGCCACTTAACCCCATTTGCCTTGCAAAAACCTAAAAAAAAAAAAACCAACCTGTGGATCCCTTCTCATAATAACTTAAACAATTTAAGGAAATGCTAATTTTCAGGTATAGTTTAATGAAAATGAATGTATATCCCCTCCCCATCTAAGACCCCTGAAATCTATTGACTGAACCTTTTGGAGGTCTCTGAGAACATACCATAAGACTAGAAATAATTAGGATACAGAGGAAGGAGCACTGGTCTGCAGTTAAGAGATCTGATTTGTCTTTTGAATGTGAGCTCTACCACTTACCTTTATCATCATGAAAAAGTCATTTTCTTTCTCCAGGCCTATTTCCTCTTTTTTTCAAAATAAGGGAGTTTGGTTTGCATGAACTAGATAATCATTCAATAAATAATAAATATTCTTAAATAAATAATAATTAAAAATTAAAAAGCAACAATAATCCACATTGTATTTGGCTGATGGCCTTTAATTCTATCAGTTACAACCAGGGAGAAAAGCTTAGGAGTCATTATGTATGGTATTGTTCCCCAAAGACATTGGTCCATTGTGCTGGGTTAGCTTATAAGGCAAAAAAACTCAAAACAACAAAAAACCCAGTAGCAAATGCTGAATGTGTTGGAAACCAAAATAGATTAAGATTTTCTTCTCCATTCTGTGAATCCTGGAATCCAGCATTCTGTCTGCAATTCTTATGCAAAAGACAAAATGAAAGCCAACTAAAACAATCCAGGGCAAGGATGGTTGATATTTTCTTGTGTTTGGGACCCCTTTAACATTCTAGTGAATGTTTTTTAAATAATTGAAGGAAATGGCTAAACTTCAATTAGATGTTAATGAAAATAAACATGTAGGTTTCCCTCAATTAAGTTTATGAATCCTTGATAAGGGATATCAATCAATAAGCACTTTTCTGAATGTTACTTTATTTTTTCCAATTACATGCAAGGATAGTTTTCAGTACTTATTTTTAGTTACACATTTTTCTTCCTCCCTCTTTTCTCTCTCCCCTTCCCTCTCCCCTCACCTCCCCCCACCCATGACAGTGAATAATCTGATATAGGGTACATATGTATAATGATGTTTAACATTTTTCCATTCAATAAGCATTTATAAATATCAGTGAAGCAGCAGTTTACCTGCTAGCCTTGGAGTCATGAACAAATCTTGCCACAGACACTTATTAACTGTTTGCTTTGGTTTTCTTATCCATAAAGTTGAAGGATTAGGACCTGATGACCTCAAAAGTCCTTGATCACTCCAAGTCCATGATCCTGTAATTCTGTGGGCCAGTGCTGGAGAAATGGGGAGATAACCTGTTTTCTATATGTCATGACAAATACATGAAATGTAGAAATCAAATGTAAAATAGATTGTAGAGGAAGCCACTAGCATCTGGGGTATGGTGTAAAGATAGAACTTTTTTTTAAAACATCCAACTTGTGATGAAAATGCTATTCACATCCAGAGAAGGAACTATGGGGTCTGAATGCAGAGCAAAGCATATTATTTTTAATTTTTAAAATTTGGTTTATGTTTTATTATTTTCCCCTTTCATGGATTTTTTTTCCTTTTGTTGTGATTCTTCTTTCACAACATGATTAATATGGAAATGTGTTTAATATAATTATACATGTATAACTTAGATTACTCACTATCAAGGGGAAGAGGGAGGGAGGGAGGGAAAAATATGTGAAATTCAAAACCTTACAAAAAATATGTTGAAAACTATCTTTGTATGTAGTTGGAAAAATAAAGAAACAAATTTATTTTTAAAAATTCAAATTGAAAAAAGTCATAGTGGAAAAATAGCAATTCCAACTGTTCAAAATAAAATATTCAGATTACAATACATTTTCATTATATGTGGATTGGAGACTTTTTAAAAATTACATTAAATATATGTGTATGTGTATTGTTTGTTTAAAAAATGACCCATTTACAGTGGAAAGTGAAAGTTGGGAGAGGATAAGTCAATCAACAAGCATTTATAAAGTGTCTATGTGCCAGACATCACATGAAGTGTTAGAGATACAAGTATAAAAATAAAACAGTCTTTTCCCCTAGAGGAACTTTTATTTATTGAAGTCATCAGTATCATGATGGGCATAAGTAATGTTTAGTTGCTAGTGCTTCCTTTCCCAATATTACCATATATCTACATTGTTTATCTAATTTATCTATTTATCTATTTGGTTTTATCTATTTTGTATACACCTATATAAAAGGTGGCTTTTTACCTCCCACCTCCATTAACAAAATGCTCTATGTCCTGATACCTTTATCAGATTGAAACCACTTCTTTGAGTTATAGAATGATTGTTTATAACGGAGGGGTAAACTTCTTTAATTGGATCAAGAAGTGAGGCTAACAGAAGTTATCCACATCTCAAGAGTTTAAATAGCAGGATTTTAGTGGTGCCTGAATCCAGCCCTGACTTCAGTTTGGGAGTTGAGGATTCCATTTGATTTCGCACTGAGAGGGAAGTAATCTTAGTAAGGGGAAGAGTTAGAGAGAATTTCTCCTTCCTTCTACTCCTCTCAATCCATTGACCATATTATTAGAGAGAATGGACTAGAAGCAGACTTTATACCCACCTGGGAGTAGAGAAAGACATATTGATGGCAAACATTGGTAAATATAGCTGACAAATGGCAGCTACCTAAGAGGGAAGGAGTTTCAAGGAATGTGGCATCTTGTGAAAAAGATGCTAGCTATGGACTCTCAAAAGGCACAAAAATTACACCTTATGGAAAGTTCTTGAGGACTTCATAAAAGAAAAAAAGAATTCTCAGTGCTAGGATTTACGAGGTACTTTTTGCCACATGTGTTCCCTATGTTTGTTATCCACTATCTCATTACTTTAAGTTTAAACTCCTTTTTTCAGGAAATATATATGTTGGGCAAGAGCCTGTCCCAGGTTTGGGGGAATTGTTTTATTCCAACCAGTGTTTAGTACCATCTAAGTAAATACATTAGTTATTGTTTAATTGTCACTGGGAAGTAGTAAGGTGGGGACTCATGAGCAACATTAGAAACTTCATCACCTTAAGGCTACCCCTGGAACCTAGGATAGAAATATTAAACTACTCTCTGTATACCTAATCTACCATTTTGAGAAGAAATTAAGAAAGCAACCTCAGAAAGGATACTTTATCTCTTCATAGTACAGTTTTCCATCGCTTCTCAGCCTTTTGGCCAAGATCAAGTATAGTATCTGTTCTTATCAGTTTAATATCATAGTACAGTCTTCCCATATTGTCTCCTCCATTAAAATGTAATGTTCTTGAGGTAAGGATTGTTTTTGCTTTTTTCTTTATATCTATAGTACTTAGCACAATTCCTGGAAGATAGTAAGCACTTAGATACTTATTGATGACTGATAGATAGTCTAGAATGCTAGAAAGAGGAAATTTCTTACAGTTTAAAATGTGTGGCTTGAGGACAAATACTAGACAACACTTTCAGTAAACTTATAGAATTCATTATTTATAAGATGCAACCTGGCATAGTGAAAACTGTTTTAGATTTGGAAGTGGTTTACTTGGGTTTGAGTCCTGACTGAACTGCAGGGCAGTGAGCAAGTCACTTAACTTTCTTCAAACCTTGGTTTTGTAATCTGAAAAATGGAGTGAGCAAATAACCAGAGAGGAAACAATTTTCCAAGAAAGGAAATTCTCTACCATCTGTATCCAGATAAAGAACCATGGAGTTTGAACAAAGTTCAAGGACTATTCCCTTTAATGTAGGGGAAAAAAACTTATCTTTATTGTCTGATCTTGTTATCTCTTATACTTTATATTTCTTCCTTAAAGATATGATTTTCCTTAAAGATATTATTTCTCTCTCATCACACTCAATTTGGATCAATGTACAACATGGAAACAATATAAAGACTGACAAATTGCTTTCTGTGGGGGGGAAAGAAGTAAGATTGGGGGGAAATTGTAAAACTCAAATAAAATCTTTAATTAAAAAAAGAAAGGAGATTCTCTACTAATGAATACTAATTCAGGAGATGGGAATAGAAACTAGCAAAAATAGGATTCACAAAAGAGGGAAGGGAAGCTTATAAAGATTTTAAGAAGTCGCACCCTATAGTAGTAAAACTATTATGGAGGGACTTTAGAGATCATTAAGATCACCTTTTCTTAAAGTGTGATTTGCAGGCTCTTGAAAATGAAAGCTATGTTCATAATAATATTAAGATGTTATTTGCCTGTTAAGATGCACCTCCCTTTTCTAACTACATACCTACACATATGACTGGATTCTCTTCATATCTTTCAACCAAACAACATATCACAAGAGCGTGAATGTAGAAGCAGATATGAGAATTCAATCATCTAATAAGCCAGACATTAAAGAGATTTGCAAAAATACATAAAATATGCTGCTGTTCTCATAAATGGGGTTTTTTTGTTTGGGGAAATAGTTATTTTCCACAAAATTTCTGTAAAATACGATGTATTTATTTTTATATTTTATATATTTATATGAATTAATATTAACATAAACATATTAATAATTACCAACATAGTAAATATATATGACACATAAACAAAAAGTTTTCGATAATAAGAGTATAGAAGGTTTTAGACCAGAAGTTAGAGAATTGCCGACTAACTATATCATTTTATAGATGGTGAACCTTTGAGACCCAGATGGATTATATGATTTGCCCAAATTCACACATAAAGTGACAGAGCTTGGGTTGGATCTGTTGTTGATGGTTTGCTCTTCGTTCTCAAAGAAGACCATGATATCAGGAAGGTGATCCCATGACATGTATGTGAATTGGATTTAAATGAGGGAGTGTTGTCCTAAGTCACCTACTTTACTTTCTCCTCTGGAGCCTTGTGGGTCCAGTGACCAGATATGAATTAGGATGACAGGAAATGACCCTAGATGAGAGGCAGTCAGGATTAAGTGACTTGCCCAAGATCACACAGCTAGTAAATATCAAGTGTTTGAGACCAGATTTGAACTTGGGTTCTCCTGATTCCAGGACTGCTGCTCTATCCACTGTACCACACAGCTGCCCTATTTCTGCTTTTAATAATATTCTATATATACTTTATTCTATTTCTCTTATTAATTCTGCTTCTAAACCCAGCATAAGGTAATACTCTCCATAAATCCTCCTAATTACTGAGATAAACAAGCTCCTTCTCTCTAGTTCTTCTATCATTTCAGACAGGCATCCCAGGACTGAGTTCTCCTAATCTTATGTCTTTTCTCTGGCTCCACCTTTCATAGAAGATTCTGGCAGTCTCTTATTGCTTATCTCAGAGTTCACCCATCCAAATGAATCCAATCCAACCCAACCCATCCCAATACAATCAAACAAGCATTTATTAAGGGTCTACTCTATGCTTGCTAAGTCTGCTAAACACTGAGAATATAATGACAAAAGTGAAATGGTCTCCACCTTTAAGACTTTATATTATACTTTTGTGGTTCAGTCATTTTTTTTCAGTTGTGTCTGCCTTTTCATGACCCTATATGGGGTTTTCTTGGCAGAGATACTGGAATGGTTTACCATTTCCTTGTCTGGTTCATTTTGCAAATTAGGAAACTAAGTGACTTGCCCAGGCTCACAATGTCTGAAACCATATTTAAAAAAAAATTATTTAAGGCAATGGGATTAAGTTACTTGCCCAAGGTCACACAGACAGTTTTTAAGTATCTGAAGTTAGATTTGAACTCAGGTCCTCCTGACTCCAGGGCTGATGCTCTATCCACTGTGCCACCTAGATACCCCTGAGACCAGATTTGAACTCAGGAAAATGAGTCCTGGTCTAGTGCTCTAAGACTACACCACCTAGCTGCCCTTATATTCTACTTTCCCTTTGCCTTCTGACCTCCCTGACTTCCTTTAAATCTTCACCAAAATCTCTTTTAGTGGAAGCTTTTTTCCAAATCCTTAAATCCAATATTTCCTCACTGTTAATTATTTCCTCTTTATCCTCTATGTAGTTTGTCCATATTTCTTTGCATGTTGTTTCCCCCATTAAATAGAAAACTCCTTGAGGACAGGTACTATCTTTTATCTCTTTTGTATCCCCAGTACTTGGGTGATACAAATAAATATTTAAAATACTATTATCAATAATACTATTAATAATATTATTATAATATAATAAATATTAAAATATAAATAAACATTAATAAATGATTATTAATTCATTATATTTGAATAGTCAATTATACAACAACCTACTAAGGATTCAGCAACAAGTTCTTCGTCTGAAAATGAGGGTGATGACTGCATCCTTCTCCCAGGATTATTGTAAGAATCAAATGAAATAATGCATGATAATGTACTTTGCAAACCTTATATAAATGTGAACTGGTAATATGTTACTACCACCACCACCACCACCACCTTGTCCAAACCTCTTATATTACAGAAGAGGATTAGGCTGTGAGGTAGAGTCATTGAGTGTTAGTAGAGTCAGGAAGACAGGAATTCAAATCCTGCCTCAGTTACTTGCTTATTTATTTGACTCTAGGCAAGTAATTTCAACTTCAGTTTTTTCATATATAAATGGAAGTAACAAGAGCACCCACTTTTCAGGGCAAATCACTCAGCCTCTCTCAGTCTCAATTTCCTCATCTGTAAAATGAGCATAATAAGAGTATTCACTTCTCAAGATTGTTATGAGTTTCTAACGAGATTATCTGTTAAGTGTTTTGGAAACCTTAAAGGACTAGGCAAATATGAGCTATTTGGAGGACACTGAAGCCCTGAAAAAGAAAGGAACTAATCCAAGGCTCCATGGCTTAATTGGCCTGAGCAGTCTTTCATCTAGCAGCATAGTTCCTTTTTAACCCTCCTTGTGATTCACTTGATGTAAAAGTGCATTATTATATTGCTTTTAGTTATTTCCGGCTCCTGGCTATTCCAACAATAGATGATAATGTACTTATTGTACTCTGAGTACAGGGACCGAAGAGCTCTGGAAAATGGCTATGACTAGGTCAGTCTGTGGTCTAGCCAGCCAGGCCCGGCGAGCCTCATGTGCCTACATCTGGAGCCAATAGGACTTAGGAGCAGTAGAACCAGGGTGGAAAAATCAAAAATCAGAGGGGGGAAATAGTCCTTTATAGTTCCCTAGCATTTGGGTTAGCAGAGAGAAGTTTATCTTTCTGATGATAGAGCTAGGATAGGACAGTCTCTGTGCTAGAGCCTTCCAAAAGCATCCTGGATTTATTTCAGTCAGTGTAATTAGATTCTTTGATTTCCAGCAGAATCTGAATCCCTAAGCATTCACTGGATATATTTATTCACCCAGAGAATCAATTTTCACCCACTGTTGTCCATTATGTTCTCTCTAGCTGGGGTTGGGGCAGAGGTGGGAATGGGATTGAGGGTTCATTTTCTTTGTACTCAGCAGAGCAGCATGAGTTGCTCAGTAAAGGATGTTTCTCTCTTCTGCTCCAGATAACAGTCTGAAGCCTCTCCCCTTTCTCAGCTTCCATGGCAAAGGGAGCCAGAGACAGGACTGTGTAGGATGTGCTTGGCTAATAGGCCTCCCTGGGAGTTCTTTTCTCCTGAGATACTTAGCTCATCCCTGCCCTTCTGAAGCTAGGAAAGGGTGATGCAAAATCTCAGCCTGTGATGTCATCCCAAGGCACCCACACTTCCCCATCGAAACATGTATTTATTCACCAGTGAACCAGTGGGTATCATTTAGAAAAAATTTGAAAAATCCTTTCATTAAATGCCATAAGTTAAGTTACTAGAGAACTGCTATGAGAGTTATTAAGTTACTAGAGAGTTATTATGTCAGAGGAAATTACTTTAAGACAAGAAACAAAAAGTATGGACAAACAGTTCTGTGGATGAAGAAGAATAAGTAAGTGTTCCCACAAGAACTGGTACTAAGAGTAACATTGACAAGTCACTCAGTCTTTCTAGGATTTGGGTTCTTTGTCTGTAAAATTGAAGGGGTTGAACTAGAGGATGTCTAAGACCATTTGAAGGTTAAAATTTTAGGTGACTGGTTGCAATTAGGAGGGCCTGAGTTCAAATTTGGTCTCAGACAACTTACTAGCTATGTGATCCTGGGCAAGTCACTTAACCCAAACTGTCTCAAAAAATTTTTTTTGATGTGACTATAATTCAGTTTGGAAGCAACACAGATGACTCAAAAAATAGACTGTGGGAAAAAGTGTGGTACAGTGGAAAGAGCACAAGACTGAAAGTCAGGAGAACTGAGACCCAGTTCTTCCATTAACTAGCTGTTTGACATTGGGGAAATCATTAACCTTTCTGGGCCTCAGTTTCCCTTATCTATAAAATAAAGGAATTGGACTAGATCATCTCCAAGGCTCCTTCTGACACAAACCTTCTGTGCTCTTCCTGGCTAATGGCTGCCTCTGGAACTAGGGAAACGTTTTAAGATGGAACTACAAATGAAAGAAAGGTATAAAATATGAGGTAAGAAGGTCAGGCTAACAAACCATTATGTACTTCTCCACTGGCAGAAAATAAGGAGAGTTTTTCTTCCCATTTTTATTTGGAGGAAATTGAAGTGGGGTGAGATATCGAATCTTCTGGCATCTCTGAGTATGTCAAAAACTGGGACTTGAGCCCAGATCACCTGACTCTTGTCTCATGCTCTCTTCACCCTGGCAATATTTTTTCACTGGTGAGAGACATTTTTGTCTCATGGAATAGAGAGTGATCCCTGCTGTGTTTTTAACCTGAGCCTTCTAAGAGAGAAGGCTAAATCTGATCCTGACTTAAATCCCCTAGGGCCCAAGTTCATTGTTTTCCTGTGTTTCTATTTCTTTTCTATCTCACCTCTAGAATCCTAAGTCTCTGAAAAGTTATGGAGGGAGAAATAGTAATAACTGACATTTCTTTGGCACTTTGAAGTTTACAAATCACCTTGTACATGTTATCTTATTTGTTCCTCATAACCCATTTTGAAATAGGTACTGTTAGGCTCCTTTTACAGAGGAAGAAACTGAAGCTCAGAAAGGTTCAGTGACCTGCCTTGCTGCTTCTCTGGAATGGAGTGTGTAACTGAGAATCCAAACAGAAGGATCTAAAGCTTGAAATGGGCTAGATTTTATAAGGCTTTAGATTTGTACATGGTTGTTTTTTGTTGTTTTGTTTTATTTTGAATGAGTAGTGAAAAACTACCACTCTTCCCTTTCCTTCTGACTCTGGGGTTGGAATTTAAGGACATTGAGGCTGAAAAACTCCCTAGGCTCTTGGTCCCTACATCCCATAAGTTATTATAGAATCAGACTTTTATTTTTTCCCAGATAATAGCATCTTATTTTTTCCAATTATAGTTTCCAACATTCACTTTAATAATAATTTTGAGTTTGAAGTTTTTCTCCTTCCCCCTCCCCAAAGAAAGCAAGCAATCTATAGGTTATATATGTTCAGTCCTATTTCCACATTAGTCATGTTATGAAAGAAGAATCAGAACAAAAGGGAAGAATCATGAGAAAGAAAAAACAAAAAAAAGTCAAATTAGCATATTTCAATCTCCGTTCAGACTCCATAGTTCTTTCTCTGGATGTGGTTAGCATTTTCCATCATGAGTCTTCTGAAATTATCTTGAACTGTTGTATTGCTGAGAAGAGCTAAGTCTATCAGTTGATCCTCACACAATGGTGCTTGCTATTAGTGTATACAATGTTCTCCTGGTTCTGCTCATTTCACTCAGCAAAAGTTCATGAAAGTCTTTCCATGTTTTACACTGTACATTCTAACAGCAACATGGGTGATAATCAACCTTGATGGACTTGCTCATTCCATCAGTGCAGCCATCAGGGACAATTTGGGGCTGTCTGCAATGTAGAATATCATCTGTATCCAGAGAAAGAACTGTGGAATTTGAACAAAGACCAAGGACTATATTACCTTTAATTTAGGGGGGAAAAACCTGATATGTTATTATGTAATCTTGCTAGCTCTTATACTTTATTTTTCTTCCTTGAGGATATGATTTCTCTCTCATCACATTCAATTTGGATCAATGTATACCATGGAGGCAATGTAAAGACTGGCAAAGTGCCTTCTGTGGGGGGTGGGGGAGGGAAGCAAGATTAGGGGAAAAATTATAAAACTCAAAATAAATAAAATCTGTATGTCCATCAAAAAAAAAAAGTCCAGGTTTCAGAATCAGACTTTTAGAGTTGAAAAGAAGATCTTAGTGACCTACCCCCTGTTGTTTTACTGATGAGAAAACTGAAGTATGGGAAGAATTAAATTCCAGAACCCTTTTCACACCAGATCTAGATATTTTGTCATAGAGTTGACTCCTAAATTCCAATCAGTCATGAGGTCCTGGGACTAGAAGTGGAAGAGATTTGTAAATTGTCTAAGGTCCACAGATCATTAGTATCTGAGGCAGAATTGGAGAGACTTCCTCTTTTTCTGATCTTTCCAAATCTTCATTCAGACTTCTCTGATTGAGGGTTTCAAACTTGTATCACTCCAAGAACCATCCTGAGAGCCACCCAATAACCTTAAGTAGCACTCTGTCTTCTTCAGATGAGGAATAGGGAAGAGTTTCCTGGGTTCCACTGCCCAGAATTGACCTGACCAGGTCCATTAATTTGCAGGGACCTCGATGTTAAATTCTGGTGATACTTTCCAAACTTCCTTTCTGTTTGAGGCTACTCTCTTCTTCCAGAAGAATTGTCAGTGGCCTTTTAGAGTCCATTTTTACTGTTTCATAAAATTCATGACTGATAGCACTTGTGAGAGAATGGATTGGCCATAGAACCCCAGACTAGCATCTCCTGGCTTTGGGGGGAAGGGTCCCATTTCTTTTAGGACTGAAGGTTCCTATTTTTCCTTGTTTAGTCATGTGGTCATGTTTGACTCTTCATGACTCTGTAAGACCATACTGTCTATGGATTTCTTAGTAAAGATGCTGGTGTGGTTTGCCTTTTCCTTCTCTCATTCATTTTATAGATGAGGAAACTGAGGTAAAAAGGTTTAATGACTGGCCCACAAACATATAGCTAGTCAGTTTCTAAAGCCATATTTGAACTCGAAGTTGTGTCTTCCTAACTTCAGGTCTGACACTGTGCCATCTAACTGCCCCTCTCTTTTTCCTAGAATCCTTCTAATTGTTTTGAGTGTTTGTTTTTGCCATACTGATGAGTTCATTGTCAGAGAACTTTCCATTTGGAAACTTCCTGTACTGTGAAAGTCAGCATCTCTTCTGCTCAGTATTAGAGAATTGCCAATTGCCTCTAGGATAAAATACAAACTCTTTCCTTTGGCATTTAAAACCATTTGCCAGGGGGCAGCTAGGTGGCGTAGTGGATAAAGCACCGGCCTTGGAGTCAGGAGTAGCTGGGTTCAAATCTGGTCTCAGACACTTAATAATTACCTAGGTGTGTGGCCTTGGGCAAGCCACTTAACCCTGTTTGCCTTGCAAAAACCTAAAAAAAAAAAAAAACATTTGCCACCTGGCCCCTTGTGATCTCTTCTATCCTGTTATAAATCATTCCCCTTCCAGGTATACCTAATTCAGTCAAACTGACCTTCTTGCACTTCTCTTCACATTCCATATCCCACTTGAATGCTTTTGCTTTGGCCTACCTCACATAGAATCAAAGGCACAGGCTTCTCACCTCAGCCTCATAGAATCATTTGTTTTCTTGAGATTAAGTTCAAGTACCATTTTATCCATGAAGCCCTTCTTTGATCCCTTCCCTTCTCCCCACCCACACTCCCCCACTGTTGGTATCCTCCTTCAAAACAGTTGTATTTTTTTTAAAGATGTGCTCTGTATATACTTACATATTTACATATTATCCCCCATGAGAGTGTGTAATATACTTGAGGGCAGGGACAGTTTCATTTCTCTTTGTATACCCACGACCTAGTGCTGAAGGGCACTGAGACTATTCCTGGTCTCATAGGTAATAGGAAACAGAAGAACAACTTGAATTTCAGTATCCTTGATTACTATCCACTTTGTCCACTATACCAAACTAACTGCTCATCTACTTTTTTCTTTCTCCCCTCCTACATATCTCTTCACTTTTCTTCCCTTCTATTTTCTCCCTCCTCCATTCTTTAATCTCTCTCTCATTGTTCTCCCTAATTCTCTTTTTCCACACCATTTTTCTCTTCTTTTCTCATTTTTCCCCACCTCCTTTCTCATTCTCCATCCCCCCTTCCTTCACTCCCGCTCCTTTTCTCCCTTTCTCCTTTCTTTATTCTGTCCTTCTTTCCTCCCCCATGCCTCTTTCCTCTCTCTCTCTAAATCCATGTTATTTGTACAGAATCAAATTCATTCTAGTGGAGATGTGGTCCTTTTCCAATTCAGCACCATTGATAAATGTGTTGATTTTTGCCGAATACCTTGGTTGCTGGCATAGCTGATTAGGCAAACTAATTAGAATGCTAATTCCCTGTAGCTAGAGTTACAAGGTGTGAATCAATCTCAGATCCTGTAAGAATCATAAATTTAGGGTTTTCATCTTTATCTACAAGAGCTTCTAATTCTACAGGTTTGAAACTGATGTTTAGAGAGTAGACAGGCATGTTAAGAATATTAATGATTTGTCCAAAGATACTGTCGTCCCCCAAAGTAATCCTAGCTACTCTGGCACATTTTTTTGCTTCAGGGGAAGTTGCTGGTGTCATGACTCTGGGCTCTGACTAGTCTGGGAAATGATTTCAAAGACTGTATAATTATTTGAGAAGTGGAAGGTCAAAAGTGGAGTGTAGCTTCCACCAATTTTCTTATAGCTATCTTAGGCATGACCTCAGCACTGAGCTCCTACCTCTTAGCTATCTCTTGCCCTCTTTAGAGACAGATGTAGAGTGCCCCCAAGCTTCACCATGTCTCTCTGCTAGCTCCCTGCTAGCATTTTAATCATGCTGAAGTCCTTTAGAACCCTGTCAAATCCACAGCCTCCACCCACCTGTTCTCTTTTGCCAGTAGACAAAGGGAGCATTGACTTAAAGAAATGAAGGCAGTGGATATCTTTTTCCAGGCAACTAAGCACTTAAGATTTCCAGCTCTCTCTAAACAATACTTTGCTCTAACTCCCACTCCTACTCCCAAACTGGAGGCATGACCAGAACAGACGGTTTGTTGACCACCATCTTCTTTTTCTCCTGCATTTGCTATGGTCTAAGGTTATAAACCTTTGAAGAGGAGGAGGAGGTTAAGCCATTTGCACATATTAATGATCAACAATGTGAAATAGTTTTGTGCAAGGGAAGGAAGAAATAAGAAATGTTATACTGGGTCAGTTTCATCTTCTACCCAGTCCAGTACTTTAACTGGTGTGGACACAAAGAGATAGTCTGTGGAAGAGATATCCATGATAGTACCCTGACCAAAGAATTAGTCACTGAGTGGCAGTCTCCTAGTAATAAGTCATTTTGTACTTAGCTAGGCCGATCCCCAGTTAGGAGTCCTAGAATTTCTCCAGGATTATACTCATAATATTATATATTTTTTTTTGGTTTTGTTTTTTAGGTTTTTTTGCAAGGCAAATGGGGTTAAGTGGCTTGCCCAAGGCCACACAGCTAGGTAATTATTAAGTGTCCTAGGCCGAATTTGAACCCAGGTACTCCTGACTCCAAGGCCAGTGCTTTATCCACTGTGCCACCTAGCTGCCCCCATAATTAGGTAAATTAGGTATGTACACTCTCCCTTCCCCTCAGCATTCCAAACGCCCCATACTACCTTGAGAGTGAATTTCTTTTAACATTTATTTTATTTTCTGAATGTATATTATGAATGAACTCAGTGCTACCTTGGGCTAGGAAAATCCCATGAATTTGCTACCCACCAGGCAAAGTTATCATTTTCTGTTGTTTGGCCAACAGTTCCTTCTTTAAAACTTCAGGGAGGCTTCCGTAGGTTTTGTGTTCAAGTATTTAATGATAATGCCCATTTTTACCTTATCCATGCATTGCATGATTCTATAGACTTCAGGCCCTTCTAGTTTATATATCAATATAATCTGGAATCATAGATGTCCTTGACGTGTTGATCCCCATTTGAGCCTTTTCAGATCAAAAAGGTTATCGTTTATGGACAGTCTCTCATATTGTCCTTCTTTCCATTTTGTCTGTTTTAGTAAAAACAGTTGACATTTATATAGTACAATTAAGGTTGTAAAGTACTTACACTTATGTGGTAAGGTCAACTGTGATGATAGATGCATTTTGTAAAACTTAAAGCTCATTAGAAGTATATGAACTATTGTTATATCATTTGAACTTCACAACAGTCTGTGAACTATCTCTATTTTACATATGAGAAAACTGTATCTCAAAGAGATTAGATATTTATCCACTGTCACAGAACTTGTAAATATCAGGGTTTTTATTTGATCCTAGAGATAAGAAATGACAAGAGAAAACCCATGCTTTATGAAAACCATTTTGATGACTTTGGAAAATGTATTGGAATGAGTAAGGACTTGAGGCAGGGAAGGTGAATAGGAAGTTGTTGCCATAGTCCATATCAGATGATGAGGGCCATGTGAGTGGAGAAAAAGGGACATAACAAAGAGATGTTGTAGAGATAGAATAAGATTTAGTAACAGATTGATTAAGTGACTTGTCCAGAATAACAGACCCAGTAAGTATCTGAAAAGAAATATGAACCTGAGTCTTCCTGACTCCAAGACAACTTCTACATCCATTATGTCATGATGCTCCTTAAGAGTGACCTAGATTCAAGATTCAGTTCCAACACTTTGAATTGGGTGACTGTGGACAAATCACTTAACTTTTGGAGCCTCCATTTTCTCATCTGGAAAATAGGACAATATGACCTATACCTCCTATGTCACAGGGTTGTGAGAAAAGAGTTTTATAAAGCTTCATATACTATAGAAATATGAGTTATCACTATTCTCAAAAATTCTTTTACATGTATAGAGTTGTTGGCTTCAGAGATGTAGTATCTTCAAAGAACAATATAGAAATTTTAAATAATAATAATAATGATAACAACTGGTATTTCAAAACTATTGATTCTAGAATTGAAGGATTTTCTAACTAAATAAATCTATGCAACATCTAGTCTGACCTACATTCAAAAAAGAAAGCCTCCTATAGCATATCCAACAAATGGTCATCCACTCTTCCAGAAGGAATAATCTACCATCTTTAGTCCAACCATTTCTCTTTAGTATTCTCTAATTGTTATGAATGAGTTTGTTATGATATTTAGCTTTAATTACATTCTTTGAGTATCTACTTGTTATTCCTGGTTTTTCCCTCTGAGGTCAAACAGAACTAATCTCATGTTTTTACATGACAGCATTTCAAATTCTTGAATATAACTATTATGACTCTAATGAGTTTTATCTTCTCCAGGCTAAGTATCCATAGTTCCTTTAACTTCTCCTTATATGTCATAGACTGAAAACCCTTCACCACACTGGTGGCCCTACCTTGGACACTTTCTAGTTAATCAATGGTGACTATAACTAATACTCCACATGTGTTTTGATCAAGAGAAAGTACAAAGAGGCTATCACTTCCTTATTCCTCTGAATTAAGTCCAACACCACAATATCTTACTTAGCTGCCACATCATATTGTTGGTTTATACTGAACTTATGTTCCACTAAACCTTCCCATTTAGTTTTATCTTATTTTTAGAATTTCTTATGTTCAATTCTAAATTCTCTCCTTCTCTCCACCCCATACCTCCAACCATTGAGAATGAAATTAATATGATGCCTATTATACATATAAAACCATGTAAAAATATTTTCATATTAGGCATATTACAAAATAATTAAAGTAAAAAATATGGTTTGATCTACCTTTAACAGTTTTCTCTCTGGAAGTATATAACATTTTTCATCATGAATACTTTGGAATTATTATGTATTGTTGTATTGATCAGAATAGCTAAGTCATATTTGATCAAGTGAGTATTTTTTTTTCAAGGCATTGGGGTTAAGTAACTGTGCCCAAGGTCACACATCTAGATAATTATTAAGTGTCAGAGGACTGTTTTGAACTGAGGTCCTCCTGACTCCAGGGCTGGTATGCTATCCACCATGCCACCTAGTTACCCTCCAAAGTAAGTATTACATCACAATCATATACAGCTTGCTCGGCCATTCCCTAATTCATGAGTGGTCCCTCAATTTTCGTAGTATTTTTATTTTGTCACCACAAAAAGAAATACTATAATATTTTTGTGCATATAGGTCCTTTTTTTATTTCTGTCAATCTTTTTTGAGATGCCCAGATCTATTTTAGACCAAATGCTACTATCTAGTCATGTACCCCCAGCCTATATTTGTGAAACTGATTTTTCTGAACTGAAATATAAAACTTTGTTTAGCACCACTGACATTTCATCTTATCAAATTCAGTCCAGTGGTTTAGTCTATCAAGATCTCTCTGGATCCTGACTGTGCATTTTTAAATCCCTCCTCCCTTTGGGTCATCTGAATTTATGTTATTTCATTTAATCTTTACAACATTGTAAGATAGGTGCTAGCTTGTAATTCCCTACCTAGAGAGTAAATAGCTAAAAGTCTTATCATTTTATATATAGCTTAGCTCATTGTCTTTTGAACACTTCACCTAAAACAGACTAAGACTGTCATATTTTATCCTAGAATTTCATGAAATTCTTCATTTTACTCTCTGGACGGAATTAGTATCATTTTTTGAATGTGAATATTTCCCTTTTTTCCTCTTTCCCAGATGATTTCCGGTTTTTCTGAAAGCCACCTGCTCGTGATTTTTTTACATAACAATAGTATAAGTTCTACCAGCTTTCCCTAGATGACCTTATTAACACTTATTATCTACAGAGAAATATAGTTCCTAATTCATAACAGAATATCCCCTCACTCCTAATCCAACCATATTATAACTAAATATATAATATAAATAAATATAAATATAATAAACTTTTGATATTGAGCTTTGCCAGAGGCTTTTTAGATATCTAAATGAATTATTTCTATTGTTACCCTCCATATTTATTTGTCCATTTAAAAAATTTTATCTGATAAGAACAAGCAGACCCAATTTCCTCTTATTGAATAAAAATTGCTTCTTTCCCAGTGGATTTTTTAAAAAAACTAGACCTGTGATTTGTTGCTATACGGAATTCCTTTTGAGGAAATTCCCTTTACCCATATAACTTAGCAACCACCCTGTGACTTACAGCCTTACCAAATTACCTGGGACAAGCAAATGAGAATTTAAGTGACTTTCCCAGAGTCTCACAGGCATGTGTGTCAGAAACAGTATTTCAATACAGATCATCCTGATTCTGTACATAGTTTTCCATCTACTATCCTTGGTGTAAAAGAGGTGTGTGTGTGTGTGTGTGTGTGTGTGTGTGTGTGTGTGTGTGTGTGTGTGTGTGTGTAAAGTAACTTAATTTTTTTTTTTAGGTTTTATTTATTTAATTATTTATTTTGTAAGGTAGTGGGGTTAAGTGGCTTGCCCAGGACCATACAGTTAGGTAATTATTAAGTGTCTGAGGCCAGATTTGAACCCAAGTACTTCTGACTCCAGGACTAGTTGGTGCTCTATCCACGTGCCACCTAGCTGTCCCCTGTGTAGAAGTTAAATAGAAAGAGATTATTGTAGGATGCATATTGACTTAGAAAATCAAAAATTAACATTATTTATATTGTATTGTATTTTTACTTATTTTGTTAAGTATTTCCTACTTCTTAAGTCTGACCCCTTCAGTATTCCATCACACTGTTTCTCTTAATATAAAACAATGGGTTTTATTAATTTAAGTGTTTAATGATCCTATCTTTTATTTTTGATTTCCCATTTTCCTGCCAGAGTATCAACTCGTGACACTTATAGTCTTTTTTTTAATATTTTTAAATTTATTTTATTTTTTCCCAGTTACATGTACTGATAGTTTTCAACATTTTTTTTGTAAGATTTTAAGTTTCACATTTTTCTACATCCTTTCCTTCCCTTTCCCCTTCCCATGAATAATCTGATAAAGGTTATATATGTATAATCATGTTTAACACATTTCCATATTGGTTGTGTTTTGAAAAAAGAATCAGAATAAAAACAAAGGCCATGAGAAAGAAAAAAACATAGAACAAATTTTAAAAAATGAAAATAGTATGCTTTGGTTTGAATTCAGACTCCATAGTTTTTTCCTTCTAGATGTGGATAGCAGTTTCCATCACAAGTATTTTAGAACTGAATTTGCTCATAGAATTGCTAAGAACTGTCTATCTTAGTTGATCATCACACAATTATGCTATTAATACATGTGATATTCTCCTGGTTCTGCTCCATTTACTCAGTACTAGTTCATATAAGACTTCCCAGATTTTTCTGAAAGCCTCCTGCTCATGATTTTTTACATAACAATAGTATTCCATCATATTCATATACTATAATTTGTTCAGTCATTCCCCAAATTGATGAATATCCCTTTAGTTTACAATTCTTTGTCACTACAAAAAGAGCTACTATAAATATTTTTGTACAAATGACCTATTAATGGTAGTCCTGGATCAAAGGTTTTTGCACAAATTTATAGCCCCTTTGGGCATTGTTCTAAATTGCTCTCCAGAACGTTTGGTTCAGATCACTACCAATAGTGCATTAGTGTCCTAGTTTTCCCACATCCCCTCCAACATTTATCATTTTCCTTTTTTGTCCTATTAGCCAATCTGATAAGCGTAGGGTGGTACCTCAGAGTTGTTTTAATTTGCATTTCTCTAATCAATAATGATTAGTTATGATTATAGATAGCTTTAATTTCTTCACCTGAAAACTTCATGTCATCCTTTGACCATTTATTAATCTATAGCCTTCTTTACTAAATCCTCTCAAAAGCATTTAATTCAATAATTCATTTGACTGTTGGAGAATTTGTTGTTATTCATTTTGGAATGTTTAAGTTTAACCATTATTTGTCTTGGAGTTTGAAGTATAGGTTTTGTTTTTGTTTTTCTTTGTCCTGGAGATCTATGGATTCTTTCAATTCATGTTTTATATTTTATATTCTGAAGTTCTGAGAAGTTTTCACATATTATTTCCTGCATTATGGTGTTTTTTTTTAAAAATTTAAATTTTAAAAAATTTAAAAAATAACAGAATATCCCCTCACTCCTAATCTTCTACTAATGCTATCTTGAAGATCAATGACTTTTCCTTGGAGAGATGTGTTCTTTTAAGAGTTTATTATCAAAAAAAAAGAAAAAAAGTTTATGATCCTTTTCCTCTCTTCTTCCAGATTATCCTTCATTTCATTATATTCCTATTGTTCTCTCTTTGGCTCCTGTGGAAAAAACTCAAGTCAATTCATTTTCTATTTTGTTAATTATTTCTGCTCTTTAGATAGTGAATTCTTATATTTGTTTCTTATAACATCTTTTTTAAGAGTCATGTTTCTCTTTTGCACTTTTCTGGAAAATTCTGTTGTGGTTCCATGCTCATTCCAAAGAATGCTGTTTTCATTAAGAATTGATTTATTGCACTGCCTTCTGTGGGGAGGTGGGGAGAGGGAAAATTATAAAATTCAAAACCTTACAAAAATAATATGTAGGAACTCCTATTGTATATAATTGGACAACAAATAAAATATTAATAAAATTTTAAAAGAATTGATTCAATGTCCTTTACTTGCAATATTTATTTGGAGAAGTTTATAATCCTTTAGAGCCTTTAATATTCATCCTTCTCTCTAATTTAAATAACTTTTTATTGACTTATTTGCTTGTTTTCTAGAATTTTAATTAAATTTTTTCACCTTGAAACCTGGGGTGATTTTAACCTTTTTCTCCTATTCTTCCATCAGTTTCTTAAAGACTAGGGATAGGAGGGGCTAGTCGAGCTTCCTACAATGTTGGAGAATTTACATTTCACCAACTTTGGTCCCTGCCTCAAGTAGCTTCTGTTGATTCATCCCTGGCCCTAGCTGGATTCCAATCTTCTTTCCTTTAGATCTGTTACAGGTAGTCACATTAGCTTCCTTCTTCACCTCACTTTATTTTCAGCTCTCTAATCACCATCTGTTACTTTTTATAGAGTTGAGGGAGGGTAGAATGGACAGTCTGGACAAATTTCTGAAGTCTTGGAGGTCTCACCTAGGGACTACCCCAGTTAGGAAAAAGCCCTTTACTCCCTCCTCTCTCTCTATGTTTCTTAGTACAGTCAATATCTGTTACTTTTTGCAGTGGATGGTAGGGAAAAATCAGGGATGAGTTGCATCCTGGCAAAATCTTTGCAATAGAAAGAAAATTTTCGAATGGGTGCCAAAGCACAGATCCATAAGTTAGCTCATGTCTCCTGCCAGTGGATTGTATTAGTAGAGGGGTACTGATTGAGTCCAATTTAGTGTTCTTCACTATTAATTTGGGGACTTATTGCCTTCCTGGATTTTTTGCATTCTTTCTCCTGTGTGAATACAGAGCTCTAATTGCTCTGCCTTATGCCTCTTTGAGGGTTTCTGTTTTGTTTTTTGTTTGAGAATTAGTTAGGACTAGAAGACATGTCTTCTAGTTATGTGACCTGGCTCTTCTACTCAGTAGATTTCACTCAACAATGACAGTACAGCAATAACAGCTGGCATTTATATGGTATGTGTCTACTATGTGCTAAGCACTTTTTCAAATATTATCTCATTTGATCCCATCAACAATCTTGGGAGGTGGGTGTTATTATTATCTTCATTTGACAGTTGAGGAAATTGAAACCAAAAAAAAAGTTACATGACTTGTTCAGAGTCACATGGCTAGTGAGTCTCATAATCTGGGTTTGAACTCAGTTCTTTGCTCCAAGCTCAACAGTCTATCTGCTGTATCACTAGCTACTTTAGCAATGAAAAACAGCTGGAATCATTATCCTTTTAATAAGGTGGAAATAGACACTGAAAAAATAAAGCAATTATATAGCTTAAGGGAACACCGTGTCTTCTTTTAATTTTTTTTTTAAATTAAACATTTTTTCCCCTACCACCTTTAATCCACATTGAAGAAAAAAAATAAAGCTCTTGTAACAAATATACAGTTAAGGAAATTCCTGTATTAGCTATGTCCAAAAATTATATTTTATTCTGTATCTTGAGCCTACCCTTTTGTCAGAAGGTATATAGCATATTTAATCTTCATTCATCAAGAATTATTCTATAAGAGGCGGCTAGGTGGTGCAGTGGATAGAGCACTGACCCTGGAGTCAGGAGTATCTAAGTTCAAATCTGGCCTCAGACACTTAATAATTTCCTAGCTGTGTGACCTTGAGCAAGCCACTTAACCCCATTTGCCTTGCAAAATCCTAAAAAAAAAAAAGAATTATTCTATAGCATTTCATTTGTCATATTTTTCAAGTCTTTCAAAAAAAATTTTATAATGTTTCTGTTGTCTAAATTGTTCTAACTCTGCTCACTTCACTCTGTATCAGTTCATTAAGATCTTCCCAGTTTTCCTCTAAAACTATTAATTTTTGTTATTTCTTTGGTGTAATACTATTCCATCATATTCATATACCATAATTTGTTTAGCCTAACAGGTGGACAATCCCTTAATTTCCAGTTTTTTGCTACTTTAAAAAGAATAAACAAAATATCGTAAATTTGATGTTTTAATTTATATCCTATACCCTACATCTAAGGTAATGGTTAGTAAGTACTGAACATCTATTATAGCCTTGTGCTAAATGCTAGAGATGCAAATTGAAAGAATGATGCAATCCATACTCATGATGAGCTCACATTCTAATGGAAGTGACAAGTACAAATAAAACACCTGTAGCATCAGCATAGTTAAGAAATATGCATATGTGTACATATATGTGTGTGTTACAAGTTAAATACAAGGTAATCTGGGAGAGAGGTCACTAGCAGTTGGTGAGATCAGGAAGGACTTCATTCAGAAAGTGGTACTTGAGTTGCATCTTAAAGGAAGAGAGGATTTCTCTTAGGTGGATGTAAATAAGGAGTAAATTCTTGCCATGCATAATGGTCAGGGGTATGGCATGGAGACAGGTGATGGAGTACAGTGAGTGAGGAACAGATAGAAGACCAGTTTTTTGTGGAAATAATATCCAAGGAGACTGGGGCCATATTGTACAGGCTTTAAAAGTGAAATAGGAGAGTTTATATTTTATTTCAGATGAAATTGAAAACTACTGCATTTAGTTGAAAAGGGGAATCACTTGGTCAGATCTTTACTTAAGGAAAACTATATAGGTAACACTGTGAGGATGGGCTTGGATGGTGAAAGATTTAAGTCTGGGGGACCAGTTAGAAAGTTGTTTTAATAATCTAAGCAAGTGATAAGTGCCTGAATATGTTTATGAATGGAAAAAAGGGGTCAGATATAGATGTTATAAAAGTAGAAACAACAAGACTTAGCAAGATTTAAAGTGGGATAAGAATGAGAAAGTAGGGAATCATGGACAATAATGTGACTATGAACTGAGGCAATGAAGGGATGGTCATGCCTTCAATAATAATAGAAATGTTTAGAAGAGGGAAGGTTTAGGAGGAAATATAATGAGTTTAGGTTTTTATATGTGGAGTTTGAGATGTTTCTGATATAGCCAGTTTGAAATAGGGAATTATTGGGGCTGGATATGTAGATGTTGATATTACCTGAACAAAGATGGGGGGAGGGAGAGAGAGAGGGAGAGGCAGGAAGTAGAAGGAGAGAGAAGAGAAGAAGACAGGAGAGAGACAGGGAGGGAAAGAGAGAGACAGGAAGAGGGTGAGGGATAGAGAGAGAGAGAAAAGGAGAAAGAAGAGAGGCAAGTCTATAATAGAACCTTGGGAACACCCACACTTAAAGAACATGATATAAATAATAAGCCAGCAAAGGTACTGACAATAGTAATAATATACGTAGGAAGCAAACCAGGAGGAGGGTTGTGAAAACTAAGAAAGAAGAGGGTATCTGGGAAGACAATGTCGTCAGTAATACTAAATATAGCAGAGAGGTTGAGAAAGATTGGTATCACCAGATTTGACCATTAAGAGATCATTGTTAACTTTGGAGAGAACATAGTTTCAGTTGAATGATGAGATCAGAAACCAGGAGTTATTGAACTGTAAATGAATGGAGAAGAAAGTGAAAGTGACAATTATAACTTTTTAAAATAATATTTTGTTTTTTCCTATTACATGTAAAAACAATTTTTGACTTTCATCTTTTATAGAATTTTGAGTTCCAAACTTACTCCTGCCTTCCTTTCCCTTTCCCCACCCTAGAATGATAAACAATTTGATATAGGTGATATATGCATAATCATATAAAACATATTTCTATATTGTTGTTTTTTCCTTCATTTTCAAAGAGGACCATGACATCAGGAAGAAGATGTCATGACTTGCAAGTGAATTAGATTTAAGTGAGGGAGGGCTGAGCAGTTACCAGCCTCACTCTTCTCTGGAACTGTCTGGGTCCAATGGCAAGATATAGAGGAAAAAGACTCCAATGACCCCGGGAAGTGGAAGACATTAACCTTTTTAATCTAAGGTTTTCCCAAGGTCTTAGGAAACACCCATTCAGTGGATAAAAGCTGGTTAAGATGGAAAAATTATGCAAAGCAAACTTATTTGATGTTTGAATTTGTATAGAAAATTCTATACCAACATATTTCCATATTAGTCATGTTGTGAAAGAAGAAACAAAACAAAAGAAAAAAACTCATCAAAATAAAAAAACAAGTGAAAGTAATATGCTTCCATCTACATTCAGACTCCATCAGTTCTTTCTCTAGAGGTGAATGGTATTTTCCATCATGAGTCTTTTTGAATTCTCTTGAATGATTGTATTGTTGAGAAGATCAATCATGTTTGCTCATTACACAGTGGTATTAGTACTGTATATGCTGTTCTCCTGGTTTTGCTCACTTCACTTTCTATCAGTTTATGTAAGACAGAACTCTTTCAAGGAGTTTGGTTGTTAAAGGGAGGAGAGATATAGGATGGTAGTTGGAGAGAATGGTAGAATCTAGTGAAGGTTGTTCAATGATGGAGAGATTTGGGCAGGTTTGAAGGCATTAGGGAATTGATAAGGGGAGGATGAAGATTTGGGCTGGGCATGACTGAGAATGCAGTCTATGGGAGAAATTAGAAGAGTCAGATGAAATCGGGTACACATGTAAAGAACTGGCCTTGGCAAAGAGAAAGGTCCATAAAGTAGGGGGAACTATTCGCCAGCCAATGGCTATATTTTACACTAAATAAGCTCCTGAAATCTTTGACTTTCCAGACCTCCATGACCATAAGAGAAAGCAGCTCCCATTTCTGTCTCTCTTTTTTCTTAGCCTTACCCTCTCTGCCCTGCTCATCTGCCATATTGTTATTCTCACCAATAGCAGTGAGTATGGGTTGACCCACTAGAGCAGGGCAGAGAAGCAGGGAGGAAATTCAGTGTGAATTTGAGGCCAGGGACAGGAAACTAATGTAGGAGACTTGGTTGAACTCTTTGTGTTTCCCAAGCTTTTAGTTGGGGGAAGGTGGTTAAAAGATTTTTATTTTTATTCATCTGTTCCAGTCTTGGGGTCCTGTCTTGGCTTTGCCACTGATTCACTATATGATTTCAGACAAGTCATTTCATTTCTCTGGATCTCAGTTTCCCTATCTGCAAAAAATGAGAATTTTGATTCTTAAACTCCTTTCTGGTTAGAATACCTAAAATTCTCTGAAAATCCAAGTAGTATGCATAGGGCGGGGTGGGGGTGGGGAATATCCCCTTCTATATCCTTCTTAATTATGGGAACTAATCAAAGTACCTTTGTCCATTATCTTTTTATTCATCTTTTTTAGGTTTGGTTTTTTTTTTGCAAGGCAATGGGGTTAAGTGGCTTGCCCAAGGCCACACAGCTAGGCAATTATTAAGTGTCTGAGGCCGGATTTGAACAAAGGTACTCCTGACTCCAGGGCCGGTGCTCGATCCACTGTGTCACCTAGCCACCCCATCCTTTGCCCATTATCCAAAAAGAATGAGATCAGTTTAAGACAGCTTGCACCACCTGCTGCCATTTGATGACACATCCATGGATGTCACGGAGATGACTCAGAGAGAGATCCTTGGGAGGTAACAGATCTCTAGATTTGGAGTCAGATGATTGGGTTCAAATCCCAGCCCCTCTGCTTACTGAACACATTACTTTGGTTCTAGGTTGCAATATTTAGATGGGGCAGTGGATAGAGTACTGGTTCTGAAGTTGGGAAGACTTCATGCATTCAAATGCAGCTTCAGACACTTATGAGCTGTGTGACTTTGGGCAAGTCACTTAACCCTGTTTGCCTCAGTTTCCTCATCTGTAAAGTGAACTGGAAAAGGAAATACAAGACATTCTCTTATCTTTGCCATAAAAGTCCAAAAGGAGTCAAAAACGACCAAAGTGACAGAATAACACAGTGTTGTTACAAAGTGAGACAATCAGGAGAGGCCTCCTGTAAGCTCTTTGCTTGGCTTTTTTTCTTTTCTCTGTATCTCAGTGTCTTCATCCAGACTAGATGAAATGAAATCTCTTTTAAGGCTGAATCTATGACCTGTGATAACATGACCCTGTGGTCTTCACCCTTCATCTCTGCTCTTTTCTCTTCTTGCACTCTGCATACTAGAGGATAAAAACCCTTCTTTCGGGGCAGCTAGGTGGTGCAGTAAAGAGAGTACTGACCCTGGAGTCAGGAGTCCCTTTCTAACACCTCCAATCATTAAGCAAACTAGTTAGAATCTATGAATGATAATAACTGAATATATATAGTGGTTTAAGGTTTGCAAAGTGCTTTATATTCATCAGTTCTTTTGAACCAGAGAGGAAGCCAAGAGACCCCATGAAGTCTAAGTTATTTTCCCTAACTCCCAATTGGTACCCTCAGCTTCAGAATAGAACATTGTTGGCAGCACTCTTCATTCTTCCGTCTTTCCTTTCTATCTACCTCCATCCATCTGACTTTCATAGGAGAGGTACACTGACCAGTTGCCTGACTTTTCCTAAACAATGGAAGGTAAATAGGCTAGGTGCTCTGCTTTCCTCCAGGAGTCCCCTCTCACTTTCACCTTCTGAGAGGTTACTAGGAACAAGGAGAACTTATGTTTGAGGCAGAAGAGTCAAGGAGGAGACAAAGGTGGAGACAGAAGTTGGATCCCCACTGAGGGCTTAGTGACACTAGGCCTAAGATGGGATTTGGTATCAGTGTTGCAGAGGACATTCAGTAGAGGAAACAAGAAACCATCAGCTTATTGACAACATCTTTGGACTCTTACCCATTTTCTTCTCTCTCTCTCTCTCTCTCTCTCTCTCTCTCTCTCTCTCTCTCTCTCTCTCTCTCTTTCTCAGGCAATGGAGAGCAAGCTGCTGATTGGAGGTCGAAATATCATGGATCATACCAATGAGCAACAGAAAATGTTGGAGCTGAAAAGGCAAGAGATTGCCGAACAGGTAAGGATGCTGTCCTTCTGGATCAATAGGCTGCAATCTAAAGGTGTGAAATGAGAGAGCCTGGGTTCAAGTGCCTAGACAGCTAGGTGGTCTAATGGATAGAGTGCTGGACCTGGAGTCAGGAAGACTTGAAGTCAGGTTTATCCACAAATATTTCCTGGCTGTGTGGCCCTTGGGCAGGCCACTTAACCTCTGTCTCCTCAACAGTAAAATGGGTTGTGAGAATCAAAAAATTAAGCTTAGAAGGTGTCTGGCATATAGTAGGTGCTTAATTAACACTCATTTGTCTGTGTGACCTTGGGCAAGTCACTTAAACCCATTGCCTTGCAAATACCAAAAAATAAAAAAATAAAAATTTTTTTAAAAATGATGCTTATTTCCTTCCAATCTCACTTCTTTCTCCTGTGCTATCTTACTTTCTCATCTGTGAATTGAGGAGAATTGGATTAGTCAGCTTCTAAATCCTTTTCAACTCTAAATCTAAGATTCTAGGACATCAAATCAGGCTTCCCATTGAAGAGTAAAGTTATCTCCAGTGGAACCCTTTAGACACCCTGACCCCACAGTGATCCTTTGCTCTCTCCCTTGGCTGGAGGGAATGACAATGACAAGAGCATGAGAAATGCCAGGCAGAGCCATTCTGAGTCCTTTCAGTCCAACAGTCTGTCTCTGCCTGAGGTGGTTTGTGAGAAGGCAGGGTAATTGCTTTCCATGATGTCAGCTTTTAGAAGGTCAAAAACAATCCAGATTTGATGACCCATCCCTAAATCATCAAAAGTTGAAATATATTTAGTTTACTAGTTAGCCTTGTAGGAAAAATGATGCTGAGATCATGCCCATGGTTTACCCAGGGCATGCTCCATTTCTGTAGATCCATGTGGAGGTTGGGATCCCAGCAGGAAAGGGGTTCATTAACTGTGAAAATAAATGACCTCGACCCAGTAGGGGGAAGCTGAGAAGGGAAAAGGTTACATTTGGGGTTAGGATGAATGGGAACAGCAGGTCCATGAAGAATTAGAGAGGATAGGAAGTAGCTGTCTTCTGAGCTCAGGACCCTTCTCTTTTTCTTTCATTCATGCATTCTTTTAATTTATTAAAAATTAAAAACCTATTGTATTCTAGATAGGAGACAAAGTGACATATTGGATAGAGAACTGGCTCCCAAGTCAGAAAGCCCTAAGTTCAAATCTCACTTCTAACACATCCTGATGTGACTTCATTATGAAAAGCCCCAGGCATCTCAGCAAGATTATAAATTGTAGAGCAGGCACAGATCTTCAATGATAAGTTTTCTTATTAGAAGTGCCCCAGAACAATGAAGTCACAGGTCCAATTTATTTTTAAAATGGACTTAGCACTGTGCTAGGTCCTAGGGATACATCAATGAAAGCATAATAATCACTCTCCTCAAGAAACTTTGAGGATTAGGGAGAACAAGATGTACATAGATAATTAAATATAATAATGTCATAAGGAAAGGACATCAGAAAATGGGGCGATCAGAAGAGGCAATCTATACAAGGAGACATTTAAGCTTATTGTTGCTCATGAAGCTCTAGGTTAGTCAATCCCTCAATGAATATTTAAGAAATGAAATAATATCTACTTTCAGGGAATTGATTTAGGAAATCTAGCTGGAGTAGGAGCAATAGCCTAGCCTCTCCTCTCATGCAAAGTTTTCCTGAAAAGGTACTGTGACCATCTTTGGTGGGTTCAGACTATGAACATCATTTCCTAGTCATTTGTGTACAAAACACCTATATGGGGTTCTCTGATAGTTTAGCTGATGTGCGCATCAGGAAGAGGAGGTTCCTTCGGCTGAATTAACTTGAGGTGTCTTCAGTGTGGATCCTAATTGAATATCCTTTTCTTGCTATGGTTAAGTAAATCTCCTTTTGTTAACTGTGGATTGATCCATGAACATCTTCTTTTCTTCCAGTATCTAATCTAAACTATCAGAGGACTGATTTGAATCTAGCCCCAAACAACTCCTTAGATACCTTCCCTTCTCATCTTCATGTACTTAAACTTCATGTACTAAACATCTTCTGCACTGCTTTGTCCTAGAAACGCCGAGAGCGGGAAATGCAACAGGAGATGTTATTGAGGGATGAAGAGACCATGGAGCTCCGGGGAACCTATACCTCTCTGCAACAGGAGGTTGAAGTCAAAACAAAAAAACTCAAGAAGGTGAGAGTCACAAAATAAGTTGGTAAGAGGGCTAGGACAGCTAGGTTGTGCAGTGGATAGAGTACTGGACTTGGATATCAGAAAGACCTGAGTTTAAATCTGACTTTGGACACTACTAGCTATGTGACTCCGGGAAAGTCACTTAACCCTATTGCCTTAGTTCCTCACTTGTAAAATAAGCTGGAAAAGAACAAACTACTCTAGTATCTTTGCCAAGAAAACCTCAAATGGGTTTTGTCCTACAAAGAGTAGGACACTTAACTGAAAACACCTGAACAACAACAAAAAGGTTGTGAGAGGCAGAGGAAAAGAGAAAGCACCTCCAGTCCCAAGGGATGGCCTATACCAAGGTCATTTGGCTAGAGCTTGGAGTGATTATAGCCTCCCCTGCACTGTTTGTGTGAGTACATGCTCTTTTTATCCTCCATGCTTCTAATAAAGTTATTGACGTCCGGGAGACTAAAGTGTAGTAGTCTACATAAATAGGCAATGCTCCCCTGTGCCAGCCAAGAGATTGGGAAGTTTCTTTGCTCCTACTAAGCTCTGGCCAGGATTATCCTCGGAATCTAATTGTTGTTCAGTTGTGTCTGATTCTTTATGTCCCTGTGAATTTGCCAGTCCTGTCAAAGTCTTAGATAAAGATGAATTCCCTTCTTTACAGTGTCATTCCCATGTAATTTACTTGGCTATTTTTTGTTGTCAAAATACTCCTAGCCTAGGGGAGGGAGCCTTAAAGAGAGTCCCCCAGAGTGGGCCTGGGAGGGGTGAGATATAGAAACTGGAAAAAGAGATTAGAGAACTGGCTCCCAAGTCAGAAATATTCCCAACTGTCAGCAACCAGGTACTCTTAACAGTTTGGGATCTGATGAAGCCTGTGAATGGAGCTTCTTTTAGGACACGGTCAGGATGTGAGGATAGAATTCAACCCCTGGACAGATGTTCCTCCTGGAAATTTCCAGAGCCATAGCAATCTAACTGGGTGCTGAACAAAGATCTGCCTTTGTGGCGGTTACCTTGAAAACACTTTCCCCAAGGTCTGGACATACTCTGAATGTGCTCTATTCTGTTGCTGATGGGAAAGGGAGAAATATGGTCAATGACCTGTTCATACTAGGAGCTACCCTCTACTTCCAGTTTGTTAAAGTAGAAAAAGGGACTGGCTCTAGAATCAGAGGACTTAGATTCAAATCCCACCTCTGTGTAGTACTGGACTAGTCACTTATGTTACCTGGGCCTACCTGGGCCATTTCTTCATATGTAAAATGAGATCTCTTCATCTTTAAACCTATGATCTTATGGTTTTTCCCTTCTGGACTTCCTTCACTACAACAGATAAGGCCACATACCTGTAACCTTGCTGTTCCTGGAAAGCCTGTAGGGATAGGGGTACCAGTCAGTTTCAAAATATCCTTATGGGTTCCTCTTTCTCTCTCTGATCATAGCCTTGGGAGAGTGGGGTGGTAGTGCCATCTTTGGTGTGAGGGAGGAATGGCAATAGGCCCATAGGCAACTTGAGTTTTACTTTTAATAAGAAAGTTCAGGCCCAGGTGCTCATCCTTTCCTTTAGAGGATGGAACTGGTTCCCTGAGACCCAAGTAAATCCTTCCTGGGACCAGTGAGAGGTAGAGGTAGCTACTGCTGTCCCATACCATCCTTGGCTGACTCTGACTACGTGCGTTATCTCTTGTCCAGCTCTACGCTAAACTGCAGGCAGTGAAGGCAGAAATCCAGGACCAGCATGATGAGTATATCCGTGTGCGGCAAGACTTGGAGGAAGCACAGAACGAACAGACCCGAGAACTCAAGCTCAAGTAAGAATGATCTTTCTCCTTCCTTGTTATTCCTGTCTACTTAACAGCCTTCCAGCTCCTCACTTATTCCCTAACACTCAGACTTTTTGTTACCAGCAGCTCCCATACCTTTACATCCTCATTGCAATGCTGACCAATCCCATATGTAGCAGTGGCGTGAGAGAGCTCATCAAATTATAAGGGGATTCTTCTGATCACCCTAAGGTCAGAGAGTCAGAGCTTAGAGTAGAATGATGTGTTCCCTAAGGACAGGCTAGAGATCAGAGAGCTGATAAATTAAGACTTTGAGGAGTTTTTCCTCCTATTTCTCAAAACATCCTAATATGTATTAGGCATTTGTACTAGGCATTTTCCAGTTTCAACTGCTCGACTTTGTTCTTTGGCTCCAGAGTTGTTGGGTTCCACTGTTTTGCTTAATTTTTACTAATATCCTCTTTCTGTTTTCCTCCACTAAACTCTCTTCTTTGACTTTTGGGTAAATGAGTCTATTTTCTACAATCCATCCTCTATCACCTTTACCACACTCATTTTTACTCTCGTCTCCCCTACCTCTCATTCCCGTTCCCAGATACCTGATCATTGAAAACTTCATCCCCCCTGAGGAGAAGAATAAGATCATGAATCGTCTTTACCTGGACTGTGAGGAGGAGCAGTGGAAGTTCCAGCCACTGGTGCCAGCTGGAGTGTAAGTATACCCTTAATCAGGAAGCAGAGTTGGGACTCTATGGGCCCATCTACTAGGCAGGGTCAAGAGGCCTGAGTCTTGATCGAAGAGAAAGGTAGTGCTATCTGTGGCCCAGATTCTTATTAGAAGGCTGGTTTTTCCAAATTCAGAAATAGAGAATCTCTATGAGGGGAGTTGATAAATAAAAGGAAAGAATTGGACTGTGTGGTAAGTAGATAGGTCCCTGGAAGACTCAGGTTAAAATTCTGCCTTGGACACTCATTAGCTTTTTGAAGTTGAGTGATCATTTAACCTTCCTATGCCTCAGTTTCCTCAAATGTAAAATGAGGGAATTAGCCTCTAAGTTTTGGTTTTGTTGTTGAGAACAACAAAAAGAACAACAAAAACTAGGAAGTTCTGTGATCCTTTGCGTTCCAAAAAAAAAAAAAATGAGGTGTCAGGGCAGCTAGGTGGTGCAGTGAATAGATCACCGGCCCTGGAGTCAGGAGTACCTACCTGGGTTCAAATCCGACCTCAGACACTTGATAATTACCTAGCCATGTGGCCTTGGGTAAGCCACTTAACCCCATTGCCTTGAAAAATCTAAAAAAAAAAAAATTTTTTTTTAAATGATGCGTCTTAAAAAACCAGTACTGTTGAGGAAAGAAGGTGACCTGCGAGGAGGTGAAAATACCAACTCTTCTGATAGAGCTTTTCTTTTTAATATAGAGGAGAGATTTGACAGTCATACCTTTCTTCATTCTTCAGGTATAAATTCCTGTGACTTGGGTGTGGAGCTCCCTCTGCTGGTGATAATATAAAACACCTCCCTATTTGTGTTAGACAGAAGACCACACCCAGTCTTGTTACAATGCCAAGGAATTGATAATTCACATTCAAAGGTCTGCTTAAAGAAGTCCAGAAACTATCTGGACTCAGCCTCAGAAAGGACCAGGTCTTTGGGTAGGCAATGTGAGCAGTCACCTAGAGGGCAATAATGAAGGACACATTTTTAAAAATTGTATTGATACCTTGTTTTTATATTTCCTTCATTTTCTACCATAGCTATCCCTCTTGACAAAAAGTAGAAAAAGAGATTTTGAAAAATCTATTCAGCAAAATTATATAAGATAGCAATTGAGTGTTCATCACCCAGAGTCTGAGCTCTCAGCGTCATTTTTAAATATCACTTTAAGAGCACATGGTTTATACCTGAAAAGAACCTTAGAGACATTCCAATCCAACCCCTTTATAGATGAGGAAATTGAGACCCAGAGAAAACCAGCAACTTGTCCAAAATCAAATGTGTCTAGTCTTTTGTCAACAAATCCCTTGTTCTTTCCACTAGAGCATGCTAGTTCTTCAGTAATTCAAGTATCCCTATTTTCACTGGTGTGAATATGTCTTCTACATAGGTCTCAGTCCCTTCCTGACTTAGTTTTTTATAAACTCACATTTTTAATGCCAGAAAATGCCATTGCCCACAGTGTATGATGCAAATTCATATGTGATATGACTAAATTCAAAACCTCCAAAGGATAGGGTAGGGAGGAATAAATATCTTCAAAACTCACCTAGGGTGCATAATTGCTTTGTCATTACTTTGCTAGAGAGACACAACCACCAATGAGATACTGAGGAAAGAAAGCTGAATTTTGAGTCAGAGAATGTGAGTTTACCAGCTCTGCTGTATACTAGCTGGATAACTGGGCAAATCACTTTACCTCTCTGGTTCTTTGTGGCTCTGTGACTCTGTTTGAAAAGGGGGGGAAAAGGAGCATAAACTAGCTAGCTTCTGAGGTTCCTCTGAGCTTTATATCTTTGAGCATCTCCAGATCTGACCTCAGAATCCCTGACATTGGTATAGAAAGAGAATGAGTGAGAGGCATTGTCACCTTCTCAGTTGATTCTATGAATAGGGTTGAGAAGAGTCAACTCCTTCATTTAATCAATCTAAGGTGATGACCTTGACCTTGATCAGAATTAAAGTAACTGCTAGGAAGTGTTATCTTTCTTTTTTTCTTTTTTTTTTTTTTTTTTGGTAAATTCAGTTTCTTAATTCCCTGATATTTAGGTATGCTGCCACCAGATGGTGGTAGGATGCCTTGCTCACATAAGTTACAGTAGGTGGGTGCTTTTTTTGAGATTCATAATGGTATTTCAGAATCACAAATAGTTGCTAACTAAATAATCAGAATTATAAATGAAAAGGTGGAAGAGACCCTAGAAGTTTAATTCCCAGATTTACAACCAGTTTTATTAGTAGCAAGATTATTAATTTTTAAAAAGCTAAACTGAAAAAGTAAACATCTTAAAACAGGATTTTTAGAACAGTTTTTGGAAAAAGGAATTAGATTTCTTAGGTCATAATTAAATATATTTACTTACTCTGGATTACCATTCCTAGTACTTTTTTCTCTTTTATTCATAGGATCATAGATTTTCAGTTGAAAAGCATCTAGTTCAATTTTTTCATTGTATTATTGATGAAAGTGAGACCCAGAAAGTGAGACCTGCACAGATTGTATCCAAACTCAGGGTTTTGGACCCAAAGTCAGTACTTCTTCCTCTGTGCCCCACTGTAGCTTGGCTTTTTTTCTTACCTCATATAAGATAATCTATCTGAAGAACTTTGCAAAAACCACTAAATAAATGAGTTGTTGTTGTTGTTATTATTATTATTATTATTATTATTATTATTATTATTATTGCCCTTAGCTTTGAAAAGATATTTGATTGCAATATAAAAAGTTCTAGAAGGGTTATCAGGAGATTTAACAAGCTGTGTGAACTTGAGACAATAATTTCATTTCTCTGGACCTCAGTTTTCTCAACTAAAAAATGAGGAAGTTGAACTAGATGACCTATAAAGTTCCTTTCAATTGCAGCACTCTTTGATTCTACTTCACTTTCTAAAAGTTCCTCATAGAAACACGTCAGTCATCTCCAGCTTTGAGTCTAACAACATGGAGAGTCTCAGAGCTGGAAGGAAACTTCAAGATCATTTATTCCAACGCATACCTGAATTAAAATCCCCTCCGTGACTTCACTAACCAGCAGTTATCTAGCTGCTGCCCAGGACCTCTGGGAGATGAGAAAGGGAAGGGCATCCTAAGGAGTCCCTTCCATTTATAATAGCTTTAATTATATCAGACTACTTCTCTGTAACTTCTATGCATTGTTCCTGGCTTTATCTATATCTGGAGTATACAGAATGAATCTTATCCCTTTTCTCTATGTTTTCACATACTTGAAGATAACTAGAATATTCTCCCTAAGTATTCTCTTCTTCTGACTAAACATTCCCATTTTCTTCAACTGATTCTCAAAATATAAAGTCCTCTTTCCATTCTGATCACCTTCCCCTGCACATACAGCTTATCAATGTTCTTCTTAAAAGGTGATACCTAGAACTAAATGCAAAATTCCAAACGGACCAGGACCATGTAAGGCAGGAATATCACCTTTCCTCTTGAATTCAAATATAAGGCTTTGTTTACATTTATACCTACTAAATTTATTCAATTCCCATTTTTTAAATTTGTATACCATGAAGTACTGGGAATACAAGGTAAAAATGAAGTAGTGTCTAGCCTCAAGAAGCTTATAGTCTATCAGGACACACACACACATATCTATAAATACAGACATGTGTGTATATATATGTATATATACATATATATATACATAAATCATATTTACATGTATAAATGTAGGTATAGATGTAGATGAGCAAATGCTAAGTGTACAAAAAGATAATACAAAGCAGTTTCAAGGAGAAACTGTTAGTGACTAGGAGGAATCAAGAAGAGCCTGATAAAGGAGACAGCACCTGGAATTTGATCTTGAAGAAAGTTAGGGATGCTAAAAGGTCAATGTGAGGATGTGTTATGTTCCAGACACTGGAGCACAGAAATGAGAAGTTGAATATTATGTAAATAGTATTTTTTGAATTACATATAAAGATAATTTTCAACATTTATTTTTTGAAAGATTTTGAGTTCCAAATTTTTGTCCCTCCTTCCCTTTCCTCCCTCTTCCCCAAGACAGCAATGTTACATAGGTTATTTATATACATATATATGTATATAAAACCATATAAAACATTAGACATTTTGTGAAAGAAGAAACAGAATAAAAGGGAAAAAACACAAAACAAACAAAGTGAAAATAGTATGCTTTGATCCTCATTCAGATTCCATCAGATTTTTCCTCTGGTTATATGTAGCATTTTCTATGTGTATTTTAGAATTGTCATGAATCAGAAACTTGAATATCATGTATAAAGAACAGCTAGCAGGTTAGTTTGACTGGAATAGAGAGTATGTGAAAAAGGAATAACATGCAGAAAATTAGAAAGGTGAGTGGGAAGGAGCTAGATAGTATTTTTTTGTTTTTTTTTTCAAGTCAGCGGGGTTAAGTGACTTGCCCAAGGTCACACAGATAGGTAATTATTATTATGTGTCTGAGGCCAGATTTGAACTCAGGTACTCCTGACTCTAGGGCTGGTGCTCTATCCACTGTGCCACCTAGCCACCTCTAGCTAGATTGTATTAATAGAAGACTATGAATAATAGATTTTATCCTAGAGGTAATAGAAGGCCAATGAAGATTTTTGATTAGAGGAGTGAAGTATTCAGATCTGTGTTTCCAAAATATCATTTTGTGTAAGAAAGACTAGAAAAAGGACACACAGTAAGCAGGAAATCTAGTCCAGATGCTATAATCCACTCCAGAAGAAATAAAGACCTGACCTAGAGCAGAGGCTATATAAATGGAGAGAAGAAGATAGATGCATGAGATGATTCAGATATGGATTCTACAAAATTTGGCAACTGATTAGATATAGCTGTAGAAGAAAAAAAGAGGAGGAGGAAGAGAAAAGCATTACTTAAAGGTTAGGAATCTGGTTGACTGAAAGCATGGTGAAACCATTAATATAAAGAGAAAAGTTTAGAGAATTGAATGAGGAAAAATTTAATGAATTCTGTTTTGCATGTGTTGAGTGTGAGATATTTATGGGACATCCAAGTGGATATGTCTAGCAGACAGTAATGCAGGGCTAAAGTTCAGAAAAAAATCAGAATCACATATATGGATTGGGAGTCATTTGCAAGAAATGTTAAAAAACCCCTAGGAGCTAATGAGATCATTAGAGACTTAAAAGACAGAGACTTGAATGATGCCCATACTTTGTGGGCAAGAAAATATGATTGGAGGCTCTTGATAATGTTTGTTGATTTTTTTAATTGATTAGTAAAGGAGATAGAGAAGAATGAGTTAAAAAGGTAAGAGGAGAACCAAGAGAGAGAACACTACAGAAGCTAAAGAAGGAGAGAGCTTTTCAGGGAATGGGGTGGTTGACAGTTTCAGGAGAGAGTTAAGGGTTGTTGGTATAGAATTTCCCATACAAAATTATTTGGTTTTGCATAATTGTTCTTTCATACTTAGCCTTCAATCACTGAATGGATGATGCCTCAGAAAAACTGAGACCTAAGAAAGACCTTAGCTTAAAAAGGAAGAAGTCTTCCACTGCATCTGGTGCCAGTGCCAGTTGCCCTAACTTATGTCTTCCCAGATGACCTGAAGGAGAGAATGAGGCTCATGTCTCTGCATAGTTTTGTCTCATTAAGTCCAATTCACTTGCAAGTCAAGCCATCACTCTCCTGATGTCTTTGGTCCTTCAAGAATGAAAAACAATTACAATCTTTGTTAAAAGGGAGCATTTGATGCTGGTGTGAATATGGAGGTTGGGAGGAGGGGTCTATCCAAAAATGATTGCAGTGTAAAAAACAAAGACATGAATTGTTGGAAGGAACTTAGTGGAGGGGGAGAAAAGCTCTGTTGAGAGGTCAGATAGAATGAGGACTGAGAAAAGGTCATTGGAATTGGTAGTTAAGAGCCTCCTAGTTACCTTGGTACAGTTGTGAGCTGAGGTCAAAAGTCAGCTTGCAGGGGATTGAGAAGCAAGTGGAGGTGAGGAGCTATAAACTGGAAAAACAAACACCCTTTCTAGGAGTTTGGTTTTGAAAAAGAGAAGCTCTAGATTATAATAGATTAGGTCCTTCTTGCCTACTGAAACCTTTGGGGATGCTGACTCTCTCTCTTATGTATGTGTAGGATGCCATCTTACACAGCCTGCTTTAAGGAGTTAATTTGCCAGAAATTTCAGCTCTGCTTAAGTCATATCACCTCTTCTGCAGATGTACAGGAAATGACTGCTGGGAATCAGAAACCCCCAGACATTTCCTTGACCAATCCTGGAGACCTGTCTACCTTACATTACCTGTGTTGTTTGTTTGGGGTTTTTCCATTTCTTAAAGAAGCCACCCCTGAACTTCTAGAATCCAATTTAAATTTATAGGCTATGCTAACATTTATTCCCCAAGGCTGTACTGATTTCTCTTAGCAAATCCCTTAGCAAGTGCTGATTTGGGTTTGTGGTACTAGAAAAATTATATCTTTCGTCATCCATTTTACTAATTTTGGAATCTGTCACCTTCAATAACCTTGTATTATATTAGATGTGTCCTTAGGCATAACTGGTTTAGTATGGTTACAGATTAATGTTTAACAATGTGTCTATGAACAGAAAATATTCAAGATAAAAGTATAGGGGTAAAAGATATAAAAATAAATAGGATGAATCAAAAGGGGAAAGAAATACTTCTCTTTATTATATTTGACTTTAAGTTAGTTGAAACGTATGTATTAAGTAATTACTATATGTAAGACACTGGGAACAGTGTCTTACATATTATCACCTGTATTACTGGAGGAATACATGAACTCAAATAATTAAATGCACAGTCAATAAGCATTTATTAACTGTCTATCACGTGCCAGACTCTATACTAGCCACAGAGACTAAAACAGTTTCAGTCTTCTAAGACATATTACATATGCTTCTTTGGGGGGGGGGGGGAATATGATTTCATTGGTGTAAGACTTCTGAAGAAAAACTACCACTGCCAAGACAGACTTATCATTTGTAGTCTTGAAAGGTGATAATTATTCCCTGTAACAATGAAAAATTTAACAAGTTGTTAGTTGCTGAATCTGAAAAAATTCATCTCCCAGTGATAGCCACATAGTGAATTAGAAAATCACATGTTTCTTTTTTTATTAATGTATCGACACATTAAAATCAGAAACTCCATTTTAATCTGGTTTGGGCCATTCTGATATTGAGTCTTCCCGAACTAAAGAACATAAGTACTGATACATTAGTCTTTTCCCTAATAGAACCTGCTACAATTTGTTCTTTGCTGATACAAATATATCATAAAGTGCTTACATAAAATCAGAGCTCCTAGTCTGTATCTTTCATTTTATGACTGAAGAAACTGAGGCCCTAACAATGTATGTGACTTGCCCATATAAAGGGAATAATTTTCAAATAAATTTGAACCAGAGAGATACCAATTCCATATTTCAACTATAATACATAAATTATCCCATTTGTCCCCAATGACATCCCTATGAGATAAATGCTTTCATTTTCCCTTTTTTAATAGAAGAAACTCAAACTTAGAGTTGCAGGAAAAAGAGTCATCTGAGGTAGTGGCTGATAACCAGTAAATACAGGAAAAAGGAGCTAAAAACCCAGGTTTTTTTTTTCATTCCAATTAATTAGGATTAACCACTCAAAAAAATTTTTTTCCTTCTATGGAAGAGCTTCAGGCTGAAGAATTATTGCATGTTGTTAGTGCAAATGTTATGCCAACAAGAACTGATCATTTCATTTAAGGGTGAAAAAGAAAGATAGCATTCAAAAATATATACTTTGTTTAAGTAGGATTTTCTTAGTTGAGAGATGGTTTCATATGATTTAGTTCCGAAAATCATCCTGTGATGTAGCTAGTGCATGTTTTATTATTGCCATTTCACAAATGAGACAACCAAGTCTGAGGGAGATGTAGCAGCTTGAGAGTCAGGGCTCAGATCCAATTCTATTAACTCCAAGTTTTATATCTTTGTGGGGGAATTTGGGTGTTCTGGAAAGGATGAGGTTCAGAGACTTGCCCACAGTCACACATAATTAGTTTAGTGTCTGAGGCAGAACTTGAGCCAGGTCTTCTTGATCTTAAGCCCCGCATTTTATTATCTACACTATCCCTTGCTGCCTCTTATGATTGATTTACTTTTTGGTTTTTGTTTTGGGGAGCAGGGGGTGTTGGGAAGCAGTTGAGGTTAATTGATTTTCCCAGGGTCACCTAACTAATAATTGCCTGAGGTCGGATTTAAACTCCTGACTCCAGGGCTGGAACTCTATCCACTGTGCCACCTAGCTGCTCACTCACAACTGGTTTATAAAAAACTTTATATATTTGATCTGTACAACAGGTCTATGAAGTAGGTGCTCTTATCTCCATTTGACAAATGAGGAAACTCAGGTTTATCCCATACTGTTTGTTTTCTAGCACATCAGCTTCCTAGAATTATCTTCCTACCTTTGTTTCTAAGCATCTGTCCCTTCCCATCTTTTATCTGTATTTCTCACACACAGTAAACCTGATATGTCCTGATGGCAGATGCTTCTTCAGGTAGCTCTGCTTCTTGTTGTTCAGTCATTTTCATTGGTATCTAACTCTTCATGACCCCTTTTGGGATTTTCTTGGCAGAGATACTACAGTGATCCCCATTTTCTTCTTCAGCTCATTTTATAGATGAGGAAACTGAAGCAAACAGGATAAAGAGACTTGCTCAGAATCACATAGCCATTTTTCAAAGTGTCTACTCTAACCTTTTATCAGGTGTTTACCATGGCACTACAATGATCTTATTATAAAACTACTCAGGAATTCCATTTAAAACCATTTTCAGCCATGATTTAAAAAAATATAAAGAGTTGTGGTCTTCCAAAAGATGAGCTGGGTTCAAATTTCTGCTCTTCTTAGTTGTGTGACTTTGAGCAACTCACTTAACTTTGTTAGGTCACAGTTTTATTAGTAAAACAGGGTAGGATAAACTAAATCAACCAAAATTAAATTAAAAAAGACAGGAAGCATTTAGTATACAAAAGGATGCCTTTGGGCCAAATATTGACTTAGAGAACTACATATGTTTATGTATTCCTCTTTTATATTATTATTGTTATTATTATTAATAATAATCATAATACAGCAACACACTAAAATCAGCTAGGAACTACTTTTTCATCTGTATTGGATTATACAGGGGAGTGTCATGGACCATATGCAACCCTGGGCTTGGGTGTATCTAACACCTCTCTCTGAACTAGATGATATCCTAGGATGCTTCCAACTCTATAATCCTGTAAATATTTTAATTCATGTAACATTTTATTTGAACAATTTCTTTTGATGTATTTTCCTTTAAAATAATGGTAATATAATATTTTTAGCTGTAACACATTTGGCACTTTCTCTAACTCTCTAGATATCAACTACAGGCATGGCCCTTAGCCCTTATACTACCACTGACCCTTCAGGGTATTTTCAGATCTCACCTAGATCTATCTCTACAACTACTTCCACCCTCCAAAGTGACTTCTGAGCAAACTTCCTTCAAGATATTAAAGAGACTCTAGCCATTGTCACTGAAAAGTGTACCTGGAATGGAATTTGAACAGAAAGTACAGCTAGTTTCATTATAAAGGCAAAAGTAAATGGCCATGAATGACCCTTCCATCCCTTGGATAACCACAGGAAAGGAAATACCATTTATTAAGGAGTTACCATGTGCCAATCACTATGCTAAGCACTTTACAAATATTATCTTATTTGATCCCCACAGCTGTGGAAGGCTTATTAAAATTATCCCCATTTTACTGTTGAGGTAACTGAGATGGAGTTAGGCTACTTGCTCAGAGTCACACAGCTAGTAAATGTCCAAAGTCAGATTTGAACTTGTCTTTCCTGCTCTTGACCTAAGACACAGTGCCAACCAACTTCCTTGTCATCCTAAATCCCTAAGAACTGTCCCTAGATGTCTTCACAGATCAATGTGAAACAAAAGGGACCTAGAAGAGAAGTATTTATAAGATCTTGTTGAGAGGAAGCAAGAAAATGAGATAGAGCAGGGAATCTTCAGGTAAAACGGAGAACAACTTTGATGAGAAATGTTAATATTACTTTGTTATAAATGCATATTTTTAACATCAGAAATTCTGTTTTCCATGGCACAGGTGTTTATTTTGTGAGAAGTTAACATGCATATGTCACTGTGAATTTGTAATTCATTCAGCAAACCTGGGAGTCATAGAGCTAATTAAGGAGCTATCATATGCTAGGTGGTGCTGAGGATATACAAAGATGAAAAACAACATTCCCTGCTTTTGATGGGCTTATGATTTCAATGCACATGTTATTTGATAAATAGTATACAATCCAGTCTAATTCAACAAAGTGATTGAAAAAGATAAGAGAAAGAAGAGAGGGGTTGGAGGTGAATCTGGGAAAGCATTTAATCATGGAGAATGATCACAAAGGAAGAAAAAAGTTGGAGGGTTTTTTTAGGTTTTTGCAAGACAGTGGGGTTATATGGCTTGCCCAAGGCCACACATCTAGGTAATTATTAAGTGTCTGAGGCCACATTTGAATTCAGGTACTCCTGACTCCAGGTGTGGTGCTCTATCCACTATGCCACCTAGACACCCCAGAAGAAAAAAGTTTTAACAGATTAGGAGGAAGTGTGTTCTAAGTATGGTGGTGATCTGTGCAAACACATAGAAGTGAAAGAACATGGGATAGGATGGAACAACAGCTATAAATCCAAATTGGATGGTACTAAGAATGTGAAATAATGATGGAAAGATAAATTGAAACTAGATTGTGCAGGATTTTTAATGCTAGATTAAGGAATTTTTATTTTATTTGTCAGGGAATAAATAGGGAGCCACTGAAGATTTTCAGGTAGGGGAATGAATGCTCAAGGTCTGTGTAGTTTTCAAACCTTGCCTAAGGTATGCAAATGACTGATTCTGTCACTGGATTAGACATTTAGATGAATGGAACAAATTGAGAAATGGGGTTTGGCCCACAGAAGATAATGAATGCTGGAAGTAACAAATGTGAACAAGGGCAAACTAGGAAAAAGTCTGAATTTGCATTGCTGGTTGCAAGTGAAGGATCTAGGCAAGAACATTTAAAACCATCTCTAGTCATGATTTGATCTAATGGAAAGAATCCTGGTCCTTTCAAAGAATCAGACCAACAGGTTCAAAGCTCTGCTCTGCCTCCATTCTTGGGTGGCTTTGGGCAAGTCACAGTTTTCTTATGAGTAAAACAAGAGGTGAGATAAACTGATCAGTTTCAAATAGAGATTAGGATTACATAAGGATCTCTGAGGACCACATATTGACGTAGAAAATGATGTATTATACAAACATATATATATATATTTTTAAATAATTAACACATTAAGGGGCAGCTAGGTGGTGCAGTGGATAGAACACCAGCCGTGGAGTCAGGAGTACCTGAGTTCAAATCCGGCCTCAGACACTTAATAATTACCTAGCTGTGTGGCCTTGGGCAAGCCACTTAACCCCATTGCCTTGCAAAAAAAAAAAAACTAAAAGAAAAATTAACACATTAAAGTCAAATTCTGCTCTTCTTTCTTTCTTGTGTGATGTGGGGCAAGTCACCCTTGTTAGGTCACACTTTTCTTATTAGTAAAATATGGTATGGGATTAAACTGAGTAGTGTCAAATAGATGTTAGGATTATATGGGGATTTGTGTAGACTTCATATTGCCTTAGAAAATGACATATATTTATATTTATTTTTTAAATTGACACATTAAAGTCAATTCTCTGCTCTTCCTCTTTTCTTGTGTGACTGGGGTTGTCACTTAACCTCCTTAGGTCATCTTTTCTTTAGCAAAACAGAGGATGGGATGAATTGATCAGTTTCAAACAGAGAGTATGATTATGTGAAGATCCCTGCAGGCCACATATTGACTTAGAATATATATTCTTAAAATACATTTTTTTTTCTCTTTTTTAATACACTAAAGTCAAGTCTCTGCTCTGCCTCCTTTCTTGTATGACTTTGGGCAAGTTACTTAACCTCATTAGGTCACAGTGTTGTTTTTTAGTTTTTTGTGGGGTTAAGTGGCTTGCCCAAGGCCACACAGCTAGGTAATTATTAAGTGTCCGAGGCCGGATTTGAACCCAGGTACTCCTGACTCCAGGGCCGGTGTTCTATCCACTGTGCTGTGCCCCCTAGCCACCCCCAGTTTTATTAGTTCAATAGTTCGCAGGATAAACCGATCAGTTTCAAACAGAGATTGGGATTACATAAGGATTCCTGTGGGCCACATGTTGATTAGACAATGACATATATTTATATATATTGCTTTTTTTTGAAATTTAAATTAACACGTTAAAGGTGGATAAAAATCCCGTTTTATTCTGGTTCTGGATCACACTATGAAGTGTTGCTGGCCACATGCAGCCCCAGTCCTTATTTTGACACCTCTTAATTAGGAGAAAAGTGAAAGGGTACTGAGAGCTGAATGACAGCTTGGATGGTAAACATTCAGAGATAGGTGAAGGGAAGGGGTAGCAATGGTGAGAGATAGTCTGTAATGGGACAATCCTTGATTACTGAGATGGAGCTCAAGGGATGAGCTTAAGTGTTAATAAGGATTAAAGGATCACTTGGAGCTAGAAAGTACCTTAGACACCTATTCTAACTCTTTTATTGTATAAGTAAGGGAACTGAGATTCGTATAGATAAAGTAACCTGCTTGGATCACAGAATTACTGAGGATGAGAAGTAAAACTTACACATTGGTCTTCCTGACTCCATCTCCAGCTCTCTAACCATTATGCAACACTGCTATCAAGATAGGGTCATGTGGGCCCTTGGAGTTCCTTGCTTATGTGGATATAACCAGAGCAATCTGGCCTCTAGAGTGAGAATGGAATGACCTCCATTCTGTGCAACAAGCCATAAGTCATACTCTTTGCTTAAATAAAGACAGCAGAGAATAGAACTGAGGTAAGAGAAATCAGCCAACACCGAGGTTTTTTTGGTAAGGCAGACTTCTCTGCATTCTCCCAGAATATCCCTGGCATCTTTCATTGGCTCATTCTACCAGCAGACACTTGACCTGCAGCACTGCTTACCCAATCGGATGATGTCATGAGACAGAAAAAACAGCACATTCCCAGCCCCCACCCCTCTTTCTGCCAAGAGTCTTGTGTCAATTTGCATGTCCTGAAGTTGACTTTCACACAACCATCCGGGTTGGCAGGCAGCTCTCCGGGGTCTCTCTCTATATTATCCTTAATTGCCCCCAAATTGTATGAGTCAACTGCCTGGTCCTACTTCTTGAGATCTCCCTGCTCTATCAAAGTCCACACTGACCCTTTGTCAATTCCTTTTCTGGTAATCTTTAGTTCACTCCAATACTTTACACTTGCCAGCCGATAATTATGATTCATTTTCTAAGGAGAGCTCCAGCAGTCAAACCTTCTTATCATTACCACCTGTTTTATTTATAATGTTAACTATAATACTTGGCATTTGTATTGTATTTTTTTTTTAAATCCAGGTGGTTGAAAGGATAAACTGTTGGACTTGGAGTCAGAAAGAACAGATGTTGAATTCTGCTTCAGACATTCTGACACTCGCTTTGTGACCCTGGACAAATAAGTCTCATTTTTTTCCCCATCTGTAAACTGGAAATAATAATAGTGACCACTTCACAAGACAATTAGGAGGATCAGATGAGATCACCTATGTAATGTGCTTTGCAAAACCTAAAACTCTAAAAATATGTTGTTGTTCAGTCATTTCAGTCATGTCCAATTCTTTGTGACCCTATTTGGGATTTTCTTTGCTATTTCCTTCTCTAGCTCTTTTTACAGATGAGAAAACTGAAATAAACAGGATTAAATAACTTGCCCAGGATCACATAGCTAGTAAGTGACTGAGTTTGGATTTAAATTTAGGTCTTCCTGATTTCCTTCTTCAGCTCTTTTAAGAGATGAGGAAACTAGCCTAGAAGGATTTGCATGAACTGATGATGAGTGAGATGAGCAGAACCAGAAAAGCATTGTACACTGTAACAGCAATATGGGTTGATAATCAATCTTAATCAACTTGCTCGTTGCTTTAGTGCAACCATCAGGGACAATTTTAGGGTATCTGCAATGGAGAATACCATCTGTATCCAAAGAAAGAATTATGAAGTTTAAACAAAGACCAAAGACTATTACCCTTAATTTAGAAAAGTTATTTTATTATATAATTTTGCTATCTCTTATATTTTGTTTTTTCTCAAGAATATGATTTCTCTGTCACATTCAATTTTGATCAGTTTATAGCATGGAAACAATGTGAAGACTATCAGACTGCCTTCTGGGGGGGAAAGGAAGTGAGATGGGGGGAATTGTAAAATTAAAAGAAAAATGATAGATGAGGAAACTGAAGTAAAAAGGATTAAATGACTTGCCCAGGATCACATAGTTAATAAGTGTCTGAAATCATATTTGAATTCAGTTCTTTCTGACTCTAGGTCTGACAGGCTATTCTGTGGCACTTAGCTGCCCTATCTAAATGTGAACTACTATTATCTTATTCTTTTCAGAATATTATCATATCTTTTGTTATATTTTCCCTTCAAAAATGTTATATGAATTTTGTAGGGGTGTACATGATGAGGGTGGAATTTTCTCATTTTACACAGGAGAAAACAGGCACATGGAGAATAAGGAACTTGCTCAAGAATATGACTAGTAAGTAATATAGTCAGGAATTGAATCCAGATTTCTGTCTTTAAGTCTGTGACTCAATATTCAGGAAATGATGAGTGCAAATGAATAACTTTTCCCTCAACAAACTTTTATTAAGCACCTATTATAAATAAGGTGTTATGCAAGACACAAGGCGATACAGGATATGCAAAGTTTTTTTTTTAATTGCTAAAATTTTCATGTTTTTTACATCCCTATATCAATGGTAATTATTTTGGTATACAGAAAAAAATTTTATTGATAATTTCCCATTTTCTTTTTTTATTAAAGATATTGAGTTTTACAATTTCCCCCCCCTCCAATCTTACTTCTCTCCCCCCACCACCCCATGGAAAGCAATCTGTCAGTCTTTACTTTGTTTCCATGTTGTACATTGATCCAAATTGAGTTTGATGAGAGAGAAATCAGGATATGCAATGTTTTAAAAAATGGCATGGACCCTTCCCTTAAGGAGTTTCTATTCTAAGGGAAAATGTGAAAAGTATGAAGATAAATGTAGTGCCTGAGGCATTTCCCCCCACTCATGGTGGTCCCCTAAAAAAAGCTATCTCAGATTCAATGTATTCTGTGAGTTTATATCAACTAAAACCATGGCTCATCAGCCCTCATTGATGTATATATATTTAATCATCAAACTGAGAGCACACTTAGTTCAAAGCAAAGGCATTTAATGAAATAGTATAGTAGAAAGACAGAAATAAACAATTTTCCTCCTAAGTCTCAGGCACTCTCTTTCATAGCTAGCTATGCATACCAGCAGTAGGAAGGAATGACACACAGGACTGAAATAGAGAAATATATATAGATATAGATATATAGATATATGACTGGAAACCTGGACACACCTATACCCACACAGAATATATGTTTGACCACGATGTTCACTTAGAGAGATGGACATAGAGGGAACACAAGTGGCCAGGGGACACTCCAGTGGCATAGGACCTTTGATATCTTCTAGTAACATCCTCATCCTGCCCTGCTGGACTGGTCTTTGCTGGAGGAGCTGGCACTTGCCTACTAGCAATGTGATGTCAGGACTTCTCTCTGCTTCTGTCTTCAGCAGAAATTCTTAGCTATAGAAATATCTCTTCTTTATGAGAAAATGGGTTTTGCCATACTATTAGTTACAAGCTAGAAGTTTTTGTATGACTATTTCAAAAGAACTGCTGCCTTCACTTTAACCATACAACCAGCAACTACCCCAAGGAAAAAACCTTTCTCAGCATTTTTCCCTTAGGAGTTGTTTATCTATTCTCTTTCAGACTCTTGGCTAGAAAGTTTCTATATCCTCAGCAGGATATTTTTTTTCCCAGACATCAAGTCCATTAATTTTGGTTTGGGTTTTTTTGCGTTTTGTTTTTGTTTTTAGCTCCAAACCCTTTCCCCTCTTTTATGTAGGTGAAAGAGCTGGGGAAAGAGAGATAAAATTGAACTCAGTGAGCAAAGCTTTTGTCTCTCTTACCTGCCCAGTTACATGCTGAAGCTTTTATATAGATATAAATCAGTCAGAATCTGAAAGCTCTGTCATAAACATGATACCAGGTAAGAAGTGCTGAGGGCAGAGGAAGAGATCAAGACAAAGTGTTCTAGGAAAATTTGAGGTAGGAGAAGACTTTCAGATGGGAATGAGATAGAGTGGGGGAAGGAGAGTGGGAAATCAAGAAAGGCAGCACAAAAGATGGAGCAAAACTGAGTCTGATTGTGTGCCCCAACTGCTTTCTGGTTTCTTCCTTTTCCTTCCTCATTTTTCTGCCCTTTTTTTTTCTTTTGCTTCTTCCTGTTATTTTCCCATCTTTTTCAGGGAATTAAGGCAGTATGTAATAAAAATTTACTCCCTTTCTGCAAAGGAAACAGATGTGTGCTCTCCCATGCCTTGAGGAATTTGTCTTTCTGTCCAGTTCTTTAGTAAAGTAGAATAGTAGGTAGAATGCTAAGCTTAGAGTCAGAAAGACCTAAATACTCCCTAAACTGTTTAGCTAACCTCTCTGAATTTCCAGTATCTCTCTAGGACTTAGATCAAAGTTATGGATGGATTGTCAAGTGCACTGGTAGAGGGCATTCCAACACCAGGCATTTTGTACACTAATAAAATCAAAGGAAGAGTCGTCATGGGCTTGATTACTAGCATAGTGCTTTCAGGGAATAGGGGTTTAATAATTGGCTTGTTGGATTAAAGTTGAAGATCAGAAAGATCTTTTCATTCTGTTTCATTCCTTCCAAGTCAAGTGAAAGTGCCTTTTCACTTCAAGATGGCAGCTGCTTGCAGTTTTCCCCTCAGTGCCAGCCAAAGAAGCAAAATACTTTCCCCAGTTGCTTCCGCTATTCACTCTTCCTGTCACTGCCCCAAATCCTTCAGAGGCAAAAGCCAAAGTCATCCATTACCCAAGTCTGTACTCCATGACCTATCTCAGTCAATGCCAAGAGATCAATGGGAGCTACCCAAGTGGTAGCCACCCTATTGGCGGAGACCAGAGCTCTTAGCACATGATTGGCTGGTCAGTAGTTGCATAATTTTCCATGACTTTCTCACTGCAGAAATAGAAGCATTGTCTATGCCTTTGGGGCTGCCTATTCAGTTACTTAAGGACTGCATAGCCAGTGATGAATAATCCAGGCCCGTTGCTTCTGGATCTTCTAGATGTCCACCTACTGTCTATTTCATTGCTAATCAGTATCATCTTTTAAAGGTAAACAAAGAGCATAGGATTTAGGGTAATGCCAAACTTTAAAATCACTATCACAGAGCTAGGTCAGTAAATACCCCAACTCTCATTTTTCATATGGGGAAAGTGAAGCCAATGGAGGTTAAGTGACAATCCTAAGGTCACAAAGATAGTAAGCCATCTAATCACCTTGTTTGGCAGAAAAGGAAACCAGAGATCTGAAGGGTAAGAGACTTTGCTAAGATCACAAAAGTATTAGATAGTAGAAACAAGATTGTCAGATTCTAAATCCAGTGCCCTTGCCATAGGCAGCAAAATGGCACAGTAACTGGAGAGTTAGACCTGGAGTTTAAGAAAACCTGAGTTCAAATCCTTAGTTGCTTCTTCTATTCACTCTTCCTGTTACTGCCCCAAATCCTTCAGAGGCAAGAGTCAAAGTCATCCATTACCCAAATCTGTACTACATGATCTATCTTGGTCAGTGCCAATTGATCATGACCCTAGGTAAGTTACTTAACTTCTGTCAACTTCATATTCCTTATCTATACAATTAGGATAAAAATTACATTTACCTCCCAAAGTCATTATAGCCCAAATGAGATATTTGAAAAAGTACTTTGTAAGCCAATAAGCTATTATTATTATTATTGTTATTAATAATAATATTAACATTATCAAATATTACTTTTAATTATTTCATCTATATCTTCCCAATAAATCTATAAGTTCTTTGAGGCCACTGACCACTTCTATGACCCCACTAAGCCTTTATATATAATTGTTGTTTAGTCATTTCTTGGTTGTGTCTGATTCTTCATTACCCCATTTGGGGTTTTCTTGGCACAGAAACTAGAGTGGATTATCATTCTTCTCTAGATCATTTTACAGATAAGGAAACTGAGGAAAAGAGGATTAAGTGACTTGCCCATGTCATACTGCTAGTAAATATCAGAGGTCATATTTGAACTCAGAAAGAGGTATCTTCTTGGCTATACATTGCACCACCCAGCTCCCCACATAGAAGGTCCCTAATTACTTGTTGAGTAATTGTCAATTGTTGAATTGAATTGAAGCTAGTTTGCTGTCAAAGATGTGGAAGTTGCAAGTTCTGCTTTCAATGACAAAAGATTCATCAAACCTCCCTTCATCTGTGTTTTCAGCAATATTAACTTAATGACTATTTAAGAATGTTGAGTGTCAGCTCCCAGAGAGCAATAACTGTTTCATTTTTTTTATCTGTTATCTTAACATTTAGAATAAGCACCTGGTAGGTGCTTATTGACTACTTGACAGCAGTGAGACCCCTCCCTAGGCTTCAAACCCACATCCTCCAAATCCAAGTTCTATGCTCTTTCTTCTCTGCCATAAAAAGGCAGCTTTACCAATAATATATTAGTTATTTGGTGAAAGATGGTGGAAGGAAGAGGGAAAGCTGGAGCTGTTTAAAGAGAACACTCAGGAGACATGATAACTGGCTTAATATGTTTGAAAAATTGTCATGAGTAAGAGGTTTCAAGTTCGACATTATAAAATAGAATCAGAAACATTTATAAAGAGAGAAATGTAAGCTTAAAAAAATTCCTTACAATGAGAGCAGTTCTGGGGCAGCTAGATGGCGCAGTGGATAGAGCACTGGCCCTGGAGTCAGGAGTACCTGAGTTCAAATCCAGCCTCAGACACTTATTAATTACCTAGCTGTGTGGCTTTGGGCAAGCCACTTAACCCCATTGCCTTGAAAAAACTAAAAAAAATAAATAAATAAGAGCAGTTCTTAGGTAAAATGGACTGCCTCAAGAGGTGAAAGGACCCTTCCTTGGAAGTCTTCAAAGAAATACTAGACAACTTAGTTACATTGCAAGAGATATAATTTTGGGGTGAGTGTCTCTTAATTCTAGATTCTATAATTTTGTAAATCTTTTGGCCTGTATGATATTGAATTTTTGTCACCTATGCTCTCCTGGATTCCCCCCTGTAGCTTGGAAAAGTGGGAATTGATGGTACATATGAAATTATTTGGACCAGGTTCAGATTAGTTCAAGTGGGCAACAAAATGAGCCTGCAGAAATGGAGGCCTGCTGGGCCCATTAATGATCACTCAATCCCTCATGATGTCACCATTCCTTTGTGCACACAGGAAACTCACTCTGATACCATCTCTCCCTTGCAGCAATAACAGCCAAATGAAGAAGCGGCCAACCTCAGCAGTGGGCTACAAGAGACCCATCAGTCAATATGCTCGGGTTGCCATGGCAATGGGATCCCACCCCAGATACAGGGTAAGAGATTAGGAAATGGAGGGGCTTGGAAAGATTTTCTGGGAAGGTATGACACTCAGTCGCCACTGACCACTTTATCCTACTCATTAGAATCAGGACTAGAGGCAGGGTACAGCAAAGAGAATTTTGAACAGGCGGGAGGACCTTAGAGTTAGTCCAAGTTCCTCGTTTTATGAATGAGGTCACTGAGCCCAAAGAAGGGAAATGATTGACCCAAAATTATACAGGTAATAGAGCTAGGATTTGAACCCAGGACTTATGATGCCAAATCCAGAGCTATTTTCATTATTTCCATTTTAGGAAAAGGGATATTTATCAAGCCTAGTTCTCATAGATGATATTTTGTTGTTATTGTTGTTTTACACCTTAGGGCTGACTAAGTTGGCAGGAATACTGAGAGACTACAAAATTTGCCCAAAGTCATGTAGCTAGTTTGTGTCAGAGGCACGATTAGAACCCAAGACTTCTTAACTTTGAGGCTGGATTTTTATCCACTAGGCAATGCTGCCTCTTGTATATATTTTCATGCTTGGAAATTATATCCTTCGCGAAACATAGGAATTTATTTTATGATTTGCTACCTAGGTGACCATGAAGGCTTTAGGCTTCAGCTTAACAGTAACATATGGATGTGTACACTTTTTTAAAAATCCAATAATCAGCTGGGCATTGTGGCATATCCTATAATTCCCACTCTCTGGGTTGTTGAAGCTGGTAGATCTCTTGGGCTTGGGAGTTCTGAGCCGCAATGAATAAATTCAATTGGGAGTCCTATATGGCAACAAATGGGTGAGCCCCTGGGAGCAAAAGGCCACCAGGTTCCTAAGTAGGGGCAAACTAGCCTAGATCAGAAGCAGAGCAGGTCAAAGCTCTCAAGCCAATCAGAGGAAGATGTAGCCTGTTAATAGTACCTGTATTGCCAGCCCAAGATAGAAAATTCAGTCTAAAAAATTAATTCAATACATATTTAACTAACATTTTTTAATATTATGTCACTTCTCAATGACTTCTCCAATGCCCACTAGAACCCTGTCTCACAACAAAAAAATATAGCTAAGGAAAACAAACCAATGCATTGGCCATGTCTGACAATGCAGGGCCTGGCTTTAGATTCGGGAATATAATATTCAGACCTTGCTGAGGCAGCACAACTGCCTTATCTCAGGTCTGTTCATTGCCACCCTCATCAGTCAGTATTAACTGTGGACAGGAAAAGCATATCTTTGCTCATATCTGGTTTTGCTTTCTTGGGAACAGGCAGAGAATATCCTATTCCTGGAACTAGATGTGTCCCCTCCAGCTGTCTTTGAGGTTGAATTCTCTCATGACCAAGAACAAGATCCCCGGGCACTACACATGGAAAGGCTTATGCGTCTGGACAGCTTCCTTGAAAGACCTTCCACCTCTAAAGTTCGAAAGTCCAGGTCCTGGTCAGTATATCAAAAGGCTGAGGTGGGGGGTGGGGTGAAGTTGATCTAAGGAATAGGAGGACCCAATGGTCTATTGGGAGGTACAAATTCTGAGTATATTAGACAAGGGACACATTGATGGTGAGTAAGGTAAAAGAAAATTAGGAATAGGCTAAATCTACCTGATATGTTTCCTCTCTTCTTTTCCACCTTCCCACCCACTCTTCCCACCAGGTGCCAGAGTCCTCAAGTACTGCCCTCTTCCACCTCGCATGTCCCACTGGCCTCCAGTTCTCTGCATTCCTCTACGATGCTGGCCCATGAGTGACAGCCTCCAAGAACCACAGTTTTTGGCCCCACAGACTCTGGGGATATGGGCCGCCAGCCTTGAATCATCTCATCTGCGGCTTTGTATGTGTGCGTGTGCGTGTGCGTGTGCGTGTGTGTGTGTGTGTGTAGGTGAGAATCTAGCAGACTCCCCCTGCCTTCAGTTGTTAGCCTCCTTTATTTATTTAATGTTATTTATTCATGGAGCTCAGCTGGTATGGGGGAAATGACCTTCACTGAGGCCTCTGGGGCTGGCAGCAGTCACTGGGCAGCTTCCTTTCCCTCTTGCCAGTACTTCTCAGATGGGCCTCAGGCCAGTGTCCATATCGACTGTCTCTTGAAGGGAAGGTGGCCAATGCCTAAGAAAAAGTGTTTTTTGCTATGCATCTCATGCCAAGGCTTCCATCTCCTCATTCCCTGTGGCACCACTAAGCAACTTTTGCTGGTGAAAAAAGGTTGGCTGTCCTGAGGAGGAGAAGAGCTTTCCCACAATGGTGGTTCCAGAAATCCTAACCAGGGAACCTTGAGGTGTTGCTGAGCTGCAGAGGCTGAAGTTTGAATTCTCTGGGGCCCAGGCAGCCTCTGTCTCAGCTTTTCTCTAGGACACTTCTAAGGACTCCATTAATCTCATTGCATCAGGTCACAATCCTTCAGTTTTGATGTGGAGTCCTGGTTCTCTACCAACTGTTTGCTTCATTCTCTCTTAATCCTTCACTTGGATTCTAGGACCAGGGCCGAGGAAGTCAGTTGTTACCCTTTACAAGAGTTCTAGCTCAAGTGAAGGCCTTTGGGGGCAGGGGACAGCATCTAATTCTCCATATCTGAGATACCGTGTCTTGCCATGGCTACTGAGGGAACCCAAGCTCTAAGCTGCAGGAGGGATTTGCATCAACTGACTTTGAAAACAAAAGCTCTTTATAAAAGTGCTTCCCTCCATTTTTCAGCACAAGGATAGAGGATCCCAACTATCTTTACCAGCTTTGCTTAATGCTACTTATTGCTTCTGAATCCATGTTCCTGGGGATATTGCCTCCTTGGAAATGAACCAATCCTATTGCATCTGTAACATGTATTAGCCCCTAAAATAGTAATTCCCAGACCTTGTTATACTGGTCAATGGTGTCTCATTTTAGAAAATGTATAGAATTCTAAAAAAAACCCTTTCTTTGATTTTTTAATTCTAATTGACATTAATTTTTTAAATATACACTTGAGGAGGAATAGCAGAAATCATGAATAATCAAATAAATGTTTAGTGTCATGACCTCCAAAAGGTTGGGAATCACTAGTTTAGGGATATCCTCACGTCTGCCTCCATTCCTAGCCTCATCTAATTTCATTTGACTTCTTTTCATAAAAGCTTTCAGATTCTCTTGGTCATACCACTAACAGAATGGGGATACTCTTGGAGGAAACCTGAGGCCCCATACCAAATTGCATTTGATATGTTCTGGTGTGACACTGTTCCCTCACATAACCTTGCTCCCCAACCCCCAGATAAATGTACCCATGCACAGTTCCTATTCTTCTCTTAGCTCTAAACTTTGTCTTTCTTCTTTGGCTCTGAGGTATTTTCCCTTCAAGCTTCCCTAAAGGACCTTGTGGACCTTCTACCTAAGCTTGCTTCTGGTCCCAAGACCCTCTTCTTCAAGGGGAAACAGTTATGATATTGGAGCAGGAAAGGACTTGAATCAGAAAACTAAGCAGGAAGGTTGAACTTGGGCTGAGATGGCAACTGGCTGGAAGCTTCCCAGGGAGTCATGGGAGGTGAAGACCTATCTTCCTGACTTCACCTCTCAGCCTTGGAATAAGTTTTCTCTTTCGCTTGAGCTTTTGGAAGGTGGAAGAAACAGAGCTATTGTCATCATTTCATATTTGCTCAAGGATGGGGACCCTCTTTCTTCAATTGCCTTTGTTCACTATCTGGTCATTTGATCCCTCAGTCTTATAGCACAAATTCTGACTAACCCACTCCCAGGTCTAAGGTTCTGGATCTGAGGTCAAGAGAGGAGCTTTCCATATGCTTGACATGTGTGTGTGTGTGTGTGTGTGTGTGTGTGTGTGTGCCTCACTAAGGGGACTCTTCATACTCAATGTAAAATATCCTGGGGACAGGGCTGATGGGGGTGGCAAGGTTTCAGTCTTATCTTTTTTTCCTTCTAATGGATCAGACATTGGATTAACAAAGTACAGGCCTTGATTAGGACCAAATTTCTGTGCCTGTTGTTAATGGTATTTATTTAGAACTCCAGGGTTAACCGTATGATAGCCCTCTTGTCACTCAATACATATGAATATACAGGTCGTATTATAAATATATATATAGAAATATTATCCTCTATCCCCCCTGCTTAGGATGGAGGCCTCTTTGTTGAGCTGTTACGTGCCTACCATTTGGTGCGGCCAGCAAGCTGTCAGCCCTAGCCCTATTCAGATGAACAAAATCAACAATAAAGGAATGAGTATCATTACTGAGGCTGCTGCTTGTCTTCCCTCCTGCTTTGTTTCTTTTATTTTCTCTCTTCTTTTCTGCTTTCCTTCCCCTCCCTCTCCATTCTCTTTCCTTCTGATTTAGTAACTTGGAAATCCAATTCTGGTTCAGCTAGTAAGGAAAAGCACTTCCTGCTTGACTGTGAATTCTTAGATGGGAAGAGGTCAAAAAGGAAACCTGCTCAGTTCTCCATGGAACAGCCTATTGCCAAGTTCTCTATGGTCTGGAACATTTCCCTTAGTATAGGTGCTGATGCTCTAGTTCAGGGATCCACAATCAAGAGACTCACATCTATAGAGAGCCCTTAGAGTCTGAAGTAACAGATCTCTGGTCTAATGTTGCCACCAGACTTCTGCCATGTTCCCTTTTTCCCTTGGTTTTCTATACTTCTGGGGGAGGGGATCAAGCAAGAGATATAGCTACATCTCTTCAGCTCTGAAGAGGAAACTTTCTGTCAAGGCTCCTTCATTTACTTAGAAACTTGAATAGATGTTCTTAACTTTTTTGTGTTAAGGATGCCTTTGCCAGTCTGGTGAAGGTTCTTGGATCCCTTCCCAGAATGTTTTTAAATTACTAAGCTAAAATACAGAATTAAAAAGGAAACCTATACTGAGATAGTTTTCTAAAAGGCAAGATCACAGACACCATGTGAAGAATTCCAGGACTAGACCACTGATACACAGAAGCTGAGGGAATGGAAAGAACACTGACTGAGGAGGCCGAAGATCTGTGTTCAAATTCTACCACTGCCACTTACTATATTTGTATGACCTTCAACAAATTACTTAATCTTTATAGGTCTCATCTGTCAAATGAAAGGGCTAATGTAGATGTCCTCTTTCCAACTTTAGAACTATGGTCCTATGGTTATATAATTACCAATAACTGAACAAGAATTCTCTCAACCACATCCCAAGTGATTATTTAGATTTGTCTCAAGTCTACTCCAGCATTAGACAAATCTACTCTTTCTAATTTGCATCCAAACCACTTTGGATAACTGCCAACAAAGATTTTCCCCCTTTCAAGTAATATTTTGGCACCTCCTGTTTGGAGCTCCCATGGTTCTACCCTCTTAGCCAAACATAGCAGGTCAATTCTGTCTCACATCATGGTCCAAATACAGTAAGAATTAAAAATAGGTCTTCCTGAAAAGTTTAGAGATTTTATGCTCCAAGTGTAACTTAGGGAATGCATAGGTGTGGAAGTGGCGGGGGGGGGAAGATGTTATTGATGGTAGCTTTACAGCAAACCACTTTTTTGGGCTACTGTCTTTTCCTGGAGGGATTGACCTGACCCTTCACCTCCTGACCATCTTTGCCATCCTTAGCTCCAGGATCCAGGAGAACTGCTAAACCTGATCTGAAAGAATAAGACTGTGCCCTTGAAACAACTTTGAGAGGAGCTGTTAAAGACTTCATTCTATCCAATCCTATGATCTAGCAACTCAGCCTCATTTAAACCCAATTCATGGGCAACAAAAGATATGTTCAAAAAAAAGAAAGGATAAACAATTCAGTCCAGATCCTCCACTGCCCTCTCATCTTTCCTTCACTACACCCTCTACTATCCTTGCACATTTTAATTCTCTCCTCTTTCATTGTTAATCAATCTGTTTGAACCAGGAGTAGGTACTGTCTACCCTCTGCATTCATCATCTTTTGTTTAAACTTGTTGGTTCTTTGTTTTCAAAAAGAACCAATGGCTTCAGGAGGGTGATATCTTTTTTTTTAAAAGGAGAGTAATGTCTTAATTTGCAAGTGAACTGGATTTTAGTAGGGCAGGACAGTGCAAATCTCCCTCCCTCCTCCAGAATCATTGTAGTCCAGTGGCAAGAGATAGGTCAGATGGCCCTAGATGTTCATACCAAGGATACTATTGTTTCCATAGGCTTTTTTTGCTCACAATTTCCCTTTGTCTCACTACCAAAAGGCATTATTTTCCTTATTAAGGAGAAACCAAAGTTTTAAAAGGAAAGTGATTTATTCCACTTACTAAACTAGAGGCAAGAAAAAAATCCAAGGTTTTCTGAAACCCTCAAACTAGAGATCCAATTACATCAAATTTCCCTTTCTATTACAAAGGATATAGGTGAATTCCTGAAGCTTTATGTAGCAGGGATTGTGCAAAAATCGAGAGTTCAGCAAACACCGATTAATCACCTACTTTGTGAAAGACATTGTAGTTAATCTCCTTGCCAGTGTTCACTTAGTTTATAGAGTTATTTCCTATTTCCAGATTTAGCTGTGGCCAGGATCCTGACCTCTGCACTGTCACTTCCTTCTGTTTCTGAAAACGGTTGGGACTAGAATGTCCATAAAATTATATATCTAGAACTGGAGAATATTTCAGAGGTTATTTAGTTCAGCCTGGTATTTTTGTAGCCAAGAAAACCAGAGGTTGCTTAATTTATTCAAGGTCACATAGGTAATAGGAATAGAAGTAAGATTTGAACCCAGATCCTCTGTCTCCAACATCCGTGATCTTTCCACTGTACCATATTGTGCCTTTGGAATCTAGATGATATATCAATGTTATTGTAGAAGGATTGAATTCAGAAGATGATTGTCATTATTTTTACTGATATTTATATCACTTTACAAGTATATTATTTTTCCTCCTCACAACAATTCTGAAAACTGAGGTAAACAAGTTCAATGATTTACCCATGGTCACACATCTAGTAAATGGCTGAGCCTAGCTTTGAATGCAGGTCTTCCAGATGTCAAGTGAATAGGTGTGCCACTGCTGCCTAGCTGTCTCCCAGCTGCTAGCCATTTGTGGCTAAGGTCAGGATGCTATAGTTAGTTTACTCAACATTACCAGGCTACAAATGTTATTCTAATGATTAGCTGCAAACAGATGTGGAAAGGCATTGGAAAAACAAGCACTTGAGACAGCCCACACAGGGTCTGGAACTCACTATGCCCAATAAATTGTACATCTTCTAAAATTAGAACTCCCTCCCACTACCCTCCCCCATTCCGAGACTGCCATCTTTTTCTATTTTACCATGCCAAGTGTTTGCCATACCTTCTCTCTGATAAAACCTACTCTATTAGAAATACTAGGACTAAGGAAGCATGGTGTGGAAAGAGCCTTCCTTTAAGAATCAATAAACTCACATTATAATCCTGATAACTAACTGGGTATGTCTCAGAAGAACTCATTTTATCTCTGTGGACTTCATTTGCCTATAAAATGATTATAATAAGAATACTGCCCTATTTACTTCATGAAGATATTCAATCAAGCACTCAGACAACATTCACTAAATGCCTACAAGACATTTGCTAGAGTAGTGAATAGAGAACTGAATTTGAGGTCAGGAAGACCTGACTTTAAATCCAGCCTCAGGCACTTAATTGTTGTGTCACTTAACCTTTGTTTGCCTCAGTTTCCTCAACTACAGAAACAGGGATAATAATCCTATTTTGCAGAGTTAATGTGAAAATCAAATGTGATGATATTCATAAAAAGCTCTTAGCAAATATGTATTCTCTTTTCTTATTTCCCAGCAATATTCCAGACACTATGGGAAGATCTGGAAATACAAAGACAAAAATAGAACAATCCCTACCCTCACGTAGCTTACATTCTATTTAATGAGCAATGTCTCAGAGCTGGAGTGCCATGTGTAAGGAACAGAAAGGAGGTTGGCATGGTTAAAGAGTGTAGTACAGGGAGGGAGCAATGGCCAGAGAGTGAACAACATAAAAAGCCAGATAGTTTATATTTGATCCTACAGACAAAAAGGCAGTGATAGTGATACTCAATGTCAAAAAAGAGCATGACCGCCCCGTTTACTGGAGGTCAGAAGAGCTTCTTTCATCCATGCAGATAAATAGGTGGGAGGCTAACTTTGCTCTTAAGTACTTTCTTCTTTGTTCAGTTATGGATCCTTTCTATTTGATGCAATATTTCAGCATTTTCCGAAGAGTGAGATTTTCACAGATTCACTTTATAAAAATACTAAGCTTATGAGGTATCCCCTTCTTAGAGCAGTGACAACCCTGAGAAGATAACCTCATTTAAAAATATTTACCAGTTTTGGTAATAAAAATATTATGCAGTTCATCTATAAAGACATGATCCTTGTCCTCATGGAACTTAATCTTTAGAGAAGTGATAGAGAAACTTTCTTCTGTTACAAGTCACTAAATTCAGCTGGAGGGATGGAGCTCAATTGAAGAATCATATGTGAAGGCTCATATGTGAAAAAAGATGTGTTTTTTTGCTTTTGTTTTTCAGGGATATGTAAAACACTTTATTCATCTTTAAATTAAAAACAGAAAAAAGCTTCATTCAATAAATACACTTCAATCTGACTAATTAAGAGAAGCGGAGAGGGACAATGTAAGATAAAAGGAAGAAGGAGAAGGGAATGTGTATGTATGTTTACACATGTACATATGGAGATGAGTGAGGGAATGGAGGAAGGAGCAAAATATTAAATACTTCAGTCAAGGTTTAAAATAAGAACAGAGCACAAACAACTCCACTCAATAAATGCAATTATAATGTTTATTAACTGACTGATTATCAAGTGCATTTCAAGTCTACATTATGACCAGTTAAGAAAGAGACAAAGGGGCAGCTAGGTGGCGCAGTGGATAGAGCACCAGCCCTGGAGTCAGGAGTACCTGAGTTCAAATTTGACCTCAGACACTTAATAATTACCTAGCTGTGTGGCCCTGGGCAAGCCACTTAACCCCATTGCCTTGCAAATAGCTAAAAAAAAAAAGACAGAAAGGAAGAATTAGAGGTGAAAAGTAAGAGGGAGAAGGAGAAAAGGGATATATGTACAGATATATATATATATATATATATATATATATATATATATATATTTGGTTGACTAAACATATCAGTTGTATCTGACTTGATGACCCTATTTAGAGTTTTCTTGGCAAAAAAATGTTTTGCAGGGCAGCTAGATGGTGCAATGGATAGAGTACCACCGGCCCTGGAGTCAGGAGTACCTGAGTTCAAATCTGGCCTCAGACACTTAATAATTACCTATGTGGCCTTGGGCAAGCCACTTAACCCTGTTTGCCTTGCAAAAAAAACCCACCTAAAATAAAATTAAAAATGTTTTGCCATTTCCTTTTCCAGCTCATTTTACAAATGAGGAAACCGAGGCAAATAAGGTTAAGTGACTTGCCCAGGGTTACACAGCTAGTAAGTGTCTGAGATCACATTTAAACTCGAGCCCTGCTAACTCCAGGACCATCACACCATCTACCAAGTCACCTAGCCAGCCCCATGCAAACCTATACATACATACATATGACTGAGGAAAAGGAGAGATAGATTCAGTGACACATAGCTGAGAGGGACACATATTGCAGGAAAAAAATGCAGAGGAACAGACACAAGTGGAAAGAGAGAAAGTCATAGAGAGAGACACTGACTGAGAAGTTAGAGTGGGTTTTGTAGTGAGTATATCCATGCCTCACCCTCCTGTCACTAAGGCTGTGGGAATTTGAGTTAAATTCTCATCTCCTGCTACCATTCAACACAAAATGCTGAGGAGCTGTCCAGCCACTTCAAAGAGTCCTTTCTGTATTGATTAACAGCTTTTCTTGCTTTTATTTTCAAACTTCAAAGCTTGCTCTTTAAACAGATTTATTTATCCAGGGAATTCTAGATGTTTTGCATACATATTAGTAGATGGAGAATAGTCTGTCAGTACAAAGATCTTGGACAGGCGCTAGTTAGAGAAATGAGTCCAGAATTAAGAGGGGGAAGAGTAAGTTAATCATATTTGGAAAATTGAATGATTCTTTTAATGACTCCAAGCAAATCCCTGCCACCACAGTCCATTTATATAACATCAGTATTATCCTGGCAGTGCTAAATGGCTGAGAAGAATGGAACTCCAAGATCTCTGAAGAATCAAAATTACAAATGACTCAGATGATTGTGAAGAGGTCCATGTGGGTGTAGAAGAGCTATGGAACATTCTCTTCAGTGGCAATGTGGATGGGAAATCATATAAAAGACCTCATTTGTTCCTTATCTTTGGGACCCTGGATAATTCACCTAATTTCCTCATGTGTAAAATAAGGGGAAGAGGGTTTCTTAGGTCCCTCCTAGCTCTAAATCTGGCATATAATAAGATTTAACAAATGTTCTTTTTTCCCCATCCTTCTTCCATCTCCCTCTCTTCTTTTTCTTTTTCTTTTCCTTCCTTCCTTCCTTCCTTCCTTCCTTCCTTCCATGTTGGTGTGGTTTTAATAAAATTCTAAAAAACCAAGAATGATGCATCCCATGTAATGGCTTGATCTCTACAAATAATTTATGAGACATGGAGGAGAATCATAGAGGATAAAAAGGGGAAGCCAGTTATAATCTGAACAGGTGTGCAGAGTAATCACACTGATCAGTTCAGGGATTTATTGCTGTATTGGAATTAAGCTTAGAGGAAGGAGTGTACTGGTAAATGTTTAACAAATGGCTCCTAACCCACCCCCCAAAGAGTACTCAACACAATTTAAGTTTAATCTATATTATTAACATCCCCCCCTCTATTTCTTGTTTAGAAAATAAGCAAAACAATAAGTCAAGTTCTGAGTTGTAGCATGTGTAGATTTCTTAGATTTGAATACTCATTAAAAATTTAACAGCTGCTTTTTGCAAGCTCTTGTTGAGTTGATTGGAGTGAAAACAATGAACTCCTGGGCATATTTATTTGGAGCAGTAGAGTGGTAAGCAATGATACAGAGAAAATGATTGCTAATATTGTTGAATGAGGAGAGGGAGCAGCTCATTAACTGGAATCTAGCTTTCACCCTTCTGGAAATTGTGAAGTGAGGCAAGGGGGAGGTAGGTCCTGGGAGTGGACACCATGGGAATTGTGACCTGGGGACAGTTAGACAGTTCAGTGATTCAGGCCAGAGAAAGTCTGTGACTTGAAGGTAGTCATTACTGTGAAAAAATTAGTCATTATTAGTTGGAAGTGGGGTGTAAATGAAAGTTCCCATCACTCTAGCTATGTCTCTGTCTGAAAGGTCCTTTTGCTTGCAAAAATGGCCTATAATTTTTTATCTGAGAAGGAGCTGCCTCATTTTGAAACCAATAATTACTTCACTCTCCCCTATTTCCACGCCCCCCCCCAAATAAAATTCTGCACATTGAAGAAAAGGTGCCAATCTGTTGGTCTGTTGATCTGCATTGGTTGGGGCAGAGATCTTCAGGAGATTCCTAGCTTAATGAAAGAAGTAGGAAGATAATAGTAGAAACACTAAACAACTCCTAAGGGAGAAATAAAGCCCTCCAGGAACAAAGGTGGGGAATTGCATTGTACCAGAGAGGAGCAGTTCATTATTTAAAGTGCTTTTTCTATTCACCTTTTCCCAGCACTGAGAACCCCCAGAGGACCATTCCTGACTCCCAGAGAAAATTGGCTGAAGTCCTACTTAGTTACTAGGAAAGAGGTGCTTGGTTTAAACTGTAAAAATGTTTTAGACACTATGGGGGTGAGGATTGGAACTGGGAACAAAAGAATGAGGCAGGGACAGATAGGAAGCAACTATATAAACTAAGTAATTAAAACAGTAATTTAAAAAATTCAAGGACAGACAGACAGATAGACAGACAGACAGACACACACACACACACACACACACACACACACACATTCCTTTTCCTATAAGTGTCTTTGATGATGGTAATAATAACCCACCTTCATATTCCTGCTTGTGATGTACAATTCCAGGAAATAGAAAAAAAATACAAATGTTATTTGGTCATTTTATGGACAAATGAATCCTAGATGAGAATAAGTATTAGTCTTCATCTTTCAGTCATTTGTAAAGATCTGGCACAAGTTACAATCATATGGTCATATAATATATCAGTTAGAAGGGATCTTAGAGATTATCCCTAGTACCATCTAGATATAATATAGGAATAGAGATGGGGTAGAGATACAGTGGAAAGAACTCTGAGCATGGAGTCATAAAACCTGTATGAATCCTTAACTATTTATAACCTTGAGTAAATCACTTAGTCTCCCTGGGTTTCAGTTACCTCATTTGTAAAATGAAGGGGTTGGACTAGAGAGCCTCTAAAGACTCTTCCAGCTCTTAATCTATGATCCTTTGACCTGAAATATGAAGGGGTTGGACTCAATGATCTCCAAGATCCTTTCTTATTCTAACTCTATGAGACTAGAAGATAGTAAAAAGTATTCCAGAGTATATCTAAGGACCAGAAGACCCCCGATTTTAGATTGTGCCTGCTTAAAGGTCAAAGATTATGCCTTTTAAATCTAAATTTTATAGAGTTTTTAGTACAGCATCACTCACAAAGAAGGTTGCTGCCTGATTGAGTAATTGTCTCTTTCCTCATCCCTTCTGCATTATCTCAATTTTAGAATTTTAATAAAGCCTTAAAGAAATTATTCTCTCTTCTGGGGGTTTCTAAAAGCTTTTAGATTGAATACATCAGGCCTGTTCCCAGTCTAATTCCCAGATCAGCATTAAACACACACGCATGCAGACACAGAACAAAACAACCTCCCACTCTTCAATCTTTCCTTCTGCCTCACTCCTACTAAACCAATTCTTTGTCCTTGATATGATCTCCAGTTTCTCCCCCCCCCTTTCCCCATCTTCAAGTCCATTACCCCAGTTCTGGCTTCATTTCCCTCACTTGATAGTTTTGATCCTATTGTTAACCATTTCAAAACATATGTTATCAGTTTTCCTTGAATCTCTCTAGCCCCCAGGCATGACTTGACAAACTCCATCCTTGAGTTACCCCCACCATTCTCCTTCTCCACTCCTACTCACAGGCTGTTGTAGAAAGTCAGGCAACTACAAGACTGAGTTCACTATAAATCTGTTATCTAATTTCAGCTGTTCAAGAGAAAGCATGCCATAATGGCTGACCTTAGAGAAAGAAAAGTTGTGTTCAAAACCTTCCTCTGCTATATACAGACTATGTGATCCTGAGAAAGTTATTTAAATTCTCAGGACAGGACCCCCAGGTAACTTTCTATTATTATGAGTTGCAAAAAAGACATAGATATGTTTTGGTAGAGTGAATTTCCCCATGAGGGGGAGTAGATTAATGAAATCACTAGTCTGATTAAAAAAAAATTTATGTGGGTTCTCACCATTACACAGCTTCTCTTTTCCTTCCCCCATTGGTATTCTCCACAGAGGTTATTATAAACTTTCTCTTCAAATTTCCAAAAATTCTTCTTTCCCCTCCCTCTGAGCAGAGTAAATGATCACCTACTTTTCTTAGAAAATAGAGGCTATATACTGTGTGCATATTCTGTTTGCAGAGGATTGTGCAGCATCTGAAGTTGAGATGCAACTAAGTATGGATTGACTCTTTGTTGCTTGGGCTAATTTTGGACTAACAATTAATACCTAGAAAACACAGGTGCTCCATCAACCAGCACCACACCCATCTACAAGTGGAATCATCTATTTCAGCAAATGGAGAAGTTTTAAGTACTATGGATAAGTTCACTTACCTTGGCAGTGTCCTTTCCAGGGAGGTACACAATAATAATGAGGTTGACACATGTATTGTCAGAGCTAGCTCAGTATTTGGGAGGCTCTGAAAGAAAGTGTGGGAGAGAAGAGGTGTTAGACTGACTACCAAACTGAAGGTCTATGGAGACATTATACTGACCTCATTGCTGTATGCTTGTGAAATCTGGATAGTTTATCAGTGCCATGTCAGGAAATTGAATTGTTTCCATTTAAATTGTCTTTGGAAGATTCTGAAGATCACTTGGCAGAAGAAGATACCAGACACTGAGGTCCTTTCTCAAGCTACACTGCCAAGTATTCCAACATTACTATAGAGAACACAACTATGATGGGCTGGCCACGTTGTTAGGATGCCAGTATTCTTGCCAAAAAGACTATTTTATGGAGCACTCACATAGGGCAAGCACTCACAAGGGGGGTCAGAAGAAGTGATACTGGAACACTGGAGGCCTCTCTTAAGAACTTTAGAATTGATTGTGCAACATGGAAGACACTATCACAGGACCATCCAGCATGGCATGCCCTTATCCATGAAGGTGCTTTGTTTATGAAAAGGGCAGAATTGAAGCAGCTCAAAGAAAACCTGATATACATAAGTTTAGAGTTAACACCCCAGGTGTTCACATGGATGATTTATGTGCAAACTGGTAGAGCATTCCAAACTTGTATTGGTCTGATCAGACACAGCTGAACATACTATCATTTGTTTCAAACATAGTGATGTCATTCTGGTCCTCTTCAATAAGAAAGGAAAAGAACCAACCAATTTATCTATCTATCTATCTATCTATCTATCTATCTATCTATCTATCTATCTATCATCTACCTATCTCTCTGTATTCTCCCTCTTGAACTCCAGTCCCATATACCAATTGACTCCTGAATATTTTTGAGTGGATGTCCTATAGACATCTCAAAATCAATATATCTAAAACAAAATTTGGTTCTTTTCTAAACACATTCCTCCTCCAAACCTCTTATTTCTGTTGATGGCATCACAATTCTTTCAGTCATTCAGGTTTCCAGTTTTGAATTTCCACTCCTTTAGCCCAGTATCTAACTAGTAATTAAACCTTTTCAGTTCTGCTTCTGTAATATGCCTTACTTTTGTCCTCTTTTTACAGGTTCTCATCTCTTTTCCCTGCTAATAGCCTTCTAATTGGCCTTCTCATTTAGTCTCCTTCATTTCCAATCTATCCTCCTTCCATCTTCCAAATTAATATTTCTAAAATACAGAACTGACCATGTCATCCCAGTCCCATAGTCATAAACCATATGCCTTAGGCTTTGATATCATTTATATCATTCAGGAATATTGGTTCCACAGGAAGCTGCTTTTCTTTTAAAATTCTTATCTGCTGAACCTCATCACTCTCCAACTGAGCACAATCTCTTCTCTTCTATTTTCAAGTCAGTGAAGCATTTACAAGTTCTTTTAATGTACAATAACCTTTAAAGGGTTTTGGAGCCATTCCCCAATTGACAAATGGTCAAAGGATATGCAAAGGCAATTTACAGATAAGGAAATCAAAGTGATCCATAGGCATATGAAAAATTGCTCTAAATCATTACTTATTAGAGAAATGCAAATTAAATCATATCTGAGGTACCACCTCACACTTCTCAGACTAGCCAATATGATCAGAAAGGACAATGATCAGTGTTGGAAGGGATGTGGGAAATCTAGGACACTAATACATTGTTGGTGGAGCTGTGAACTCATCCAGCCTTTCTGGAGAGCCATTTGGAATTATGCCCAAAGGGCAATAAAATGTGCATATCCTTTGATCCAGCAAAACCTATACTGGGTCTATACTTTGAAACAGATCATGAAAAGGGTAAAAACATCACTTGTACAAAAATAATCATAGCAGCGTGTTTATGGTAGCAAAGAATTAGAAATTGAGGGGATGTCCATCAATTGGGGAATGGCTAAGCAAATTGTGGTATATGTATGTGATAGAGCACTATTGTTAGGGGTGGCTAGGTGTCGCAGTGGATAAAGCACCAGCCCTGGAGTCAGGACTACCTGGGTTCAAATCCGGTCTCAGACACTTAATAATTACCTAGCTGTGTGGCCTTGGGCAAACCACTTAACCCCATTTGCCTTGCAAAAAAAAAAAAACAAAACTAAAAAAAAGGACACTATTGTTCCATCAGAAACCAGGAGGGATGGGAATTCAGAGAAGCCTGGAGGGATTGGCATGAACTGATGCTGAGCGAGATAAACAGAACCAGAACCATTGTACACCATACAGTAACATGGGGGTGATGATCAACCTTGATGGACTTGCTCATTCCATCAGTGCAATAATCAGGGACAATATTGGAGATATTGGATGGAGCATACCATCTGTATCCAGAGAAAGAATTTTAAAGTTTGAACAAAGACCAAAAACTATTAACTTTAATTTTTTTTAAAAAAGTAATCTTATGGGGCGACTAGGTGGCTTAGTGGATAAAGCACCGGCCTTGGAGTCAGGAGTACCTGGGTTCAAATCCGGTCTCAGACAATTAATAATTACCTGTGTGGCCTTGGGCAAGCCGCTTAACCCCATTTACCCTGCAAAAAAAAAACACCTAAAAAAAAGTAATCTTATTATGTAATTTTGCTATCTCTTAGATTTTATTTTTTTTTTCCCTTAAGGATATGATTTCTCTCTCAACACACTCAACTTAGATCAATGTATAGCATGGAAACAATGTGAAGATTAACAGACTGCCTTCTGTGGGGGGGGGTGAGGGGAGGGAAGCAAGATTAGGAGAAAATTATAAAATTCAAAAATAAATAAATTCAAAATAACAGGACTTCGGAAACCTGTTACATTCATGATTTGGATAGTACCTTTTAAACAAGAGTACTGCAAAGTTCATCAGGCTGGTTCTCTCTGGTGATGAAAAGTTCAGTCAACTCTTCACTCATTAAGATATTATTGTTGGGGTGGCTAAGTGGTGCAGTGGATAAAGCACCGGCCCTAGAGATAGGAGTACCTGGGTTCAAATCCAGTCTCAGACACTTAATAATTAACTAGCTATGTGGCCTTGGGCAAGCCACTTAACCCCATTTGCCTTGCAAAAACCTAAAAAAAAAGATATTGTCATCCAATATACTTTAATAAATAGAGCTAGAGGGCCATCTCCAGTTGTCCTGACCTATGTCTAGCAACTGGACTTAAGGGTTGTGAAACAAAGCTTTTCCTTCCCTTCCTTCCTTCCTTCCTTCCTTCCTTCCTTTTCCTTCCCCTGCTTCCTTCCTTCTTTATCACAGAATGAGAGTAGCTTCAGTCAAACTGAGACCTGATACAGAGCTTGGCTTAAAAAGACATTATATCTTAAAGTCTAAGTAGTGCTGTAGGACAATTACTTAGAGTTGAAGCCATCTTCCCATGAGAGTGTGTTTTTATTCTGCTGATCAGAAACTAGTAGCTAAAATCTTTTTGCCAATTGACTGCTTCTTCTGCTAGCTTTTTCTGATTCCTTCAAACTTTTCATACAAAGCTGCTTTTCAAGACTCTTCTGAATCTTCCTCTCCTACCTCATCTTTATTCTCTTAGCCTCCAGCCTCAGTTTCTTATATCCTCAATGGTTTAAATCAGTCTTTTGGAACTCAGTGATTCTTTTTTATTTATGAAGTAACAAATCACCAAAATTTCCCCTTTGAAATACATAGCTATTAATTTAATCATCCCTTAGCCTCCAAATAGTTATGATTTTTAATTTTTGAGTTTTGCCATCTTAAATTTTAAAATATTTATATGCAAATGAACCATGAGATCATAATGATCTGAAAATTCTAAATCCTCAAGATGGCAAGTACTCCATTTCAGTCAGTATCCTTGAAACCATGATTTTTCATATTCACATATAAGTTTTTTCTAAGTAAAAGTTTCTCTTTAAATCATTAAACTTTTGATGTACATATAAGAGATTACCAATTAACCCAGGATGAGCTTTAAGCTGGGAAGTGATTCCCCAAACCAAAATGTCCCCAATTGAATTTGCTCTAGGACCAGAATTCCTACTTAAGACTCTCACTACATAGTTAGTGAAACCCAATGTAATTACAGGAATCAAGAAATTAATAGTGTAATATAACTAATTTAGAAAATGGAGCTGCCAGACTCATGTCTCAGGTTTCATTCCCATATGGACCAATTAACTTGGCTCAGCTTCTGGCTGCAGACTATATACCCTGGGACCCAGATTGCCATCTAAAAATTGCATTCCTTGCTCACAAGAACTACTTAAGAGATTTTAGATGAATTTAATTTAAACACTGAATCTCTTCCTAAATTGTAAGTTCCTGAAGAACAGAAAACACAATACTTTTTGTTAAACCAAAAAAACTTTTCAGCACTTTCTAAGCCTCATTTCCATCTATGAAAGATGCAATATTTTATACCCTTTACTAGTTGATATAACTTTTTCTTTCCACAAAAATATTTTTCTGGCTTTTTTAACAGTAATCTATTCCATGTTAAGGGACAGTATCCTTTTATTTTTAGGTTTTTTGCAAGGCAATGGGGTTAAGCAGCTTGCCTTAAGTGTCTGAGGCCGGATTTGAACTCAGGTCCTCCTGACTCCAGGGCTGGTGCTCTTTCCACTGTGCCACCTAGCCATTCCTAAGGGATGGTACCTTAATCTTATTCTATAGAGGGACACCACATTTTCAGTGAGCACTCCTAGCTATACCACTGATCTACCTTCCTTTCTCACTGCCTGTTTTTAGAATCCCTATCTTCCTCCAAAGCACAATTCAAATGGTACCTCTTATATACAAGGCCATAAATCCAATATGAAAAGCCAGGCAAATTTTTCTATCCATTCTAATGCAAGTCAATTCAAGATACATTTTCAAAATGCCTCCTATATATGAAACACTGTGCTGTACTGGAAGAAATATAAAGTTTGGTAAGATGTTCTGCTTCCTTTATATACTTTTGTGGATGAGGATCAAACCACTTATCTTCTGAGGAATCCTCCTGTGTCATCAGGCCATAAGGTGTTATAGTGGATAGAGGACTGGGTCTGGAGATAGGAAGACATGAATTCAAATTCAGCCTCCAGGTATGTGAACCTTGACAAGTTGCTTACCTTTGCCTGCCTCAGTTTCCTCAATTATAAAACAGAGATCATAATGGCACCTACCATTGTCAGAGTATCATATGAGATCTTATCTGTAGTTCTTAAAACATAGTAGGCACTTAATGAATGCTTATTCCCTCCCCCCTCATCACTCCATGTAAAATCTTTGCTACATTTATTTATGTGAAAATTTATGCTACCTAAAATAAAAATAGTCAGTTAGATAGTAGCACAGTTTTCTTGGTAAAGTCCTTTAAGAAAATCTCCTTCAGTCCCTAAATCCTCTTCCCTTGCCTATATTTGTTATTCTAGTTTTTAGGTAGAAATAATGTTGTTGCACAGCAGAAAGTGAATACTATTTCAGAATTCATACTCTGAAGGAGGAAAAAAGAGCAAAGAGATTCTATTTCTACCTTTTCTTCAGGTCAGGTAATATCATTTTCATGTAGGAAGAACAAGTGATATCTTTCCCATAATAAGATGACATTTTACTGATGCATTCTCAGAACATCTTTGTTTATATGTTTACTTTTTTCTCTCTTCATGCTCTTTTTCTTTCTTTTTCTCTCTTTATCCTTTTCATATCTTTCCTTCCATCCTTCATCAATTAATATTTTCATTTAATATTACAAGCAATTCATTTCTCTAGGTACTTGGGGAAATTAATACAAAAACAGATGACATTGTTTCTGCCCTCCAGGAGCTTTCAACCTAGGAAAAGATTCCATGTTTAAGTTAAATCCATCTACAAATCTCTTAAATGTCTCCTTATAAATGAAGACCTACAATTTTTTTTACAAGGTAATGGGGTTAAGTGATTTACCCAAGGTCACACAGGTAAGTAAGTACTAAGGGTCTGGGATCAAATTTGAACTCAGGTCCTCCTGACTCTAGGGCCAGTGCTCTATCCACTGCCACCTAGCTGCCTCTCCATTCTCTAAATTAGTTATACTATATGATTAATTTCTTCATTTTTTTTACATTACTAGGTGAATTTTCTTCATTCTTATTGACAAAAATGTAAATATGGTAAACACAAATATAACTGTACAATGTTCACTAGACTGTTCACTGCTGAGGGGTGGGGGTGGAAAGGGAGAGTAGAAGGAAATTATGTAAATTATAAATATGCTTGTGGATGAATGTTGAAAAACTTTAATAACAGTAATTAGAAAAATAAAATATAATATCAATTTTAAAATTTCTTGATTCTTATAAATCACAATATGTTTCACTAATCATGTAGTAACAACCTTAATATGGAATTCTGGTCCTGGAGCAAATTCAGTTGGGGACATTTGGTCCAAGGAAACTTCCCAGTCTAGAGTTCATCTTGGGATAACTGGTAGCCATGCTACCCCTCCTCCTGGAACAAAGGTAGTACAGAGAAGTATATGCCCTGAAGACTTTGTCAGATGTAGTATGAGCTTGGAGGATCCTAAATTCTCCCCAGAAGAAGCCTCTAAAAGGGCTCTCTCTTTGAGAGAATTCCTTTGTCTAAGAAGAACTTCCCACTTCCTCCACTTTAGGAATTTGTTCTCCATCTCTGAAGGACTCAGGGTCTCTAAGAACCCTACTTTTATGCATCCACTATGGTCAAGGGGCCACTTTCCAGCCTGAACTTTGAATCCAGTCAGTATAGAAATTGTATCCATCCATCCATCAATAGACATTTATTATATGCCTATAATGTACCATAGATTGTATTAAACCTTGGAGGTACAAAAGGAGTTTTTGCCCTCAGGGAGTCTGAAATCTAATAGGGGAGACAACATGCAAACAAATATATACAAATAAGTCTTATACAGAATAAATAGGAAATAATTAAAAGAGGGAAGGCACTGGAAATTATGAGGGGTTAGGGAAGGCTTCCTGAATGTAAGATTTTAGATGGAAATTAAAGGAAGCCAAGGAAATCAGTAGTCAGAGTAGAAAGTGTTCAAGGCATGGGGGAGAGCCAAAGAAAATGCCAGGAACCAAGAGATGGAGTATTTAGTCCTTGGAACAGCAAGGAGGTCAGTCACTGGATAAAGTAGTATGTATCAAGGAGTAAGGTATAAGAAGGCTAGAAAAGTGGGAGAGGGCTGACTTATGAAGGACTTTGAATGACAAAGAGAGCATTTTTTAATTTAATGCAGGAGGCTATAGGGTGTGTGTGTGTGTGTGTGTGAGAGAGAGAGAGAGAGAGAGAGAGAGAGAGAGAGAGAGAGAGAGAGAGAGAGAGAGAAACTTGTGCTTTTAGAAAATCACTTTGGTGGATGAATAAAGGATGGTTTGGCATGGAGAAAGAGACTTGAGACAGACAGATTTTCCAGAAGACTAAGGCAATAGGTCAAACATGAGGCAATGAGGGATTGCACTAGAGAGGTGGTGGTGTCAAAGGAGATAAGGGGACATAGAAGAGATGTTGAAGAGGTAAAATTGACAGTCCTTGGTAACAGATTGAGTATTGAGGATGGGAGAGCGATAGTGACTGGTCTAAGATAACTTCATGGTTATAAACCTGGGAGAATGTTGTTGGCAGGATGTTGTTGCCTTCTACATTAAAGAGACAGTAAGATCAAAGAGTTTATAGGAAAGATAATGCTTGGTTTTGAACATGTTTCATTTCCGATGTCTACTGGACATCCAGTTGGAGGTGTTTAAAAAGAAGCTGGAGATTTAAGACTGGTGATCAGCAGAGAGACTGGACAGTGTAAATAAATTTAAGAATCATCAGTATAGAGATGGTTATTAAATCCTGGTGAGATGATGAGATCACCAAAGTGAAGTAGAATAAGGGAAGAAGAGAAGAGGGTTCAGGACAGAACCCTGAGGGACATCTATGGTTAGAGGCATATTCTGGATGAGGATCTAGCCAAAGGAACTGAAAAGGATTGGTCAGATAAGTAGGAAGAGAAGCAAGAGAGAGTGGAGGAACATGTTTTGAGTCTCTGAGTGCTTTTTCTCCCTGTTCAGAGGCACATGCACAGAGACATAAAAAAAAATCAATAAAATGTTTTTTAAAATAAAACAAACCAAAAAGAAACAGTTGAATAACTCCACCAATCCAATTCTTGAAGTACTTGATTAATTAACTTTCAATATAAGGTTATGAATTTAAAGCTTTAAGGAGTCTTAGAGGTTAAATGATCACTCAGTAAATCAATTAAATCACCACATCCTACCCAAAGTAAATGATATAATGCTCTACCCTAATCTAAGTTATCAAGTAAAAATATGATAATATCTTATCAGGTAAGAATTTTATTATTGTTGAGTCATGTTGTTCTGAAAATTCCATTTAAAGTTTTCTTTACAAACATACTAGAATAATTTATCATTTCTAGCTCACTTTTTAGATTAGATTTAGATTAGGCAAAAGGGTTGCTCAGAGTCACACAGTTATTAAGTGTCTGAGGCCATATTTGAACACAGGAAGATGAGTTCCTTCCTGATTCCAAGTCCAATGTACCATCCAGCTGCCCAAAACTTTTGGCCCTCCCAGCTTTCTAGGACTGTTGAAATTTATATTATTCAGTCATTTCAGTAATGTTTTACTCTCCAATACCTCCTTTGAGGCATTCTTGGCAAAGTTACTGAAGTGGTTTGACATTTCCTTTTCCAGATCATTTTATAGATGATAAAACTGAGACAAATAGTTCAAACAGTAGTAAGAGTCCAAGGCTGGGTTTTAGCTCAGGAAGATGAATTTTCCTGACTTCAGGTCCAGAAATCAATCCACTGAGTCACCTAGCTCCTTGGTCAGGTAAGAATAAATCTCCATTATTCATTAGTTCTGAACAAAGCCTGATTATTTCTCTTGGTGTAAAAGGAAGTCTGTTTGGATTGGGGAGGGAGAGATTTAGTTACACCAATCCCCATTGATAAATATAACTTTTTTATTTTGTGGAGTGTGTGGTATTATTACTAGATCTTGTAGATCTTCAGAGTACTGATTAGCTTTGGTCTCTTTGGCTTCAGTGGTTGGAGCATAAACTTGTAATACTGTGATGTTTGAAGTTTGCCTTGGAGTTGAACAGATATTATTCTGTCATTTCATTATACCCCAGTACTGCTTTTATTGACTGAGGGCTACTCCATTTCTTTTAAGAGATTCTTGTCCATAGCAGTATAAATAATGATCACCTGAATTAAATTCTCCCATTCCTATCCATTTAAGTTCACTGCCATCTAAGATGTCAGTGTTTAGTCTTTTCATCTCCAGTTTGATCATATCCAGATTACTTTTTAGATCTTACATTCCAGGTCCTATGCAATATTGATCTTTACAACATCAGACTTTCCCTTTCATCAGTAAACATATTCACAACTGGGCTTCGACCCATCCACTTCATTAGTACTGAAGCTACCTGAAGTTGCTTTCCATTCTTCCCCAATAGTGTGCTGCATTCCTTCCAACCTTAGAGAGTTATCTCCTGGGGTCATATTCATATCTTCTATCATTTTAATACTATCCATGGGTTTTCTTAGCAAGGAATTAAGAGTGGTTTGTTATTTCCTTCTGCAGTGATCTTTTGTCAGAACTCTCCACTACAGGGCAGCTAGGTGGCGCAGTGGATAAAGCACCAGCCCTGGAGTCAGGAGTACCTGAGTTCAAATCCGACCTCAGACACTTAATAATTACCTAGCTGTGTGGCCTTAGGCAAGCCACTTAACCCCATTGCCTTGAAAAAACTAAAAAAAGAAAAAGAAAAAAACTCTCCACTATGATCTATCCATTTTGGGTAACTGTGCATAGCACAAATCATAGTTTCACTAGGCTAGAGAAGTGTTTCTACTATAACAAGGCAGTGATAAAGGAAGAAGTAGGGCTGAGCCAAGAGTTTTGCCATCAGACCATATAGGCATGACCAAATAGCACCCTTTATCAATGAAGTGGAGGTGATGAATGGATTTAAATGATTAGATCTAGTAGATGAAGTACCTGAAAAACTATGGACAGAGTTTCATAATATTGTATTAAAGACAGCAACAAAAACATTCTAAAGAAAAAGAAGATCAATTTTTTATGGTGACAAAGAATTGGAAATTGAGAGTATACCCATTAATTGAGGAATGGCTGTTGTGATATATGAATGTAATGGAATAATATTGGGCTCTCTGAAATGATGAACTGGTGGATTTCAGAAAAATCTAGAAAGACTTACATGAATTGATGCTTAGTGAAGTAAGCAAACCAAGAGAACATTGTACATAGTAATAGTAACACTGAGACAATCAACTATGAATGACTTAACTCTTCTTAGCAATATAATGGTCCAAGACAATTCCAATATAATGATCCAAAACAATTCATGATGGAAATGCTTTCCACATCCAGAGAATGAACTATGGAGTCTGAATGAAAATCAAAGCAAATTATTTTCACTGATTTTTTTTGGGGGGGGCTATCTTTTTCCTTTTGTTCAGTTTCTTCCTCATATTTAATGTGGAAATATATTTTCATGATTGCACATGTATACCTTATACCATAATAATTGCCATCTTGGGGAGGGGAAAAGGAAAGGAAAGGAGGGAAATAGGAAAATAAGGAACACAAAATCTTGAAAAGAATGAATGTTGAAAACTATCTTTACATGAAATTGGATAAAATAAAGTATTACTTACAAAAGAAAAAGAGCAAGAAAGTAAAACGTCTATCTGATGAGGCTTTATAAATACTAAGGAAAGAAGAAAATCAAAAAAAAAGGAAAAAGGGAAAGACATACCCAACTGAATGAATCCACATAGGAAGGAGAGAAAGGAACATTTTTTTCAATGCAAAAAAATAATAGAATAGGAAAGGCAAGAGATCTCATTAAAAAAATCAGAGATATCAAAGGAATATTTCATGTAAAAACATGCCTGAAAAAAGACAAAAATGGTAGGGATATAACAGAAATACAAAAGATTAAGAAAAGTAAGCAAGAATATACAGAAGAATTATACAAGAAAGATCTTAACATTATCAATAACCAATTAATCTACAGTCAGACATCCAGGAGAAAGAGGTCAAGTGGGCCTTAGGAAGTATTGCTAACAATAAGGTTAGTGGAGGTGATGGATAGCTGAGTTATTTAAAATCCTAAAAGATGATGCTGTTGAAATGACTCAATATGCCAGCAAATTTGGAAAACATCATGGCTATTGGTTTGGAAAAGATCAGTTACAACCTAATCCTAAAGAAGGGTAATTAATGCCAAACAATGCTCAAATTACCAAATAATTGTGCTAATTTCACAGGCCAGTAAAATTATGTTTAAGATTTCATAAGCTAGGCTTCAGCAATATGTGAACCTTTTTTGGGACTCAACCTGCCAGTGTAGCTTGGGAGTCTAGTCTGAGAGAATGCAATAATACTTAGGACAGTCCCAGTCTAAGATTTCCTAGGAGTCCCTTTTACTGTCATGTATACAAGTCCTTCTGAGAAGGAAAAAAATTCAAACATCCTCTTATGCCTTTTTCTCACCTGGAGGTCTAGCTCTTAGGGGTAATGTACCTGGGGGCCTAATCCTGATTCTTAGGAGAATGAACAAGGCACTATTCCAGTGGGAGGACAGCCCAGCCAGTTCAATTATAGATGAAGAATGAATGAAACATTTATGCTCTTTCTTTCCTTTTTGTTGTAAGGCAATAGAGTTAAGTGACTTGCCTAAGATCACACAGCTAGTAAATCTTCAAGATGTCTGAGGTCACATTTGAATTCAGATTCTCCTAACTACAGGGCCTGTGCTTTATCCACTGTGCCACCTAGCTGTCCCAAATGAGACATTTATTAAGCACTTACTCTGTAAGCACTCTGCCCCAGCAATACAAATGGAAAAGCAAAACAGACTCTTCTCTCAAGTATTCTAATGGGGAAAGAAAACACTTGGAAAGTTTCAGTTGCAAGTCAGATGGCCAGGTACCATGATCCTTAAGGCATGGCACTTCTTCTGGAATGTCAGTTCCACTAATGACATCGTATCTGTTTCTGGAAGTGTTAAAGACTTCAATAACAAGAACTTTCTTTTCTGAATCTTTAATGGATTTGGCTGTAGCAGATGTATTTGACAGAATGTATCACCTCTGGGATTGCTTCCCAGAATGATGGTGATCAGTACTTGGATGGAAACATTACTTTTCCATTGACTCTTGAGTTCAGAATCCTGGATGTCTCCATCAGGGTCTAAGGGAAGATAATGGTCAGGTGGTAGGGATAGTTTGACTTGCCTGGCACCTGTGGTCTCCTGTCTTTCCCCAAGGGTAATCTATTGCTTTAGCTAGGCTTGCCTGTCAGTCCTTTGAGTGGCAGTTGATTGACAATTGGTAAGAATGGTTGGCCCCTTCTCCACAGTACCCATCTCCTCAGATGATGACTGGGATGACTGGGGCCGAAGCATTGTTTTAGAGTTGTTTCCACTTCCAGAGCTCCTGTACTTATTTGACTATTATTGCCTCCTAGCCCATACAAAATATTTTCTAGTTTTTCTGACCCCATAACATTGCTCTTTTCAATTCACTAGCAGCTCATGGTTCTAAGGTTACTAAGGTTACTAAGAGTAGTCTTATTTTTCTTTCAATTTTTATAATTTCTAGTAGCAATTTTGAAATATCAAGACACCTTGAACTCTACGTTTACTGAATATTAAAAATGCTTTATAGAACTACAATACACCAAGAAGATTACAGACAGAAATAAAAGTCTCATAAATACCAAAATGTTCATAACACTTTTTATGGTGTAGAGATTTAGGAAAAAAAAAAAACCAGATGTCTCTACTGGGGAATAGTTTAAATATATTTTGATGTATAAATGTAATTGTATATTTCTGTGCTAAAAGAAAGAATTAATATCAATAATTCAAAGAAGTCTGAGTGGACTTAGATGTATGGATATAAAGTAAGCAGAAACAGAAAGACAATATACATATAATAACATTAAATGGAAAGGGGAAAATATGAAAACTGATGGTTTTATAGAGCATGAGTTAGGTGCGCTATTTATTCTATGTGAGCTAATTTAAGACATCATAATCATAATGATCAAGAAGCTTGGTTTAGAGAACAGTTAAGAAAATATACTTTCTTCTCATCTTTAGATATTGTATATGCTGTCAGACAAGAATGATGTCTTGGTTAGTTTTACTAAACAGCTTTTATTTTTCTTTCTTTTTTTAATTCTTTGTTGCAAGGATGACTCAGTGTATAAGGAAGGAAAGAAGGATGTATTCAGAAATAAAGATGATTCAGAAATAAAGATGGTGTGAAAACAAAAGATAACACTAAAGTAGGGTTTTTTTTTTTAGGTTTTAGTAAGGCAATGGGGTTAAGTGGCTTGCCCAAGGCCACACAGTAAAGTAGTTTTTAAAGGGAAAAAATGCTACATAGTTTGGTTAATGTATAGAAAGGTAAAGATCAGAACTTTCTCACTACATTATACTAAAGTTGATATCAGCTTGCTCACTAATATGCTCACTAAAATCTAGGCTTCTAATTTCATTATGAATTGGGAAAGCATACTACTATAGAACATAATATTAAATTCTGCAATAATTTAATATTTATAACCAAAAACAGTTTAATCCAGTTCAACATTAAAAAATGTTATCTCTTGATTTATATCACTTTATTTTCCCAATATATACCTGTCTATTTTAAGAAATTATAAAGAGAAATAGCCAGATATCTTAGAATCAGAAGGCAAAGTAGAAATTGAAAGAATTCACCAGTTACTTCCTGAAAGAAACCCCCGAATGAAAACTAGAAATATTATAGTCAAAATTCAGAACTCTTAGGTCAAAGGTAAAATACTACAAGAAGGCAGAAAGAAATTATTCAAATACTGTGGAACCATAATGAGGATCACACAAGATTTAGTAAAGGTATTGGAATATGACATTTGAAAAAGCAAAGGATGTATGATTACGTCCAAGAATAACCTATCTAGTAAAACCGAGTATAATCCTGTAGTTTAAAAAATGGATATTTAAAGAAATAGAAGACTTTTAAATATTTCTGATGAAAATATCAAAGGTAAAAAAAAGTTTTAACATTCAAATATAAGATGCAAGGGAAGCATAAAAAGGTAAACACGAGAGAGAAATCATAAGGAACTAAACAAGGTTATTCTGTTTACATTCTTACATGAGGAGAGGATATATATAACCCACTCAGAACTTTACCATTATTAGGGTTCTTGGAGAGAACAGAGACAGAGGGCCTGGGTGTGATTCTATTATGTTGGAATGATCACAAAAGAAAAATATTAAAGTAGTGAACAAAAATGACCTGGGTGGGGGGCAGAAAGGAAGAATAGTGAAAATTACCTCAAATAAATGGGACACACAAGGAAGAGTTTATACAGTGGAGTGAATGATGAGGAGGAATTTGCATCTTGAACCTCACTTTCACCTGAACTGGTTTAAGGAAGGAAGAATATACATACTTTCAGTTGGGTAGAGAAATAATTTTACCCAACAATAAAGTAGTAAGTACTGAGAAAGAGGAGTGAAGATAAGAAGGAGGGAAGATTAAGGGAGGGGACTGGTCAGAAGCAAGACAGAGAAGGGGGCCTTGAGAAGGGGGCAAGGTAAAAAGGAGGATACGTCTAAGAAAACAGGAAGGAAGGAAATACATTGCAATCATAACTGTGAATATAAATTGGAAGAATTCACCCACCAAATGGGTAAAGTATTTCCAAATGGAGAGTATAGTAGAATGAATTATTAATGGGTTAGAAATCAGAATCCAACAATAGACTGTATGTGTATGTTTACAAGAAATATACTCTAATACAAATGGAGCCAAAATAAGAAGCTGGAGCAGAATTTATTATGCTTCAGCAGAAGTAGATACAGAAATGACCAAATAGTATCATAAAAGAATGAAATTTACTCCATTTTAAAAGGCAAGAAAAGACTTGTTACTGATGAGAAAGTTATCCTTGAGTCAGCTATGTATGCCAAGTCAAACCATCAATGTTAAGGAGTAGGAGAAGGAGGAGAAAGAGAAGAAGGAGGAAGAGGAGGAGGAAGAGAAGAGAAAGAGAAAAGAAGAAAGAAGAGATGTGTAAATCAATTGAAAAAATTTAGCCTGAATTATTTAAAATTATTGAAAATCTAAATGGAAAATGGACAACAAAAATTAGAACAACAATCACTGTAATAATAATAATTTCATCCAGAAATTTAACCAATGTAAATTTCTTGGCTACTGCTGCACTGAATTCCTGAAAATCACACCCAAAAGTCTTTCCTTGATCCTTATATAATACTGGCTTCAATATTACACTGGCTGATTCATAAAAACCTGGACTCTGGAATGATGATATACCAAAGGAATTTCCACCTTCATCATACTTTTCAGTATCATGCTGTTTTGACCTTAAACCCAAACTCTGGAATGACAAGATGCCAAGGAACTCTGAACAATTTGAATTCACAAGGCCTTAGGTTCTACTCCCTTCACTGCTTTGTTAACTAGGCTTCTGCTTGAGCACTGAGTCATCCTCTTTATAAAGCAGGTTTAAGTTGACAGGCCTTTTTGAATGATTCTGCAGTTAATCAAAAAGTCTCCTCCACATCACATGGAAACAATTGTACCCAGTCATAGAATGTCCAAGCATGTTCTAGCCTTTTGAAGGCTATAACTACTCTTGTCTGTCATCATGCATCTCCTACAAGTGGTTCCTTAATGTCCTCCACATGGAGACATGCTATATCAGTTAGTCTGGCCATATGCCTGACCCCATTTTTCCAAACACTTGATGATAAAGTATAAAAAAGGGAAATGTGTTCTCAAATCTATCTGCCTCTGTGATGGAGGAGATTTAGCATGAACTCAGATTAAGGAGAATTTCCTTGAGGATAGAGACATTTTTCCAGATGTTTCTGTTTCTGGGTGACATTGTATAGATTGTGTCAAGCCCAGAACATTGTAAGTGCAATTAACTTAATTAATTAGACCTATTCATCTACAACAGAAAGACTAAGAGGAATGTACACTGCCTAGAATTCATACTACATAGGATTCATCCTATGGATCTTATCCAATAATCTAGATATCTGAGACAGATAGCACTTCTGGACAGTGATCCAGGACTGAGTTTAAAAGGAAGAGTGAAAAAAAAAAGGAAGAGTGAAAAGGACTGGATTTATGGAAATTGTGAAACTCTTTTGTTGATTTTTCCCATAAAGCAAAAGTTCATCTTTTTAATACTAACATTTTACTAATATTGCTATATGGCAATTAAATATGGAACACCACTGCTTCCAAAATAGCTAAAAATTGGTAGCACACAGAATATAATGGAACTGTGTGAAGTACCTATTTTTAGGAATTCTGAAGAATGTTATAAAATGGTAGGACAGGAAGAAGTGGACAGATTTTGTGTTGGAGAACAAGTGTGAAAAGTGGATCACTATCTTCACAATATTAGGGAAAAGCAATGAAAATCTTGGACTCCTTGTAGTAAATTTTGGAGAAAATGTGAATGTTAGTTGCTCAGGCTGATGGTTTTAGAGCTGATATTGCTGCATATGGGAGCAACAATTGCAGCTTGATAAATTCAGACAAGTTGTTGATACTGAAAAACTGATAATGAAAAGAGACAAAGATACTGAGCTTGATTATCACCATTTCTGACAAATGTTTAATCAATGTAAAGCAGGTATTACAATGAAGAGCTAAAAGAATCCCAAGACTACTTTAGCCAGTAAACACTCAATCTCCTCATCAAAGAAAGAGACATTGAAGTCAAAGACAGTAGCAGTTAAGAATGCAAATTCATCTGTAAAACACTATAGAGGAAGATTATGAATGCTATTAGCTAATAAGATAGCAAATAACAGTGAATGTGAAACAAACAACCAAAAGCTTGGCATAAGACACAAATGAGCCACATTGGAACAGAAGTGAAAACATGTCCGTAATGATTTCTTTTTTTTTTAGGTTTTTGCAAGGCAAATGGAGTTAAGTGGCTTGCCCAAGGCCACACAGCTAGGTAATTATTAAGTGTCTGAGACCGGATTTGAACCCAGGTAGTACTCCTGACTCCAGGGCCGGTGCTTTATCCACTGCGCCACCTAGCCGCCCCTATGACTTCTTTTCAACACCAGTAATAAGACCATCACACTTAGATCTTCAAAATTCAATTTCTAATGTTATATATTAGGAATTAGAAATTACTGTAAGAAGAGGAAAGCTGGGGCTGCTAGGTGGCGCAGTGGATAAAGCACGGGCCCTGGAGTCAGGAGTATTACCTGGGTTCAAATCCGGTCTCAGACACTTAATAATTACCTAGCTGTGTGGCCTTGGGCAAGCCACTTAACTCCATTTGCCTTGCAAAAAAACTAAGAAAAAAAAAAGAAGAGGAAAGCTGTATTGGAGTTTATACAGTCTGAAAGCATTAAGGGATCAATATTACAAGACATTGCAAAAAATTGAAGATTCCAAAAAAGATGGGGAAAATTAAAAATTGTATCACTACTCAAGATAGGAGTTGTTTTTTTTTAATCTACTGACTTTTTAATATAGATTTTTAAAGGGATCTCTTTTGAGGATTAATGGATCTCATTGAAGAGCACATATAATGATCTGGGCTTGATGGAATCAAAATGTCATCCTCAAAAAGGAATATTTGGAAAACATCACTCTCTATAGGAATTCTTTCTACCACTTGGACACTTTGTAGTGCCATTTTTCAGTGGTACTAGTAAGCATTTTTAGCAAGCATAAGTCTTCTTGTTTCATTACGTCTCATTCAATGTAAACAATCAAAGGATCGCTGAAGTGAATTGACTATATGGTTCATTTAGTAAGGAAACATGAATTTATTATATACATGAGAAGCTGTATTTTGTTTCTATTTATTTCTATTGAATCAAATGCTTATTTGTATCATCACCTATAAACAGTGGTATCTTTTTTAAAAATATTTTTAGTCAGTTATATGCCTAATAAGATTTAGTCTGCTGTGGAAAATCAAATTTGTGAAAGCCATTCTGTTTCATTCTCATATTGTCAACAAGAATAATCTCAATATATGTGTAGAACATGCATATAAATACTTAATAAAGATGAGAAAGTAGGCATGAGCACTGACTACACCAACATATTTACAGCAGCACTTCTATGATAGCCAAGAACTAAAAACAAAATAAATGCCCATTAATTTGGGAATGACTAAATTATAGTACATGGATGAAATTACTGTACCTTTAGAAATGATAGATATGATGAGCACAGAGAAGCATGGAAAGATATACATGAATTAATGCAGAGTGAAGTAAGTAGAGTCAAGAAAACAATATAATCAGTCACTATAACAATTTGAAAGGGAAGGACATTCACCAAAAAACAAAAGCAAAAAAAAAAAATTGAAAGTGAATTTAACAGAGTTCCAAAGAACAAGTTATTATCTCCCAAAAGTTGTAAAATCAATCAATAAACATTTATTAAGTGCCTACTATGTGCTAGGCACTGAGATAATCCTTTCCTACAAGGAAGTTACAATCTAATTAATGAGGGAGACAACAAACACAAACAAACAAATAATATATAATAATTAATAGAGGGAAGACACCAGAATTCAAAGGAACTGGGAAGGTTTCCAGTAAAAGAGGGGATTTTAGGGGCAGCTAGGTAGCACAGTGGATAAAATACCAGCCCTGGAGGCAGGAGGACCAGAGTTCAGATTTGACCTCAAACACTTGAAACTTACCAATTACTTTGGGCAAGTCACTTAACTTTACCAAAAAAGGGGGGGAATTTTAGTTGAGACTTAAAGGAAGCCAAGGAAGTCAGTAAAAAAAAAAACCACTTCCTTCCACTCCTTAATAGAGGTGAGAGATCCATAGGTTCAAAACACTGTAGATATTTTCAGACTTTTTGAATATATTGTTTTTGCTGACATTTTCCCTACCCTTTCCTGTCTTTGTTTTTTCTTTTTTTTTTTAATACTCTCAGGGAGAATACTAGGAAGAATTTAGGAAATGTAGAAATAAAAGATACCCAGGGTGGTGCAGTGGATAGAGCACCAGCCCTGGAGTCAGGAGTACCTGGGTTCAAATCTGGCCTCAGACACTTAATAATAATTACCTAGCTATGTGGCCTTGGGCAAGCCACTTAACCCCATTTGCCTTGCAAATCTAAAAACAAACAAAAAAAAGATACTACTAAAAATTTAATTTTCAAATTGTCAAATCATACAATCTAGAAGAGAAAATAGGAAGATACTAAATTTTATATTAATGACATAAGATTTTTTTTCCTTAAAAAAGGAATTTTCTACTTCCTTCTAAAGTAGTCTATAAAAAGAGATCATCTACAAAATTTGTTTATGCTTCAAATTCAGAATAGACTCTGGGATTAAAGAAAAGAATTCTAACAACCATCAAGTACTTTATTTCACTAGTTAGATTCTATTTTCATGCTGAATAAACGGATTCCCAAACTAAAGTCTAATTATTGTTTAAACAGTTTGAAATAGGCATGTAAAAGAACATTTAAAACATGTGAAAAATTACAATAATAAAGAAATTCCTAAGAAATTATAAAAACATGCTTGTATATAGATTTGTCCTGTTTGGATTGCATTTGGAAAAATGCACACTGTTTTGCCAAACCAGAGCTGGCACAAAACCTCTGTCATGTTGTTTTAAGTTGTGAAATTAATAAACATTAGAGTAGAAATTCTCATGTATGCACAGAAGATTATCTATGAAACCAATAATCTTTATTATTGCTCTTGTTTTTTGAGGTGTGCATATATGTGTAAAATTCAGTAAGTAACTTTCAAAATTGTCCTGCTTATATCTGTGATTCTTTCTGACCTGCCTATTCTGTCCTAAGCATTTAAAAATACTCTGATAATACTTTCTTCTTCCTTTCTCCTACTTTTTAATTTTTCTTCTATTCTGTCTTATCACCTCTCTCTTCCATCACCTGAAATTTCAAAGAAGAAAAGTTATAATATATATGCATAGTCAATATCTTATTTTGCATTATCAATTCATTCATTGCCACTCTCTCAGGAAGTTCAAGTAGAATGTTTTGTCATTGGTCCTTTGGAGTTATGATTGGTCATGGCATTGCTAAGACTAAAACTCCCTTTAAATGCAAACACTCTGTAGATATTACTGTATGGTTGCAATTCTTAGATTTGCACCACAGTCTCCAAAGAATCAAAGTTGTGGATCTTCCAAAGCAATGGTATTAAGAGAATTGCATAGTGAATAAAAGAAGGAGGCACTATATTTCCAATCATGAATTATAAATTTAAAACACACCTTTGGTCCTAACAACCCATGTGTCTTTGGACGAATCCTCATTTATAAAATTAGAGTTAAAACCAGATGGCCTATAAAGGCCTTTCCAGTTCTAGATGTAGTTGCATGATCCTTTGAAATGACATTGGGGAAAAATGTATATATATATATATGATAATGTGAATGGCATATTGCTCACAAAATATAAAAAGATTGAGAGGAGGTTCTCCATTACAGTGCGTGTGTAGTAGCCTCCCTCTCTGTCACTAAGTCCTCCAACTTGCATTTATTATAACAAACTATGTCCCTATGTGGATGGTAAAAAACTTAAAATATCATGATAGTGAGGCAATATGTAGGAAACATGTAGCCAAGCAAATGTTCTAGAACCATGGGTCTCAAAGAGTTCTTTCTCTTCTTTGGAGATTGTCCTCACAAAATTCACTGAAGGATATATTAGTGTTGGACAGCTGGTTCCACAGAGCTCTTTCAGAAAGGGCAGAGACCTTTGGCCTATAATTTGCAGAAGTTTCTACAATTCTACTTCCTTGGCTGAGCTCTGAGAGGTTTTCACTTCCTAGGAAGCCAATGCAAGGGTGCATTCACTTCTCTTTTAACTGTCAAGCAGCAGGTGGCAGTATAGAAAGTTAGTCTTTCCTTCTCCACTAGGTTCAGATACCTTTGCTTTAGGAAGCTTAGCCTACTTTCTTGGTTCATGGCAGGTCTCTTCAGTGAAAAACTTTAATTATGATGATCAACCAATACATTTACCAAATCTTTATCTCTCTAGGCTATCCCATAAGTAAGTAATAGACTTTGCCTATTGGGGAAGGTAAAATCAGAATTCTCTAGTTTTTTTTAACTTTTAAATATTTAGTTTAGTCTCTTTTTTAGACCACCTAAAATAAGAAAAACATAGTCTCTGAGATAAAAAAGTATAATCAAACAAAAGAAATCCATGCATTTGCCATGTCTGAAAATGTGCCTCAATCTGCATATTATGCCACTCACCTTTCTATCAGGATGTGAGTATTGTGTTTTATCATCTGTTCTTTGAAGTTAAGGTTGATCATTGCATTGTTTCTGAGTTCTCAAGTCTTTAAAAGTTGCTTTTCTCTATAATATGTCTACTGTGTAAATTTTTCTCCTTGTGCAATTTACTTAACATTAGTTCATACTAATCTTCCCAGATTTATTTGAAACTTTCCCTTTTGTCATTTCTTATTTTTAAAAGAAATGTATTCTACTTTACTGAATTACTGTTTCAATTATTTTTTAGTTAACTCTCTAACTACAAAGACCAACTAGGTGACCTTAGTCAGGAGCACAGGAGTTCAAATCCAGCCTGAGACACTTACTAGTTGTATGACTTGGGCTAGTCACTTAACCCTGATTGCCTGGCATTCAGGACCATCTCTAATTGTCTTGATTTATATCTGGCCACTGGATCAAGATGGCTCTGGAGGAGAAAGTGAGACTGGTGACTTAGTACAGCACCCTCTCACTCAAATTCAATTTTTGTACTTATCATGGCATCACTTCCTCTGATGTCATGGTCTTCAAAATTAAGGACAAATATAATTGGTAAAAAGCATTTATTTCCTTGTTGTTTATGCTAATTGTATCAATTTCTTTTTCTTGTCTTATTGTTTTAACTAACATTTCTAATGCTACATTATATAGTAGTAGTGATAAGTCATCTTTACTTTACCCCTGATTTTACTGGAAATGCCTCTAACATTTCCCCATTATATACAATGCTTATTCTTGGATTTAAATAAGTAATATTTAGTTTATTAATGAAAAAAACTATTACTGTGATTTCTAGAATTTTCAATAGAAATGTGTTGGATTTTGTCAAAAGTTTTTTCTGTATGTAGTGATATAATCTTATGATTTTTATCATTTATTTTATTAACCTAATTTATTGTATTTGTAGCTTTCCTTGTATTGCGTCAACCCTGTATTCCTGGTATACAGGAATATAGCAACTTGGTCTTGCTGTATAGTTTTATAAGATGCTGTTGGTTACCTATATTTTATTTAAAATGTTTGCATCAGTATTCAATAGTGATATTGGTCTATAGTTTTCTTTCTCTACTTTAGATAAATATTATAGAAAATTTAGGGAGTATAGGTTTTGTTCAGGTAGGTTATATTGTGTCCCCATTGGTCTTTCTAGATAAAATTCCCAGAGAGGCATGAATCAATATCTGTAGAGTGTTCTCTGACTACTCCCCCAAAGAAGATTTTTTTTTCCTGCCAGGAAGGAAACAGGAGATTGAGAACATGAGGTTGGCCACTTTTCTCTACACAGAAAGGGAGTATGATGCAAGAATTTTATCTATTTTCTCCCTTAAATAGTATCATTCAGGGAAAATAATTTTTAATTAAGCTGTACTCCTGATAATTATCTTTTTTATTCTTTTTCTTTTTCTTTTTTTTTTTGTGAAGCAATGGGCTTAAGTAACTTCCCCAAGGTCACACAGTCTCAGTCAAATTTGAACTCAAGTCATCCTGATTCTAGAGTCAGTGCTGTATCCACTTTATCACCTAACTACGCCTATCTCCTTTCTTAAAAAATAATTTTTAATTTACTTTTACAATTACATGTAAAAACATTTTTTAACATTCATCAAAAAATTTTGGAGCAGCTAGGTGGCACAGTGGATAGAGCACCGGCCCTGGAGTCAGGAGTACCTAAGTTCAAATCTGAACTCGACACTTAATGATTACCTAGTTGTGTGACCTTGGGCAAGTCACTTAACCTCATTGCCTTGCAAAAGATAAAAAAAAAAATTTTTTTTGAGATCTAAATTATTTTCTCCTCTTTTTCCCCCTCCTTGAAAAGGCAAGCAATTTGATATTGATTATACATGTTCAGTCATGCAAAACATATTTCCACATATGCCATGTTGAAAAAAAACCACAAACCTCCCCTCAAAAAATCCTAAAAAAACCCAAAAAAACATGCTTCAATTTACATTCAAAATCCATCAGTTCGTTCTTGGGGGATGGATAACATTTTTCATCATGTCCATTGGAATTGTCTTGGATTATTGTATTGTTGAGAATAGCTAATTCATTCTTTGATCTTCATATTATATTATATTATATCATATTATACTGCTGTTAACAGTGTGCAATGCACTCCTGGTTCTGCTCCCAATTCATATAAATCTTCCCAAGTTTTTTCTGAAAGCATCCCACGTCATTTCTTATAGTCCAATACATACCACATCTTGTTCAGTCATTCCCCAATTGTTGAGCATTCCTTCAATTTTCAATTTTCTGCCCCTAGAAAAGAGCCACTATAAATATTTAGGTACATATAGGTTTTCTTTTTCTTTTAAAAAAGATCTCTTTAGAATACATACCTTGCATAGGTATTGTTGATCAAAGTGTATTCACAGTTTTATAGCCCTGTGGATATAGTTCCAAATTGCTCTCCAGAATGATTAACTCAGTTCACAATTGTACCAACAGTGCATTAGTATCCCAATTTCTCTATACACCCTCTGATATTTGTCATTTTCTCTTTCTGTCATATTAGCCAATCTGTTAGGTTATTGGTGGTGCCTTAGTTTTGTTTTAATTTGTATTTCTCTAATCAGTAATGATTTAGGGCATTTTTTTCATTTGACTATCGATAACTGATTTCTTACTCTGAAAATGGCCTGTTTAATTTCCTTTAACAATTTATCATTTGGGGAATGACTTCTATTCTTATAAATTTGACTCTGTTCTCTACATATATGAGAAATGAGGCTTATAGAAAAGAAATTTGATGGAAAATATTCCCCTCTAATTTTCTACTTTTCTTCGAATTCTGGAGGCACTAGTTTTGTTTGCAGAAAAACTTTTCAATTAACATAATCAAAATATTCATTTTACATCTCATAATGCTTTCTATCTCTTGTTTTGTCATAAATTCTTCCTTAATCTATAGATCTGACAAGTAAAATAGTCCATGTTCACCTAATTTTTATAAGATATCATCTTTGATCATTATGTCTTAATAGGGAAAGGGTGTCCCATGCCAAATCAAAAATGCTTGATTTCCTTCCCATTAAATGCCATTTACACACAAAGATCACATATATAAGAAACTCATTTGTCCAAGAATCATCACAAACATAAATCAGTGAAATTATACAAATAAGAATATACCAGATAATACACAGGGTGAATGAGCTCTCCCATAAGGCATGAATTATCTCAGTTCAATGATGAGTACTAGATCTCACTCGGGGAAAATTCCCCCTCAATCATTAGGATGCTGAGCTGGTTAAGATAGAATTAAGGATATAGAGGATTTACTTCTTTTCTATTTTTTTCACAGATAGATTATGTTTCACTTGTAAATTCAATTGATCCTTGTATTTTTTTTTCTCTTTTGGGAGTTCATGGCTTACATGATTTCTTTTTCTGACATTTGAGTTATTTAAAATTTCTATCTCTTGTATTTTATATTTTGTAGCTAATCACTCATTTCATTTACATTGTCAATTTTGTTGGTATACAATTCAGCAAAAATAGTTTCTACAGAATGAGGAGAATGTTATATGCTGTAATGGCAAAATTGTTCAGTGAAGAAACATAAATGACTTGAATATTCTTAGCAATACAAAGAGCCAAGAAAATCCCAAAATGAAGAAGCCCACTATCTGCCTCCAGAGAAAGAAGTTTTTTATTTGAATACAGATTGAAGCATGCTATTTTTCCTCTTTCATTCAAGTCTTCTTGTACCAAATGAAGAATATGGGAATGTTTTACATGATTGCACATGTGTAACTTATATTTGATGGCTTACCATCTTAGAGAGGGGGGAAAAGCAGGGAAGGAAGGATAGAATTTGGAACTCAAAACTTTTAAAAAATGCTTTAAATTGTTTTAACATGTAATGGGGGGGTTAAAATATATTATTAAAATAAATTCTAATAATTTTCTTTATTTCAACTTTATTTTTGTGGTTTCCTTTTTTTTCAATTTTTATACTGACAATTTGTTTTTCGTCTTTTTCAACTGTTTAGCTAATATTTTATTGGTTTATTAATATAAAAAGTTTCTTATTTTATTGGTCAATTTAAGGATATTTTCACATTCATTTTTATCTCTTTGATTTCCAGAATTTCTATTTTGATAGCCAATATGGGGTTCTTTTTTTTTTTTGCTGTTGGTTTTCTAGTAATTTTTCTTAGTTGCATGCCCAATTCATTGATTTGTTCTCTCTCTCTCTCTCTCTTTTTTATTGATGAATGTGATAAAAGACTTTTTCCTTCAAAACTGAATTGACTTCATCCTCACATTTTTGTTATGTTTTCACCATTTTCTTTAATTTAATTTAATCTTTGTTGCTTCTATAATTTGATGCATAATTTCATTAGGATCAAGAATTGAGTCTACAATCAATTTTAAGCCCCTTTTTAAAGACTCTTAGTGAATCTAATTTATATTGTGTTGTAGTCAGCAAAGAACGTATAAGATATTTCTATTTTTCTGCATTTTGTGAAATTTCTATTAGATAAATATATAGTCAATTTTTGGAAAGGTGTTCTGCATATGTATACATTTTCCTGTTCCTATTCAGAGATTACCAGATAGCTAACTTCCCTGATCTCAATTGTAGGTTTTTACTTTTTCTTTCCTTCATTTAATCTTCCCTTCATTTTTCACCCTTCAAAGTGGAATTTTTTTTGCTTATGACTAATCCCTCCTCATTATGACCTTCCCTCCTGACCTCCATTCCTCTCTTTCCCTCCCAGTTTCCATATTGAATTTGGTAGTTTTCTATACTAAACTTTTTATGTGTTCATTCTAGTGTGTCACCTTTCTTATGAAATTCAGAAAAAAAGTGAGATTCATGTGATACCCACCTCCCCTATTCTTTCCTCTATATTTATATATTCTTTATATGTTATGTGATAAGAAGTTCCACCCTATTTCTTTTCTAGTATAATCCCTTTTCACTCCCTTTTCTTTCTTCATTTAGAAAATCAAAATAAAATAAAACTACATCTAGGTTTTCTGTTTGTCTTAATTCCCTCTCTGACTTTTAAAGATATTAGGATTCTGAAAGTGTTTATTTTTCATTTCCCCCTTCCTTGTATAATCCTTTCCATATAGTCTAACATATTTAACTTTCTCTTTGTGCTTACATTTCAAAAATTCTATTCAGCTCCATTCTTTTCATCAGGAATGTTTAGAATTAGAATTTCATTAAAGGTAAATTTTTCTCTTTTATATTCGATTCTTTAAGGCAATCTATTTTATTTGTGTTCCCTGAATTGACTATTATTTTTAAAAATTATCTATTTTTCTAAAAACATGCAAAGATAGTTTTCAACAATCATTTTTTTTGGATAAGATTTTGAATCCCACAATTTCTTGCTCCCTTCCCCCTCTCCCAATCTAGTATAGGTCAAACCTGTATAATTATGCATTCAGATTCTCTAATTCTTTTTCTGGAAGTGGAGGGAATTTTTTTAAAACTTTTAAAGATTTTATTTATTTTGAGTTTTACAATTTTCCCCCTAATCTTACTTCCTTCCTCCTACCCCCCCACAGAAGGCAATTTGCCAGTCTTAATAGTTTCCATAGTATACATTGATTCAAATTGAATATGATGAGAGAGAAATCACATCCTTAATGAAGAAACATAAAGCATAAGAGATAGCAAGATCAGACAATAAGATATTTTTTTTCTAAATTAAAGTTAATAGTCCTTAGTCTTTGTTCAAACCCCACAATTCTTTCTCTGGATACAGATGGTATTCTCCATTGCAGACAGCCCCAAATTGTCCCCGATTGTTGCACTGATAGAATGAGCAAGGCTGCTTGAGTATACAGTGTTTTTCTAGTTCTGCTCATCTCACTCAGCATCAGTTCATGCAAATTGGAGGGAATTTTTCTATTACACTATTACTCTTACTGTTCTATGATCTATTTGTATATTTTTTACATTTATTTGCAATATCTCTGTGCTTTAATGCATAGTGAATTTTGTAAAACTTCTATCAAAACCAAGAGAGGGACATTGAAATCTATTGTTAATAGAACTAATGTGCGGCAGCTAGGTGGGGCAGTGGATAGAGCACTGGCCCTGGAGTCAGGAATACCTGAGTTTAAATTTGGCCTCAGACACTTAATAATTACTTAGCTCTGTGGTCTTGGGCATGCCACTTAACCCCATTGCCTTGTAAAAAAAAACAAATACAAAAAAAATAGAACTAATGTACTATTGCATTATTGTTTTAATATTCTTGTAATCTGATAATTTTTCATGTATGAATTTAGGTGCTAAAGCATTTAGATCATATAAGTTTAAGCTTAATATTGACACTGGTTTGCTGTCTATGTTTCTTTTTTAGCATAATGTAGTTTCCTTGTTTATCAGTTTATATTGGAAATGTTTATTTTAGCTTTAACTGGTAGCATGATCTCAACTTCTGCTTTTTTTTTCACCAGATTCACTTCCAAATGTAACATGCCCAGTTAATTAATTAAAATTTTGGTTACTTATTGGTCTACATCTGACAGATCATTTTTTAAGGCTTCTCCTGTTACCTTACCAATTTGCCTCCTGCAAATGCTGGCATGGATTCTAGCTTCCAAACTTCTGGTGTTTGGTATACCAACTTTCAAAAGCTCAAAAAAGTCAAAGCCCTCTCCAATATCCCTTTATCTCAAAGCAGGAAAGAATAGAACAGAGAGAAGTAACTTCAGGATCATTTCACAGACTATTTAATAATGGTCTCAGTAGGGCAAGAAAAGTCTGAAGCTTCTGTCCCATGTCCTTGTCTCCTCACTCGTACCAATAGGAAAGAATGAGGGATTTTCTCTGGCTGGTTTTTTAAAAAACTAACATTTTCCCCAATTATATATATAAGAACAATTTTAATATTCTTTTTTTCCCAAATTTTGATGAACTCCTTTTCTGACACAGAAGACAATAAAAACAATTAAAGTCTACTCTATCTCTTCAGCAAGTAGTTAACCACCAGAGCAGAACCAGTTACAGAATGCCTGCTCATGCTCCAAAGTCCATGTGGAGATTGCATCATTGGCTCACTCTGTGCAAGCTCATAAGGTCTGACCTCGGCTAGGCCATTGCAGATAAAAAAAAAAAAGAACAATAATAAAGGGAAGTTTTTGTTTTGTTTTGTTTTGGATTAAAGACAGTGCTCTGACAGTCCCTCTTTTCTTTCTTCTCTGCCTTGGGATTACATTAACATTTCTACTCAGAAAGAGGATTCCATAAGATAATGTACTTAAGTATGAGGTATCCATAGTGTGGTCCAGGTTTCTTCTATAACTAGCTCTTATAGTCTGAGTATAAAGAGAGAGAAATATTGAGGTAAGGCATTGTCTAACTTTAAAAAAAAACTTGTTTTGAAAGTAAAGACTGACAGAGTGCTTTCTGTGGGTGGGGGGAGGGAAGCAAGATTGGGGGAAAATTGTAAAACTCAAATAATATCTTTAATAAAAATAAATAAAAAAACAAAAAAACTTGTTTCAGCAACTTTTGTTTTTGTCATCTCTCTTGCACTCCCTTTGTTATGTATTCCTTATACCAGAGTTAAAAAGAATAAAGGGAAGTCCGTCATTATATACAGTGCTCCACATCTATAGTACCCCACCTCTACAAAGAAGGGAGTAGAAAGGCAGGACTATGGTAGTCTCTATTCAAGGGGATCCTGTTTGTTCTTGCATTTCTTTGTTCTATAAAGATATACTTTCATCTCTCTTACAAGCACTTGTCCTGAACTAGCTGCTTTCTGGCCATCTCCTGGATGTCCCATAAGTATCTCAAATGCAATATGTCCCACACAGAACTCAATCCTTTCTCCCTGAAAACCACCCCTCTTCTTAACTTCCTTATCTTTATTAAGAATATCACAGTCCTGGCCACCTAGGATTACAATTTTGGAATTCATTCAAGACTCTCTCCTCATTCCTGTCCTCACCCCCAACCAAGTTTCCAGTTCTTGTTGATTTTGCTTCCAAAACATTTATAGTATCCATCCCATCTCTCTACTCAATTGAGTGTTATCCAAGGGCAGGCCCTTATTGCTTCTTGTCTGGACTATTGCTTTCTACTTGATTTTCCTTTCTTCTATCACTTCTCTTTCCAATCTATCCTTTACACAGTACCAAACTTAAATTCTCCCATTAGAATGCCAAATTCTAGATGGCAGGAAGCATGTTTCTGCCTTACTTTGTATCCCCCCACTCTTAGTGGTAATGTAACGTGTTAGTTTTAACTTAAACTCAACAAGCATTAAGTAAATGTCCTTTGTGCCAGACACTGTACTAGATGTTTGGGAATACAAAGACAAACCTTGCATTCATAGAATGGGGATGAGTGTGGGAGGGGACAACATCTATTCAGTGAAGTAAATACAAAATATAGTGAAAACAAATACAAAGTAATTTTAGGGTGGAGTGGGTACTAATAATAGGATCAGTAAAAACTTCTGGTTGGATGTGACTCTCCATCCAAACTTTAAAGAGAGGTAGGCATTTCAGATAGGTAGCAGGCATCAAGCATTGATTAAGAGGTTAGTTACTACATGTCACACACTGCCCTCTGGGAGCTGATTGGAAGAGGCAACAAAGAAATAACAACACCCTAGATACAGAAAGTGGATGGGAGGTAGTTTCAGGAAGGCATTTGAAGCTGGGGGTACTGAGAAAGGCACCCTGAGCAGATACTGAAGGAAGTCAGGAAGACTAAGAGGCAAGTGGTAAGGAGACAAAGAATTCTAGGCTTGGGAGTCAGACTGAAGACACAGAGATGTTACACTGTGTCATGATTGAGGAACTGAGAGTAAGCCATTGGAGTTGCATCTTTGAGTCTGGGGAGGGAAGTAGAATGTATAAGACTGGAAAGGTAGGAAGGAACTGTTTGTGAAGAGTTTTAAATGTCAGAGAATTTTATATTTGATTTAGTGGTAATAAAGGATCCACTGGTGTCAATTGAAGGGTAGTCAGGGTGTGGGGAGGACATATTCACGCCTATGCAGGTGGCTAGGTAGTACAGTGGATAGAGCTGGGCTCATTTGGGAAGTCCTGAGTTCAACACTAGTTGTGTGTCCCTGGGCAAGTCATTTAACCGCAACCTGCTATAATTCCTTTAACTGTAGAATGAGGATAACAATAGTGCCTATCTGCCAGGGTTGTTGTGAAAAATTAAATGAGATAATATTTGGAAAGAACTTAATACAGTACCTAGCAAATAGTAGACACTGAATGCTTGTTTCCTTCTCACCTACTACCAGTGTTCTAGGAAAATCATTTTGACAACTGAGTGGAAGATAGATTAGTGGGTAAAAGACTTAAGGCAGGGAGATCAATGAAGAAATTATTTTGATAGTCCAGGTGAGAAGTGATGTGCCTGAAATAGGATGGTTGTATGAAAAGAGAGTAAGGGATGTTGGGAGACATGGCATGGAGTAGGAATGTAGGATGAAAGGATTGAGGATGGCACTAAGATCAAGAACTTGAGTAACTAGAAGAATCAAGGTATCTTTTATAGCAATAGAGCAATTTAGAAGAGGAGTATGTAATGGGAATAGATTAAAGAGTTTTGTTTTAGACCTATTATCTTTGATTTGCCAACCAGACACCTAATGTATGTACCTATTGGACAGCATGTTTGAAATGTCTGTTAGATTGTTAGAACTCAAGAAAAAACTTGGGACTTGAAAAAAAATGATCTGAGAGTGCATTGTTGGTGGAGCTATGAACTCATTCAATCTTTCTAGAGAGCAATTTGGAATTACGCCCAAAGGGCAACAAAAATGTGTCTGCCCTTTGATCCAGCAATACCACTACTGGGTCTATTCCCTGAAGAGATGATGAAAAAAGATAAAAACATCACTTGTACAAAAATATTCATAGTAGCCCTGTTTGTAGTAGCAAAGAATTGGAAATTAAATAAATGTCCTTCAATTGGGGAATGGCTTAGCAAACTGTGGTATATGTATGTCATGGAACACTATTGTTCTATTAGAAACCAGGAGGGATGGGAATTCAGGGAAGCCTGGAGGGATTTGCATGAATTGATGCTGAGTGAGATGAGCAGAATCAGAAAAACTTTGTATACCCTAACAGCAACATGGGGGTGATGAACAACTTTGATGAACTTGCTCATCTCATCAGTGCAACAATCAGGGATAATTTTGGGCTATCTGCAATGGAGAATGTAAACTGTATCCAGAGAAAGAACTGTGGAGTTTGAAGAAAGACCAAAGACTATTACTTTTAATTAAAAAAAAAACCCGATATCTTATGTAACTTTGCTCTTATACTTTATTTTTTTCCCCTTAAGGATATGATTTCTCTCTCATCACATTCAATTTAGAACAATGTATACCATGGAAACAATGTAAGGACTAGCAGACTGCCTTCTGTGGGGGGGGGGGGGGAGGGAAGCAAGATTAGGGGAAAAATTGTAAAACTCAAAATAAAATAAAATCTAAGAAAAAAAGATCTGAGAGTCATCTGGATAGTGATTATAATTTAATCTATGGGAGCTGATGTGAGAGAATACAGAGATAGAAGAGGTTCCTCTCAGAGTCTTGGGTAACATCCATGGTTAGTGGACATCAAATGAATCAAGATCCAACAAAGAACACTGAGGAACTGTAAGTTAGGAAGGAAAAGAGCAGTGTCAGGAAAACATAAAAAGGAGAAAGTATCAGGAGAAGAGGATAGTCAAGGGTTATCTGCTACACAAAGGTCAAGAAGGATAAGGATTGATAAAAAGATCATTATGCTTGTCAATTAAGAAACCATTGGGGGCTGCTAGGTGTTGCAATGGATAGAGCCCTGGCCCTGGAGTCAGGAGTACCTGAGTTCAAATTCGACCTCAGACACTTAATAATTACCTAGCCCTGTGGCCTTGGGCAAAGCCACTTAACCCCATTGCCTTGCAAAAACTAAAAAAAAAACCATTGGTAATTTTGGAAGTAGAAACTGTAGTTGAATGATAAGGATGGAAGCCAAAATCCAGAGGGTTTAGAAGTGAATGAAAGGAGGTGGAGGCAGCTAGTATAGTTAGTTGTCTTTCTTAAGACATTTTGCTAAGGGGAGGAGATTATGGGATGACTTTTTTTTTATCTAGCAGGCATAGCTAAATTTATTCCTTGTTTATAAAAAACAAATCTATGTGGTTGCCACAGCAGCTGCCTGGGTCCTCTGAACAGACATTCGAGTGTGAGTCTTCACAAGATGATCCGTGAATTCCTGATAGGGAGACTTCGTGAACACAGTCTCCTTCCACAGGTCTGGGGTTAGATAGCTGTATGTTTTAGAGATGACATCAAAGGTGGCTTTAGCAAAATTGCCCAGAGTTGCAGTACAGCCTCTAGCAGAAGTGTAGCAGTCATCAATTCCAGCCATCATTAGGAGCTTCTTAGGCACAGGAGCAGAAACAATGCTAGTACCTCTAGGCGTGGGGATCAGGGGCACCAGAACCGATCCACATTGCCCAGTGACCTTGCAGGGCACTGTGTGAGGTTTGCCAATCTTGTACCCCCAGTAGCCACGTCTCACAGGAACGATGGAAAGCTTGGCCAGAATGATAGCACCACGAATTTGCTGTGGCCACTTCCTTGGAACACTTGACACCCAGACCAACATGGCCATTGTAATCACCAATAGCCACAAAAGCCTTGAACCTGGTACGTTGTCCAGCTCTAGTTTGTTTCTGAACAGGTATGATCTTCAGAACCTCATCTTTCAATGAAGATCCCTGGAAGAAATCTATGATCTCAGACTCCTTGATAGGAAGGGAGATAAGATAAATCTCTTCCAAAGACTTGATCTTCATGTCCTTGATGAGGCGGCCCAGCTTAGTGACAGGAACCCACTCCTTGTCTTCAGCCTTTCCTCCCCGGGCCCCGGGGCCGGCCGCACACGCGGCCTCGACCATGGCCCCGGCCCCTGCCTCGGCCTCCACTGCCGAAGCCACCTGGGAAGCCTCCGAGAGCTCCGAAGCCCGGGCCCCCGGGGCCTCCCGCTCCTCCTGCAGCACAGGCGCCGTCTGCCATTTGGTGTTCGCTGGAAGTAGAAGCAGGGATGACTTTTAAAGAATGGAGGAGACAAGGGTGTGTTTGTAGACAGCAGGCTGGGTTATAGTAAATTGTCTTTGACTCTTGTCATTGAACTCCAATGTCTCTAGAGGAGAGATTGAGGCTGGTGATTTTATATGGTTCTGCTTCACTTAAATCCAATTCATGAGCAAACCAAGGCATTATTCTTATGATTTCATTGGTCCTCCTCAAGAATAAAGGAAGAATAAAGGAAGAACAACAGCAATGCAGTTAGCAGGGAAGAAACAAGTAGAAAGGGAGAGATTAATGATCAGAGAGAGGGGAGATAGCAGTGGGAATAACATGTTGAAGAAAATAGGAAAGGATGGGATCAAGGGTACCTTCCAGGAGGCAATTGTTAGAAGGGAGAGCATTTCAGGCTTGAAGGACAACATTTGCAAAGGCTTAAAAGGGTGGGGATGGAATGTTGTGATGAGGAATAGCAAGAAGGCCTAAAGCATAGGTCTAATTATGTCTTTGTCCTATTCTAAAAGTTCCTATGATTCCTTATTATGCCTAGGGTAAAAGAAAAATTCTAGAATTTAAAGCCTTTCACAATACGAAGCTAATATTTCAAGACTAATGTAGTCTTGAGAGACTAAATGACTGAGTCCACAGGGGATAGGCCACTTTTCCTTCCCTGACCTGTGTCTTGGCATATTGTTTGGATTTAGCTCAGTCCTGGGGGAAATTTGCCTTTAATTTGGGGGAATCAACTTCCAATTGTCAATTGGTTAAGTTCCCCCCACCACTGTGTCTTGGGATAATTTTAACTAGAGCCAATTATAGCCAATGAAATCTTCCTCAAAAGAGAGGAAGTAATGATGATGATGTTTCTCCTTCATTCTCAAAGAAAACCATGACATCAGGGAAGGTGATGCCATGATAAGCACATGAACTGAATTTGAGTGAGGGGATGCTGTGCTAAGTCACCAGCCTTACTTTCTCCTCCAGAGTCATTTGAGTCCAGTGGCCAGGTATGAATCAGGACAACTGGAGTTGCCCCTGGATGTGAAACAATCAGGGTTAAGTGACTTGCCCAAGGTCACCCAGCTAAATAAGCAGCAAATATCTGAAGCTGGATTCGAATTCCTATCCTCCTGATTCCGTGACCATTGCTCTACCCACTCTGCCACCTAACTACCCTGATAGATAATATGAACTAAGTATAACATGGGCAATTTATTCTTATACAGAGAAGAAATCCAAAAATGTAAAATCTCCAGAATGTATAGATAGAATAGAATTCAGTAACTCAACATAACTCTTGGTATGATCTGCTAGGAAAATGATACCCAAACAGCATCAGAACATAATGACATTGTGGTATTTCATTCATATTGCATCTCTGTTCAATCCAGTCATTCCACCCCCAAACTCAGTATCCTCTTAACTTTGTGTTCCTGGACTATCAGTCCTGCCTGCACTTGCCATAGTCATACTTAAATGCTGTAGTAGACACCAAACATGCTGCTCTAATGGATGCTGCCATTATCATGCTCACCAGCCTATGAACTTTGGAACTCACAATGTTACCTCCTGGAGATATTCATATTCATGCTGCTGCTTGATTATCTACTCATGGAACAAAGCACAAAAGTGGCAGAGGTGGTCAGAAGTCCAAGCAAAAGTCCCACTGGTTGTAGCCCTCATCACTGCTGCTGTGTCAGCAAGGTCACCAGAACAGTGACTGGTCTTTCTGTCTCTATTCCTATTAGACTCCATCTTTCATGCTGTTTGAATTACATTATTTTCTGTAATCTAATCATATTATTCTGACTCCAAACTTTTCAGTGACACACCACTGTCTTTCAAATAAAATGTAAATTTCTCAGTGTGACAGTCACACTCCTTGTTGAATCATTTCAGTTGTATCAAACACTCCCTGATCCTATATAGGGATATTTTTTTTGGCAAAGATATTGGAATGGTTTGCCAGTTCCTTCTCCAGCTCATTTTATAGATGAGGAACTAAGAAAAACAGGATTAAGTAATTTTCCCAGGGTCATATTAAGTCTCTGAGGTGACATTTAAACTCAGTTCTTCCTGAGTCCAGGTTAGGTGCTCTATTCAAAATACTAGCTAGCTGCCTGTCATTCCCTTTATTCCTAACCCAAGTGTCTGCCAATTGCCTTTCCAGTTTTATTTCACAATGTTTTCCTTTGTACACTGTACTGTCCCTAATCTTGACTACTTACAATTTTCTGATATTTTGCTCTCACTTGCTCCCAAGTATCTGAACAGGCCTCCTAACTGGAATGGACTTTTAGCTTTGCCTAGTGAAATTCTTTTCTTCCTATGAGACTTTAGGCCTTAGGTAAAACTCCTCCATAATGTCTTCCTTGCTTAGAAAGGATCCTGTCCATCAGTCTCTCATGTCTTTTTTGGCCTTTCCCATGCACAAAGCATTTGAAGGTAGCATGGTGGGGCATTAGGACTGGTTTTGGAGTCAAAAGGCCTGAATTCAAGTTCCAGCTTTGATGCTTGTTAGTTGTATAGTCCTTGGGCAGATTCACAAGACCTTACTAAGTCTGGAAAACTGGCACAATAATTGCACTATTGACCTGATTGTTATGAGCCAAGTGTTTTATATACCTTAAACTCCTATATGACTGAGTTTACTTTGGATCCTCTGATGGGTTTGCTGTTTTCACTGATGTGAAGGGATTGAATTAGATGACCTTTAACCTCTTGGGCTCTAAATATATAATTCTTTGTCACTTTGCTTTTGATATATGTGAAAGACATAACTCATGTCTTCTCAGCAACTTTGTCAAAAAATTTGGTGTTGTCAGTCAAGTCCCTTGATAGTGAATACCAACAGAATGTTCTAACACATATCAGGATAGCTAATGCCTTACTCCTAATATCTTTCATTACTTTCTTAACAAAGAAATTACTTTGTATCTATTGTATTTTTATTCTGTTGCCTGTGTCCATATTTTTTTCCCAATGGGGTATAAACTCCTTGAGTGCAGAGACTGTTTCATTTTTGACTTTGTAATTGCACAGTTAGGACTCATTGTCACATAATAGGTATTTAGTTATAGATAATAACCCATCCAAAGTTGCCCATCCTCAGTGACTTTGGTCCTTGCTTTCCAGTAAATTTGCAGCAGGGAGTAGCCTCAAATTGCTAGTCAACTTCCTCTGTTTATCATTAAATAGTTTACCAACAGTAATTAGGATAATAATACATTTATAGATGGAAGAGACCTTAGAGGTCTTCTGGTTTAACTCCATCCTTTTACAGATGAAGAAACTGAGGTCCATGGAAGTTAAGTTATTTGTATATGGTTACCTAGTGATTAAAGAACAATTTTAACCAAGGTCCTTTGAGTCCAAAGTCAGTGTTCTTTGTACCCTCTCCTTAAAGTGACCCATCTGCCTTTTTTTCCGGGTATACATTTCTGATTTTCTTTCTGATAATCATGAAACTGTAAGTTAACAAACTGTAGGGTTTTTTTTTTGTCTTTTCTGATTAAACTGCATAAAATTCCTCGTGAACAAATTTTCTTCTTTATATTCCCAGTGTCTAGCATGCAGTTGACTATGTTTATTGAACTGAATGGGTTAAGACCACTAGAATGTAATTTAATTTCAAAAGAAATTATGTTGGTCCTAAAATATCTATCTTGAGCAATTGAGAAGTTAAGTCTAAATTTAAGAGGGATTATTTAGTGTTTTGTGAAATCTGGTTCACTATGCAAAGTCAGGGATGGGTATCTTTTCAAGTCAGTGTTTGAAAAGTGAGCTGAAATTTACAGTCACAAGTCCTCGATTTGAATCTCACCATGACAATTTAGGGTCAGAGGTGGCCAGTTGGCTCAGATAATGGGACTGGAATCTGGAAGACTCAAGCGCTGATCGGGTCTAAGATACAGGCGAGCCATGAGACCATGAACAAGTCCCTTAATCTGGTTAGAATACCTCAAGAAGTCCACAGGTTTCAAAGAGTCGGAGGTGACCGAACAGGCAAGGGAGGGCCCAGGTACCCTTAGGGTCCCTCTCCTTCTCTTTTGCACAAGAAAGATGCTGAGGCTCGGAGAGATCAAGTGTCTTTCTTAGGGTCTCGGAGGGAGTGGCGGGCAGCATCTGAACCCAGGATTCTCAGGTCCCAGTCCATCATCTTTTTTTCCCTGCCAGCCCGGCGACCTTGGCCAAGCGCCCGTTTCACCTCCCTGGGCCTCAATTCCCTAAACTGGCTACTGAGGAGGGTAATGAGCTAATCACTCGGGTTCCGGGAGGCGGAGGCCAAGCTCTCTGATTGGGCCGCTCTTCCCAGCCGCAGCCATTGCCGCCGGATCCCTTCTGACATTGGCTGCGGCCCCTGCCACACGCTCAGCCGCCCCTAAATATTTGCGAATTGACTAACTTCCGCAGACACATTTCCGGTCTTTGCGCGTGCGACGTAGAGGAGGACGCTGCAGTCTATAAGGCCGCGCCGCGAGGCGCATGCTCGAGAGCAGAGGTCGGGGGGTCGGCGAGGGGCGGGGACGGGAAAGGGGTGAGGTCGCTGCCGCCTTTTAGAGCTCGAAACGCGTAGCCTCCCCCCCCCCCCCCCGCGCTCCGCTTCCCCGCCTCCCACCTCGGCGCCGGGACCGCGCGTGCGCGCGGGGTGCTTACAGTAGGGGACGGGCCGCGCGGGAGTGGTCACATGACCGCGGCGGCCGTCTGTACAGTAAGAGTCCAATATGGCAGCGGCGGCGGCGGCGGCGGCGGCAGCGGCAACGGCAGCCCGGGCACCGGCCGACCCCTAGACCCCGGCGCGCGGCCTCTCTCGCTGCTGCTGCTCCTCCCTCGGCCCGGGCTCTCCCTCGGCTGCACTCGCCCCTTTCTTCCTCCTTTCCCGGCACAGCGGGGAAAGCCGCGCAGGCGGGCGGGCGGGCCAGCGAGCGAGCGAGCGGGGAGAGGGCCGGCGGCCGGACCGGACACGGGAAGCGCCCGCTCACTCTCGGCCCCGACATGAGGGAGAAGGGCCGTAGGAAGAAGGGCAGGACCTGGGCGGAGGCCGCCAAGACGGTGAGAGCGGGGGAAGGAAGGCCGGGCGGAGCCCCAGAGGGAGGGACGGGCCGCGGGGGGAGGGCGGCTGCCGGCCGGGGCCGACCCACGGGCCTGGGGAACGTTGGCCCGACGGCCCGGCGCCTCGCCTCGAGCCGGGCCTAGGCTGCGGGGCGCGGGCACGCGCGACCCCCCTCCCGGCCCTCGCAAGAAGTTGGCGGCCGACGCCTGCCGCTCCGCCCCTGCTCCGGGTGCGCGGCCCGGCGGCACGCGGGAGGCGGGCGGAGAAGCCTGGGGAGCCGGCAGGCGGCCCTCAGAGCCGCCGCGCCGCGCCCGCACCCGGCCTCGCCGCCGCTGCAGAAGCCGGGCCGGCTCGCCGCTCTTTGTTTTGGGCTGTTGTCTGAGCGGAAAGTGCGGGCGGTGTTTAGAAACCGAGTAACAGGTGGGACTTGGGGAGGATTTTTCTGTTTCCGTAGAGACCCGCCGTGATCTGGGCAGCGGTGCATGGTGGGACCTGTAGTTTACTCGGACTGCGCCTCGCTATTGGCAATAACGGGGGCCTAGAGGTTGCTGCGGGCATCCCTGAAAGGAGCTGGAGTTGAGTCTTGTTGACTTCATGTTTTAAAACCGGGGCTTTCTTCTCCCTAGAGGTGAAATGAGAGAATTGTAAGTCTTATTAAGCAAATACTGAGGATCGCCTTCCCCAATTCAAAAAAAAAAAATCTAGGCGTGGATATGTGGACATGAAACTTTAAGGGAAAGTGAAGTCCATTACATCACCTTGGGTGGAACTGTAAACCAGCTCTCAGCATCATTTCAGAAATGGGAACTGAGAAAGAGTTGAGTTCAGGTATATCTTAACTTGGGAAAGCCAGCAGACATTCTTCATTCAGTAAGCACCCAGGGGCATATAAAAGTGAAAAGTGCAGCACTCAGCTAGTAGGAGGCTCAATAAATGTATATTAATTGGAAAGATATACAGGTAACTATGAAGAGAGGTATAAATGTAACTTTGTCATGCTAAGCACACTTCTAGACGAGTGGGAAAATACTTAACAAAAATGAAAGCATTGTCATCCTATACCATTTGTAAATTTCTTATTTGAATTTGTGAGTGTGGTGGTGCTTTTTCACCTAAAAGATAGAAAACAAAATCTACAGAGTTCTGTACAAGACTCTTAAACTTTCCTTCAGAAACCTTACTATTAAATGCCTGCTATACACACACACACACACACACACACACAGTTGTTTGGGAGATTAAAAAAAAGATTAACATGTTTATAGTACAACAAAATCTGTTTTCTCCTAAATGGAAAGTTGCATTTTAATTCATAAGTTAAAGGTAGCTCCTTTGCATTTCTTGGTAGAAATGCATTGTGCCTTTGAGATGAAAAATGTTAATTTTCTAAATAGAAAGGTGATTATGTTTGAAAAATGTGATCTTTAGATGAATACTGACAAAAGTTCATTGATTCACAATAAGGGGGAATTCACTAATAGAATAAGAACAACATTCTCATTTTCAGATGCAAAAGTATTTAAATCAGTAATTTTTAAGTACATTTCATACCAAAATAGAAATTTAAAACAAAGTAGTTAGGCTGTGACTTAAAGAATATAGGTTAGCATTAACTTGTGATATCCTAATTTGAATCTTGCACATAGTACTTGATACATAATACATATATATAGATATATATATATATATATATACACACATTTTCGTGTGTATAGTAACTGATTTAATTCAACAAATATTTGTTAAATAATGTGACCTCCATTCCCTGGCACTGTACTTAGCATGTATTTCTGCTGCAATCCTGAAGTCAATACAGGGCTCTAGTGTAAGCATTAAGGATGCAAAGTTGAAAAAGACAGTGTCTTTCCTCAATGAGTGATATTGGATCTGTACATATAAATATAATAAAAAGCAGAATGAGAGATTGCATTATTGATCTTTACCTTTCTTACTTGCAGTTTCTCATTATTTTCATTAGACATGATTACCAGTCTTTAGAAGTCGTCTCCTTGAAAAGAACTAGTTCTCTATCACTTCTTTTCCTATGTTGTTTTTTTAAAATAGTTTAGTGTGGAACCCTTTATTCATGATGGGATTTCTGTACATGGGTGCCAAAGTACTTTATTAAAATCCTATTTTGAATGGAACTGAATCATTACAAGAACCATGAACAAAACTAAACTGGTATTGTGGTAAAACTCATGGACATAATATGACCAGAAAGGAAAACAATCAATTTCGGACGGGATGTGGGAAATCTGGGAACACTAATACATTGATGGTGGAGCTGTGAACTCATCCAACCTTTCTGGAGAGCAATTTGGAATTATGCCCAAAGGGCAATAAAAATGTGCACACCCTTTGACCCAGCAATACCACTACTGGGTCTGTACCCTGAAGAGATTATGGAAAAGGGTAAAAACATCACTTGTACAAAGATACTCATAGCAGTTCTGTTTGTGGTGGCAAAGAATTGGAAATTAAGTGAATGTCCATTAAGTGGGGAATGACTGAACAAATTGTGTTATAGAACACTCTTGTTCCACTAGAAACCAGGAGGAATGGGAATTCAGAGAAGCCTGGAAAGACTTGCATGAACTGATGCTGAGTGAGATGAGCAGAACCACAAGAACATTGTACACCATAACAGCAACATGGGGTTGATGATCAACTTTAATGGACTTGCTCATTCCATCAGTGCAGCAATCAGGGACAATTTGGGGTTGTCTGCAATGGAGAATACCATCTGTATCCAAAGAAAGAATTGTGTAGTTTAAACAGAGCAAAGACTATCACCTTTAATCTTAAAAAATTATCTTATTATGTAATTTTGCTATTTTTTTATATTTTATTTTTCCTTAAGGATATGATTTTTCTCTCATCACATTCAATTTTGATCAGTGTATAGCATGGAAACAATGTGAAGATTAACAGACTGCCTTCTGTGGGGGGGTGAGGGGAGGGAAGTGAGATTGGGGGGAAAATTGTAAAATTCTTAAAAAAAACCCCAAACCTATGGGCTTGAAAACATGGCTTTAACTAGCCAGAAAGTTTTTGATAATTTCCTTCATCTTTTAATCTACCTTTTTCTCAATTTTTTTTCCTTCAATCCTGATGGAAATCCAAGAGGGTTTGATGTTGACTACTAACATAAGAAAAGAAACCATTCCCTAACTTGGCAGTTTTTCCTTGACTTCAGTTTTTCCTCAGAAGCAGATGATGATAGTCTCTTAGTAATTGCCTCCATTTTCTCACCACCTATTCGTTCATTCATTTAGTCCCTTGTAGTTTGGCATCCATTTCCACCACTCAACTGAAAATGCTTTCTCAGTCATCACTGTCTCTTAATTCTCAATTCACTGACCTTTTCTCAGTCCTTATTCTCTTTGACCTTGCAGCATTGGACACTGATTATGTTTCCCTGTGGATTTTTTTCTCCTTTGGCTTCTGTTTTACTGCTTTCTTCTGGTTCTCCTCTAGTTATTGTCCTTTTCCCACCCTCTAAATGAGGGTGTTGTTCAAGTCTCTTTTCTGGTTCCTTTTCTCACTTTATTCTTTCCCCTGTTTGATTCTACCTGTTCAGTTGTCTCTTTTCTGCAAGTGACACTCAAATCTCCATATTTCCTAATCTTTAATTTTTTCAGTCCCTGTTAGTTTGCTGGACAGCAATTTGGGTTCCTCACTCCTTTAAATTCATTTTCTTAAAAGCCTGCGTCTTCCTCCCAAATTCTCAGTTTTTGTTATTATCACCATTCTTTGTTGCTCAGATTCAAACTCTTATCTTTCATTCCTACTTTTTTCCAAATTCTAATATTTGGTCATTAGCCAAGTCTTTTTTTTTTTAAGGCAATGGGGTTAAGTGACTTGCCCAGGGTCACACAGCTAGGTAATTAGTAAGCATCTGATGCTGGATTTGAACTCAGGTCCTCCTGACTCCAGTGCCAGTGCTCTTATCTACTATGCCACTTAGCTACCCTATTAGCCAAGTCTTAATGGTTTGTCTTTACAAAAGATTTAGAATCAGTTTTCAATCACCTCATCATCATTGTCATCATCATTATTATTACTGCTACTTTCTAGACTGTCTCAATAGTTTCCTAGTTGACCTTTCTGTTTCTGCTGATTCAGTCTTCTTTGCCATCCATCCTTCAATAGCTAACCCTTGTGATGATATTGCTTCATTGTCCCCTGGAGTCAAACCTTCTAGTAACTTTTAAATGCCTTTAGGAGCCTGGAATTTAAGGCCTATAGTATGACTCCCACCTTTTCTAGCTTTATTTTGGAACTACAGTTCATTCATCTAAAATAAAACTTGACATCTCATCTCTTCTTTGCATGGTCAGTCTTCTACTTCTGGAATAAATTCTTTGCTTTTTTTTTTTTTAAAAGATCCTTCATCTACTTAATGAGATTTCCTGATCTTTCCTTCTTGTCCTAGCTCTGTTTCCTCTCTTCAGTTATTCTCAGAGCACCTTCCCTGAATGTCTTCCTTTATCATATTCTATCTTGTATTGAAATTTTTAAAAAAAGTATTTTACTATGGAGAGTGATAGAACCTTAGACCAAATTTTTCTTTGTCAGCACTGGGAGCCAGAAATTGGATAGAATTAAAAGATTATAGGAGTATCATGTCATTCTTCTGTTTAAGAATATTCATGAGTCTCAGTTGTCTACAGAGCAGAGTTGAAACTTCTCTATGTGGCATTGAAAGGCCCTCCAGTATTCAATATTATTATTTTCCAACCTTTTCATATTTTCCCTTTAATAACCTTCTAACTAAACTTAGCTAGTTCCCTTCTTTTTCCCCATAAAAAGGTTCACTTCTCCAAGCCTTTTATCACACATGGCTGAAACTTCCTCAGTCTTCAAATTTTGAATTTCTGCCCATATTTTATACAATAAAACCCTACTCAGATGTTGTCTGCTTAGTCTCCTCAGACTATACATAACACATTTTTTCATTTTTGGAATATAAGTATATGAGTTTGTGAGTATTAGGGTCTTTAAAAAGAAAAGTTCAATGTAATCTTTTTTTTTTTTAGATTTTTTCCGAGGCAAACGGGGTTAAGTGGCTTGCCCAAGGCCACACAGCTAGGTAATTATTAAGTGTCTGAGACCGGATTTGAACCCAGGTACTCTTGACTCCAAGGCTGGTGCTTTATCCACTACGCCACCTAGCCGTCCCAAGGCAATATATTTCATATCTTCAGTTGATCCTTATGTTACATGAACTTTACCATCTTGGTTGCCTTTTTATTCATATTCCAATTTATTAGTGTCCTTCCTAAAAGATGGTATCCAGAATGAAGCACCATATCACTCTCATGTTGTTTGACAGGGAAGATTATAGTAGAAGTCTCTTTTTTAGAGGTTTAGCTCTTTTTAAATCAGTAAACCTTTATTAACCATGTAGTATTTGCCAAATGTAGTACTAGGAATTAAAGACATAGATGTCTCTGAATGCCTATGAAAATTAAAGTTTTTCTATTTTCTATACTGAACTTATTGTCCATGAAAATCTCAGATCTTTTTGTAGAAGCAACTATCCACCTATGCCTTTTTCAAATTGTACTTAGCAAAGTAATTTTTTGAATCCCAAGTATAAGATCATATATTTATACTTAGTATAGTTTCTTTTTTTTAGATTTCTTTTTTTTTTTTTTTTGCAAGGCAATGGGTTTAAGTGGCTTGCCCAAGGCCACACAGCTAGGTAATTATTAAGTGTTTGAGGTCGAATCTGAACTCAGGTACTCCTGACTCCAGAGCCGGTGCTCTATCCACTGCGCCACCTAGCCACCCCCTTAGTATAATTTCTTAACCAGTTTGGATCAGTCAGAATCTTTTGGAACCTTTTTTCCTGTGGGTTCACTGATCTAACTAGGTGCCATTTGCAAATTTGACAAGCATGTAATCTTTGCTTTTATCCAAATTATTGATAAAAATGTTCAACAGCTCAAGGCCAAGCATGGATTCCAGGGACACTTTACTGGAACCCTTCAAATTTGACTTTGAATGATTAATGACTACTCCAGACTCCAGACATTGAGTCACTTCTGAAACTCTGTAATTGTTTTATCTTCCTGTCTAAGACGAGGGATAAGCATGAAGGAATTTATCAAATGCTTTGCTAAAATCTAATTATGCTCCTTGACTGTCCTTGATCTGCCAGTTTAGTAACCCTGAGAAAAAAGAAAATGCAGTTAGCTTGGTATGAACTTTTTCTTAATAGTCATAATAACTGGAAAAAAAATCATTGCTACTTTTTGTAGATTTCATTTTACAATTCTTTAACACATTCTAGAATTTCACTAAGATTTAAAGTAAAATTCATTATCTGTAGTTTGTTGAGAACATCTCTTCTGAAAATTGGTACTTTGTCCCTTCAGTCTTGTTGACCTCTCCTGATTTCTGTTGTCTTTCAAAGATCACTGACTGACAGTGACTCTACTCTCATTTGCCAGTTCCTGTACTCAAGGATGTCATTCATCCTGACTGAGTGACCATTCAATAACCTAATGGATCTACCTTTTTTTCTCAGAATCTCCTTTCTTGATTATCAGGTCTCTCTTAGCTTTATTTTTTGGTACTTCCCAATCCAGAGGACCTCCTTTGAAGAAAAAAAAAAATGGAAGCAAAATAAGAAATTGGTTGTTCTGTCTTAGTTATCCTATCCACCTTGAAAACTTTTGATTTTCTCTATTATAACTTGGGCCCTCTCCCTGCTTTTCTTATCCTGGGATTTCCTTGCCAGTCTTACTCCATTGGTAAGGTTTACTTGGCCAGTTTATTGGTAGTTTTAATGTGCTTTCACTATTATAGCTATAGACCATGCTTTTTTATTGGTATTTTTAAAAATCTAGTTCTTGTTTACATCTCTACACATTCTTTCGTTACAATTTAAAATTTTGTTTGTTAATGCACTTTGTTTTTAACATTCCTTTCATTTTCCACTATAGCTCTACTTCTTTCCTTAGCCAAAGAACCATCTCTCCTAATAATAATTTTTTTTTTTAGGTTTTTGCAAGGCAAGTGGGGTTAAGTGGCTTGTCCAAGGCCACACAGCTAGATAATCATTATTAAGTGTCTGAGGTCGAATTTGAACCAGGTACTCCTGACTCTGCCCGTGCAACACCTAGGTGCCCCCTAATAATGATTTTTTAAAAAAGCAGTTAAAAGAATCTGTATTTCAATTAAATCTGAGAATATGTATAGTGTCCTAATAACCATGACCCCTTATATCTGCAAAGAAGGGAGGGAGGTATTGTTATATCTCCTCTTCAGGGCTCCTTATCGTTATTTAGGATTCAGTTATTTTTCTCTTTTCGTCTTTTCATTCATCTTGTGTCTGTGAATATTGTTTTCCTGGTTTTACTTTATTTACATTTATATTGCTTAATTCATATGTCTTCTGTTACATTCCTGCATTCTTCATATTTTATGTTTATTGTGACAGTAATATTCCATTATATACTTGTACCATGATTTGTATAGCCAATCCCCTCCTAGTCAGTGAGTATCTACTTTGTTTCCAGTTCTTTACTACAGAAAGTTTTGCTATAGGTATTTTGGTATGTATGAGACCTTATTACAAATCTTGATTTTCTTGGTTGTTGTTCAGTTGTTTTTTCGATCATGTTGAAAAATGTTTTTGTAAATCCATTTGGAGTTTTCTTAGATTTACTATTTCCTTTTTCAGCTCATTTTCCAGATGAAGTAAGCAGGGTTAAGTGACTTGCCCGAGGTTACACAGCTAGTAGTAGTTTGAAGCCAAATTTGAACTCAGGAAAGGAGACTTTCTGACTCCGGGCACAATACCCTGATTTACTACCTAGATGCCTTTCTTACTGTACAGGTATTTTTATTATCCACCCTAATTACAGATGAAAACGTGAGCCTGAAGTAGCATTTGAATTTAGCTCTTCCTGCCTCCATGTCAAGTACATTCTCCACTGTGGCTCTTAGCAAATGATCTCCTTTTCCCATGACTAACTGTACCATTAAAATGTTTTAAATTTCTTTGCATTTAAGATAGCAAAATTTAATGCTCCAAATTTTCTGAAATTTTCATAAATGTATGGTTTCCATTGATTATGTGGAAAGACCAGTTACTTATCAAAACAACAGTTGCCACAAATTTGGCTTATTTAATAATATGATATGAGCAAAAATGCTCAATTATTTTATTAATAACTGAGTGACTAGCATTTCATTGGTATGAATTTATTTTCACCATTGCAGGTAACAGTACATCCAGGTCTCATTCTGTGATTCTTTTTTTTATCCCTTAAAAATTTTTTTTATTTACTATTCTCATTTTGTACAAATAATGTTTTTTTATACATTAATAAAATATTCTTGTTTAAGAGTAAATGAAATACCCCCTCCCTCCATAAATATAGACTCGCTTGAGCGATAAAGTAAAGGGGAGAGAAAAAAATTAAAATAAAAAAAATAATAGTAATATTTGCAGGTATGGCCAGGTGGCGAAATGGACGGAGCACCAGCCCTGGAGCCATGAGCATCCGAGCCCATATCTGGCCCCATACACCCAACAATCACCTAGCCGTGTGACATGCAAGGTACCTGAAACCCACTGCCCTGCAAAAACCAAAAAAAGAAAAAAAAATGACCCAAAATAAAATAAAATAGTAATAATAGTAGGGGTGGCTGGGTGGAGGACAGAGCATTGGCATTTGAGCCAGGAGCACCCGGGTCCAAATCCGGCCTCAGACACCCAATGATCACCCTGCTATGTGGCCCCAGGCAGGCCACCCAGCCCCATTTGCCCTGCATCCCCCCCCCCAAAAGTAATAATAATAAAAAATGTGCTTGGGTCTTTGTTCCAACACCAACAACTCTGTCATGGATGGATCACATTCTTTATGATAAGTCCATCACAAAAGTTACTTCAATATTTTTCCACCGTTGCCAGTGCTGATCTCAACTCCCTCCTTTCGTATTTCTCCACTATCATGTACTATTCTCTCTCTCCTTTCACTCTGATTCTTCTGTAGGGTCGCTGAGTGGTGCAGCAGACAGATCCCCAGCTCTGGGGCCAAGAGGCCCTGAGCCCCCCTACCACCCCTTAGGCCCAGCATCCACCTGGCCCTGTGGTCCCAGACAGGCCTTCCAATTCCAGCCCCTTGCAAGAAGTAAAAAAGAAAATGTGTTATATCTGACCACTCTCCCCCCAGGGTTCATCCTCTCCTCCATCACTCACATCCCCCCTCTTCTTACTCCAGATGCCTATACCCCATTGAATATATATGCTGTTTCCTCTCCTAACCACCTCTGATGAGAGCAAAGATTCCCTCATTCCCCCTTGCCTTCCCCCCTTCCATATCATTGCTCATTTGTAATAAAGAAAAATCTTATTATATGAAATATTTTGGCCTATCCCTCTCTCTCTGTTTTCTATCTCCCATTACATTTGCCTTTTTTCTATTGACTCCATTTTTACACCATATTTTATCTTCAAATTCAGCTTTCTCCTGTGCTTCAACTATAAAAGCTCCCTCTACCTGCTCTATTAACTGAGAAGGTTCATATGAGTATGTCATTTTTCTATGCAGGAATACATGCACTTCCTCATCAAGTCCCTCATATTTTCCCCCTCTCCTACAATTTCCATGTTTCACCTGAGTCCTGTATCTGAAGATCAAACCTTCTGTTCAGCTCCAGCCATTCCAACAGGAACATTTGAAATTCCCCTGGTTCATTGAAAGTCCATCTTTTCCCCTGGAAGAGGACATTCAGCCTTGCTGGGTAGTTGATTCTTGGCTGCATTCTAAGCTCTTTTGCCTTCCGGTATATTGTATTCCAGGCCCTATGAGCTTCCAGTGTAGTTGCTGCCAAGTCCTGTGTGATCCTGACTGCAGCTCCACGATATTTGAACTGTGTCTTTCTGGCTGCTTGTAATATTTTCTCTTTGACTTGGGAGTTCTGGAACTTGGCTATAATATTCCTACAGTTTGGTTTTTGGGGATCTCTTTCTCAGGGAGATGGGTGGATTCTCTCCATTTCTATTTTGCCCTCTGCTTCTAGAATATCAGGGCAATTTTCCTGTAGTAATTCTTTGAAAATGATGTCAAGGCTCTTTTCCTGATTATGACTTTCAGGTATTTCAATAATTTTTAAATTATCTTTTCTAGGTCTGTTTTCCATATCAGCTTTTTCAATGAGATGTTTTACATTTTCTTCTAATTTTTCATTTTTTTGGTTTTGAAGTAATGAATCCTGGTTTCTCATAAATTCATCAATCTCCCTGAGTTCTATTCTTTGTCTGAAGGATTTGTTCTCCTCAGAGAGTTTTCTTATCTCTTTTTCCAGCTGGCCAGTTTTGCTTTTTAAAGCATTCTTCTCCTTTTTGAACTGTTTTATCCATTTGACCTAAGCTGGTTTTTAGCCATGCTATTTTCTTCAGCATTTTTTTTTTCGATTTCCTTGACTAGGCTGCTGACTTCATTTTCATGTTTTTTCCTGCATCTCTCTCTCATTTCTTTTCCCAGTTTTTCCTCTAACTTCCTCATTTGATTTTCAAAGTCTTTTTTGATCTCTGTCATAGCCTGAGCCCAATTTCTGTTTTTCTTGGAGTCTTTAGATGCAGGAGCTTGTGCTTCCTCATCTTCAGACTGAGTGTTTTGATCCTTCTTGGGCTCATTTTCAAAATATTTCTCAATGGTGTTCCTCTTGTTTCTCTGCTTGTTCATTTTCCCAGCCTGAGCCAGGTTTTGGGGTTCTTCTTGAGCTTTTGGGACACTCCCACAAGGATCTCAGTATGTGAGGCTCTGTCCTCCTTCCTGGTCTGTGAATGACCATATACAACCCCCCTCTGCCATGGGGCTGAGGTGGAAGGGCCCTGCTGTTCTATTGGGGGGCTTAGACTGGGATCAGGATATGAATGTGGTCAGAGCCCCAGAGTCCTGTTTCAGGGGCAGAGGACAGAGCTGGGCAGTCTCTCTCTTCACTCCCCTCACTAGGTTCAATGGGCTCATGCCCTGGGGGCTCCTGCTTACCACCCTGCCTGCTCATGTTTCCTGGAACTCTGCTGAGCTGGCCATGCTGCTTGCTGTGTGCCCTGAGGGCTGGGCTTCATGTGCTGGCTATGGCAGTGGTCCCCCGCTGTTCCCCCAATTTGTGCCGGGTGCTCCTGGGCACATAGCTCAGGAAACTCCCCCGCCACGACTCTCAGCGCTCTGGGGCTGCCTCTGGGAGGCTGAAGTTCTTTTGCTGTCGTGGGCTGCCCCTCTGACCCCGGGAGCAGAGCCTTTCTGCTCTTTTCCAGGTTACCTTGAGTAGGAGAACTGCCTCAGTGGGTCCCTTTGTGGGTTCTGCCTCTCAAAAGTTTAGTTAGAGTCCTTAGGTTATGAGTTTTATGAGAGAGTGCCCAAGACAGGATCCATTCTTGTCGCCATCTTGGCTCCGCCCCCCCTCACCATCTTTCATTTTGTGATTCTTGACCTTGTCTTCTCTTACGTTCTTTATAGAAGATCCACTTATTTTTATCTTTGCATTTCTCTGTATTTTTTTACATATGTACATTTTTATTACTTTGTAGTATTTATAAATGGAACAAAATTTGAGTTTCTATTTCTTTGCAGTTATGTACAATGTAGCTATGAAATATTTTTATATTTTATCCTTAGAGCATTATACCATTATTTGAACAAGTAAAACTTAGAGAAATTATTTTAACGTTTACATATTTTGTGTAGCCAAAATATCTTTTCAGTTGTAAACCTATCTTCTGTTAGGAAAAATAATCAGAAAAGTTAATGGATCTGTTGTTTTTATAAACGTACTAACAAAGTTTCAAGTTAAACAGTATCTTAAATAGAAAATTTTCTGTTACACGTATATATGTGCTGTTTTTTTCTATGGGAAACCTTTATCATGTAGGAAAACTTTACAGAAGTTTCAATTTATGTTAGTTAAAGGCAAGTTCTAATTTAACTGTCTTTTAAAATACTCTATATGCAACTTCATTCAGTATTGTAGAAATAATTATATGATTCAGAAAATATTTATCAGTTAATATTTGTCTGCTTTGAAATATTAACAGAAAATACGTCATTTTCTGGAATAGCTTTTTGGCATTCTGAACTCTGGTACAAAAGTCACAAGTAAATGCTTCAGTGCAATTTCCTTGTCCTTTAGTTTTGGTTAAGTTTCTCCTTTGGACAGTAGGCACTGTAAGATTATAAAGAGAACCAAGGATCTAGGATTTATAATTCACACCACATCTGTAAATTAAACCAAATGATCTGCGGATATACATTATAAAAAATTACTTGTTTATGATCAATCACTACAATTAAAAAGGTGCAAATAACTATTTTTCAGTTAAATAATTTGACATGCTATGGCAATTAATGCCATGATTTAGTCATGACAATTTTGAATAAGTTAATTAAGTATTAGGTTAAATGCTTAGAAGTTGTAAATACTTATTCAAATTTTATGATGCTCTTAAATTCAGTAATTATTTTTATTTTTTTAATTTTGGTTCTTCAGATTTCAAAGTGAACATCACATGCCCACAATTCAGCATTCTGAATCATATATCTTTCTGCAAATGCAAAATGAAGATAGATTGTGTTTGAATTATATTACAAAATTTTAGCAAATTTGACAAATCTATAAAGTACGCTAATATAATGTAGTCAGGCTAATATGGGGAATTATATCAGTTTAATAATAGTATTCACTACAAAAATAGCACTTCAGTATCAATTCAGGATGTCAATAACTTTTCAAGGTCAGTTACTTTTGGACAAATAAGACTTACATTCACATTTTATGTAATATACTTTCCTTATTTCCCAAGAAAGTTTTACACATGAAAAGTACTTGAGCAGTCATGCTAGAAAATGTAACTGCTTCATTTTGAAGTTGGTCCAAAACCAGGTATAGTTTCATGAATTAAATGCTATACAATTCAACCTGGTTGAAGAGATTCATCATGCCAGTTTCTTTAATAATCCTTCTCCAAGCTAATTGGCTACCTAATATATGTCTCAAATATGAATAAATATGTTAGCAACTCAGAGAGACCATGGTAGAACTATTAATGTTTCATATAAATAGCCATTATCATTTCTCTAGAAATGATATTGTGGCCATAGTTCCTCATGCCAATCTTAACATTTAATTTGTTAATTGCCCACTCCATTGCTTCATGAGCTTTATTAGCTTAGATATTGTGCTTTCCATTAGACCTTCTTGATAACTACTAATGCTCACTGCTTTCACAGTGATTATGAGTTTTTTTTTTATGTTTTTGCAAGGCAAATGGGGTTAAGTGGCTTTCCCAAGGCCACACAGCTAGGTAATTATTAAGTGTCTGAGACCGGATTTGAACCTAGGTACTCCTGACTCCAGGGCCAGTGCTTTATCCACTGCACCACCTAGCTGGCTATGATTATGACTTCTAGAATCAAATAATTTTTTCTGGTTCTTGAGAATATAGATTACATAGAAATCTCATCTATTGAAACCATATTTATAAATGAAATATTAATGGATTTAAGCTCCATTATTTTCTCAATGGAATCAACTACAGAATGTTCCTGCACATATGTTTTGGTTCTTGCTGCACCTATAAGTGATTGTACAATTGTAGGCATTCCTCTGAGCTGAGAATTCTATGGCTGTGCAGTTTCCCAGCAGGATCTGTATGTGTGTCTAATACATTAACTCCAGTCATACTTAGATTCATAAGATTTGAATATTTCTGTATAGCAGTTGCTGTAACTGTTTCCTATGGGTTGAAAACATGTTATGATGTCCAAATCTTCGTGGTACTAGAGACCAACTTGATGTCAGATTAGTAGACTTTGGGGAAAAGAGTTGACATACACTCCTCCTTCACTTGTCAGCAACCTATGAAATCTTTTGATTATTTTTTTCTTGATGGCAACAATGTTAATATATTCCTAATACAGAAATAATATATTGTTCAAAAAATATCAATTTTTGTATATTCAAAATTTGTAGTTCCGCCACTCTTCTGTGTGTTTGTCCCCTTTTGATCCCTTCCCAAAAAACCCAATTCATTGATACTTAACCCTTTATTTTTTATTTTTTTGCAGGGCAAATGGGGTTAAGTGGCTTGCCCAAGGCCACATAGCTAGGTAATCATTAAGTGTTTGAGACTGGATTTGAACCCAGGTACTCCTGACTCCAAAGCCAGTGCTTTATCCACTACGCCACCTAGCCACCCCCAACCCTTTATTTTTAGTATCACTATTTTTACTATCTAAAAGTAAATTTTTTTCCTAAGATCTTCTCTCCATACCATCCCCTGCCCTACCCTGTTGAGAAGGCAAGAAATTACAAAATAATAAAACTACATACAAACATGTCTAGTCAAACAACAAATTTATGCCTTGGCCATATCTTTCACCTATATGTCGTTGTCTGCTTTCTGAGTTCATTGCCTCTCTGTTGTGTCCTGAAATTGTAGTTGGTCACCGTATTTTCAGAGTTGTTTGTCTTTACAATATTGTTGATAAGCTATAAATTGCTTTCCTGGTTCTGCTTCTTTCATTCTGCTTAGGTTCATACAGGTTTCATGATTTTTTTGAAACAATTTTCTTAATCATTTCTTATAATATTTTGGTTATAAAAGATGCCTTTAATATTTCTGCCTTTTGCTCCAATATATGATCAGTTTTCATAAATTTGCCTTTCAAAACTGATGATTCTGCCTTTTCTAAAATATTAACTTTTGAATTCTTATCTGGGTCTGATAGATACTGAGTTTCCTCACTATTTTAATTTTATGATGTTTCTCCTTTTAACTTTATTTTCAATTATTTAGATGCTATATATTATTTGATGCATATATTAAATATTGATTTAAATTTGTATTGTTATATCTTTCAGGAAAAAATGTAGCTTCCCTGTTCATCTCTTAAGTCAATTTTTGTCATTGTTTTGACTGTGCTCATGATTATTATCCATACCTGTTTAAGCTTAAAGCTAAAGCATAATAAATTTTACTCTGCCCCATTTTTTCTGTTGAGTGTGTTTCTTGTAAACTATTCATTATTGGATTCAAGTTTCTAATGTAATCTCATAACCTCTTCTGTTTTTATAGGTGTGTTCATCCTAGTTGCATTCATAGTTATTCTTAATATCTTTCCATCCTATTCTTCTGCTTTTTTGCTTGTTTTGAAAAGATATTTTTGTTCCAGGAGGTTTAATATATTTAATATATTGGAGAATATTTTGAGCATAATATAAATTTTAGTTTGGTTATTGTAATTTTTTTCTTCAAGAAACAGAAAACTGTACCACTTAAAAGCTGCAACTTTTCTGGTACTCATTTCCACAAACAAGATTTTTTTTTTTCCCCCAAGGTAAGGCACCAGGTATCTTCTGGTGCAATAGTAGCTGTGGGAGGAGGAGGGTTGGGTCCACTTATCCCTTGCACCCCTCCTTCCACTGTGGCCTGAAATATCGCTGTGTCTCTGTCTTCGATTCCTTTAGGGCACAGACTGAGCAGCACAAGGTGGAAGACTTCACCATTATTTGTTGTAGTATTTATGTATTTTTAAACCATTCAAGGTATATAAAGCAGTGTTACTGTTTTTTTTTTAACAGGTTCCTATATTTTTAATGTCTCCGAGGTTTTTGTGTGTTGTGCCACAAATCCCATTTTTCATATAAGCGCTATGGTTTTTGTTACTTGATGTCTAAGTGCTTTTTTGGGAATCCTGTTGTGAGTATAGCAGAGCTGACTGTACTTTTTCTTCTCTTTTTCTTTATAAAGAAAAGTGTGGTCAGAGAAGAGTAAGCTTAGCATCAGTACTTTAGATTTGGTATAATCTTCTACTTCCTTACTCTTTTGATTTTCCCTCACCTAGAGCTCAGTCTTAGCTTACCCTTTTTTAAAAAAAAAATCCCTCCTCAAAATAAGTCCTTTTCATTTTCCCTTTCTTTCCTTCTACCCTTTCCTTTCTGTTTACCCTGATGAGTGAAATATATTTTTGCACCCAATTTTGTATATCAGTTCATAAATATTCATTTTCTTTTTTGATCATTTCAGATAAGGATGAGCCTCAAGAGTCACCTTTTACCCCCCAAACTTCTTTCTTGTTTGAATAGATAGAAAGTAATACCTACTTTTTTGGTTTTGGGGGAGTGGAAGTCTGATAGTCATTTGTTCTATCAACAATGCATTAATAAGCCTTTTCTCTCACATCCCCTTCAATATTTGTTATTTTCCCTTTCGTTATCTTTGCTAATCTGTTGAATGTGAGGTTAAAAATTCAGTGGCTTTCATTTGAATGTCTTATTAGTAATTTGTTGGAATTTTTTCCATATTTATATCTTTAATTTCTCCCTATTTGTTATTTTTTGATAATTGCTTTTATTGAATATTTGGATCAATCCCTTTGTATCTTGGATACCAGACCTTATCAGACAAATTTCATGTATACCTCCCACCCCTTTCTAACTGCATTGAATCTGTTTATGCAAAACTTTTAATAATTTTATGTCATCAAAATTGGCCTTTTGATTGCCTTTTATCCTTTCTGTTACTTGTTGGGTTCTTTCTCACCCCCAGTTGTGAAAGTTGCCCTTTTTCTGCTTGTACAGTATGTTTATGATGTAATCTTTTAAGTCTAGGTCCATTTGGAGCTTATTGTGTATGATATATTATGTAAGATGCAACATCTATAAGCCTTATTTCCTCTAAATTGCTTTCTTTACCAGCAGTTTTGTCTTATAATCCTTATGGAATGATTACTTTTGTAATCTTTACTATTTATTACCAAATTCTTATCCAGAAGAATTCTACAAGTTTGTAATTACAGCAGCAAAAATATGAATGTTTTGCCACAAATCTTGTGTGCATTTTTTACTGCTTAATTTTTACATATTTTGGGGGATGTGACATTTTGAAAGTTTTAACTAATATCTTTCCCCCCCCACTTGAAATTTATTTGTTTTGAATTTTACAATTTTTTCCCTAATCTTACTCCCCCCCCTGAAGGCAATCTTTACATTTTTCCATGGTATATATTGATCTAAGTTGAATGTGATGAGAGAGAAATCATATTCTTAAGGGAAAAAAAATAAAGTATAAGAGATAGCAAAATTACATAATAAGACAGCGGGTTTTTTTTTTTAATTAAAGGTAAAAGTCTTTGGTCTTTGTTCAAACTCCACAATTCTTTTCTCTGGATACAGGTAGTATTCTCCATTGCAGATATCCCAAAATTGTGCCTGATTTAATTAGTATCTTTTTGATTACATTTTTAAAATGAGTAACAATGTTTTCTCTTTTGAAGGTTATCTTTTGACCTGTTTGTGGAGTGCAAATTAACATGGTGAAATTTTAGTACTTCCTTACATAATTTTACATAATTTTATTTTATTTTATCTTAATTGGATCTGTGATTTTATCACTTTAAAGAGCTCCTGAATTCATTAGGATTAATAATAGTATTTATATAATTTTTTAAAGTTTGCAAAATGCTATATTATCTCATCTGATACTGATAGCAGTCCTGTGAAGTAGGTGCTATTTTTCTTCCCAATTTGTAGATGAGAAAACTGAGGTAGATGGAGGGCTAAATTCTAGTTACATTGTTGTTATCAATTCAGTGAGATGACCCAGGCCTGGACTTAGGAACACCTGAGTTCATTTTCAGCTTCAACTAGCAGTGTGAAGTTGGACAAATCACTTACTTTCTTTTTTCTGCATTTATAAAATGGGAATCTTTTTTCATTTTTTTTTGTTTTTTGTTTTGGCAAGGCAATGGGGTTAAGTGACTTGCCCAAGGTCACACAGCTAGGTAATTATTAAGTGTCTGAGACCAAATTTGAATTCAGGTCCTCCTGATGCCAGGGCCAGTGCTTTATTCATTGCTCCATCTAGCTGCCCCTAAAATGAGAAAAATCAATGGCTAAATTCTTGGATCCTGGAGTAAGAATACCTGATGTTGATGGTGTTGCTTGAAGCAAGGTATTTAGTATTAGTGACATCTTTAGAACCTCAAATGACTCCCTAGGGGCTGAAGGTACTTGGCAGAGTTTGTTCTTATTCAGGATTTGTCTGTGACAGGAAGGATTTGAATCAGGTCATCTTCACTTCAGCTCCATGTCTTTTCCTACGTTTCTATATGTACAATACACATGGAGTTTTTATCATCTGTTTTTTTGCTTTACATATTTCCCCCACTCTATCACTGTTTTTCCTTTTTTTTGTTGTTTTTAGTTTTACATTTAAAAATTTTATTTTTGTCCTGTCTAGCACATCTCATCCACAGTAATTCCTTCCATTTATTACCCCAAACTGAACTAAATGTTGCATTTCATTTTCATTCAACCTTTCTAGGATTCTAAAGAAAATGTCTAAGCCCTTCAATCCAGCAGGGGATGTGGTGTAAAATGTGGGTTAAAGTTCCTTTCCTTTACATCGATAAGTAGTTTTCCCAAGTACATTTGTGAAGCAATAAATCCTTTTCCCCACTTTTTGTTTTTGAGAGCTTTATACAAAACTAATTTTTCTATAGACTTAATTGGCTGGCTCATATATCCATTCAGTTCTAGTGATCTGTTTCTCTAATTTTTGAACAGTAAGAGAGAATTTTGTTAATAATGAATTGTAATGTGTTTTAAGGAACAGGAATTTGTCCCCATCCCTCCTGGTTGATTTTTTCTTTTAATGTGTCTTTTGTATTATTGTCTAATCCGTCTGTGTTTAAGAATTCTTTCCCTAGTCATAACTATTGAAAGCTTCACTGCTATTACTGCCTTCTAAATTTTCTTATGGTGTGATATTTGAGTTTGAGTTTGTTATATATGTTAAACGTTTTGTAGTCTGTGGTCCAGGTTTTTGGTGCTAGCAATATTTTAATTTTATTTTTTGAATTTTTTCAAATAATTGCAAAGATAGTTTTTAGCACATCTTTTTGTAAATTTTGAATTCCACATTTTTGTACCTCTTTCCTCTTTTTTAAATTTTTAAATTTTTTTTAAATTTATTTTTTATTCTCATTTTGTACAAATGTTTTTTTTACATTAATAAAATATTCTTGTTTACAAGTAAACAAAATACCCCTCCCCCCATGAATATAGATAGACTTGCTTGGGCGAAAAAAGTAAACGGAGAGAAAAAAATTAAAATTAAAAAAAATAACAGTAATAATTGTAGGTATGGCCAGGTGGCGCAATGGATGAAGCACCAGCCCTGGAGGCACGAGCACCCGAGCCCATATCCAGCCTCATAAACCCAACAATCACCCAGTCGTGTGACAGGCAAGCCACTTGATCCCCACTGCCCTGCAAAAACCAAAAAGAAGGGGAAAAAAAGACCCAAAATAAAATAAAATAGTAATAATAGTAGGGGTGACTGGGTGGCAGACAGAGCATTGGCCCTTGAGCCAGGAGCACCTGGGTCCAAATCCGGCCCCAGACACAAAGATCACCCTGCTATGTGGCCCCAGGCAGGCCACCCAGCCGCACTTTCCCTGCACCCTCCCCCAAATAATAATAACAAAAAATGTGCTTCAGTCTTTGTTCCAACACCACCAATTGTGTCATGAGTGGGTCACATTCTTTATGATAAGTCCATCACAAAAGTTACTTCCATATTTTTCCAACGTTGCCATTGTTGATCACAACTCCCTCCTTTCTTATTTCTCCACTACCATGTACTATATTTTCTCTCTCCTTTCACTCTGATTCTGCTGTAGGGTAGCTGAGTGGCGCAGCAGACAGATCCCTGATCCTGGGGCCAAGAGGCCCCGAGCCCCCATACCAGCCCTTAGGCCCAGAATCCACCTGGCCCTATGGTCCCAGACAGGCCATCCAATCCCAGCCCCTTGCAAGAAGAAGTAAAAAAGAAAATGTGTTATATCTGACCACTCTCCCCCCATGGTCCATCCTCTCCTCCTTTATTCACATCCCCACCCCTTCCCCCTGCGCTCCCACTCCTTCTTACTCCAGATGTCTATACCCCATTGACTATATATGCTGTTTCCTCTCCTAGCCATCTCTGATGAGAGCAAAGGTTCCCTTATTCCCCCTTGCCTCCCCCCTTGCATATCATTGCAATAGCTCACTGTAATAAAAAAAAAATCTTATGTGAAATATCTTGGACTATTCCCCCTCTCCTTTTTCTTTCTCCCATTCTATTTCCCTTTTTTCTATTGACTCCATTTTTACACCGTATTTTATCTTCGAATTCAGCTTTCTCCTGTTCTTCAAGTATAAAAAGGTTCATATGAGTATTATCAGTGTCATTTTTCTATGCAGGAATACATGCAGTTCATCCTCATTAAGTCCTTCATATTTTCCCCCTCTCCTCCAATCTCCATGCTTCACCTGCGTATCTGAAGATCAAACCTTCTGTTTAGCTCTGGCCATTCCAAAAGGAACATTTGAAATTCCCCTGGTTCATTGAAAGTCCATCTTTTTCTCTGTAAGAGGACATTCAGTCTTGCTGGGTAGTTCATTCTTGGCTGCATTCTAAGCTCTTTTGCCTTCCGGTATATTGTATTCCAAGCCCTATGAGCTTCCAATGTTGCTGCTAAGTCCTGTGTGATCCTGACTGCAGCTCCATGATATTTGAACTGTGTCCTTCTGGCTGCGTGTAATATTTTCTTTTTGACTTGGGAGTTCTGGAACTTGGCTATAATATTCCTAGGGGATGGTTTTTTGGGATCTCTTTCTCTGGGGGATCGGTGGATTCTCTCCATTTCTATTTTGCCCTCTGCTTCTAGAATATCAGGGAGATTGTCCTGTAGTAATTCTTTGAACATGATGTCAAGGCTCTTTTCCTGATCATGACTTTCAGGTATTCCAATAATTTTTAAATTATCTTTTCTAAGTCTGTTTTCCATATCAGTTGTTTTTTCAATGAGCTATTTCACATTTTTTTCTAATTTTTCATTTTTTTTGGTTTTGAAGTATTGATTCCTGATTTCTGGTAAATTCATCAATCTCCCTGAATTCTATTCTTTGTCTGAAGGATTTGTTCTCCTCAGAGAGCTTTCTTATTTCCTTTTCCATCTGGCCAATTTTACTTTTTAAAGCATTCTTCTCAACTTTTTGAACTGTTTTATCCATTTGACCCAAGCTGGTTTTTAGCATGCTATTTTCTTCAGCATTTTTTTGGATTTCCTTGACTAAGCTGCTGACTTCATTTTCATGTTTTTCCTGCATCTCCTTTCTTTTCCCAGTTTTTCTTCCAACTCCCTCATTTGATTTTCAAAGTCTTTTTTGAGCTCTGTCATAGCCTGAGCCCAATTTCTGTTTTTCTTGGAGTCTTTAGATGCAGGAGCTTGTGCTTCCTTATCTTCAGACTGAGTATTTTGATCCTTCTTGGGCTCATTTGCAAAATATTTCTCAATAGTCTTCCTCTTATTTCTCTGCTTATTTTCCTAGCCTGGGCCTGGTTTTGGGGTGCTTCCTGAGCTTTTGGGACACTCCCACAAGGGTCTCAGTGTGTGAGGCTCTGTCCTCCCTCCTGGTCTGTGAATGACCATAAGCGCCGAGGTGGGGGCCCCCTGTTGTTCTATGGGGGGCCCTAGACTGCGATCAGGATCTGAATGTGGTCAGAGCCCCAGAGTCCTGTTCCAGGGGCAGAGGACAGAGCTCTGCAGTCTCTCTTCACTCCCCTCCCTCAGCTCAATGGGCTCATGCCCTGGGGGCTCCTGCTTACAGACTCCACCTGCTTCTGTTTCCAGGTCTGGGCTGTGGAAAGACCAAGCTGCTAGCTGTGTGCCCTGAGGGCTGGGCTCCAGGTGCTTGCTCTGGCAGAGGTCCCCCGCTGTTCCCCCACTTTGTGCCAGGTGCTCCCCGGGGTGCAGTTCAGGAGGCTCCCAGCGCCCTGGGCTGCCTCCATGTGGCTGAAGTTCTTTCACTCTTGTGTGCCACCCCTCTGGCGGGCCACCCCTCCTACCCGAGGAGCAGAGCCTTTCTGCTCTTTTCCAGGTTACCTTGAGTAGGAGAACTGCCTCTCTGCATCCCTTTGTGGGTTCTGTTTCTCGAAAGTTTAGTTAGAGTCCTTAGTTTATGAGTTTTATCCAAGAGCTCCTAAGACTGGATCCCTTCTTGTCGCCATCTTGGCTCCGCCTACCTCTTTCCTCTTGTCCTATTCCATGATAATGAGTAATTTGATTTGGGTTCTATATTAATCATGTTGGGAAAGAAGAATAGAACTAAAGGGAAAAAAAGGAGATAAAAGAAAATATTTATAAAATAAGTTTTAAAAGTGAAAATAGTATGCAGAGTCAGTAATTTTTTTTCTGGATATGGATGGAATTTTCAATCACAAGCCTTCTAGAATTGTCTTTCTTTACTGAACTGCTACTAAGATGTTCATCATAGTTGATCATTATACAATGTTAATATTAATATTTACAATATTTTGGTTCTGCTCACTTCACTCAGCATCAGTTCACACAAATCTTTCCAGGTTATTCTGATGTCTACCCACTTATGATTTGGATCATTTTCTTCTTTTGATGACTTTGGAATACATAGGCAGTGGTATTTTGAATTTTTTTCAAAGATTTTATTTTTTTTGAATTTATAATTTTCCCCCCAATCTTTCTTCCCTCCCCCTCATCTCCCACAGAAGGCAATTTGCCAGTCTCTACATAGTTTCCATGGTATACATTGATCCACATTGAATGTGATGAGAGAGAAATCATATCTTTAAAGAAGAAAAAATAATAAGAGATAGCAAAATTACTTAATATAATGTTTTTTTTTCCCTAAATTGAAGGTAATGCTCTTTGGTCTTTGTTTAAACTCCACAATTCTTTCTCTGGATATAGATGTTATTCTCCATCACAGATAGCCCCAAATTGTCCTTGATTGTTGCACTGATGGAATTAACAAGTCCATCAAGATGATCATCTCCCCCATGTTGTTGTTGACATGTACAGTATTTTTCTGGTTCTGCTCATCTCTCTCAGCATCAGTTCATACGAATCCCTCCAGACGTCCCTCAATTCCCATCCCTCCTGGTTTCTAATAGAACAATAGTGTTCCATGACATACATATACCATAGTTTGTTAAGCCATCCCCCAATTGAAGGACATTTACTTTATTTCTGATTTTTTGCCACCACAAACAGGGCTGCTATGAATATTTTTGTACAAGTGATGTTTTTAACCCTTTTTCATCATCTCTTCAGGGTATAGACCCAGTAGTGGTATTGCTGAATTAAAGGGTAGACATATTTTTGTTGCCCTTTTGGGAGTAATTCCAAATTGCTCTCCAGAAAGGTTGGATGAATTCACAACTCCACCAACAATGTTTTAGTGTCCCAGATTTCCCACATCCCTTCCAACATTGATCATTGTCCTTTCTGGTCATATTGACTGGTCTGAGAGGTGTGAGGTGGTACCTCAGAGATGCTTTAATTTGCATTTCTCTAATAAGTAATGATTTGTTTAGATTTTAGTATCTGCTGCTGAAGCGAACATGGTATTTTGAATTTTTAAATAAAACTCTTTTGAAGTTTTTCTAATGCCTTTTGTTAATTCATTTCATAGTTATTGCCAGAGAGCTATAAATTTTTATGAATTAACAGAAGTGTGATAAATATACATTGACTCCATCCAAAAATGTTTTGTTTTCTTGAATTCATTGCCCATTTTGTTTTGAGTTGTATAGTTCAGCATTGATCCTTGAACTCATGCTTACTAGAATGCTTACTAGTTTTTTTTTATTTTTAATTGTTTGGTTTTTGTAAGGCAGTGGGGTTAAGTGACTTGCCCAAGGTCACAAGCTAGGTAATTATTAAGTGTCTCATGTCCTCCTGATTCCAGGGCCAGTGCTCTATCCATTGTGCCACCTAGCTGCCCCCAGAGTTTATTTTTTATAGTGGTGTTGTGCAAATTACATGAAGTTCATCAAGCCTTGTCCAGATTTCTCTGAATTGCCATTGTATAAGTACAATAGATGAAATGATTTTGTTCAGTTTGATATACCTAGCATCCCATAAATATTTTTTTACTTAACGGGTCTTTTTCCTCTTTCTTTGATAGACCTAGTAATGAATTCACTGAGTCGAAGATTTGCAAATTTAGTAGCTTTGGGTGCCTAATTCCAAATTGCTTTTCAGGATGATATCAATTTACAACATCACTAACAGTGCATTGATGTGTCAGTTTTTCTATAACCTCTCCAAGTCATCTCTTTATTTTTTTGCCATCTTTGTTAATTTGATTGGTATATGGTGCAAGTTCATTTGCCTTAATTTGCATTCTTTAATAGTTAATTGGACAATTTAAGAAAAAATATGGCTTCTGACTAGCTTGAATTTTTTTCTTTTGAGAATTATCTCTTCATGTCTGTTATTTGAACATTTATCAGTTGGAGAATGGCTTCTAATTATATAAATTTGAATAAAAATTCTTTCTAATCTTGAGATATAAAGATCTACAAAGATTTTTTTTCCAAATTAACTCCTTTCCTGCTCATTTTAGCAGCATTAACCAAAAATAAAACTAAACCCCTTGATTTTATATAATCAAAATTGTCCATTTTATTTTTGTGATGTCCTTTTTAGATTTAAATTTATTTTCATTTAACAAGAATTTACTTTCCCTGACCCCATTTTGGTATACCCATTATAAAAAAAGAAAAAAAACAACTTTGTAATTTACAACGTTCAAACAAATTCCCTCATTGGAGGTGTTCAAAAAATGTTTCAATATGTATTCTAAGCCCTTCCTCTCTCTCTTTCAAGAGGTAGGCAGCATTTCTCCTCTTGAGTCCTCTTGAAATCAGCGCTCCCAAATCCTTCCAAGTTGTTTATCTTTTCAGTGTTGTTTTTATTCTATAAATTGTACTCACTTAAACTCTTCTTCAGTGGATTCATGCAAATCTCACCAGAGCTTTTTCTGAATCTATCCTCTTCATCATTTCTTCTACCACAATAGTATTTCATTATATTTGTATACTATAATTCATTCAGTTTATTGCCCAATTGATGGACACTCACATGACTTCTATTTTTTTTGCCATCACAGAATTGGTGCTATAAATATTTTTGCACATATGGGTCATTTTTTCTCTTTTGATGTCTTTGGGATATGTAGACAGTAGTATCTTGAATTTTTTTTTGAAAGATTTTATTTAGTTTGAGTTTTACAATTTTTCTCCTAATCTTGTTTCCCCTCCCTAAAGTATGAGATAGTAAAATTACATAATAAGATAACTTTTTTTTTCTAATTTGAAGGTAATAGTCTTTGGTCTTTGTTCAAAGTTCATAATTCTTTCTCTGGATACAGATGGTATTCTTCATCGCAGATATCCCAAAATTGTGCCTGATTGTCGTACTGATGGAATGAGCAAGTCCATCAGGGTTGATCTTCATCCCCGTGTTGCTGTTAGGGTGTACAATGTTTTTCTGCTTCTGCTCATTTTTTTTTTTTTTTTTTTAGGTTTTTGCAAGGCATACAGGGTTAAGTGGCTTCCCCAAGGCCACACAGCTAGGTAATTATTAAGTGTCTGAGACCGGATTTGAACCCAGGTACTCCTGACTCCATGGCTGATGCTTTATCCACTACACCACCTAGCTGCCCCTTCTGCTCATATATTGAAAAAACAATTTTTTTGATGTAAGTTTTTTGATGCCTTTTGATTTCACATCACAGTTATTGCTGGAGATTTCTAATTTTTTTCTAGATGAATTAATTTTTATGATAGTTGCAGCTGTGTGGCATCCTTAATTTTATAGTTTGACAGAGATGAGAAATTTCTAAAAACTTGTAGAAGTTTTTGATGTCCTTTTTTTTAGTTTTTTTAGTTTTTTTTTTTTAAGTTTTTGCAAGGCATTGGGGTTAAGTGGCTTGCTCATGGCCACACAGCTAGGTAATTATTAAGTGTCTGAGGCCGGATTTGAACTCAGGTACTTCTGACTCCAGAGCTGGTGCCCTATCCACTGCTTCACCTAGCTGCCCCTTGATGTCCCATTTTCAAAAATTTTTTACTACATTGCTTATTTTTTCTTTTTTTTTAAAAAAATGTTTTCTTTTAAAGAGAGTGTACCATTTATTGATATATTACAAGTTCATGATGAGAAAAGTAAGACCTTTGAGCCTAAGACTTTGTTGAACTACTTTATTTTTTGAGTATTCTATAGCGGATGCAAGAGAATGTGCCTTGTTGTTCCAAGGGCTCTCTCTTTTGCTAATTTCAAAAGCTTCTTGGTCACTGAAGCTTAATTTTGGGCCTTTCAGATCCTCCTGATCCTCCTGATCCTGGAGCCACTTTACTTTTTTTGAGTTCAAAAATCTTCCATGTCTTAATAGAGTGGCTCCATCTGCTACTGCCACTGTTTTTAACAGAATACTCAGTTTCAATAGGTTTTTTTCCCCCTCCCTGTTCCCTTCTGCCCTCTCAAGAAAATAGAGGCGTAATCCCCCTGAAAGGAAATTTTTTGGTTGTTTGTTTCAATTCCTGTTACCCTGTTTGTAGTTTTCTTGGCAGAGATATTGGAATGATTTGCCATTTCTTTTTCTAGCTCATTTTACAGATAAGGAAACTGAGGCAGACAGGGTTAAATGATTTGGCCAGGGTCAAATTGATTTTATGTAATTATCTGTGGCTGAGTTTGAATTCAGATCCTTCTGACACCAGGACTTGGGCTCTATCCACTTCTCCACCTAACTCTGAAATACAAGCAGGTAATTTAGCTCTTCTATCTTTAAAAAAACGAAACCCCCCCCAAATCAAACCAGTAATTTGGTACATATACATATTGTACTGCAAAATTAATTTTTTTTCCAGATTCCTCATTTTTTCTGATTGTGTGGAAATAAGACTAGTAAGTAAACTATATGGAACCACTTGGGTGAAAAGAAATGTTTAAGGTTTTTATTATGATGTTTTTCAAATGAAAGATGATCCTCTTGGTAGACTAGGCATAAAACCTTGATTTGTTCTTTTGAAAGAGCCTTTTTAACTGTATGAGAATTTTTCCCACTTTACATTTGATCCTTTTTTTGTTACTTTAATTTTTGAGAACTGATAGTGCTGTTTTTTTTAGAGTTCCTCTGACAATTGCATTGGCAGCGGACAAATTTATATCCTAATAAGCATTTATTAAGTACCTATTCTGCATCAGGCACTGTTAAACACTGGGGATACAAAAAGGAACAAAAATAGTTAAAAAAAACTTTCCCTCAGGGAGCTTACAATCTAATGGGGGGGAGACAAATGCAAACAAATTATATACAAAATGGGTATATACAAGACATAGAAAATAATTTAAATGAAGGAAGACCTGGAATTTAAAGGGTTTGAAGAAGGCTTCTTGTAGAAGGTAAGATTTTGGGGGGTGCTTTATATTGAGTGAGGAAGGTCAGTAGTTAGAGCAGAGGCAGCCAGAGAGAATTCCTGTTGTTAAGAGATGAGTATCTTGTTTGTGGAACACCTAGAGCCTTGTGGGGCATGTCTAGGGGTAAGATTTTTAAAAAAGATTTTTAATATAAATATTTGTTTTCCAATTATATACTATAGTAGTTTCTACCTATCAGTTTTTTGGTAATATTTTGAATTTTATAATTTTTCCCTGCCCTCCCCACACCCCCTCCCCTGAAGGCAGTCTGATATAGGAGTAAGTTTTAAGAAGATTTTGGAGGTAGGAGGTAAATTATGAAGAGCTTTGAATTCCAAATGAGCATTTTTGTATTTATGTTCCTAGAAGCAGTAGGAGTCTTTGGAGTAAATGAGTAGTATTTGACAGAAACATTTTAGTGCTGAATAGAGGATGTATTTGGAATGAGGAAAGACCTGAGACAGGGAGACCTATCAGACATACCTTTTTAGGCATCTATGGAAATCATAAACAATGTAATTATCGTGACCATTAAAATCTTGATCCATCTTTATGGTAAAAAACCTTTTCATTTAATTTCATTACTGAAATTTAACTCTGGGTGCTGATTTTAGAGTGAATTGGCTTTAGAATTTATGGTGCGACATGAACTGATGTGAAAATATAACAAACGTGTATATAATTACTAAATAAAGCTACAACATAAAGGTAGCTATTTTACAAAATGTTAGTATACACACACACACACACACACACACACACACACGCATATATAGTAGCATTCAATTGTATCTTCAGTAAGTATTTTTTAAGGGGCTACCATGTGTCAGTTATTGGTGACAATAATAGACCAAAAGACCAAAAATAAAAATCACTGACCCCAATCAGAAAAGCATTTCTTGTGTCTCTTATGTCCAGACCTCTTCTAAGTGTTGGGGATGCAAAGTCAAAAATGAAAGTTTCTTGCCCTGGAGGAGCTTCTTATGTTCACTTGTGGGAGATGCTGTTTTCATATATAAGTATATGCAAATGTATGTATCACTTAAATATGAGTCTATAGGAGAGGGGTCCAGATAGACTACATGTTATTTAAAGGTTATGGTTGAACTGAGTTGAACTCCTTCTTCATTTGCTTTATGTCTCACTGAAAGGTGTGATAGAACATAGACACATAGTAAATACTGCTTTGAGGTTGTCACTTTTTGACATTATTGGGCTGGGGAATGGCCAGGACCAAACTACTTTGAGAAAGAATACCATTTCTTTGTCATACAGAAAATGATTTCAGAGGGGAAAAGACTGGTGCAGGGTGATCAATTGGTGCCCAACCTGAGTTTTGGCCATGTGAGTGGAGAAGGGGATCACAATGCAAAGAGATACTATGAGGTAGAATTAACAAGACTTAAAAGGTGATTGGATAATGGCAAGTAAGAGTGGAGAGAACTGAATTTGTGAACCTAGGGACTTCAGGGTTCATAGTAATACTTTAAACAGAAATAGGAAAGTTAGGAGGAGGGGAGGAAAACTGTTGAGTGCTTTGTTGGAAAAATTTGTTATTCTGGCAGGACCTCCAGACATCTAGATGGAGGTGGCCTGGCAGAGAATGGATGGAGGACCAGAGCTCAGAGAAGAGAATTCTGAACAAGAATTGTTGTTTTGGGGGGTGCCTAGCACACAGTTCTTGACACATCATGGACATTCATTAAATCTTGATTTTATATAAATATATATGTTATTGTGCACTATAAAACAATTATGGTAACTGAGCATAGTGGATCTTTTTTTAGCCATTTTTAGAAAGACAGTAAATTTACTTCTGTATTTTATTTACTGATTTTATATATATGTTACATACTTACAAATGTGAATGTTATTTTCCTCAATAGAATGTAAACTTTAGAACAGGAACTATTTCATTTTTTTCTTTGTAACTGTAGTGTTCACATAGTAGATACTTAAAATCCTTGTTGATAGGTGACAAATTTTACAGACGTATGATATACATTTATAGTTTTAAAACTCAGTGGATTGAATAAACTAATATTTATGAAAATACCTATATTTGTCATGCATATACAAGGGTCCTGTCTACAATAACTTTATTGTTTTTAATAAACATTAAGTACCTTTTCTATGTCAGTCTCTTGGCTAAAAATTGAATTATAAAGAGGCTAAAGACAGTTCCTACCCTTGGGGAGCTCACAGTCTAATGGGGGGAGATAACAAGCACAGATTCTATACTAGATAAATAGGAAATAAGTAAGAGAAGGAAGGCAGTAGAATTTAAGAGAGATTGAGAAAGACTTCTTGTTGAAGAGTTTTAATTGTAACTCAAAGAGGAAGCCAAGGAAGGCAGTGGATGGAATTGAGGAGGGAGACCATTCCAGGCATGGGGCAACAGGAAAAGAGGTCAGGAGCTGAGACATGGAGTATCTTGTTTGTGGAATAGACAGGAGACCAGGGTTACTGGATTAAAGAGTACTTATTTAGGAGTAAGGTATAAGAAAACTAGAAAGATTGAAAGGAACTAGGTTATGAAGGGCTAAACACAGAATTTTATATTTGATCCTGGAGACTATTGGAAACTTCTGTAATTGGTTTTTTCCTGTCTATGGGATAAGTGAAGGGGCAGACTTTTAAAAACTATTTTACATCAGAATGCATCTTCACAATTATAGTTGACTAATTTCCTTATGTTTATTTTTTTTTTTTAGGTTTTTTGCAAGGCAAATGGAGTTAAGTGTCTTGCCCAAGGCCTCACAGCTAGGTAATTATTAAGTGTCTGAGACTGGATTTGAACCCAGGTACTCCTGACTCCAGGGCTCCACTGCGCCACCTAGCCAGCCCCGTTATGCTTATTTTCTGTTGATTATTTTTATAAAAACATTTATTTTGGTGGAGTAAAAATGAAGCCTTCCCTAACAAAAATATCTCCCCTATGATATGTTAGATTATAAGGAAATCCTTGACGATGTAGTAAAAAGGCTAACTTGGATCCCTGTGATGATCAATAGCAAGCAGAGTCTAAAACAGGAAAATAAGTTGTCTTGACACATAGTGGATATTTAATATTCAATGGAGAATCTGACTAGAAGAGAGATTTTATTTTAGTTCAGTTAAGTTTATGTAGTGACTAGTAGGTGCCAGGCTATGTTCTAGGTGCTGCCCTTAAGTTTAGATTTCTACTGGGGGCAACCTGTTTGTACAGATAAGTAAATAACAAATAATTCTGGTGGGGTTGTCCCTAACAGTTGGGGAAATCAGGAAAAGCACTTAAATTGAGCCTGATTTTGGAGTAAAGAGTGGAGTTTGTGATCCTGGAGGGATATCCAGGGAAAGCTACCAATTCAGGTAGCTGATGCTGTAGGTTTGAAGCTCTGCAGAATGAAGAAGTAAGTTGATTTAGAATTCATCTGATAGTTGAATTCAAATAGATGGTAGATGAACTCATAGGAAGTGATGACTCCACTGAGAAAGACTATAGGTGGAAAGAAGGCCTTGGACTACTGAGCCCCAGGTTATATCCAAAAACAGGTTATGGGGATGTGGGCTTTCCATTCTGACAAGGGACAAAGGATAATGGATCAGATAGATATAAGGATAACCAAGGGAGTTGTGTTTATGAAAATTGAGGGAGGGTTTGGCCAAGGGTATTAGATTCTAGAGAAAGTTTTATAGAGAAGATGAAATAATGGCTATTTGTTTTTAACAATTAAAGATCATTGATGATCTTTGAGCTAACAGTTTTGAGTTGAATGGTGGAGTCAAAAAGCAAATTGGGAGCGTTTGAGAAGAGGGAGATAAGCCAATTCAACAAGTGTAAGACAGCTTTTTCTAGACTTTGGTTGTGAAAAGGAGGATATAGAATAATATTTGAAGTCCTAGTAGGGATCAGGTGAAGGTTTTTTTGTATTTTTTAAATAAGGATGAGGGAGATCTAGACAGACAGGTTTGGTGATAGTATGAAAGAATCCAGTGGATAAGGAGAGATGAAAAGTTAGGGAGAGGGGAATTTAAAGGTACAGATTCCTTCAGGTAATAACAGTGTTCAAATGTTTATGTCTTAATAAGTTTACCTTAATAGGCCAAATACATTTAAAATAAAGTGTCATGCAGATACTCCCAACATGTAGATTTTTCTTTATAAAAATTTCAAGCTATAGATTAATTTTTGTTAGGTCATTTCCCTTAATACTAGGCCACTTCCCATTATTCATCCAAATCTGAAATAGCAAAGACAATTCTATAACCAGACAGAAGTGAAACAAACATGAAAAGCAGTGAGCCAGAGTATTCTGAATGCTATAAAATAAAAGTTAATTTTACTGGAATCTCAAATATTGATATAAATATTGACTTTGAGTGCCTTTTTTTTCCACTTAAGATTTAGGAAGATAAGTAGGAACCATAATTATTATGGAAACTAGCATCAACTATTCTTCAGAAGAAGTATTTGGATTTGCATTTTAGCTTTGACAAAACCCTCAATTAAAAAAAAATCTTAGTGTACAGTTGTGAAAACTCAGATCATTGTCTTTAATATAGTATTTCTTCTGGGACTAGATTCCAAGAGGCAAACAAGTTCTGGCCTAGTCAGGAGTTAGTCCCTAATGTTATTTCCCAGAATCTTTGTTAGGTTTTCTTTCTTTAGTGCTCCTGTACCATCAAGTGCCCCAGCATTGCCGAGAAAAAGAATATAATGATATTGATTTTAGAAGGCCTTCTACACACAAGTGAGTGTTAACAATCCAATTAATGAAAAATGAAGAAAAAGTTTTCAATGGAACTCAAAAAGTCCTATAAGTAGAACCTGAGTATCTTTCAAAACTAAGATTTCGTTTGAAATTTTTGTATAGCAATTATTCAGACTACTACTGACTCTTTTGTTGCTTGAATGCCTTTTTAATCTAATCATGTCCATATTTAAAATGGTTTTGTACATCCATGATAAAAATAACCTTTAGGGAAGACTAGTTTGCAGCTAGCTTACTGGAGCAGGTTGGAGGAGGAAATAGTCCCAAAAGTAGTGCTGTTGGAACAATTTGATCATGATGTATCGAGTGCCTACCTAGACTGTAATGGTTCCGATAGAAGCAGGTAAAAAAGAGAGAACTCCTAGTTTGTCGTTCTTTACTGGTCTTTTGTGGTTAAGAATTTAGGTGAAAGTCTGGAGTTAGTAAATTTCTCATTTTCATTTACTTGAAGCAGATATTCATAGCCAAGTAATTGGCTTTGTTCAAAAATGTTTTCTTTGTTGAAACACTTAGATTTAAAAAAAAAATTAAAAAAATGTAGTCAAATATTTTATATGAAGATAGATGCTTTAACTTCATTGTCAAGTTTTTACTGCCTTAATTTATTGCTCCCTTTTTTGCTTTATGATTATATCTAAGATTTCTAAAACTATAGCATATTCTACATCAATGTAGTCAGGACATTGGGCACTATGTTACACCTTTTACTCAAACCATCACTGTTATTTGTCTATCATGCTATTTCTTAGAGACTTTTTTGTAATTTATTAGCATAATTTAAATGATTTTTTTATTATTGATGAGGTTTATTATAATGTGTATTTTTCATTATTAAATTCTTGAATTTCTTCATAAATCCTTGATCAGTTGCATTTTTATTAGCTATATTGCTGTACTTGTATTTTTTTGCTATTTTTGCTTTGATTTTAGTGAATATTTTTCTTACAGTTTTCTTTTTCTAGGTTGTCTTGGTTATTTGGATCCTCAAATTCACATTTATCTTAGCATTATAGAGAACTCTTTAGATTTTTTTATGTATTTCACATGTAAGAGTCCATAGAAAATAGGACAGGAGTTAAGAGATGTTGTACTTAGAATTTGACTCCAGAAGGCTTTGTCTTTTGTTGAAAAAAGTAAGTATGACTAAAAGAAGAAAAAGTTATAATGTTGTAAGTAAGTATATTCTGAAGAAATCCAATCTGACCTAAGTACAGTCTAAAGTTTTGGAAGATGAGGTTTTAGAGAGTTCAGAGGAAAAATTAGGGAGAGTGCAATGGCCTAAAATAGTTTAGAAGTCAATTCAGAAGAAACAATAAGATGTCCCCTGATAGCAATGTCTAAACAAATTATGTTGCGGGAATGTAAAGAATATTATAAGAATATAAGAAACTGTTAGAAAAAATAGATGTAAATAAATCAAAGGGGCATTAAAAATACTGAATCTGTGTAGAATGAAGTTAACTAAAAGGCACCATACAAAATTACTATAACTGGAATAACTACCATTGGTCTCTGAGAATAGCTAAGAAGCACACTTCCTGTCTTTCATTACAGAAGCAGGAGATTTTGGGTGGAATATAGATTATATTATTTGATTAGGTTGAACTCAGCTGATAATATTGATTGATTTTTCTTAAATACTCTCCTTCCATGCCCCGATTTTACTCAGTCAAAAAAGGATATATATATGGAAATTAATGTGATGTAAAAACACAAGATGAATAAAAATAGGATAATTTTTTTCAGTTAATCTGTGGAGCTCAATAATATAAAACTCTGAATACACAGAGAAATGAATACAATGAAAAAGAAAAATGGGAATTGTTTAATGAAGAAATTAGAGGCATAGGAAACCTACCAATTGAGCAGAGGCTATATAGAACCACAGGCAGCAGACAAGGTACAAGTGTTCAATGTTTTATTTTCTATTTCCATTGCTAGAAGGACCTTTTCACTGGAAAGCAATGAACACAAATGGGTAATAGGAAGCTGATATTCCAGATTAATGAGGATGAAATAGGAGAGTCTTTAATGAACTTTATCCTCAGATACTAAAAGAACTAGCAGTTGTTGATTATTGAGCTGTTTTTTTAAGGTGTTTTTTTTTTTTTTTGCAAGGCAAATGGGGTGAAGTGGCTTGCCCAAGGCCGCACAGCTAGGTAATTATTAAAGTGTCTGAGGTCAGATTTGAACTCAGGTACTCCTGACTCCAGGGCCAGTGCTCTACTATTCACTGTGCCACCCTTAAGCTGTTTTTTTTTGAAGCACTCTGAATTGTAAAAATGCAGAGAGGTACTATAAGACTAGAGAAGGGCAGATGTCCTAATTTTCAAAAAGGAATAGAAAGTACATGAAGCAGTTTTTTCATGTCCTTCTGGACTTTACCTTAATTGATATCTGTTTAGTCAATAAGTCAAGTTGACAAGCATTTATATAGCAGCGCGCCAGTCACTTTGCTAATGACAAAGATTTCTGAAGAGCACCCAACAGAAGAAGATAACAGACACTGAGGTCCTTTCTAAGCTACCCAGGATTCCAACATTACAGAATGTGTAATTGCAGTGAACTGGACATGTTAAAATACCAGATGTATGCTTGTCAGAAAAGATGATTTTTTGTAGAACTCACACAGTGGCAAGTTCTCATGGGGGGGTCAGAAGAAGCGACATCAAGACACCCTGAGGGTTTCTTTGAAGAACTTTAGAATTGATTGTACAGTATGGGAGACCCTGGCACAGGGCCACTCAGCATGACATGCCCTCATCAGTGAGGGGCTGTACTCCATGAGGAAGGCAGAATTGAAGCAGCTCCAAGGAAATGAGACATATGTGAGTTTGGAGTACCCACCCCAGGTGTTCTCATGGACTATTTGTACCCATTCTGTTGTAGAGCATTCTGAGTTTGTATTGGTCTAATCAGTCACAGTCGGACACTCTGTATTTTGTCTCAAATATATTGATGTCATTTTGTGTAAAGTGTAAATTGGAGTTAACCTTAGAGGGAAGCCCAGGAAAGGATCAGAAAGCCTTCTTGTAGCCAGTGAGATTTTAACTGATACTTGTAGGAAACCAGGAAAACCAGAAGGTGGAGTAGAGGGGAGAGAGGACTCCAGGCATATGGGACAATTGGGACAGTGCCTGGAGTAGGGAGATGGAGAGTCTTGTTTGAGGAATAGCAAGGATACTAATGTCATTAGAAGAAAAGAAGTGACTGGGTTATGAAGAAATCAAAAGCCAAATAGAATTCTTTATTTGATTTAGCTATGTTAGATAGCCATTGGACTTGGTTGAATTGGAAAATGACTTGGTCTGACTTGTTTTTAAAGCAAATCTATTTGACAGCTGAATGGAGGATGGGACTGTATTGGGTAGAGATTGGGGCCCAGTTGAATATTGCAGTTATCTAGCTGTGAGGTGATAAGGGCCAGCACCAGGGTAGTGGGAGTTTCACAGAAGATAGGCAGGCATATATGGAGAGATCTTATGAAGAGAGAATTGCCAGGACTTGATGTCTGATTTGCTTTGGGCAGTAAAAGTGAGTTGTTGAGGATTATACCTGGGTTATGAACTTGGTTGACAAGGGAGTATGGTAGTGCTAGTAAGAGAAATTTAGGAAGGAAAGAGGATTTTGGAGAAAAAATAAGGAGTTCAGTTTTGGACATGTGTGAGGTGTGTGTAAAGGATAACCAAATTCAGTTTGAGATGCCTAGTCAGGTGCTGAGATTTGAGACTGGAGATCAGAAGAAAACTTAGGAAATGACTAGATAAATAGATCTAAGAAGTGAATGTGGAAGAGCTGATGATCATCAGATATTGAGAGAGAAGATTTAACAACCTAAGAGTCACCCTCTTCAGTTTCCTCTCCTGTAAAGTGAGCCTGAGAAGTAAATGGCAGGGTCAGTTAGGTAGCACAATGGATAGAACACTTGCCCTGGAGTCAGGAGTACCAGAGGTCAAATCTGGCCTCAGACACTTAATAATTACCTAGCTGTGTGGCCTTGGGCAAGCCCCTTAACCCCATTGCCTTGCAGAAACTGGAAAAAAAAGAAAGAAGTAAATGGCAAACAATTCCAATATTTTACTAAGAAAATTCAAAATGGAATCATGAAGAGTTGAACATGACTAAATCAGACAATAATAACAATTTGGAATTCTGGTTTCTTGTAAGGGCTAATTCTTTAAAGTCTATTTGATTAATATCTGTTTATCCATTTCTTCAAATGGCATGAGTTTTGTTCTAGAAAATTTGTAACTTTTTGTCATTTCAGTTTTTCTCATTTCGGATATTTCTGAAAAAACAGTAAAAAAGGTTGATATCATATCGACCTTTTTTTCTGTTTGTGGGAGTCTTTCCATTGTAGGTTATTGAAGCTTGACAGAAATGGGTATAGAAGAGTTGAATTTTGAACTTCATTTATTTTCTTAGGGTCCAGTGGATTCTTTCTATGTAAATTATTATTTTTAAGAATTCTGAAAAGCAATTTTGAATGATTTCTTAGAATGTAATTCTCTGATTTCTTCCATATAAATTTTTCTGTGACATAATAAAACTGCTACATTTAAACTTATTTCCTTGTTCTATCACATTTACTATCATGGCTTTAACTTTTAACGTGTTTGTTTTCCTTTTGATATTTTTTTTTCCTACCTTTTAATTTTGACTTCAGGCCTTTGTGAATTTTTAAAACTGCTATAAGATCTTCTGTTTTCTTATGCCTTTTGTGTCAGTGTTAATTCTTTTTTAAATGTCAGTTATTTAAATTGAGTATCTTCTAGTATATCATGTTGTTTTTGTTAATTTTTTTCTTGATGATTTTTTCTTTTTTTACTTTATTTTGATTTTTCATGCATGCATATGCACGAACACACATTGAAATAAGACAAATCAATATATTTGCCATATCCAGAAATAATTCATAGTACTGATAGCTTTCAGTGTTGCTTTTCTTCACATTGTTGTGGTTACCATGTATATTGTTTTTCTTATTCTGATTACTTCCCTTTACCTAAGTTCATATGAGTCTAAGTTTTCTTGAATTCTAAATATTTTTAATTTATTATAATTCAATAATATTCTATCATATTCATTAATATGTTATAATTTTTCAGCTATTTTCATTCATTTATCCACTTTTCTTACAGTTCTTTTGGTATTAGAAAAATAACTGCTATAAATATTTTGTATATGTGTGAATTTTCCCTCTGTTCTTGACCATCTTGGAATATTGCTTATGGAGTGGTATTGCTGCATAAAATGGTCATGTACAGTTTATTGACTTGTAAAAGTATAATTTCAGATTTTCTTAAATAATTCAATCCACCTCTTCATTAACAGTATATTATGGTCCATCAATTGGGGAATGACTGAACAAATTGTGGAATATGCATGTTACGGAACACTATTGTTCTATTAGAAACTAGGAGGGATGGGATTTCAGAGAAGCCTGGAAGGATTTGCATGAACTGATGCTGAGCGAGATGAACAAAACCAGAAGAACATTGTATACCCTAACAGCAGCATGGGGGTGATGATCAGCCTAATGGACATACTCATTCCATCAGTGCAATAATCAGAGACAAAAGTACTACATACTTTTGCTATTTCTAATATTTTATTTTTTGTTCAAGTATATGTCTTCTTGACTCAACATATTCAGTTTTGATCAATGCATAGCATGGAAACAATGTAAAGATTATCAGATTGTCTTGTGATAATTGAAAATTTGTATAGTATAGATTTATAAAAATCTTTAATTTTGTTTTTCTTTGAGGAAATGGTTTGGAGCTTGGTTGGTTTTCTTGAAACTTTTCATATCTATCTTTATATTATTCTTTGACTAGAATTTTTTGTGTATTTCTTGCAAGTACAATTTCTGCAAGTCATTAGGTATTCTAAAACTTGGCTTTTTTTACCCAAAAAGATTGTATCGTTTTGTTGACAAATGTATTGGTTTATATTTGTTTGTCCTTTGTTCCTAAAGACCATGACAGAGATGAATACCATCATACTATACCAAGTGAGGTGGATTTAAGTGAGGGGTTGCTGTGCAAAGTTATCAGTCTCACTTTGTTTTCTGGAGCCATTTTGGTCCAGTAGCTAGTTAGGGATCAGGATGACTGGAGATGGTCCTGGATACAGTGAAAAAGGCCTTTAAAGATATGTCTTTTTCAAGTCACAGTTTGACTGAAGCAAACTAATTCTAGGACTGTGGGCCTTAACCTAGAGATCATTTCCTGGCTTCTTCTATTAGTGTGATAGTCATTATAGAGAAACATCAAAATTTTGAGATTAAAATTATTTGGGTAAATAATGTTTTGATTCTTGGCCATTTAACAGTTTTTTTCCCTATTAAAGATTTGAAGTTTGACAGTGATTGAGTTGAATTTTGAGTTCTTGTTGACTTTCATTTTCTCTATGTCCAATATGCCACTTGTTTTCTTAATTACTTGTTAGAATCATTTCAGTCTGAAAAATGGAAAATAGACAAGATTATATAGCATAGCATGGCAATGCTAACAGTACCATATATACCTAAAGAGCCCAGAAGCCACCTCATCCAGCACAAGGCAGTTAGGAATAAATCAGTTTACAGAACAAATTCATTTATAAAATGTTTTGAACAAGCATGGTATGGTGAATAGAGTAGAGTGCTGGATTTGGTTCCAAATTAGATTTGGTAATTTGATACTTTTGTGAGTTTGGGCAAATCATTTAACTTCTATGAGCTTTGTTTTTCTATATTATGTAGAATTCTAAAATTGAGGGTATTGCACCTGGCACTTCAAAGGCCCTCCTCACCTCTGTATAGTTCTTTTGTAACTGCTCTATTCTAGTTCTGTCTGATGACTCTTTAGTCTGATGAGTTGCTGTTTCTTCACCTGTTTATAATCACACCCCCCCCCCCCCCAGGCTCTTTCTTTCTCTTTTTATTTTCTCCTTGAGTGATCTTATCCGACCCATATCAGCACAATGTAAATGATTCGCAGATCATCTATCCATCCTATTTTCTCTAGTCACCCATTTCCAACTGCCTCTTGGATATCCATTGATAATGCATACTCAACATGGCTACAATTTAACTCATTTTTTTTCTCCTAAACCCTCCATCTGCAAAACTTTGCTATTACTTTTGAAAGTGCTTCCATCTTTTCAAATCACAAAAATGATCAACCTCAATGTCATCTGTAAGTCATCCTACATACATATATTCTGTCTCTTGCCAAATTTTGTCACGTCTTTCCACAAATACCATCACAGACCTATTTCAGACTTTTTATCACCTCTTTTCTACATGGCTACGGTAATCTTAAGTGGTCTCAAGCCCCTCCCTAATCTTGTTTATTATTCACTTGGCTACCAAGGTGCTTATTTTAGTGTTGCTATGTCCATGTCTTTCTACCCTTTTCTACCTCCCTTAACACCCCCCCCCACCCCCCACCAAAACACACATACTTGATCTAATTTAGTGGTGCCATATTGCCTTCAGGATCAAGTAGAAATTTAACTTGACCTTTATTAATTAAGCTCCTTATAATTTAGTATCTTTCTACTTTTGAAGTCTTTACACTTAACTCAGCTTCACATAGTCTGTGATCTAGCTATACTGGCCTATTTGGTGCTACTCCTAATCTGTCCTGGTTCTTGAAATGTTGTATCTCCTCACCTCGACTGTTTATTTGGGTTTTATGACTCAGGTCAAAACCCACCAGGGAGGCTATTCAGCATTCCCTGTCTCACACATTCCAACTACTTTGTATTTAACTTGCTTGCCCTGAGTTGTTTTGGTATTATCTCCCTTAGAATGTTAGCACTTTGTGGGTAGGTACTTTATTTTCCCTTTGCATTTCTTTGTCTCTTCTACAGGATGTCCTGTACACATACCCTATAATTGCTTAATAAATATTTGCTGACTAACTTTACTCATTTTGAGAGTATTTATAAATGAAAGTGTATGGAGAACAAATAGCTGAGAAATTAAAGTGTTGATACTCCTATAAACTATTCTCTTTTGTAATTATAATGGAACTACCACATTTGAACCATTAGTAAATCTCTGTACTTAATGTATGGGGCAATGTCATGGCAATCAAGAACAAAAGAGGTTTTTGTCCTAAAAAATTTATTTTCAGTTACAAATTCTCTCTCCCCCTTCTCTGCCCATTGAAAAAGCAAGAAAAATGAAACCTGCCACAAACATGTACAGTTATGCAAAACAGGTTCCAGCTTTAGTCATATCCAAAAAAGAAAAAGAGGAGAAAATAGTACTTCAGTTTGTATTATTGGATTCATTTACTCTTGCAATGGAAGAAGGGGGGGTGGGATCATTTTCATTAGTTATTAAGCCTTTTGAAGTTGATTAATGTTATTATATTGTTATTTTTTGTATAAATTGTACTCATATCATTTTGTATCAGTTTATACAAGTGTTCTTAGGTTTTTCTGAAATCATCTGACATTTCTTGTAGTACAATAATGTTCCATTACATTCATGTCATGTTATTTAGCCATTCTCCAATTAATGGGTATTCCCTCCATTTGTGTTTTTTTTTTGACACCGGAAAAAGAACTTCCGTAAAAGTTTTTGAACATATACATCCTCCCTTCCCTACCCCTCATTTTTAAACTTTATTTTCTTTGGGGGTGGGGTATAGACTTTCTATTGGTATTGTTTGGCTAAAGAGTATGTACATTTTAATAGCTTGTTGGATATAGTTCCAAATTTCTTTCCAGAGTGGTTGAACTAGTTCATACCAGTTTAATAGTGTATTTGTTTTCCTGTATCCTCTCTGGCTTTTGTCATATTTGATCCCAGAAATTAAATTTTCTTTATTTTTCAGCTTAGCTAATTGTTTACCTGTTTTTAATGACTTGGAAAAATATCTCCTTTGTTTGATGATTTTTCTTTCAGTTTTGTTAATTTCTGCTTTGCTTTTTCAGAATTTCTAGGTTTTTTGGGGGGATTTCTAATTTGTTTTCTTTCTGCTGTTATGGTTTGTAGGTCCATTTTTCTTTTATTGACAAGAGTCTGGAGTTAACATTTTCCCATTCCTACTCTCATTACATTCCATTTATTCTTTGACCACCCATTTATTAGGATTAGGTTATTCAACTTCCAATTTTTAAGCTTTGTTTCAAAGACCTATTGAATAAAATTTTTATTCCATTATGATCATTATAAGCAACATATAATAGTTCTTTTATGACTTTTTAATGCCCTAATACATGGTCATTTTTTGTGAAGGTTCTATATGCATCTGAGAAATAGGTGTATTTCTTTCAGTTCTCATTCAGTATTTTCTATAGGTGCATCAAAATTTTCTAAAATACTATTTAGGTCCTTTGCTTCTTTCCTATTTATTTTTTGCTTTGATTTATCTGGGTCTTAGGGTAAATGAGAGATCCCCACTTACACTTTTGCCACACACACACACACACACACTAGTTTTTGTAAGACAGTGGGGTTAAGTGACTTGCCCATGGTCACATGGCTAGGTATTAAGTATCTGACATCGGATTTGAACTCAGTTCTTCCTGACTCCAGGGCCAGTGCTCTATCCACTGCACCACCTAGCTGCTCCTGATGCATATATATTTAAAAATGATCAGTGGCAGAGACATCAGACCAAATGTGACCTGGGCATGATTAAAATGTAATTGGGAATATTTGACAAAATAAATTAAAGTAGAACACAATGTGATAAGGTTTATCTCCAGTTTTCTAAATCAATGGTATCTATTTCTTTTTGAATTTGACACCATTGGTCTATGATACCTTTTAGCAAAATGTGGTTCTTTAGCTTCTTTCTTTTAATTAGGTCTGTTTTTGCTTTTATTTTTTCTGAGATTATGTTTGCTACTTTAGCCTTTTAACTTAAATGTAGGTGTAATAGATTCTGCTCCAGCCTTTTAATTTTAACCCTATATTATCTTGATTTTACCTCTTTTTATTTTGTAACTCTGAATTTTTTTACCTTAAAAAAAAAGTAATGGAATTAAACATGTGTTTAACTTCCAGAGTTGTCCTAATAAGAGATAAATGTTTCAAGAAAGAACAAACAACTTTAGGTTTAAATATGTTTATTAATATTTCTCTAAACTCACTGATTGCATAGTGAACATTGGGACCTGGCTAGAAAACCCGATTCCCAAGTGGAGTTTTAGAGAGGGGTTCTTAATACAATTTTACTATCAGAAGGCAGGATCTGAAAAACTACTTTTTGTAGTATATGGCTTCCTAAATAACTTGCTGAGGGAATGACCATCAACTCAAAATGGAGTTAGATGTGACATATCTGGAAGGGTTACTCCTTCCAAACACAGGATCTTTGTGCCTTATCTTTTATTCTAAGAACTCCACAAAGCATGTGAATCTTCCCCACAAGGATGTCGGTACCACCCAGTGACCTTTGATACAATCTAGACATTCATATTTGTTATTAGAGGTCAACACTATCTTTTCTGTTTCTGCATCTACTAAATAGTACTGTATTCTAGGTTCCAATCTATTTTGCTATTCCCTTCTGTTTTATAGGTCAGTTTATTCCTTTCACATTCACAATTGTGATTACCAACTGTGTACTTACCTTTCTCATTTTTAGACTTATTTTCCTTCCCCCCCTTTCAACCAAGCATTACTTCTTACTAATATCTTTGTTAATCTTTTCTCCCTGTCCTATTCTTGTTGTTGAGACTTCATTTTTTTTTTAAAGATTTTGTTTATTTTGAGTTTTACAATTTTCCTCCTGATCTTACTTCCCTTCCCCCACTCCCACAGAAGGCAATTTGTTGGTCTTTACGTTGTTTCCGTGGTATACATGATCCAAATTGGATGTGATGCAAGGGAAATCATATCCTTAAGGAAGAAACATAACGTATAAGAGATTCAGACAATAAGATAGCAGGTTTTTTTTCTAAATTAAAGGTCTTTGTTCAAACTTCACAATTCTTTCTCTGTATACAGATGGTATTCTCCATTGCAGACAACCCCAAATTGTCCCTGGTGGTTGCACTGATGGAATGAGCAAGTCCATCAAGGTTGATCCTCGCCCCATGTTGCTGTTGGGGTATACAATGTTTTTCTGGTTCTGCTCATCTCACTCAGCATCAGTTCATGCAAATCCATCCAGACTAACCTGAATTCCCATTCCTCCTGCTTTCTAATAGAACAGTAGCGTTCTATGACATACATATACCACAGTTTGATAAGCCATTCCCCAATTGAAGTACATTTACTTGTTTTCCAGTTCTTTGCCACCACAAACAGGGCTGCTATGAATATTTTTGTGCAAGTGACATTTTTACCCTTTTTCATCATCTCTTCAGGGTATAGACCCAGTAAGGGGTATTGCTGGATCAAAGGGTAGACACATTTTTGTTGCCCTTTGGGAGTAATTCCAAATTACTTTTGGTTTTATTAATTTCTCCTTTAATTTTTAGAATTTCTAATTTGGTATTTAATTGGGGGGGCTTTAATTTTTTTCTCTAATTTTTTTAGTTGCACATTTAGTTCATTGATTTTCTCTTTCTCTAATTTATTCATGTAAGCATTTAAAGATATAATGCATCCATCCCCTGTGTGAATCCCATAGGTTTGAGTATGTTGTTTCATTATTGTTATTATTTAGGATGAAATAATTCTATTATTTGTTGCTTGATCCACTCATTCTTTAAGGTTATTTAGTTTCCAATTAGTTTTGGGTCTATATCTCCCTGGCCCAATATTGCATATGATTTTTTATTGCATTATGATCTGAGAAAGATGCATTCACAATATTTCTGTCTTTCCGCAGTTGGTCATTAGGTTTTTATGTCTTAGTACATGGTCATTTTTTGTGTAAGTACCATCTAAATCTGAGAGTGGGAGGTTGAAGTCTCTATGTAACTCTTTCAACTTTTCTAAGAATTTGGTTGCTATACCATTGGATGCATGCGTATTTAGTATAGAAATTATTGTCTATGGTACCTTCTAGGAGGATATATTTTCCTGCCTTATCTCTTTTAATGCTATCTATTTTTGCAGCTGCTTTGTCTAAGATCAGGATTGCTGCCCCTGCTTTTTTCACTTTAGCTGAAATATATTTTCCTCCAACCTTTTACCTTTACTCTATATGTATCTCTCTGCTTCAAATGAGTTTCTTTGTAAGCAGTATATTGTAGGATTCTGGTTTTTAATCCACTGTTCCTCTTTTTAAAAAATTTTACCTTTTCATGTATCTCTTGAGCCTCCTGTTTGATGAATTTTTCTATTTAGCTCTGGTCTTTTCATCAGGAAATGTTGGAAGTCTCTCATTTCATTAAATGCTCATCTTTTACCTGGAAGAGAAGGCTCAGGTTTGCCGGATAGTGGATTCTTGGCTGCATTCCAAGCTCCCTTGCTCTTTTGGAATAGCTTGTTTCAGGTCCTTTGATCCCTTAATATTGATGCAGCCAGGTCCTGCATAAGCCTTACTGTGGCTTCTTGGTATTTAAACTGTTTCTTGCTGCTTGCAGGATTTTCTCTTTTATCTGATATTCTGGAATTTGGCCATAACATTCTTGGAGATTTCATTTTAGGATCTCTTTCCGGAGGGGATTGATGTATTATTTCAGTAACTATTTTGTCCTCTGGTTCCATGATATCAGGGCAGTTTTTCATCACTAAATCCTGTAATATTAAGTCCAGGCTTTTTTTCCTTTTCAGTGTTTTCAGGAAGGCCTATAATTCTCAGGTGGTTCCTTCTTGGTCTGTTCTCGAGGTCAGTAGTTTTTCTGATGAGGTATTTTATATTTTCTTGTATTTTTTCTACCTTTTGGTGTTAACAGAATCTTGACTCATGAAGTCATTAGTTTCCATCAATTCCATTCTTTTATTTTTTTATTTTTATTTTTTTTGAGAGTAGCACTTTCACTTTATTGCCAACAACTGGTGTTTCCCCTAAAATGAGGGGATATTTTTTTTCCATGGGGGAAATAAATTAGAAGTTTGACATCTCAATGACCCTGCCAGACAAGGGAGTGTACAGGAATCTTTGAGGCAGTGTGTGTGTGTGTGTGTGTGTGTGTGCGCGTGCGCGCGCGCGCGCACGCACATCTGTAGATCTGAAGTTGCTATGAAACACTGGGGTGGGGGTAGCAGGAGGAGGGGTTTTCTCTCCTCCACTCTGATCTCATCCCGAACCATCCCCTTTTAGAGAAGTGGCAGCCAGACTTGTATCTGGAATCTCCAAAGCTCTTGCCCTCTGGCTTCACCAAGAAGTTGGCTGGGATCTCTCAGCGCAGAGGGTGGGAAGAGAGGTGACAAGCCCAAGAGAGATGTTGGGGGTGGTGGTGAACCAATGCTCGATCAATGAGATGGGCTCTCTCATCCTAATCTTCAAAGAGGAAGGATTTTGCTAAGATGAAGAGGACCCCATATGGAAGGGGCATCCAGAACAGAGGGTAAAGGGAAGGAGCCCTGACCCAGGAGGGAACTGAAGACCTTGCAGGGTCACAGGATGACACAGGACGGCTATTTGTAATCTTTTCCAGAGGTTCTCCATTACTGGCTTTTTGAATAGCCTCAATGAGATCCTTTTCGTAGGGAAACCCCCCCATTCTCCAGCTTGGAAAACAGTAATTGCCCATTGAGCTTGCTCTTGAAGGCTCTGTTGCCCCAGAGACGTGACTCGATCTCGATGCCAGGGTACTCTTCCTTCACAGCACTGGCCAGCTCTAGGTAAGTAGACTGAAATCCACAGGGTTTACAGTACTCCACCACGATGTGGATGCCGCTGCCGGGTAGGGGCTTCCCTGGAGAGGGCTCTGCGAGGTCGGCCCCAGGCTCCCTGCTCATGGCCGTGCTGCCCCGGGCCGGAGCCCCATTCTTTTATTATTAGACAATTTTTCTTCATTTACCTTTGGCAACTCCTTTTCCAGTTGATCAATTCTATTTTTGAAGGAGTTTTCCATTTGCCCAAGTTTGAGAGAATTATTTTCTTTTTGCATTTTCCCATTTGAGGATCTGAAAGAATTATTCTCATTTTGTACTTGTCCAGTCGTATTTTCCAAGGATTTGTTTTCTTTTTGTGAGATGTTAATTTTTCTCTAGCAATTTATTAATTTTCTCTTGAGTTTCTTTTCCTCATTTTTCCAATTGATTTTTACCTCTCTATAGGAGCAATTTACAGAAATTAGTGTGCAGGTTTTTTCTTTTAGGTTTTTTTTTTTTTGCAAGGCAAACGGGGTTAAGTGGCTTTCCCAAGGCCACACAGCTAGGTAATTATTAAGTGTCTGAGACCGGATTTGAACCCAGGTACCCCTGACTCCAAGGCTGGTGCTTTATCCACTATGCCACCTAGCTGCCCCTTCCAATTGATTTTTAAACTCCTTCCTGATTTCTTCAAGGAAGTCTTTCTGAACTGGAGACCAATTCATATTCTCCTCAGAAGTGCTTGATCTCTCTGGATTAGAATCTATTTCTTCTAAGTGTTTCTTAATGGGTCTCCCTTTCCTTCTTCATCTTCCTAGGATCTTGTGGTGGTGTGGAGGGGCCGGCTCTCAGAGGTTTCCTTTTGAAAAACCCTCGAGGCTTTGTTCACTTGGCCTAGTAATTCCAAGGGCTAGCCAGTAGGGGGCGCTGGTTTCTTCCTCTGGAGTGTTTGAGGCCCTCAGTGGCAGGGTCTGAGTTGCCCTTGGGGAGGGAGTTAATCTCCCTTTCTGCTGTGTGGACTCTGTTGCCCACACCTGTGAGGGTGGGGGGTTGTTTACCATTTGTTCCAGTAAAAGGACTCTGCTGAAAGTATGGAGCTCAGGTCTCTTGCCCAGCTGCTCGTTTTCCAGGTGTGCTCTGTGATTCTCTTTGTTGGAACTCATCCTTCCATGACTGGGACTCACTAGAGCTCCTCTCCCCCCAGCCAAAGATTCAGCAGCTAAATTTGGTTCTGTGACTCTCCACTCACCAAAGCCTCTGCCTCTGGCTTTCTCCAGCTTCTGTTCCTGTGCTGGTCCTCTGATCTCCGCTCCTGGTTCACTCACGGTCCCTGAGAAAGACGTTGTTGGTAGATGCTCTTCTCTTAGCCCCTCTTTCTGGGTTTTGTTGATCTAATTTCTATTAAGAGATTTCTTTCATGTTGTTTTTGAGGGGAACTAGGAGCACTTAACACAGTGCCTGTCTTTTCTCTGCCATCTTGGCCAGAAGTCTGGGTAGTCTGGCAAATTCTTTACTACTTTACTTTACTTTACTTTACTTTACTTTACCTTTACTTTACCTTTACTTTACTTTACTTTACTTTACTTTACTTTACTTTACTTTACTTTACTTTACTTTACTTTACTTTACTGGTTTTTGCAAGGCAAATGGGGTTAAGTGGATTGCCCAAAGCCACAAAGCTAGATAATTATTAAGTGTCTGAGGCCAGATTTGAATGGTCCATTACTCCTGACTCCAGGGCCGGTGCTTTATCCACTGCGCCACCTAGCCACCCCATCGAGACTTCATTCTTAAAGAAGACCATGACACCCCAAGAGTTATATTTTGACTTTGCTCATTGAATTGGAGTTAAGTGAGGCTTTGCTGGGAAAAGTGATCAGCCTCACTTTCTTCTCCAGAGCCATTGGTGACTTTGACCATTTTCCAAATTAAAGCCTTTTCATGTTTTAGTTTGTCTGAAGCAATTCCTATATTATAACCTAAACAAGGAGTCACTGTGGGGCTGTTATTGGCCATTTGGTGAAAGGTTGAATGATTTGGGTTAAATAGTAGTCTAGTAGGTTTATTTAATTCAAGAAACCTTGTTTTCTTTTTTTTTTTAAATTTTTATTAAAGATATTGAGTTTTACAGTTTTCCCCCAATCTTGCTTCCCTTCCCCACCCCCACCCCACAGATAGCACTCCGTCAGGCTTTACTTTGTTTCCATGTCGTACCTCGATCCAATTTGGGTGTGATGAGAGAGAAATCATATCCTTAAAGAGAACAGAATTCTCAGAGGTAACCAGATCAAACCATAAGACATCTGGGTTTTTTTTTTTTCCGAATTAAAGGGAATAGTCCTTGTACTTTGTTCAAACTCCACAGCTCCTTATCTGGATACAGATGGTACTCTCCTTTGCAGAGCCAAAAATTGTTCCCAATTGTTGCGCTGATGAAATGGAGCAAGTCCTTCAAGGTTGAACATCACTCCCATGTTGCTGTTAGGGTGTACAGTGTTTTTCTGGTTCTGTTCATCTCACTCAGCATCAGTTCATGCAAATCCCTCCAGGTTTCCCTGAAATCCCATCCCTCCTGGTTTCTAATAGAACAATAGTGTTACATGACATACATGCACCACAGTTTGCTAAACCATTCCCCAGTTGAAGGACATTTACTGGATTTCCAATTCTTTGCCACCACAAACAGGGCTGCTATAAATATTTTTGTACAAGTAATGTTTTTACCCTTTTTCCTCATCTCTTCAGGGTATAGACCCAGTAGTGGTATTGCTGGGTCAAAGGGTATGCACATTTTTGTTGCCCTTTGGGCACAGTTCCAAATAGCTCTCCAGAAGGGTTGGATGAGTTCACAGCTCCACCAACAGTGTAATAGTGCCCCAGATTTCCCACATCCCTTCCAACAATGATCATTATCCTTCCTGGTCATACTGGCCAATCTGAGAGGTGTGAGGTGGTACTTCATCGAAGCTTTAATTTGCATTTCTCTAATAATTAATGATTTAGAGCATTTTTTCATATGGCTATGGATTGCTTTGATCTCCTCATCTGTAAATTGCCTTTGCATATCCTTTGACCATTTGTCAATTGGGGAATGGCTTTTTGTTTTAAAAATATGACTCAGTTCTCTGTATATTTTAGAAATGAGTCCTTTGTCAGAATCATTAGTTGTAAAGATTGTTTCCCAATTTACTACTTTTTCTTTTGATCTTGATTACATTGGTTTTATCTGTGCAAAAACTTTTTAATTTAATGTAATGGAAATCATCTAATTGGTTTTTAGTGATGTTCTCCAACTCTTCCTTAGTCATAAATTGTTCCCCTTTCCATAGATCTGACAGGTAGACTAGTCCTTGATCTTCTAATTTGCTTATAGTATTGTTTTTTACCTCTGTGTCCTGTAACCATTGGGATCTTATCTTGGTAAAGGGTGTGAGGTGTTGGTCTAATCTAAGTTTCTTCCATACTAACTTCCAATTATCCCAGCAGTTTTTATCAAAGAGGGAGTTTTTATCCGGTGGCCTGACTCTTTGGGTTTATCAAACAGCAGATTACTATATTCCTCTCCTGCTTTTACACCTAGTCTGTTTCACTGGTCCACCACTCTATTTCTTAGCCAATACCAAACAGTTTTCATGACTGATGCTTTATAATATAATTTTAGATCGGGTAGTGTTAAGCCACCTTCGTTTGCATTTTTTTTCATTAAGCTCCTGGCAATTCTTGACTTTTTATTTCTCCATATGAATTTACTTACAATTTTTTCTAGCTCATTAAAGTAATTTTTTGGAATTTTGATTGGTAGGGCACTAAACAGATAGTTTAGTTTTGGTAGAATTGTCATTTTTATTATATTAGCTCTACCTATCCATGAGCTGTTGATATTTGCTCAGTTATTTAAATCTGATTTAATTTGTGTGAGAAGTGTTTTATAATTGTTTTCAAAAAGATTCTGAGTTTGTCTTGGCAAATAGACTCCCAAGTATTTTACACTGTCTGAGGTTACTTTGAATGGAATTTCTCTTTCTAGCTCTTCCTGCTGTTTCTTGCTAGTCATATATAGGAAAGTTGAGGATTTATGGGGGTTTATTTTATAACCTGCAACTTTGCTAAAATTGCTAATTGTTTCCAGTAGTTTTTTAGATGATTTCTTGGGATTCTCTAGGTAGACCATCATGTCATCTGCGAATAGTGAGAGTTTTGTCTCTTCCTTCCCAATTCTAATTCCTTTAATTTCTTTTTCTTCTCTAATTGCTGATGCTAACATTTCTAATACAATATTGAATAGTAGTGGTGATAATGGGCACCCTTGTTTCACCCCTGATCTTACTGGGAATGCCTCTAGCCTCTCCCCATTGAGTATAATGCTTGTTGATGGTTTCAGATAGATACTGCTAATTATTTTCAAGATACCCTTTAAAGCCTGTCTTTTCAGAGCTACATTTCAAGAAATGAAAAATGAATGAATAATTTATCACAGCTTCTAGAAAAGAAAGCAAAATAAATAAATAAAATTTAGAAGAAGCAGTAGCATTCCTTTACTTCTGCTAAAATTGGCAGGTTGGGTCCCCAGAGGGCAGCTACTGCTTTTAGATTACTTGTTAAAGACAGTTCATTAACAACCTGGTTCTCTCCTCACAAATACACACAACAACCATGGGGTTAAGCTTAAACTTAGACCATAAAAATAGTGAGGCACAAATGTAAGAAATATGTTTGACAAAGTTTAATTCAACACCTCTTTTGGAAATTCTCTTTTTATAGAGACTTCTTATAGAGCCCTTCTTGTTCATTCATGATAAACACTTAGATCTGTGTAAATAGGATATTTGGGAGTTATTCATTGAGTCTAGAAGAATACTTTTTTGGACTGTTATAGGTGAGGATTCCTGCATAGAGAGGGGCTGTAGTATATGGCTTACTAAGTAAGAACTTGATGTTCTAATATTTTGCAATTCTGATTATTAAATCTGTTTTGGTCCCTTTTAGACTTTTAAGGTTTTTTTAGCCTTATTTGTGTCCATTTCAAAATCCTAGTAAGAGATGGTCTGCCTAGTGCAACTTTCTTAGTAGTTTAAGCAGCTAGTGCTTCTTGTATTCCAGATCAAAGTGCATATTCAGTTTTACTTTTGAGAGGTCTGAAACTCCTTGTTTGAAAAAAATTGTTTTGACAATTTTCCAGAAGTTCAGATCCAGTCTCAAACACGTACCTTTACTAGCTGTGTGTGACCCTGGGCAGTTCACTGTACTCTCATTGCTTCAGTTGCTTCATCTGTCAACTGAACTGAGAAAGAAATGGCAAAGCCCATTGCCAAGAAAAGATTTGGACATAACTCAAAAGACTAAACAGCCATAAAAGCAGCCCCTCCCAATGAATAGTTTCAATTTTGTTATTTTAAAAAAAAATGTTAGGACTAATCCCAATGATTTGAAATGTATTTTTCTTTAATGATCTTAGAATATTCAGTGTTTTTGAAGCAACTAAGTCGGTTTTCATATTAAATACACTTGAAAGAATAAAAGAATGAAAACTTTGTATAATTTAAGGAAACATTAATTTGATAGTAAATATCTTTTTTAGGAAAGTTATTCATTTTCCAGGATTTCTGAAAATGGACCACATTTATAGAATATTAAAATAAATATATCTAAACTTCAGTGAAAGTTCCCTGTGATTTTTTTTTTTGTAGAATATGAAATCAAATTCTCTAAAACTTAAAGGTCACACTTAATTACTTATTGAGGGAGAACAGGGTTTTTCCTATAGATTAAATTTTTATGCATTACTATTATTTAGATTCTCAAAACTAATGACCTTTAGAAACATTTGTACAACACGAAACAAGGGAAAAATATAAGTTTTTTGTAAAAGTTCAACAAAAGTTGTATTTAGAGCCACTGTATGTAAAATGCTTCCCTAAAGTGTTGGGTATTGGGCAGAGAGGTTTAGGGACTCTTGGAGGCAGGCTAGTTGTTTACATATAAAGATGAATAAGGTATATTTCTTAGCTTCCAGAAGCATAAAATTTCAAAGGATACCCCCCCTTTTTTTTTCTCTTGTTTTTCTCTCTACACTCAGACAAAACAAACAAAATCTAGGGGAAGGGACAGAAATAGATTCAAGAAGTATTGAGATAAATTCATGGGTGATAGATTATGTTTTGTGTTTGTTAAGAGGAATTTAAGTATTTTGGAATAAGTCTACAATCTTCTTTGGGGTGTGTGGAGTATTATTTATTTTGCAGTAAGTTTTATTTGTGCTTTTAAGACCACCATCAACATTTAACCTTTCCTTGTAACAGATAGTTAATCAAGAACAGCTTCCTTTGTCAAAGTTTGTTCTGACAAATATTCTGCCCTCCTCGTTTTCTTAGTTGCTTTTTTAGTTTTCTTCCTCTACAGTTAGTAAAGAGTAGGCATGTTTCTTTATAGCCAACATCAATAATTAATGATCATTATTATTTATTATGCCCTAGCTCTTTTTACAATAAATCTTTATTCTAATCATTGATTGTATGAATGTTTACATGTTCTTCCCCTTTTAGATTGTGAGCTCTTTGAAAGCAGATTCCTCTTCATTTATAGCACAGTGGTTGGCACTTAATAAATATTTGTGACTGTCTTGTAATTGAAGATTTATTAAATGGCTAAACGAGAGGTCCTTAATTTGGATTTTTATGGACCCCTAGGGGATCTATGATTAGATATTTAGGGAGTAATCCTTAGATGACGAAAAAATTGCATCTTTATTTCAACAGAATTGGTTCTGTAATTTTCTATATTCTTTTGTTTTTAAAAATATTTTGAAGACAGATCCATGATGCAAAATGTTTTGAATGTTCCAACTGGTTTTCCTGCTTCAAGATCCTTCTCACTCCAATCCAGCTTTCATTCACCTGCTAAGGTGATTTTCCTAAAGCAGAAGTCTTGCCCTTCCTGTCCTTAAAGTCCCGTGGCTCTCCCTTAACTTCCAGATTATATTTTATATCTTAACACACACACACGTGCATAAATGTCCTTTGCTTGGTATATAAAGTCCTTGACAACCTGGCACCTTTTCATTCTTCTTAAACTTTTCCACACACTCAGGTAACAGCTGTACCTGTTCCTGGTATATGGCACTCTTTGGCTGTCTTTCTCATACTGGAAGGTTTTCTCTTCTGACCTCAGTCTTTTAGCCTCTCTGGCTTCCTTCCAAGATTGCTCAGTTTTCTTTCTTCAAGAGGCCTTTTCAGGTCCCTGATCTCTATTAAGACCTTTCCATAAATCACGTTGCTCTGAAATTTGAGAGTTTAATTTAGTTAATCATGAAGTTGACTAGAATTGAAAGTATTTTAAAACAAAACTTCACTTTTTTATGGACAGAAATGAAATCTTGTTTGGTTTCATGGTTTGCTTTGAATAAGAAGTCATCACCTAGTATATAAACCTATTGGTTTGAGCGTCACTATACTTACACTAGTTTGTTCTCAGAAAGTAAATAGTTTGTTACGCCCCAGATAATGATTATTTCTTTTCCTATTTGGTAAATTGCCATAATTGGTACTTTGTTGGTGCAGCTTTTAAGAACCCAGGATTTTCTGAATCTCAAGATGAGCCAGTGGAGTAAGACTTTAGTGGAACACTCAAATAAGATATAACACATTAACAGTGTTAACTTCTGTGCAAAAAAAGATATCATCCAAAATGTATAATTAGAAAAGAAGATGGATTGATCACATTTTCAGAACTGAGAGAGAAAAAAGAAGGAAAATTTTCTGTTGCTCTGATCCCATGTGAGTTTAGATGATGGTTTTCAGTGTACCTTATGGAGAATTTATGAAGAGATATGGGCAGAAGAAAATATGAATAGTCTTGGTCATAGTCATAGATTTAGAGTTGGAGAGGATTTTAGAGATCATAACATCCAACTTGCTCATTTTACAGATGAGCAAGTTGAGCACCATAGAGATGTTAGGAAATTGCCTATGGTCACAAAGCTTTTAAATGTTTGAGGGGGATTTGAATTCAGACCTTCCTGACAAGCTTAGCACTGTTCAACCTAAAAATGAAACCTCTAGCTTTTATTGGAGCAAGCAGTTGATAAGGTTATTTTATTTCCTAAGTTAATTGGAATTAATGGATGTTAAACCATGCCATCTTTTCCCCTCTCTACTTCACTGTGCCTCTATTGGAATCCTGTCTTTTGTCAAACTCCTGTGCCATTTATTTTTGCTCCAATTGATATTTTATTTTATTTTTCAATTACATGTTATGAAAGTTTACCAACATTCATCCACTTGCATATGTATATTATAAGTAGCATAATTTCCTTCTACCCGCCCCCCCCCCCAGTGGCAAACAATCTGGTGAGCATTGTACTTTTACAGTTGTGTTTAACATGTTTACAGATCAGTCATTTTCTGTATGTGAGACTAAGGGACTAAGGGAAAAGAACGAAAACCAAGAGATAGGAAGGAAAAATATAAGAGAAATTTTTTAAAAAATGAATGTAGTACTCATTCAGATTCTGTAGGGTTTTGAGATTTGGTTTGGTTTTTCTTCCTCTGGATGTGTGGTTAATATTGTCCATATAAGGTCTCCCAGGGTTGTCCTAGCTCTGAACTGCTGAGAGGAGCTGCATCAAGTTTGATCAACTCACAACGTTGTTAATGTGTACAGTGTTCTCTTGGTTCTGCTCCCTTCACTTAGCATTAGTTCCTGTAATTCATTTCATGCTTCTCTAGTGTCTGACCAGTCATAGTTTTTTATAAAGCAGTAGTACTCCATAACATTTTTCAATCATAACTTGTTTAGTTATTCCCCAATTGATGGCCATCCCCTCGATTTCCAACTCTTTGCCACTACAAAAAAGAGTAGCTACGAATATTTTTTAACATGTGAGACTTGTCCCATTTTTATGATTTCTTCTGGATATAGGCCTAGTTTGGTATTGCTGGTCGAAGGGTATGATCAGTTTTATTACTTTTTGGACATAGTTCCATATTGTTCTCCAGGATAGTTGGATAAGTTTAAACTCCACTAACAGTGCATTAATGACCCTGTCTTCCCACAACTTCTCCAATATTGATCATTTTACCTTTCTGATATCATTTTTTTTTCTAGGCAATGGGGTTAAGTGGCTTGCCCAAGGCCACACAGCTAGGTGATTATTAAGTGTCTCAGGCTGGATTTGAACTCAGGTACTCCTGCCTCCAGGGCCGGTGCTCTATCTACTGTACCACCTAGCTGCCCCCTTTTTTGACATCTTAACCAATCTGATAGGTCAACCCCATTGATTCCATTTTTCTAATATACCTTCAAATTCAGCTCTCTCCTGTGCCTTGTCTATATATATATGCTCCTTCTAACTGCCCTAACAAATGACACAATTCATATGAGTTAACAGTATCATCTTCCCTTGCAGGAATACAGGTAGTTAAAAATCAATGAGTACCTCATGATTTGCCTTTTCTGTTCACCCTCTAAACCTGAGTCCTATATGAAGATCAAAGTTTTCTTGTTCAGTTTCGATTGTTTAATCCAGAAATTTCGTAAGTCTCCTATTTCATTTAATGTCAATCCTTTCCCTGAAAGAGTATGTTCAGTTTTGCTGGATAGTTGATTCTCAGCTGTATTCCAAACCCTAGCCCTTAACTGCTAAATCATGTGTTATCCTGATTGTAGCTCCACAATATTTGGATTTTCTTTCTCACTGCTTGTAATATTTTCTCCTTGACTTGGTAGTTCTGAAATTTTTCTATCATATTCCTGCCAGTTTTCATTTGGGAATCTTTTTTTAGGAAATGATCTGTGGATTCATACAGTGTCTATTTTTACCTTCTGATTCTAGGATATCAGGGCAGTTTTCCTGGACAATTTCTTGAAAAATGACGGCTAGGTTCTTTTCCTGGTCATGATTTTCAGGTAACTTAAAATTTTTTAAATTATCTATTCTAGATCTGTGTTCCAGGTCATTTTTCCCCCCAAAGAGTTATTTCACATTGTCTTCTAGTTTTTCATTCTTTTGGATTTTGTTCTATTGTTTTTTGATTTCTTACAAATTCATCAGCTTCCCTTAGCTCCATTCTACATTTGAAGATCTTATTTTCTTCAGAGAACTTTTCCATCTGGCCAGTTCTTTTTAAGGCACTCTTCTCCTCATTGACATTTTGGACTCCTCTTTCCATTTGTCCAAACTAGTTTTTAAAGTTATATTTTCTTAAGTATTTTTTGATATCTCTTTGACTAGGCTGTTTCCATGATTTTCCTTCATAACTCATTTTTCTTCCCAGTTTTCCTCCCTTGGTTCTCAAAATCTTTTTTGAACTCTTCCATAGCCTGAGACCAATTTATATTTTTCTTGGAAGCTTTGGATTCAGAAGCTTTAACTTTATCTTCTGAATATGTATTTTGATCCTCCATAGGACTAAAGTAATTATCTGTGGTTGGATTTTTTTGTTGTTGTTGTTGTTTGCTCATTTCCCCAATCTGTGTCTTGATTTTAACTCTTTCTAAAGTTGGGGATCTGCTTCCAGGGTGGAGGACACATGGTACCAAGTTTTAGCAACTATTTCCAGGGATTAATGCCCGTATCTCCCCACCCCCGGACTTGCAAGATCTCAATTCCTCCATGGTCTCATGAGAGGCTCTGACTAGTCTTCTAACTGGTCTGTGGATGATTACAAGCACTGCTTAATGTCCTGGAACTGTGTGGAGGAGGATCCATGCCCCACTGCAGTCAGCTTCCGCTCCTTTTCCTGAGACTGGGGCCCTAGACTATGACCTGGATCTAATACGGGCAAAGCCACAGAATCGTGCCTCAGGGACAGCAAAGGGACCTCTACAGTCTCCCCCAACCCCCTTTTGTGTTGACTATATTAAAATATTTGAAAGTCATATGGAGGATGGATTCACTCTGTTCTATTTGACTTCATCGGACAGAACCTCTTGTTGACAGTGGAATGCCAGTTAAATAAAGAAACAGAAAACTCTTAATAATGATTAACTGTCCAAAAGTGGAATGACTGACTCCAGAAGTGGTGAAAACTCTCTTCTTAGAGGTCTTCAAATAGATGTGGGAGGACAACTTGAATATGTCAACTTGTGGCAATTCTTTTTCAAAATTGAGTTGGACTCTCTGATTCTGTGAATGGAGGGAAAAGCAAAAGTAGAGTGGTTTCTTTGATTAAAAGCAGGTGAAGATGTAGAGAAAAATGAAAATTTATTTTCTTTTTAAAATTTTTAATTTTTTTCCTCTTTCCCCCACTTTACTGCTCATGAGGGCCTGCGCCCTCTGGGGGGAGGGGGCATCATGTCCACTCCCAAACAAGAATATTTTAGTAATGTACAAAAAAGCATCATTTGTACAAAAATAAAAAAATATAAGATTACATATATGTTGTGAGGATACTTCATATAACGTAGAGAAATTAGACTGAGAGTATTTTGTCAAATCACAGATTAGAGGAATGGTCCAAAAGATGGCTCCATCTTCCATGTAACCATTCCAAACAGTATTCCTGAACTACAAACAATACAATCAGCTAAACTATGAGTTATATATTCTTACCATCAATATATTGCACATTAATATGTGGTAATGCAAGGTGATCATAGAGCACAACAGGAACAACATGATTACAGGAGTATTGACTTTAAAATGAGTAATAGTGCCTATACAGGAAGTATAAGTACAATGAGGGGAGGTTACAGATGTTATGATCCAATGATCTTTAGGGAGATCGTTCCTAAAAGCATTTTCCCACAATTTGGCATCATCTGCTTGTAGTAATTGCTGAGTATTTTCTTTATGCAGCAGCATGTACATGTTTTCCAGAGAACATTGAGTCCCGTTGAAAAGGGCAGAGATATTAGCATCAATAGGCAAGTTTGCTAAGGTAGAAGCATTAAAAATGGTTAAAAATTGCTTTTCATATCCTAGGGTTAGTTGGTGGGGTAGGACTTTCCTGGGCAACCATTGGAGCATTAATTGTTAAAGCCTGAGTGACAATCTGTCCAGCACTGTGCAATCTGTTGGTCAGGGCCTCAAGATCTACTGAATTTACTAAGCCCAAACCAGTTTTAGCCCCACCAATTAGGGTATCATACCAAGCATGTTTTTCCCTTGTGCAAGTACAAGTCTTTAGTATGGGGAAAGTGATATTATAATACAATAAAAAATTTTGGGAACTTTGAGATACATTAACACAGCTACAAGGATTTCTGATAATTGAAGGAGGTTTTTGTAATGGCTTTTGCTGCCATAATAATTTAGCACATTCTACATACAGATATCGGTTTGTAATGTTGGTAGAACTAATATATGCAAGATATTTGTCCTGGTCCTTGGTATTGAATGACAAAGTAGTTTCATGGGTAATTACCCATCTAGAACAATGTAGGGAAATATAGTCTGTGGGGTAGTAAATGGAATGGCCTTAAGGCAGGCAGCATTAGGTATTTACCCAAGAACATATAGTGATATTCACTATGGGGCTATTGCTTATCAATACAGTTCACATGGGGGAAGGAGCTTGCCAGAAAGTAGCATTTACAGTAGTACAATTACAGTTGCTTAGTTGGTTGGGAGGTCAGGTGAAGTTATCTTGTTGTCTGGAAGATGTGGAGTTCCTCCACCATAAATGGTTACCTGTGTGATTGAATCTCAGGAGGGCTCCAGGATCCATGCAAAAGAAATCAAAACAGGGGGGCAGCTAGGTGGCGCAGTGAATAAATCACCAGGCTTGGAGTCAGGAGTACCTGGGTTCAAATCTGGTCTCAGACACTTAATAATTACCTAGCTGTGTGGCCTTGGGCAAGCCACTTAACCCCATCTGCCTTGCAAAAACCTAAAAATAATAATTAAAAAAAAAGAAATCAAAACAGGAGGCACCATAATAAACAGAGTCTTGGGGTCCTAGATGTCCTGTAGTTATGTGGAGCCATCTGGCCAAAATCAATAAATCTTAAGGTTCCTCAGTTTTTTTAGGAGCAACTTACATGATTCCAATCTTTGCCAACCCATATGGCTACAAATGTATTGTACTCATGTTCTGGAGTGTCCATAATGGCATGGGCATCTGCTGAAGATGCCCATCCTTTGGGAACTGTCGTCTTGCGCAGACCTGCTGTGGCTGCGTAGTCCGAAAAATGAAAATTTCAAGAGAGTTACTAGTATACAAAAGCTACATAAAGGATGCAAAGATGGGGAAAGATTTTAAGGAAGGAATGTTTTTGGTTCATGATTTATTTACCTGCATGATGGAGAAGAGTTTGCAGTTAGCTGTATTTATTAAGTGCTTACTCTCAGGTACTGTGCTAAAATCTGGGTAATACAAAAGCCCAAACCCTCTTCCTACCCTTGAAGTGCTTATATTGTATTGACATAATGTACAGATGATGTAGAGAAAAACAGGAGTTCATCTCCTCACTATGATATTTAGTAGTAGCTCTATGATTGTGGACAAGTCACTTGTCTGATTTGGTTTTCTCGTTTGTAAAATGTGAATTCTATTACTGCATAGGAAATACAGGTGTCAAACAAAAATAATATTGAAAAAAAGCACTGGAATGTTTTATAAATGCCTTCTCTCTATCTTTATTCCACTTACATCATGGTGGTATATGCTTGCCTGCTTCCTGCTTTCTTTCCTACTAGCTTCTTGTGAAATTGAACACAAATATGGCATGGACTCTGAAATGTAGCTGCCATCTTATTTGTGTTGAAATGAAAAATCCAAAAGAATTGATGAAATCTATTTAGAGTAGAGCACTAGAATTATATTCTCTGGGTTCTGCCACTTTATTAAGCTCCATATTCTTCCCTTAGTACTCAAGATAACATATATCTTGTCATTTTCAATATCCATCCTTTCATATTCCTTGACAAGAATTGGTATATTCTTTAGTCCTGACTGTTCCTTTGCCTTTTGAATCACTTGAGCAACTATCTATGTTTAGTTCAAACACTTCTCTAGATCTTAGTTGCTGTCATCTATGAATCTCTTGGTTGTTTTCCTTCCAAATAAATAAATTTAGTATCTGGTTCAGTGTGTTTTCTCCTCCTACCTTTTTGCATATCCTGGCCTTTCTACTTTTTCTCATACTTCTGAATTCCTATGACCTTCATCTTCAGGATGTCTTAACTCATGCATAATGTAGGAATACTGGACACTTTCCTCCTGAATAGAATTTGCCTTAGATGCTGAAATTTCTAGTTACGACTCTGCCTGACCTTTAAAATCACAAGACTATGGTACAAATATCCTGTCATGTACAAAGCAGTGAGATCACTGTATCCTGAAATAGTATATACTGTTTATGAAAGTTGCATCACTAATAAAGATGAGGGCCTCAAATGAGATGTGCTGTATTCACTTTTAGTCATAGTTCATGAAAACAACTTTGTAAAGCATATTTCCCTCTAAGTACAATGCTCTAAACTGGGGACAGGGTTCCATGATTGATCTAGGGTCAATGTCAGATCATGTATGAGATCAGCATATCAAAAGTGAAAATAAAATTGAGATAATTCAAAATAACAAGTTAAGTTCTAATTAACGTAAAGTGTCTTTATAGACATGTGCCTTTTATAATAGTGGTCTTAATCAAGACAGTTTAGCCTTTATAAACATTTTAGATTCTTATTTACAATAAGGGTATAATGCTTACCTGATGGACTTTATGGAAAGATTTTGATAAGTCAAATGAGATAGTATATGTACTTAAGGTGCCCACAAACATATTCAGTAAATCATTTTTCTGTTAGAATGGTTGTTTATTGTATTTAAAATGTTTTGTGTTACAATGTTCTTAGAATAGGTATAATTTTAGAGTGCTCTTGTCACTCTGAAGATTTAGTGCCTACCTAGCTGTGTGGCCTTGGGCAAGCCACTTAACCCCATTTGCCTTGCAAAATCCTAAAAAAAAAATGAAGATTTAGTGCCAAAGAGTTGAAATTTGCCCCTTTTTTTTGGTCTGGATAAAATTTTCTGTAGCACATAGATATTAATCACTCTGTTGCTTTTGAAATGAATGAAATTAATATTGTCATTTAGAAAAAAACAGCATTCTAATACCTGATTGGCAAATGTCATAAAAATATTCAGGTTCTGGTTTTTTAAAAGGAGACTTTTAAATCCATTTTTCAGAATTGTTAAGGTCCATGGTATGAATTTGTGCCTCTGTGTACCTTCCAGTGAATTGAGAGATGCATTAAGAATTAACTTGCTGGTGTTAATTAGACAATTGTAGAACTGTGGAAGTGGAGATTGACCTTACTTTTTGAACACTAGGAAAATGATTTCAGACCCTCAAAAGTAAGTAGAAATAGAAGGGGATTTAAAAATCTATTTAAATTCCAAATATTAATATTAAACAGGGCAATACTGAGAACTTTAATTTTTAAGAACAATCATTGAGAATGTATTCACAAAAAAATCTTTTTTCCACACTAACCTCTGTTATTTGTGTACTTTAGCATACAAACACTGCCCTCGTGTGGTTAAACCAAGACAAAATCAGAAGCCTTTATTGCCAGGAGAAGCAAAGACTGATTAAAACTAGTTAATTTTATAAGTTTCAATATTTTACCCCAATATGTGGAGTTTAATCATTAAATTTATTTCTCTATTGATTGCTATGTTTTTGTCTAGCCCAGTATGTATGTTTTCTGCCTTTCTATGAATCTTTGTTTTCTATAATGTGTATAATGGTTTGGTCTTCCATGAGTGTTATCTGGTAATGCCTCTTTTCTTTCTTATCTAGTTTTAATCACTATGATTGGGTGTTCTCTCAGCCAAACTGAGAACTGTTTAAATGCCTTAACAAGCTTAAAATGCCATGGTCTCCCACTGTATCCAGGGTCATCTCTAGTCTTAGTGGATGATCCACTAGACCCGGTTGGTTCTAGAGGTGCAAATGAGGGGGTTGACTTCCTACTGCTTCCAACCCAATTGAATTCACTAGGATGTTAGGATATCACCTCTCTGATATTATGTTCTTTGAGACTGTTCTTCTTTAGCAGCAAACAACAATAACAATAAGCATAGGAATTACAAATAGAAAAAAAGACTAGGTCAATCTCTCAAGTAGATTATGCTCATATCATCAGAGACATAAATGAAAATTGGTCTGTCAATCAGATGGAGGTCTGTTGGTGCTTTTTCTTAAGGCATTAAACTCCTTGACTTCCATATCTTCCAACCTTAGCCAGTAGTTAAGGAGCCAAGGACAAGCGAGAGTGAGGAGGGAAGGTATCCTTGGTATTGGCAAATCTTATTGTAGTAGGATGCTCCCAGTGGGTAGTTGGTCATCTGTCGATGAAACAATTATTATCTTGTTTCTTTTAACTTTTTAAATAACAATAGGTTTTTGTGGGAGAAGATCTGAGATATAAATAATAAACCTGAGTTAACAAGGATAGTGGTTATTGCAATGGACAGGGAAGTTTGGTTTGTTTTTTTTCAAGGCAATGGGGTTAAGTGGCTTGCCCAAGACCACACAGCTAGGTAATTATTAAGTGTCTGAGGTCAGATTTGAACTCAAGTACTCCTGGCTCCAGGGCTGATGCTCTATCCACTGCATCACTTAACTGCCCCTGGACAGTGAAGTTGGGAAGAAGGGGATCTAGAGGGAAGTAAGAACTCTTGAATTTATTGAGTTTCCTTCAGAATACCTTTGGGACAGCTGGGTGGAGATCTCCAATTAACATTGTATGACTGAAAACCAGGAGAGAGATTAGGACTGAGAATATGATTTGGTAATTATCAGTGTTAATTGATGATGATTGTTAGCAATAGGATAAATGTGAAAATGTGGAAATATCAGAGAGGAAGGCATTGGACAGAATTTTATGGATGGGGACATGTGCTTTGTGCATGGGGAGATGGAAGACACAGAAATGGACACTGATTGAGAAGGAAATAGTAGGAAAAGCCAAGAGTGTTGTTGAGAAGAGAATTTGCTAGTATGGAAAGGATGGGGGTAAGGAAAGCTGATGATAATTCAGAAAGGAGGATGACTGAGAAAAGGTCGTTAGGTTTGGGAATATTGGATACAGTCATTAAAATTTTAAAATATTAAAGCAATTTTAAAATGCTACTTTGTATTATACATAATTTTTGTTCTGACTTTTTGCAATTTTGATTTCCTAGCTAGAATTCTTTTTAGCTTTCAGGGATCCTATTTCTTAATTTTGATTTAACAGCAGATGGTGCTCTTGCTGGTTAATATATCTGAGGCTGTCATACCTGATGCCAATGTTAAGACTGCACAAATCTTGTCCATAATTTCAACTATATAACTTTTATAAGTCAGTTACTGCTTATGATAAATAATTAATCATACAACTTCTAGTTATTTTTAACTCCTAAGGGGAACAAAAATATTTCCTGAAGTGAGATGTTCCCTCCAAAGTTGACACATTTTAGCAACTTTTATTTTAATATTTTAATATTTACACTAAGTGGGAGAGCGATGTTTAATTGTGGCAGTTCTTAAGTAGTTTTGTTTCCCTGCCTTCTTGCTACCAGCTGTACTTGGTAGTTTATTTCTCTAAGGATGGTACTTAGCCTTTATTAGCTAAGACTTATTGTCTAGGCCACAGTTGTAGAAGCAGAGTCTCCTTTGTTGTCTTACCTGTTCTGTGATCTTTTACCTCATCAAAATAGGGAGGCAATGGTACTTGTGGAGATTTGAGTCCTAAATAGAAGTTATAGTTTGATTCCTTTGTACTGCATATTGTGACTTTAGGATAACTTTTAAAAATCTGATTATTTGACAATTTCAGCGCTTTTTGAATGATGAAATAGTTTAAATACAAGAGCTATATTCTGCCATCTTGGAGAGGGGTAGGGTATTTTAAATTTTTTTCCTTTTTCCATATTGTCAAAAAAATCTTTCTAATTTATCATTTGAAAATGTTGCACATCAAATACATGTGATATATCTCCATAATGAAAAATACAAAGAAGATTTCTTTGAAATAATTATCTAGATTTATATGTGCAGAAAAACATGAACTTTTGCTTCATCAATAACAAAAATATTTTTTGACAGCTTTGATTAGATTCCTTGCCATTCTACCCTTTTATATATGTACTGTACCTTATATGGTAGTCTCAAATTTTGTTCACTAAGTCAGGGACAAATGTCAGTCTGGTAGAAGCAGACTTTTCCAGTTCTTGGTTAATGATGTTATTGAGATGGAAATGTGTAATGTTTCAGCAGTAGTAAAAAGACTGGAGATGCAGTGATAGAAGTACTTAGGAGTGAGACTCTGCTGGATAGGGAAAAGTTTCTTGGAAGCTCTGAATACTAGTAGTTTCTGTATCTGAAAGACTTTAAGCAAAACATGCACCAGGAAACATGAATTTGTTAGTTCTTAAAAATGGTGGTGTCTGTGAAAATGGCATAGAAGGTTTGATTGTCTTACGATTTGGTAACAGCCTATTTTTGAGACTGTAGGCTTCAATATTGGGTATCATTGGTAGCAGTGACTTATGAGGAAATTCAGATTACATAAATATTACTAAGCACATCTTATGCTAAGAACTAGAATCATAACTTAATCTTACAGATTTAAAGCTATATTTCACTCAGTCCTCAAGAAAACTTTGGAAAGGTATTACTCTTAGAATTGAGAATATTGATGCTTAAGTGAAATATATAATTGTTGCTCTCAATAAGTAACAGGGGTGGGGTGGGGTGGAGCCAAGATGGCGACAAGAAGGGATCCAATCTTTGGAGCTCTCTGATAAAATTCATCAGCTAAGGACTCTAACTAAACTTTTGAGAGACAGAACCCACAAAGGGACCCAGTGAGGCAGTTCTCCTACTCAACGTAACCTGGAAAAGAGCAGAAAGGCTCTGCTCCCCGGGATCGCAGGGGCTGCCCGCCAGAGGGGTGGCCCGCCAGAGGGGTGGCCTGCCAGAGTGAAAGAACTTCAGCCTCCCGGAGGCAGCCCCAGGGTTCTGGGAGTCTCAGCTCACAGCAGCGGGGGAGTCTCCTGAGCTGCACCCCAGGGAGCACCAGGCACAAAGTGGGGGAACAGCGGGGGACCTCTGCCAGAGCAAGCACCTGGAGCCCAGCCCTCAGGGCACACAGCAAGCAGCATGGTCTTTCCCCAGCCCTGATCCAGGAAACAGAAGCAGGCTGAGCTGGTAAGCAGGAGCCCCCAGGGCATGAGCCCATTGAGCTGAGGGAGGGGAGTGAAGAGAGAGAGACTGCTGAGCTCAGTCCTCTGGCCCTGGAACAGGACTCTGGGGCTCTGACCACATTCAGATCCTGATCGCAGTCTAGGCCCCCCCATAGAACAGCAGGGCTCCCCCACCTCAGCCCCTTGGCAGAAGGGGGTGCTTATGGTCATTCACAGACCAGGAGGGAGGACAGAGCCTCACACACTGAGACCCTTGTGGGAGTGTCCCAAAAGCTCAAGAAACACCCCAAACCAGGCCCAGGCTGGGAAAATGAGCAAGCAGAGAAACAAAAAGAAGACTATTGAGAAATATTTTGCAAATGAGCCCAAGAAGGACCAAAATACTCAGTCTGAAGATGAGGAAGCACAAGCTCCTGCATCTAAAGACTCCAAGAAAAACAGAAATTGGGCTCAGGCTATGACAGAGATTAAAAGACTTTGAAAATCAAATGAGGGAGTTAGAAGAAAAACTGGGAAAGGAAATGAGAGAGATGAAGGAAAAACATGAAAATGAAGTCAGCAGCTTAGTCAAGGAAATCCAAAAAAATGCAGCCAAGAATGAACTACCCAGCAAGGCTGAATGTCCTCTTCCAGGGAAAAAGATGGACTTTCAATGAACCAGAGGAATTTCAAATGTTCCTTCTGGAATGACCAGAGCTGAACAGAAGGTTTGATCTTCAGATACAGGACTCAGGTGAAGTATAGAGATTGGAGGAGAGGGGGGAAATATGAGAGACTTAATGAGATGAACTGCATGTATTCCTGCATAGAAAAATGACATTGATAATACTCATATGAACTTTCTCAGTTAATAGAGCAGGTAGAGGGAGCTTTTATAGTTGAAGCACAGGAGAAAGCTGAAGTCGAAGATAAAATATGGTGTAAAAATGGAGTCAATAGAAAAAAAGGGAAATGGAATGGGAGAAAGAAAAAGGAGAGGGGGAATAGTCCAAGATATTTCACATAAGATTTTTTTTATTACAATGAGCTATTGCAATGATATGGAAGGGGGGAGGCAAGGGGCAATGAGGGAACCTTTGCTCTCATCAGAGATGGCTAGGAGAGGAAACAGCAAATATACTCAATGGGGTATAGACATCTGGAGTAAGAAGGAGAGGGGAGCAGGGGAAAGGGGTGGGGATGTGAATAAAGGAGGACAGGATGGACCATGCAGGGAGAGTGGCCAGATATAACACACTTTCTTTCTTACTTCTTGCAAGGGGCTGGGAATGGAAGGTCTGCCCAGGACCACAGGGCCAGGTGGATTCTGGGCCTAAGGGGTGGTATGGGGGCTCAGGGCTTCTTGGCCCCAGGACCAGGGATCTGTCTGCTGCGCCACTCTGTGACCCTACAGCAGAGTCAGAGTGAAAGGAGAGAGAAAATAGAGTACATGGTAGTGGAGAAATAAGAAAGGAGGGAATTGTGATCACTAATGGCAACTGTGGAAAGATATGGAAATAACTTTTGTGATGGACTTATCATAAAGAATGAGATCCACCCATGACAGAGGTGTTGGTGTTGGAACAAAAACTCAAGCACATTTTTTGTTATTATTATTTGGGGGAGGGTTCAGGGCAAGTGGGGCTGGATGGCCTGCCTGGGGCCACATAGCGGGGTGATCTTTGGGTGTCTGGGGCCGGATTTGGACCCAGGTGCTCCTGGCTCAAGGGCTAATGCTCTGTCTGCCAACCAGCCACCCCTACTATTATTACTATTTTATTTTATTTTGGGTCTTTTTTTCTTTCTTTTCTTTTTTTTTTTTTTTTTTGGTTTTTGAAGGGCAGTGGGGATCGGGTGGCTTGCATGTCACACAGCTGGGTGATGGTTGGGTTTACGAGACTGGATATGGTGCTAGTGGCTCCAGGGCTGGTGCTTCATCCTTGCGCCACCTGGCCATACCTACAATTATTACTATTATTATTTTTTATTTTAATTTTTTTATCTCCCCTTTGCTTTTTTTGCCCAAACAAGTCTATCTATATTCATGGGGGAGGAGGGGTATTTCATTTACTTGTAAACAAGAATATTTTATTAATGTTAAAAAACATTTGTACAAAATGAGAATAAAAAATAAATTAAAAAAAATAAGTAACAGAATTTTTGGCTCCAGAATTCAGAAATTTTTTTCATTGCACAACTGACTCTTTTAAAAAACCTTTTTATTCTCTTATAAAAAATAACAATCACGATTACTTTACTTACCTGTGTTATCTTCAGAATTTCCATGTAAAATATTTCATTAATACTATATTCTTTCTTTACTTTTATTTGTGTCACGTTCCTAATTTCCTTCCCCCTAAGAAGTTCTCCTTTGCAATAAACAAGTATACTTAATTAAATAATACAAATTTATACATTGGTTGTTCCTAAAAATGTTTCTTTCGATCTACACTAGTGTAATCTGGTATGTGACTTCTATACAACATCCATTATTGGTCTTCTGATGTTATGATTAATGATGGCATTGACTAATCAATAAGTCTTTCACGTAAATTTTCTTTCATTATTGCAATCTTTCTATGAATTCTAGTGTTATTCACTTCACTTGGTATTTCACACTACTATTCTTGGGTTTCTCTGATACTGTTTTTCATCACCTCTTATGACTCAGTAATATTTCATTGTACAGCATTTACCAAAAATTTTAATTATCATTTTAAATCATTAAATCTTAATAACCTGTATTTCTATTCTGTAATTTTTCAACTATTCCCCAACTGGTGGGCACTTTCTTATTTTGTTTCTAGATTGCTACAACCAAAAAAAAAAAAGGTCTTAAATATTATTAGTGTACATCTGGATCTTCAAAGGCCCTAACCTTTTTTTCCCCTTTATCAAGTTAGGATTATGTATTTGAGACTAGAAGAAATGGTATTTTATTTTTGTAGTACTATATCAGTGAATTTGCCTGTAGAGGGATGCTAATAATAGAAGACTAGAGAGAGAACATTAGTGGTCAACACTCTTTTAAGTATGAATTTGTCAATATTGGGCCTAGATTTGGTATTTTAAGAGATGACTTGTAGATGCTTTTTTTTAAGTTTTTTTTTTTTTTTGCAAGGCAAATGGGGTTAAGTGGCTTGCCTAAGGCCACACAGCTAGGTAATTTTTTAGTGTCTGAGACCGGATTTGAACCCAGGTACTCCTGACTCCAAGGCCGGTGTTTTATCCACTACGCCACCTAGCCGCCCCTGTAGATGCTTTTTTAAAAATTAAGTTTAACTTGGAATTAAATATTTGGTAGTAATTGGATTTCTAAGGAGAGGTAAGCATTATTTAGAAAGAACAACAGCAAAGGACCAAAGAGAATTCTGAGGCATGTTGTCCTCAGAAGTTAGTTTTTTAAGGACAAGGGGATGTACTAAATAAAACCAGGTGATAATTGTTCATTTATTTAAAGATCTGGAAGGGATGTTGAGAATGATTTTTTTATTCACAGTATCAAAGACTTAACTCCACTTTCCCTACTCCAATTCTTATAAAAACCTCTTGGGATATAGTTGTGATTCCTCTTTTCTAGAGACACTTCTTTGTTAAATCTTAAGTGTTATGACTTTAATTACTAAGTGTTATGGGGCAGCTAGGTGCAGCACTAGCCTTGGAGTCAGGAGGAGAGAAGTTCGAATCCAGTCATAGACTTGACTCTTAAAAGCCATGTGACCTTGGGCAAGTCACTAAACTCTGATTTCCTCACCTCCAGCACCATCTCCAGTTGTCTTGATTCATATCTGACCACTGCACCCAGATGGTTCAGGAGGAGAAAGAGGCTGGTAACTTAGCACAGCACCCCCCTCACTCAAATCTTAATCATTTGCTTGTCATGATATATCTCCCTGATGTATCATGATATATGAAAATGAAGGAAGAGCATTGTTGTTGTTATTAGTGTTAAGACTTTCCTTTGGCCTGATTTTTCTGTATTTTGTTGATCATTTACCTCCTTTGGCAGAAGGGGAAAAAATGGAGAAGGGTTTGATTTCTCTATGTTCAATTTCTTAGCTGTTTTTTCTAACTTAACAGTCATAATTTTTTAAAGACTGAGCCCAATAGCTTCAGTTGTAGTTGGACACACTCTAAAATATTAGATTTTATTATCTTTTTTATTTGTCAATATTTCCCTCTCTCCTTCTGCCTTCCTCACCTCATCAACCTCTTCTCTTGTCTTCTCCCAAAGAAACATCCCTTGTAACAATAGAAAAGGGGGAGGGGAAGAAATTCAACAAAACTAACCAAAACACAGGAGTCTCTTATAAAATATTTCATACTTGATGGACTCCCACTTCTAAAAAGAATCCCATCCAGTACTGATCACTCAAGTTTGGAAAGCTACTTAGTATGGTAGAACCAAAACTCTTTAAGTCTAATTGATTTGTATTTTTTTAATTTTTAATTTTTTAAAATTGTTTATTTTTTATTTACTGCATTAAATATTTGCCAATTTCACATGAAATTTTTCAGCATTCATTTTTTAAAAATTTGTGCTACAAAATTTTGCATTTCAAATTCTCTCCTTCTGTCCCTTCTTACTTTATTTGATATTTATTATGTATGTGCAGTCATGCAAATTATATCCATATTGGCTGTGCTGAAAAAGAAAAGACAATAAAACCCCAAGAAAAATAAAGTAAATTTAAAAAAGTATGCTTTAATCTGCATTCAGAGTTCATCATTTTTGTAGAGGTGGAGAGTATTTTTCATCATAGGTCTTTTGGAGTTGTCTTGGATCACAGTTTTGATTAGAGAAGCAAAGTTTTATCACAGTTGATCAATCTTATGTGATATTGCTCCTACTATGTATATTCTTCTGGTTCTGCTCACTTCATTTTGCATAAGTTCATCTCAGTCTTTCCATTTAATTGTATATCACAACTTGTTCAACTATTCATTCAAAGGACATTCCCTTAATGTCATCCTTTTCTTTGTCACCACAAAAAGAGCCTACTACATAAATTCTTTAAATTTATTTTTATTAAAGATATTATTTGAGTTTTACAAGTTTCCCATCAATCTTACTCCCCCCCCCCCCCCCCCCCCCCCGAAAGCAATCTTTCAGTCTTTACTTTGTTTCCATGTTGTACCTTGATACAAATTGGGTGTGATGAGAGAGAAATCATATCCTTAAAGAAGAGACAAGAAATCTAAGTGGTAACAAGATGAGACAATAAGATATCTGTTTTTTTTCTAAATTAAAGGGAATAGTCCTTCAGCTTTGTTCAAACTTCACATCTCCTTATCTGGATACAGATGGCACTCTCCTTTGCAGACAGCCCAAAATTGTTCCTGATTGTCGCACTGATGGAATGAAAGTCCCTCAAGATTGATCATCTTTCCCATGTTGCTGTTAGGGTGTACAGTGTTTTTCTGGTTCTGCTCATCTCTCTCAGCATCAGTTCATGCAAATCCCTCCAGGCTTCCCTGAAATCCCACCCACCCTGGTTTCTAATAGAACAGTAGTGTTCCATGACATACATATACCAGAGTTTGCTATGCCATTCCCCAATTGAAGGATATTTACTTGATTTCCAATTCTTTGCCACCACAAACAAGGCTGCTATAAATATTTTTGTACAAGTAATGTTTTTACCCTTTTTCTTCATCTCTTCAGGGTATAGACCCAGTAGTGGTATTGCTGGGTCAAAGGGTATGCACATTTTTGTTACCCTTTGGGCATAGTCCCAAATAGCTCTCCAGAAGGGTTGGATGAGTTCACAGCCCCACCAACAGTGTAATAGTGTACCAGATTTCCCACAACCCTTCCAACAATGATCATTATCCTTTCTGGTCATATTGGCCAGTCTGAGAGATATGAAGTAGTATCTCAGAGAAACTTTAATTTTCATTTTTCTAATAATTAATGATTTAGAGCATTTTTTCATATGGCTATGGATTGCTTTGATCTCATCTGTAAATTGCCTTTGCATATCCTTTGACCATTTGTCAATTGAGGAATGGCCTTTTGTTTTAAAAATATGACTCAGTTCTTTGTGTATTTTAGAAATGAGTCCTTTGTCAGAATCATTAGTTGTAAAGATTGTTTCCCAATTTACTACATTTCTTTTGATCTTGATTACAGTGGTTTTATCTGTGCAAAAGCTTTTTAATTTAATGTAATCGAAATAATTTAATTGGTTTTTAGTGATGTTCTCCAACTCTTCCTTACATAAACAGTTCCCCTTTCTGTATATCTGACAGATAGACTAGTCCTTGATCTTCTAATTTGCTTATAGTATTGTTTTTTACCTCTGTGTCCTGTAACCATTGGGATCCTATCTTGGTAAAGGGTGTGAGGTTGGTTTAATCTAAGTTTCTTCCATACTAACTTCCAATTATCCCAGCAGTTTTTATCAAAGAGGGAGTTTTTATCCCAGGGACCAGACTCTTTGTGTTTATCAAACAGCAGATTACTATAATCCTCTCCTGCTTTTACACCTAGTCTATTCCACTGGTCCACCACTCTATTTCTTAGCCAATACCAAACAGTTTTGATGACTGATGCTTTATAATATAATTTTAGATCAGGTAGAGCTAAGCCACCTTCATTTGCATTTTTTTTTCATTAAGCTCCTGGCAATTCTTGATGTTTTATTTCTCCATATGAGTTTACTTATAACAATTTTTTCTAATTCATTAAAGTAATTTTTTGGAATTTTGATTGGTAGGGCACTAAACAGATAGTTTAGTTTTGGTAGAATTGTCATTTTTATTATATTAGCTCTCCCTATCCATGAGCTGTTGATATTTGCCCAGTTATTTAAATCTGATTTAATTTGTGTGAGAAGTGTTTTATAATTGTTTTCAAAAAGATTCTGAGTCTGTCTTGGCAAATAGACTTCCAATTATTTTACACTGTCTGAGGTTACTTTGAATGGGATTTCTCTTTCTAGATCTTCCTGCTGTTTCTTGCTAGACATATATAGGAAAGTTGAGGATTTATGGGGGTTTATTTTATAACCTGCAACTTTGCTAAAATTGCTAATTGTTTCCAGTAGTTTTTTAGATGATTTCTTGGGATTCTTTAGGTAGACCATCATGTCATCTGCAAAGAGTGAGAGTTTTGTCTCTTCCTTCCCAATTCTAATTCCTTTGATTTCTTTTCCTTCTCTAATTGCTGATGCTAACATTTCTAATACAATATTGAATAGTAGTGGTGATAATGGGCACCCTTGTTTAACCCCTGATCTTATTGGGAATGCATTTAGCCTCTCTCCATTGAGTATAATGCTTGTTGATGGTTTCAGATAGATACTGCTAATTATTTTAAGGAACAGTCCATTTGTTCCTACACACTCTAGTGTTTTTAGTAGGAATGGATGCTGTATTTTGTCAAAAGCTTTTTTAGCGTCTATTGATATGATCATATGATTTCTGATAGGTTTGTTGTTGATATAATTGAGTATACTAACAGTTTTCCTAATATTGAACCAATCCTGCATTCCTGGAATAAATCCTGCTTGATCATAATGTATTATCCTAGTGATAACTTGTAATCATTTTACTAAGATTTTATTTAAGATTTGTGCATCTATATTCATCAGGGAAATAGGTCTACAATTTTCTTGCTGTGTTTTAACTCTTCCTGGTTTAGGTAACAGCACCATATTGGTTTCATAGAAAGAGGCAGAGTTCCATCTTTCCCTATTTTTCCAAAGAGTTTATATAGAATTGGAACCAATTGTTCCTTAAATGTTTGGTAGAATTCACTTGTGAATCCATCAGGCCCTGGAGATTTTTTTTAGGGAGTTCAGTGATGGCTTGTTGAATTTCTTTTTCTGAGATAGGGTTGTTTAGGTATTTAATCTCTTCTTCATTTAACCTGGGCAACTTACATTTTTGTAAATATGCATCCATTTCACTTAGATTATCAAATTTATTGGCATAGACTTGGGCAAAATAATTTCGAATTATTACTTTAATTTCCTCATTGGTGCTGAGTTCACCTTTTTCATTTATGATACTAGCCATTTGGTTTTCTTCTTTCTTTTTTTTTAATCAAATTGACCGGAGGTTTATCCATTTTATTCGCTTTTCCATAATACCAACTTTTGGTTTTATTTTTAATTCAATAGTTTTTTTGCTTTTGCTTTTGCTTTTATTAATTTCTCCTTTAATTTTTAAAATTTCTAATTGGTATTTAATTGGGGATTTTTGATTTGTTCTTTCTCTAATTTTTTTTAGTTGCATGTTTAGTTCACTGATTTCCTCTCTCTCCAATTTATTCATGTAAGCATTTAAAACTATAATATGTCCCCCCAGAGTCACTGTGAATGAATCCCATAGGTTTTGTTATGTTGTTTCATTATTATCATTATCTAGGATAGAATGGTTAATATATAATTTGTTTTTTTGGTCCACTCATTTTTTAAAATGAGGTTATTCGGTTTCTAATTTGTTCTGGGTCTGTATCTCCTTGGCCCAATATTGCATATGACTTTTATTGCATTGTGATCTGAGAAAAATGTATTCACTATTTCTGCCTTTCTGCAGTTGGTCATTAGGTTTTTATGTCCTAGTACATGGTCAATTTTTGTATACATGGTTAATTTTTGTATACATTTCACATACTGCAGAGAAAAAGGTATATTCCTTTCTATCCCCATTCAATTTCCTCCATAAGTCTACCATATCTAATTTTTCTAACAATCTATTTACCTCCTTAACTTCTTTCTTGTTTATTTTATGATTCGATTTATGTAGATCTGATAGGGGGAGGTTGAGGTCTTCTACTAGTAGAATTTTGCTGTCTGTCTTCCTCTAGTTCTTTCAGCTTCTCCTCTAAGAAATTGGTTGCTGTCCCACTGGGTGCATATCTATTCAGTTTTGAAATGACTTTATTCTCTATGGTACCTTTTAGGAGGATAAAGTTTCCTTTATCTCTTTCCTTATCTCTTTTAATGCTGTCTATTTTTGCAGCTACTTTGTCTGAGATAAGGATTGCTACCCCTGCTTTTTTTACTTCAGCTGAAGCAAAATATATTTTGCTCCAACCTTTTACCTTTATTCTATATGTATCTCTCTGCTTCAAATGAGTTTCTTGTAAGCAGCATATTGTAGGATTCTGGTTTTTAATCCACTCTGCTATTTGCTTTCATTTTAAGGGAGAGCTCATCCCATTCACATTCAAAGTTATGATTACTAATTCTTTATTGCCCTCCCTGTCCCCCTCTCCCCTTCATCCATATTCCCCAGGTTTTTGTTTCTGAATACTACCCCCTTCAGTGTGTTTGCCCTCCTGTATCACACCCTCCCCTTTCCCTTTTCCCCTTTTCTTTTCCCTTCCTTTTCCCTTCCTTTTTTTATTTCCCCTTTTTCCCCCACTCCCCTTCCCTTTCTCCACCCCCTCCTAGTTTCCCCTTTTAATACTTGAAAGGTTAGATGTTTTGTAAGTTAACTGAGTGTGTATGTTGACTTTAAGCCAAGTCTGATGAGATGATGATTCAGATGTTTCTCCTCTGCTCCCTTCTTCCCTTCTATTATCATAGTTCTTTGGTACCTCTTAGTGTAATGAGATTTACCCCATTCAATCCCCTCCCTCCTCCCATCTCTTTTCTGTCCCCCCTTTCTAAGGAGGTAGTATTTTTTAGATCATTCTGAGTCACAGCAAATTCTGCATGTCTATCACTTCTAGTTGAGTATATTCTATCTAATATAGTTAAAATTCTTGAGAGTTATTAGAGTCTTTCTCCCAAGTGAGGTTATAAAGCCAATTACATGTCTTTAGATGGCCATCTCATGGATAGGTCATGGATGTCTATTTCTGGCTAGGTATATTCTCTCTGTTAGAGTCACAATTCTCAAGATTTATTTTAATCTTTTTTCCCCATGCTGGGGTATAGCCAGTTTCAACTTACTGGATAGCAGTTTTTTTCCTTTTACTGTCCCCCCCCCCCCTTTTTACCTTTTCTTGTGTGTCTCTTCAACCTCTTGTTTGATGTCCAAATTTTCTATTTAGCTCTGGTCTTTTAATCAGAAATGTTTGGAATTCTTCGTTAAATGTCCATCTTTTTCCCTGGAAGAGAAGGCTCAGCTTTGCGGGAAAGTAGATTCTTGGCTGCATTCCAGACTCCCTTGCTCTTTGAAATATCTCGTTCCAGGCCCTTTGATCCCTTAATGCTGATGCAGCCAGGTCCTGTGTGATCCTTACTGTGGCTCCTTGATATTTAAATTGTTTCTTTCTGGCTGCTTGCAGGATTTTCTCTTTTATCTGTTAGTTCTTGAATTTGGCCACAACATTCCTTGGTGGTTTCACTTTAGGATCTTTTTCTGAAGGGGATCGATGTATTCTTTCAGTTCCCACTTCGCCCTTCTTTTCCATGATATCAGAGCAGTTGTCCATCAGTAGATCCTGTAATATTAAGTCCAGCCTTTTTTTTCTCTTCAATGTTTTCAGGAAGTCCTCTAATTCTCAGGTTGCCTCTCCTTGATCTGTTCTTGAGGTCAGTGGTTTTGTTGATGAGGTAGTTTATATTTTCTATTTTCTTCCATTTTTTTTTATTTTGTTTAACTGGTTCTTGCTGTCTCATGGAGTCAGTTTCTGCAGACTCCATTCTTTTTTTGAGGGAGGAGTTTTCTTCATTAACCTTTTGCAACTCCTTTTCCAATTGGTCAGTTCTACTTTTGAAAGAGCTTTCCATTTGCCCAATTGAGAGAATTATTTTATTTTTACATTTGCCCAATTGAGGATCTGAGAGAATTATTCTCATTTTATATTTGTTCAGTTGATGATGTGAGTGATTTATTCTCATTTTGTATTTGTCCAATTGATGATCTGAGAGATTTATTCTCATTTTGTATTTGTCCAATTGTACTTTCTAAGGATTTGTTTTCTTGTTGTAAAAGTATTAATTGTCTCTCCCTAATTTTCCAGCTGATTTTTAAGTTCCTTATTTCTTCAAGGAAGTCTTTCTGTGCTGAAGACCTGATCGTATTTTCCTCAGAGGTTCTAGGTCTTTCCCTTCCAAGAATTTTTCCTATGGATCCACTTGGCTGCTGACCCTTCTTCATTTTGCTAAGACCTTGAGTTGGGGAGGGGCTGGTTCACAGGAGTTTGGTGTTGGGATCACTAGAGGCTTTACTCACTGAGTGCAATTTCTTTGGCTGGCCAGTAGGAGTTGCTGGTTGCTTTCTCTGGAATGTCTTGTGACCTTGATTGAGGCCTTCTCTCTTTGGTTGAAGGGAGGAGTTGGAGCTATTGAATTCTTTTTCCTTCAGTCTGTGGTACTCTTTACCCTTGCCTGAGGTTATTTGTCAGCTGGGCTGGTTCTTCTCACACACCTGGGCCTGAGGCAGAAGTAGTCTGCATTTGTTCCTGGAAGAGGTCTGAGCTGTAATGGAGGCCTGGACTCTGAGTTCCTCAGAGCAGAGGAGCCCAGGCATGGTGTCCACAGCTCTCCTGCACCAGAACTCTTCCCCCCAGCCCTGTTGGCAAGCTCCAGAGGGACAACACCAACACCAGTGCCTCTGCTCCCTAGTTGACTCAAGCCCTTGCAGTCTAGCCCCACTGCTGATCCAGCAGGTCTGGCTCTCAGGCCCTCAGCCTCCTGGCTCCACTTCAGCTGCTAATCTGGTTGATCTGGGGCTGATCCTCCCTCTGAGCCCAGACTCACCTTCCGGAATTAGTCCAGTGCTGCTTAGGGAGACAGATCCTGAGGTAGATGTTCTTTCTCCTGGCTTTTCTTTCTGGGTTTTGTGGGTCAGATTTCTGTTAAGAGGTTTAATTCATGTGATAGATGGGGAAAGGTGAGGAGAGTTTAGAACTGTGACTGTGTGCTCTCTGCCATCTTGGCCAGAAGTCTCTAATTCTATTTTTGACAGGATGCCTGCTCTTCTGTGTTCCCTTCAATACTGTTTCTATCTCATGATTGGTTGGTAGTTCTTGTCTTTCGTTTTCGAAGACCAAAACGACACCACTATGTTAGCGATGAGTTACAGTGTGTGTTCCACTGTGACTGATTAGACCGATACCAGCTTGGAGTGCTTTACCACATTTTGGGCACTAATTGTCCATGTGAACACTTGGAATTATTAAACTTACATAACTCACAGTTCCTTTGAACTGCTTCACTTGTACCTTGCTCATAGAGCACAGCATCCTCACTGATGAGGGCCCATCATCCTGTGCATTCCCATGCCATTGTCTCCCATTCTGCATAATTAATTCCAAAGTTATTAAGAGAGACCTTCTGGATGTCCTTGCATCATTTCTTCTTACCCCCTTATGAGTGTTTGCCCTATGTCACTTCTCCATAAAATAGTCTTTGGTAAGTATTTGCATAGCATTTTAACAAGAGTGCCAGCCCATTGTAGCTGTGCTATCACTAGTAAGTGAATGCCTGAAGGTTTAGCTCAAGAAAGAACCACAGTGTCAGGTATCTTCTCCTACTCTGGCAATTGATGTGTAATCTCCTTATCACTGTGTACCTGCCTGGAGGTACTGTGGCTGTGAATTTATCCACAGAACTCTATGCTTTGGTGTTAGCTGATGGAGTACCTGTGTTTGTTGAGTTCTTGGCATAAATGACCATTTCATGCCATGTAACCTGGAAAATTTCAGTCAGCTTTTGAATGAGCGATGGATCTCGACCTTGTAGATCTCCACTGGAACAGAATCAGTACCAGTTGTTTTGCTACTTTAATAGATTCTAATGGCATTCCAAACCTCTACTTCAGCCAGGGACCAATTGACTTCAATTAGTGATAGATTCAATTTGATGTAAATGGTCAGATTTTGGTCTCTTAAGAACACTATGGACGCATTAAGTCCTTCTGTCTAGGATCATGTACCTATTGTAGTTAAGATGCACAGTAGGTCTTTGGCTCATAAGTAACCTTATGGGCCTCATAAAAGCACTTAGCATCTGCATAAAACTGAATCTCATCTGCCTTCTTACTGAACCAAGAACACTGCATGTCTCTGAAGTCATTTGTACTTTTTTTGTTTGTTTTTCTAGGGCAATGGGGGTAAATGATTTGCTCAAGTATCTTGGGGTTTGAACTCATGTCCTCCTGACTTCAGGGCAGTTCTCTCTCCCCTGTGCCACCTAACTGCTCCCTGTACTTTACTTTTGATGTGGAGTTCTTGTTTTTCATTTTGTGGCTTCTGTGTTTTCTCATCATTTTCATCAAACCAGTTTTGATGTCTGCAAAGTGTTCTGACCCAGATGATATGCCCAGTGCTTTGCTGTACCCAAATCTCTGAAAGGTGCCCACTCCTTTTCTGGTCCATTGTTGCCAACTGTGTGTTAGCTCAGTTGTCCCTCCAAGTTGGCAGTAAACTGTTATCACTCAGAGAAGTTCTCTAATCTTTTGTCGTTAATTTGCGTTGCAGCCACCACTTTGGTTGAATGTGAATATTTAATTTGGAAAGGATGAGTTTGTGATCAGTCCAGCACTCTGTAACATATATTGCCTTTGTCACTCACATCCTATCTGTCTGTTCTCCTTACAATCACATAGTCTATTAGATGCCACCGTTTGCTTTGAGGTTGCATCCTGGGAACTTGATTGCATTTAGGTAAATGGAAGACAATGTCCAACTGAGCCATGTAATTCTCACCTTCAGTAGTAGGTGACCATTGTTGGTGATGTTTCCAGCTCCATTCCTGCCAAGTCTGAGCCTACCCTAGCATTAAAATTGCCCAGAATTTTAAGTTTGTTCTCTTTTGATAATATTGCTGATGAGGATCTTTTCAGCCCTCATAATAAAATTTTTCTTTGACTTCATCAGGCTTCGTCATGGTGGGAACATAGGCACTGATAATGGTGGCAGAGCATTTTAGTGGAAGTGGCAGTCTCATTGTCATGAGTCTTGTTCATTTCTATTGGTAGACATACTATTAGTTTTGATTGCAAAACCTACCCCACTTTCACAGCTATGCACTTTACTTCAGCCACTCCAGAAAAATGTGTATCTAGCTCTGGCTTTAGTAATCTGGCTTCATTTGCCTTAGAAAAACAAAAACAAAAAAAGTACAAATGACTTAAGCCCTTGTTTCATACAGGGCTGCTATTTGGATGTGATACCTATTAAGTTCTGGTGACAAGAGCTGTTCATCTTTCAGGTTTATTGGATCTTGTAGTGTCTACATATCAGTGGTGAATGGAATCATTTTTGAAGAAGCTTTATACCTTTTTTTGTGTTTTGACACAGGGTAGCATCTCTGCCTGCCGTGGTAATCAGACTGTGTTTGGGTAAGAAGACAATTTTTAGTGCATTTTAGCCCTTCCTCTTACTAGGAGTTGAGCAGTGCAATCCTTAAAAGGGCTACTCAGGGGGGACAGCTAGGGGGCACATTGGATGGAGCACTGGCCCTGGAGTCAGGAGTACCTGAGTTCAAATCTGGACTCAAACATTTAATGATTACCTAGCTGTGTGGCCTTGGGCAAGCCACTTAACCCCATTGTCTTGCAAAAAACAAAAAAAAAACCCCTAAAATAAAAATAAAATGGCTACTCAGTGAGATGAGCAGAACCAGAAGAACATTGTACACCCTAACAGCAACATGTGGGTGATGATCAATTTTAATGGACTTGTTCATTCCATCAGTGCACAATTTTGAGGTATCTGTGATGGAGAATACCATCTGTATCCAGAGAAAGAATTGTGGAATTTAAGCAAAGACCAAAGATTATTACCTTTAATTTAAAAAGTTATCTTATTATGTAATTTTGCTTATCTCTTATACTTTATTTTTTTTCCTTAAGAATATATTTTCTCTCTCATCACATTAAATTTGGATCAGTGTATACTATGGAAACAATGTAAAGACCAACAGACTGCCTTCTGGGGGGGGGGGGAAGCGAGATTAGGGGAAAAGTGTAAAATTCTAAGTTAAAAAAAAGGGGGCTGCTTTGCTACTTCCAGTGAGGAAAGTACTCTTATGATGTAGGTTGCCCAGGTGCACGGTTTTGACTACAGCTCACACTGTAGCCACACATGCTTCTTCATCACTTACCTGTAGCCAAAGAACTTTGAAATAGGAATGCTAAAGTGGTATGGGTGATATCTTTTGTAAATTGGATTTAAGTGAGGCAGAGTTGTATGGAGTTGTTAGCTTTACCTCTCTTCCAGAGTCATCGCAGTGCAGTGGCAGAAGAATCAAAACAAAGGCCTGTTTATTCTTAAGGGGCTCCTTTCTGATTCTCCAAGAGGACTTATGATATCATGAGAGTGGTGTCTTAACATGCAAGTGAATTGTATTTAAGTGAGGTAGAGCCGTGCAAAGACATCAACTTTTCTCTCCCCATCATAGGCTAGTGGCAAGCCTTAGGTCTGGATGACTGGCATCTGTTGACACTGAAGGAAGGTCTTTCACAAGCTATGACCCTGTGTGTAGCTTTCTGTGCCCTTCTTTCACTTAGAACTTTTCTAGCAGTATGTATCTTTCTTCCAGTAGTATTTTGTTCCATTCTGTCCTTGGTAGTTTATGAAGTATAATATGTTAATGTATGGCTAGTCATTTCCCTAACCTATTTTTTTTCACTTTGAACTCTGTGTTAAAGTTGGACTTTGGGTGTGCAGAGACACTGTACCAAGCTTCAGACTTTTTTGTTCCACTGTTTTTTTTCCTTAGAAAGCCTTTATTTTGAGTTTTTACAATTTTCCCTTAATCTTATTTCCCTCCCCCCCACCTCCCATAGAAGGCAGTCTGTTAGTCTTTACATTGTTTCCATGGTATACATTGATCTAAGTTGAATGTGATGAGAGAGAAATCATATTCTTAAGAAAAAATAAAGTATAAGATAACAGGTTTTTTTTTTTAATTAAATATGATAGTCTTTGGTCTTTGTTCAGATTCCACAATTCTTTCTCTGGGCACAGATGGTATTCTCCATAGCAGATAGCCCCAAATTGTGCCTGATTGTTATACTGATGGAATGAGCAAGTCCATTAAGGTTAATCATCACTCCCATGTTACTGTTAGGGTGTACAGTGTTTTTCTGGTTTAGCTCATCTCACTCAACATCAGTTCATGCAAATCCCCCCAGGCTTCTCTGAATTCCCATCCCTCCTGGTTTCTAATAGAACAGTAGTGTTCTATGACATACATATACCACAGTTTGTTAGGCCATTCCCCAATTGAAGGACATTTATTTGATTTCCAATTCTTTGTCACCACAAACAGGGCTGCTATGAATATTTTTGTACAAGTGATTTTTTTATCCTTTTTCATAATCTCTTTAGGGATAGACCCAGTAGTGGTATTGCTGGATCAAAAGGTATGCACATTTTTGTTGCCCTTTGGGAATAATTCCAAATTTGTGCCACTTTTTTTTTAAGGTTTTTGCAAGGCAAATGGGGTTAAGTGGCTTGCCCAAGGCCACACAGCTAGGTAATTATTAAGTGTCTGAGACTGGATTTGAACCCAGGTACTCCTGACTCCAGGGATGGTGCTTTTATTCCACTGTGCCACCTAGCCGCCCCTGTGCCACTGTTTTTAAAACTAGTTCTTGGGGTTCACAAGTTTTTGGTGCTTCCACAGTAGTATTATCTTGGGAGATGTGTGATCTCTGCTCTGCTGGTCTCTACCTTGTATGGCCCCTGATCCCCTGCACTTGCTAGTATTAGTGTTACTTTTGAACTGTGACTTTTGCCCAGGTCCCCCGTTTTCTTGTGACTGATCATGAATGCCCTTTTTGGTGTGGAATGCTAAACAGCTTATGAGTGACCAGTGCCAGCTGCACCCAGTGCTAGTGCTAGTGCTAGTCCTCTTTAATTTCTTTCTGGCTAGTTATCTGACCCCCCCTTACCTTCTTCTATGCTGAGAGCTCCCAAAGTTGCTATTATTGCTGCTGTACTCCAAGGTCCACTTCTGGTACCTCTGCCACACTCTGGGTCTGTACTCACTCGAAATGTTGTAGACATTTTCTGTATAAGACAATTGCCTTACACTGGAAAAATCTGAGGTATTGTTTTGAAGTTGTTTGGAGGGGAATGTTGGGAGAGTTTGACTTGTTCCTAATGAACTTTTGCCTTCTCTCCCCCCCCCCCCCCCCAAATTGCTATTTCAATTTATTTTCAGGTATTCCTTTTCAACTTTGACACAAACCCAGCATGAAGATTATGGATGTTTAAATTCCATTAATCACTCTTCTCTGGTTGATTTTATAAAGAATAATGCTCTACAGCAGTGCCTAAATTATCATAATTCTACTTTCATGAAATTGAAGGCAGGTGACAGTGGAGCCAATGGGCAGCATCTTTGTAGGAAAATCTCCCTTTTTTACCTCATTGATAATGATAATGCATAAAGAACCAAGACATATTGGTGATAAAAAAGGGATATAAAAATGTTATGCTTTATTTTATCACAGAAAGTGTTAGCAGTGCAATCTTTAACAACTGCCTGATTTTCTAGGTAATCTAAAAATATTAATCTATGCTCATCAATTCCGGTAACTTGGAAACAGTTCAGCATATTAGTGAGCCTGTGAAGGTGAGTTTGAAGAGGGAAAAAAAAGAATGCTAAGTTTAGAATGAATCTAGAGGAAGGACTAGTTAATCTTTAGATTAGTCACTGAAGATATCTCTTTAAAGTCCTGCCACAGTTGTAAAGACTACAAAGTAGGGCATCATTAAAAGAGCACTGGAAGGGGCAGTTCAGTGGCCCTAGAGTCAGGAGGACCTGAGTTCAAATATGACCTTAGACACATAATCCTTACCTAGATGTGCGACCTTGGACAAGTCTCTTAATCCCATTGTCTTGCAACCCACCAACCCCCATCCCCAAAAGCACTGGAAACAGAAAGAAAATAATGGCTTTTTGTTGTATCATGGCTTGGTGAATTTGCCCTTGCAATTGTATTTATAGCTCTGATAATCAGAAATAATGTCAATGGAATAGTGAAGAGGGTGACTAAAGAAGGTCAAGGAAAATTTGCATTATGAGGAAAGACAGGAGAGAGAGAGAGAGAGAGAAGAATATGGAGGTTTCAAAAATCTGGCAGAATAGGTAAAGGGGAGCAAGGGGGATTCACATATATTCATTAAATCAGAATCCTAGAATCAATGTGTCCTTAATAGCTTAGAAATTTAGAACAAAGGAAAGAAAGAAAGAAAGAATAACTTTACATGGTGACTTTGGGTTCTGTGAGCAGGTATTCTTTCCAGAAAAAAATGCATTTATGCACCATAAATTACTGTGATTTATTTGTTTGTTTTTTTTTTTGGAGGGGGATTCTTTTCAAATGCTGGTGCCCTTTGCTTTCTACCTAGGTAGCACGGGAGGAAAATTGTAGTGCTGAAACTGAAGTATTCCATCTGATCCCCCCCCCCCAAAGTAAAGTGGCAAAAATTCTCCATATTCAATGCAGAGGAACAGAAGTATTCATTTTTTGCTTATGGAATTGGAATTTGGTACTTGTCTTAGGCAATCTTAGAAGAAAAATAAACTCTCAGATTCAGGAATCTCTTTGTGGAAAATGAGAGAATACAATACTAAAAAAAGTAAAAATCTAGAAAAGATAAAGAGCCTATTTAATTTCAAATGCAACAGATCATGTTAGAGTAACTTTATTCTGTTTTTGATAGGGTTGTAGAGAACATTTAACATGTTCTCATGCAGTTATCAGGGAAAAGATAGGAGATGGTCAAAATGATGCCATAGTTTGGTGGATCTCCTATACTTTGAATGGTTAGCCTCAAAGAGAAGTCATTAATAGTCCAGTGTTGTCGTTTGATATCAGACTATTAATGACTATTTTTTTGTACCTCACCGTTACAGTTAATACCTCACCATTATACTTAACAGTCTGCTTTAGTATTCATTACCTCAAAGATGTTCTAGTTTTTATTGCTCTATCCTTCATCAAATAATTTCTTTTTGAATCATTTATTTGCATGTTTTGTTCCACCCTAGAGTTTAAACTTCTGGAGGATAGAGGCTATTTTCCCCAGTACCCAGCATGGTTTACCTTGAACATGTTAGCTCTTTTAATGAATGTGTACTGATTCAAATTGAACTGAACTTGGAAAGACATTTTCCGATTGGGGTGACCTAAGAATTTGTGCTTGGTCCTGAAAATGTTTATTAATCTTTTTACATCTGTGATTTGGATCAAAACATGGATGACTGGTTTTCTTTTTATCGCTATATTTACCATGCATTTTAAAATGTTCTGAGAAGGAATCCATAGGCTTCACAAGATTGTTTTACGTGGCACATGTCTACCACTTAACAAAACGTTAAGAACCTAGGTCCTAAAGGCTACATTCTTATTTTGTTTTTCTAATTTTGATTTGCTATTTAAATTTTATCTTAATGGTAAAAAAGTTCATATGGACAGAATATACCGTGATATGTATTAACCCATATTAATCTAATTTATTCAATTTGTTGAATTATCTGTTTTCACTGGTAGTTAATGGATTCTTGACTTTTTAATAGGTTAGGAAGGCACAATATTTGCCAAGGTTTGATTGAATTTCTAACCAGAGAGAAACCAATTGGATTAGGGTATTTATTTTCAATTTAGTAGTGTATCAGACACCATGTTTTATTAGTTTGGAATTCACTGTTTTTTGTTGTGTTTGATGTTGAATGAGTGAAGATACAAAAAAATCATGTATCATCCTTTATAGCATGTTTTTCCCCTCCACAGGTCCTGGAAAAATATCCCAATACACCCATGAGCCATAAAGAAATTCTTCAAGTTATACAGAGAGATGGATTAAAAGAAATCAGGTGAGTTACTTAGGTAATGCCATTTAACTTGTCCTGAATGTATGACAGTCTTTTTTAGGCATGGAGTAGCATGGTCACTCCCCTACTCATCTGACTGATGAAGAAATCTCAATAACTAGAAAAAACTATTGTATTGAAGCATAGTAATAATTCTGAACAGTCATCACTATACTATGGATACAACAGTCTGTTTGGTATGGCAGAGAAGTTTGTAATGCTTTCTCTCTCTCTTTTTTTTTTAAGGATTATTTTTTGCAAGGCAGTGGGGTTAAGTGGCTTGCTCAAGGCTAGGTAATTATTAAGTGTCTGAGGCCGCATTTGAACTCAGGTACTCCTGCTTCCAGGACTCTATCCACTGCGCCACCTAGCCACCCCTGTAATGCATTCTTAAAAATTTCCATTAGGCATGAAAATATCTTGATGCTTCATTTGTTATTTGGAAAATACACAAGACAAAACACATCCATAACAGAAAAATGATTTTTTTTTTAGGTTTTTTGTAAGGCAATGGTTAAGTGGCTTGCCCAAGGCCACACAGCTGGGTAATTATTAAGTGTCTGAGGCTGGCTTTGAACCCAGGTACTCCTGACTCCAGGGCTGGTGCTTTATTTACTGCACCACCTAGCCGCCCTGAAAAATGAAATGTTAATGTTAATTTCTTCTCTCATGTAAGCCAACTTTTCTGTATAACCATTTTTGTCAGACCTGCTTCAAAAGAAATAAAATTTACCTTGATTTTCATTTACTCTCAGAGTAATAAAAACAGACTAAAGTGTAGCATATGAGTTTGAGGAAAATGATGTTTATAGAATTGAATCTTAGTATTTTAAAAGACTTCTCTGACACGTTTGGTGTCTTTAAAAGCAGTAACCCTTAGATATTTTGATTTAATCAACCAGAATATTCATAGTTCAGAAAGGCTTTTTTATAAAGGAAAGATTTTTTAAAAATATTATGATTTCCCCTGTAATCTTTCTTCCCTCCTCCCCACCCTCCACAGAAGGCAGTCTGTTATGTTACATTGTTTACATGATATACATTGAATGTTCTAAGTTGAATGTGATGAGAGAGAAATCATATCCTCAAGGAAGAAAAATAAAGTTAAGAGATAGCAAAATCACATAGTAAGATAATGTTTTTTGTTTGTTTTTTAATTAAAGGTAATAGTCTTTGGTCTTTTGTTCAAACTCCACAATTCTCTCTCTGGATACAGATGGTATTCTTCATCACAAATAGCCCCAAACTGTGCCCACTTGTTGCACTGATGAAATAAGCAAGACCATTAAGGTTGATCATCACTACCATGTTGCTGTTAAGATGTATAATGTTCTGGTTCTACTCATCTTGCTCAGCATCAGTTCATATAAATCCTTCCAGGCTGCTATAAATATATTTTTTAAAGGTTTTTTTTTTGGGGGGGGGCAAGGCAAATGGGATTAAATGGCTTGCCCAAGGCCACACAACTAGGGAATTAAGTGTCTGAGGTTGGATTTCAACTCAGGTACTCCTGACTCCAGGGCTGGTGCTCTATCCACTGTTCCACCTAGCCGCCCTATAAATATTTTTATACGAATATGTTTTTACCTTTTTTATAATCATTTTTTTATTTTTAAAAGATTTTAAGTTATTTTATTTTGAGTTTTGCAGTATTTCCCCTAATCTTACTCCCCCCCCCCAACAGAAGGCAATTTGCCAATCTTTAAATTGTTTCCATGTTATACATTGATCCAAATTGAATGTGATGAGAGAAAAATGATATCCTTAAGGAAGAAACATAAAGTATAAGAAATAGCAAGATCAGACAATAAGATATCAGTTTTTTTCCTAAATTAAAGTTAATAGTCCTTAGTCTTTGTTCAAACTCCACAATTCTTTCTCTGGATATAGATGGTATTGTCCATCACAGATACCCCAATATTGTCCCTGATTGTTGTGCTGATGAGATGAGCAAGTCCATCAAGTTTGATCATCATCGCCATGTTACTGTTAGGGTATATACAGTGTTTCTAGTTCTGCTCATCTCACTCAGCATCAACAGTTCATGCAAATCACTCCAGGCTTCTCTGAAATCCCATCCCTCCTGGTTTCTAATAGAACAATAGTGTTCCATGACATACATATACCACAGTTTGCTAAGCCATTCCTCAATTAAAGGATATTTACTTGTTTTCCAATTCTTTGCCACTACGAACAAGGCTGCTATGAATATTTTTGTACCAGTGATGTTTTTACCTTTTTTCATAATCTCTTCAGGCTATAGATCAGTAGTGGTATTGCTGGATCAAAGGGTATGCACATTTTTGTTGCCCTTTGGGTATAGTTCCAAATTTCTCTCCAGAAAGGCTGGAGAGAACTTCACCAACAATGTATTAGTGTCCCAGATTTCTCACATCCCTTCTAACAGTGATCATTGTGGTCATATTGGCCAGTCTGAGAAGTGTGAGGTAGTACCTCAGAGATGCTTTAATTTGCATTTTTCTAATAAGTAGTGATTTAGAGCAGTTTTTCATGTGACTATGGATTGTTTTGATGTCCTCATCTGTAAATTGCCTTTGCATATCCTTGGACCATTTGTCAATTGGGGAATGGCTTGTTTTTTAGAAAATTTGACACAGTTCTCTGTATATTTTAGAAAGAGTCCTTTGTCAGAATTACTGGTTGTAAAAATTGTTTCCAATTCCCAACAGTTTTTTTTTTTATCAAAGAGAGAGTTTTTATCCCCAAAGCTCTGGACTCTTTGGGTTTATCAAACAGCAGATTACTATAATCATTTCCTGCTATTGCACCTAGTCTATTCCACTGATCCACCATTCTATTTGTTAGCCAGTATCAGACAGTTTTGATGACTGATGCTTTATAATATAATTATATTATAATTTTAGATCTGGAAAGGCTAAGCTACCTTTTTTTGCACTTTTTTTCATTAAATTCCTGGAAATTCTTGATTTTTTTTTTCTCCATATGAATTTACTTAAATTTTTTCTAACTCATTAAAGTAATTTTTTGGAATTTTGATTGGTAGGGCACTAAATAAATAGTTTAATTTTTGTAGAATTGTCATTTTTATTATATTTGTTTGGCCTATCCATGAACAGTTGATATTTGCCCAGTTATTTAAATCTGATTTTATTTGTGTGAGGAGTGTTTTGTAATTGTTTTAAAAAAGTTTCTGAGTCTGTCTTGGCAGGTAGACTCCCAAGTATTATATTGTCAATCAGAAAGATTTTTTGCAGAAAAGGAAAAATACCAGTTTCAAACGTAGATGAATGATGGGACAAGAGAACAAATCTTATTGAATTAAGAACTATTTTCCTTTCTGTTCCTTTTAGATTTCAAAGTTCAAAAAACAATTAGTTTATTCTTACTAACATTAGTGCTATTAGTAGTCTATTTCTGATTTAGACTATTTTATTTTTCTGTGATTGAAAGGTCATCCTCAGATTATTTATGATTCTACTAACCAGTGGTTCTGTGAAAAAGCATGAACTGAAGGTTGGGATTTCTAGTTTAGGTGGCTGAACTGCTTTCTATAAGGAGACAAAATTATTCCACTACTCCCCCCTCCCCATTTTCTTGACAAGCAAGATAAGTAGGCTGAAGAAATTGAAGATCTGAGTAGGTTTATAGTAATAGCACTTCATTGCCCATGAAGTCTTTAGCTACTGAGTTCCAGACAGAACAAGTTACAATGTACTGAAAGAACTGATGGTTGTAGTTGCTGAGCTACTGTCAATGACTTTTGAAAGAATTTGGAAAATAATAGAAGGTAACTGTTAGCCCGTTTCCTGGGTAGGAAGATAGGGAGAATGAAATCAATGAACTTGATTTTTGAATTCTACTAGATAAGTAAAAATAGTAATAAGGAAGAGAGGTTTCTAAGAGGCAAATTTTGACATTATTTAAAGGAATTGCCCAGGGTCACACTTATTTTTTGGAATAGTATTTATTGCAGTATTTTTTTAGGAAGTAGTTCTATGCCCAAAGAGCAATAAAACTGATCATATCCCTTGACCAGCAGTATCAATACTGGGTTTATATCCAGAAGACATCATAAAAAAAATGGGAAAAGTCCCACATGTTTAAAAATATTCATAGCAACTTTTTGTAGCAGCAAAAATTGGAAATTGAGGGATGACCAGTTTTTGACATTCAACAAGTATTTATTAAGTACTTACGTGAGAAATTCTGCCTGACGTTCCTTTTTTACTTTCTCACCCTTCCAAAAAGCAAGAACTATCACCATGGAGATTATGTCTTATAGTTCATAATGGTGTTCTGCTTTTTAATCCTTTCCACTCTTTCTTGAGTCATGTTTCTTTATCTCTTCTCCCATATCATGATTGATTTTTTTCCATTCAGAATTCAGTTTCCTTTTAGGTATGTGTTCATTTTGATATTTGATGTCATCGTGTATTTTGTTGTTGGTAATTTTTTTCATGATAATTAACATAAATTTACCACATTCAAATTCATTAGTTTTTCCTTTTTTAAAAGTTAAGAAATTTTTATTAATAAATACTCCATTTTTATGTCTTCTTGTTTCTGGATATATGCTTTCTTTCCCCTTTACCCATCTAGAAAGCCATGTCCAAATAACAAAGAACACAAAAGTAAGGTTTTTTTTTTTTAGCTGGCTTGACAAAACGTAACTAAGAACTGAGTTTGACAATATAGTCAATCAATACACATATATTATGTATGTTCTGTGTGCCAGGCATGGGCTACATGCTAGGGATGCAAAAACAAAATAGATAGGTGGTCTCTATTCAAGGAGCTTAAAGCCTCATGGGGAAACCAACACACAGGAAGAAGTTGAAAGAAGAGAATGGAAAGAGGGAGAAAGTATCTATTAAGGGGGTATGGCAGGATATGAAGAGATATGACCAACTGAGCTGGAGCGTATTTCTCCTGTCCTCCAGTCAGAGGGGCAAGAGGCCATGGATGAAGTGTGATTGCATCTTGCACATGCTTATGTAAATAGATTTGCAGTCCCTGCGGGTAGAAATCCATCCATCTCAGCAAACAAGGAGTGGAGATATATTTTCTCATCTCTTTAGGTCTAATTTTACAGTTTTTAATTTTTTTTTTTTCATTGTGGAGCATTGCTTTCTTTTTTCATTTTGTTTACTTAGCATTAGTTCTCATAGATCTTATGCTTTTCTGAATTCATATTCTTTGTTTCTTATAGTAATAGCTTACATTAAATTCATATATCACTCTAGTTGGTTTCTGCTTAGCTACAGTAAAAAAAACAGCAGCAGCAACAATCACTTGTATGGTGTTTTATGGTTTTAAAAATGCTTTGTGGGGAGCAGCTAGGTAGTGCAGTGGATAGAACACCGGCCCTAGAGTCATGAGTACCTGAGTTCAAATTTGGTCTCAGATACTTAATAATTACCTAGCTGTGTGGCCTTGGGCAAGCCACTTAACCCCACTGCCTTGCAAAAGCCAAAAAAATTTTAAAAATTTAAAAAAATTTTAAAAAGTGCTTTGTGAAATTTTCATTTTCTTCTCCTAGTAGGGCTGGAAGATGGGTGCTATTGTTACTCCCATTCGATAGATAATGAAAACCCAGGGAGACAGAGTTCAGGTAATTTGCACAAGCCATCCAACTAGTGTCGTGTTTGATTAGATTTGTACTTAAGTTTTCTGAGTCCTAATCTAGTATGCTACCTTCTGGGCTGTCTAGTTGCCATTAGAATAAGTTGTTTTAGGGGAAATGAGATAAACATAAGTTACATAATTTCTTTTTTTTTAATTATTATTTTTAGGTTTTTGCAAGGCAGATGGGGTTAAGTGGCTTGCCCAAGGCCACACAGCTAGGTAATTATTAAGTGTCTGAGACCGGATTTGAACCCAGGTACTCCTGACTCCAGGACCAGTGCTTTATCCACTGCGCCACCTAGCTGCCCCTAAGTTACATAATTTCCTTCCACTCTCCCTTCCCAACTCCCCTTAATGAGGAATAATCTGGTGAATATTGTACATATATACATTTGTTGGGGGTTTTTTTTAAGATTTTATTTGAGTTTTCAGTTTTACAATTTTTCTCCCAAACTTACTTCCCTCCCCCATCCCACTCCCCATAGAAAGCAATCTGTCAGTATTTTGTTTCCATGTTGTACATTGATCCAAATTAAGTGTGATGAGAGAGAAATCACATCCTTATGAAAGAAACAAAAAGATTAGACAATAAGATATCTGTTTTTTTTTAAATTATAGAGAATAGTCCTTGAAATTTGTTCAAACTCCACGGCTCTTTATCTGGATACAGATGGTATTCTCCATTGCAGACAGCCCCAAATTGTCCCTGGTTGTTGCACTGATGGAATGAACAAGTCCATCAAGGTTGAACATCACCCCCAGTACGTAGACATTTGTGTTGAACGTGTTTACAGATTAGTCATTTTCTGCATGAGGAATTAGGTCTTAGAGATTCTGTAGGTTTTTCTTTGTTTCGTTTTGTTTTTCTTCCTCTGGATGTGGATAGCATTGTCCATATCAGGTCTTCCAGAGTTGTCCTGACTCTGGACTGCAGAGAGGCGCTGCATCCCTCTAGGTTGATCAACTTACAATATTGTTAATGTGTACAATGTTCTCTTGGTTTTGCTCACTTCACTCAGCATCAGTTCCTGGAATTCATTCCATGCTTCTCTAACGTTTAACCATTTATGATTTCTTATAGAACAATAGTATTCCTTAATATTCATCTACCATAACTTGTTCAGCCATTCCCCAATTGATAAACTTCCACTCAATTTCCAATTTTTGCCACTGCAATGAATATTTTCAAATATGTGGGACTTTTCCCATTTTTTAATGATTTCTTTTGGATCTAAGCCTAGTATTGGTATTGCTGGTATGATCTCAGTTTTATTGCTCTTTGGGCATAGTTCTTAAGAATGATTGAATCAGTTCACAACTCCAGCTACAGTACATTAATGTTCCAGTCTTCCCACAGTCTTTCCAATATTGACTTTTTTTCCCCTTTTTATCATCTTTGCCATTATGATAGGTGTGAGATGGAATATCATAGCTGTTTTAATTTGTCTTTCTCTAATCAGTAATGATCTGGACTATTTTATAGTTTTATATATAGCTTTAATTTCTTATTTGAAAACTGCCTGTTCATATTGTTTGATCATTTATCAATTGGAGAATGGCTCATAACCTTATAAATTTGATTCATTTCTCCCTTTATTTTAGAAATGAGACTTTAATCAGAATATACCGGCTTTCTGTTTTCCTTTTAATCTTGACAGCATTGATTTTATTGGTGCAAAATTTTTTTAATTTAATGTAGTTGAAATCATCTATTTTACAATTTATAATATACTCTATTTCTTGTTTGGTCATAAATTACTCCCCTTTCCATATATCTGTTAATTCGTCCATGGTATTACCCTTTACATCTAAATCCTGTACCCATTTTGATCTTATTTTGGTATAGGGTGCGAGATGTGAGTCTATGACAAGTTTTTGCCATATTATTTACCAGTTTTCTCAACATTTTTTGTCATAGTGAGTTCTCTTCCCATTTTTGTCAGACAGTAAATTACTGTAGTTGTTTACTACTATTTCTTTTGAACGTATCCTAAACCACTGATCTATTACTCTTATTTCTTAACCAGTACCAGGCAGTTTTGTTGAATGCTGCTTTATAATATAGTTTTGGATCTGGTAGAGTAAGGTCACCTCCCTTTACCTTTTTTTCTTCAGTTTCTTGATATTCTTGACCTTTTATGCTACAGATGAATTTTGTTATTACTTTTTTAGCACAGTAAAATAGCTATTTGGTAGTTTTATTGGTGTATGGCATTGGATAAATAATTTAATTTGAGTAGAATTGTCATTTTTATTATATTACCTGGACCTAACCATGAACAATTGACATTTACTTTCCATTTGTTTAGAGCTGACTTTATTTGTATAAAAAGTGCTTCATAATTCTGTTCACACGGTGTCAGGGTTTGTCTTGGTGCTCCATACCTTCTTGTGGTCCTTATACACACCCCTAGCTGTGAGATTTTTTGGTCAAAGAATAGACATTTTAATCATGTTCTTTAAATAACTCCAAATTGTTTTCCAAAATGGATGGACAAATTCATAGTTCTAGTCATAAGACATTAATGTTCCATCTTCCCTTTTTTGGTTTAATCTTTTTCTTTTTATTATAATTTTATTTTAATTTTCTTATTTTTATTATCAGTAATCCTCAATAAGCTTGAAATAAGCAGACAAAACAAATTGTTTTTGAAAAATGTCAGTTTCCATTGTATAATATTTTTGTATAAATTTTTTTCTTTCTCAAGACAATGGGGCTATGTGACTTGCCTAAGGTTGCACAGCTAGGTAATTTATTAAGTGTCTTAAGACTGGATTTGAACTCCGCCCTCATGACTCCAGGGCTGGTGCTGTATCCACTGTGCCACCTACTAACCCCCATTGTATAGTGTTTCTAAAATATGAATTAATATTTAACTTGGTAGTAATAAAATTATTCAATTTGTTTCTTTTTCTGAATTTTTTATATTCTTCTGTGTCTGTTTTTCCATGGCCTCTCCAGTCTTGATTATTTCCAACACTGTATTTGCTAATTTTGAGCTGTTAACTTTAAAAAAAACCCAACCTATTTTTTGATGCTTTTTGTATTTAGTCCCCACTTGTGAATTTTTTTTTGTTAATGATAAAAAAGAAAGCAATTAAGTGCATGCAACAAGCCACAGCAATCTGTCCTAGTTGTCTCTTCTCTGATCTCCATTGGTTTTTCCTTTGTAGGATCTGTTTTATTGTAGCTATCATGTGTCTAGATGTATATCAGTCTTCCCATATTTGTAATTTCTTAGGGACAGCCAGTTACAGCAGTGGATATAGTTATTGGGCCTGGAGTCAGGTAGAGCCATCTTCCTGAGTTCAGATCTGGTCTCAGATACTTAACTAGCTGTGTGACTCTAAGCTAATCAGTTAACCCTGTTTACTTCAGTTTTTTCATCTGTAAAATGAGCTGGAGAAGGAAATGGGAAGCCACTCTGGTGTCTTTGAATCAGACAAGAGTGAAATGACTGAACACCACTAACAAAGTATTCACTATGTGAAATTATTGCATTCTTTGTATTTGTATCCCGGTACATACTGTGCCTGACACATCAAAGATATTTATAAATATTAGTTATTTTATTCCAGAGTCAGACTCTACTGAAAACAAGTGAACAGCAGCACTGATTTTTTTATAGTACAGTATTTCATAACATATATAACTATAGTTTTTTCACCATTCTCTAATAAATGAAATGCTAGTTTGTTTCCAATTCTTTGATATCTCAAAGATTGCTTCTATTAATAATTTAGTATACTTTATTCCTTTGTTTCTCTTTGACTTCCTTAAGGTATATGCACATGAATAAAATTTCTGGGTTAAAGGATATGGATAATATAGCTTCTTGTCTGGAAATCCACAATTGTTGGGCCACTTTTTGGTTCTATATAAGAACATCCTATAAATAAATTATGTATGTTATGTATGTTTATGTATTTCTTTTTATTTATGTCTCTATATATCAGTAAGGGAGAGAGAAGAGATATCTTTGTGCCTGTTTTTTCACAGTAACTTCTCTCTTTTCCCCAAGGTTATGTTTCATATGTCCTTATTAAACTGTAATGTTTAGATCTTAAAACAGTGCTTTAGAGGAGTCTGATGAGAGCTGAGTATCAGACAATTATCACTAACTTCTTTTTGAAAGCTCTTATAATGTTATGCTAGATTTCATTACATTTTTTGGAAGCCACATAATATCACTAATTCATAATGAACATAAACTTCACTAAAACTTCCAGATTTTTTGATATTCAAAAACCTTAAGTGACACTTTAGTGCCCATAGAATTAGCTCAGAAATCCTTATATGCTTGTCCGTGATCCATGGATCAGTAGAATAGGTTAGATTCACAAGATACAGTAGTAAATAATTATACTGATTACTGTTTAATAAATACATTAATCTCAAAGTCCCCAATCAAAATGTTAGTTCCCCTTATATAGATTTCGACAACTACAGGACCAAGAACAGAGTAGGGTAGATGACATGATGGAATTGAGGGTAATATTATTGGTTATACATTTGAACAGCAAACTAGACATTTATAAATTCCCTTTTGTTCACATGCATTCTCCAAGCTCAGTTAAATTCCTTGAGGCAAGAACTAGATTTTCATACATAATCCATTATATATAAGGTGAATACATTCATAAGCGAAAAGAGTGGATTTAGACATTTAAAATTCTATTTTCTATACTTCTTATAATTTAAAAAAATACAAATACTGTAGGACCAAGCTTGATAGTTCATCTTATTGAAATCCAATTTGTAACAGTTTTATCATGCCATTGCAGAAGTAGAGGTAATGTGGCAATTAGTTGAGAAATCCTAGTTTTATCAGAACCCATGCAGATTAGCATAAACCCTGAGAAGTGAATTATTTGATAAAATGTATTCAACTCTAGTCTGATTTTGTGGTTTTAGCTGCATTTCTGTAGATGACATTGAAAGCTAGTACTAAAAGAGTTTAGAGCCACCACACTTTGCAAATCCACTCCTTACCTCCAGCTTGGGGTCCTTTGGGCAGAGTTTTACCCTTCTGCTATCCTTGTAATTCTCTCATGACTGTACTTCTCTGTTTTTCTATATTCAGGTTATTCTCTGTCTAGTTAGGAAGTATAAGAAGAAATTAAAAATGAGTCAAGATGGCAATTATTAGACTGGCCAGAAATGAGAAACTAAAAAAGACCTGGGAATTGCTGTGTTTGTAATTCAGAAAGTTGGCAGCTGGTCCTTCCATTTGATATCATAGTTTATTCAGTTTATTAAAGGTCATATCAGTCAGTTAAGTATTAAAGGGTCTTTTTTTTTTTCTCCAGGCACTTTGTTAGGCAGTACTGCCTTAAATGTTATGAAGCAATCCCAACTTGCAAAGAATTTATATTCTAAAGAAAAATTCAACAAGGAAATGTTTAGTTATTTATGGATGAAATACAAATAAATTATACAGTAAATAGAATTTTATATTTGATTCTAGAAGTTTTTGAATAGAAGAGTGAAATATTTGTGCTAAAAAAATAACTCTAGCAGTGCTAGGAAAGATATACTGAAGTGCAGAAAGATTTGAGTAAGGGACACCAGTTAAGAAACTGTTGCATTAAAGTGAGTGCGATGTGCATGCATCTTGAACTAGTGTTAGTTTTGTGAGACAGTTGGATATGAAAGATATGGTTGTAGCAATGGTAGGATTTGGCAACTGATTAGGTATATGGAGTGAGGGACAGTGAAAGAGTGTAGGATAATGGCAAGATTATGAGTCTGGGCCATTAGAAAAGTGGTCAGACTGATTCTAGAAACAGGGATTTTGCAAGGTTTTTTTTTTTTTTGGAGGAGAGGGGAGGAATTATGAGTTTAGGCATTTTGAATTTAAAATGATTCCAGAGAGCTCAGGGGAAAAATGGATTGTGAACAGAGAGAGAGACATAAAGACAGACACACACACACACACACACACACACACACACACACACACAGAGACAACCAGCTTACTGAGAGAAAAGTAGAGAGCCTAGAACAAAAAGTTGGGCTGTCACCTAAAAAATGAACAAAGTTTGGTTAGACCAGTAGGAGAACTTGATGAAAGACTAGAGACTTGGAAAAGTGTCTAGGAAGACCTGAGTTCAAATTTGGAATTAGACACTTATTATCTTTGTGGCCCATGGCAAATCACAAATTTGTCTGTTTCAATTTCTTCAACTTAAAAGTGAGAACAATAATGATAATAGTCCGTACTTCTCTGTGTTGTGAAGAACAGAAGAGATAATTTATATGAAGTATTTAGCATGGTGCTTGTAATAATGATGGCTTGTTCTCTCCATCCACACCCACCCATCTTGCCAACAAGTTCTTAACCTCCTTGGAATTGCAATTCAGATATCTAATTATTTTATCTAGAGAAAAGTACATGCAAAGATAAGAAACAGATAATTTACAGTTAGGTTGAGAAGGATGAGAACTGGGGCTAAAAAGTCCAGCAAACTTATCAAATTGATCTTTTATATTTGTTTTGTTTTTGGATTTTTTTCAAGGCATTGGGGTTAAGTGTCTTGCCCAAGGTCACACAGCTAGGTGTCTGAGGCCACATTTGAACTCAGATCCTCCTGACTCCAGGTCTGGGGCTCTATCCACTGCGCCACCTAGCCACCCCAAATTGATCTTTTGTAACATTTCACACAGATCAGTTTCATTTGAGTGAAGACATTAGAAGCTAGACTGCAGAGGATTGAGGGAAGGAGTGAGAAGAAGAAAAAGTAGAGGTAGTTAATATAGAGAGCTTTTTCTAGGAGTTTGACTGAAAAGGAGTTCACACAGGGGAGGAGGAGATGGAGGAGGGGTGAAAGAGATTGCATTAGCATGTAGTTGATGTATTTAAGTTTGCATTCTTTTTTTTTTTTTGCAAGGCAGTGGGGTTAAGTGGCTTGCCCAAGGCCACACAGCTAGGTAATTATTAAATGTCTGAGGTCAAATTTGAACTCAGTACTCCTGACTCCACGGCCGGTGCTCTATCCAGTGTGCCACCTAGCCACCCCTCTAAACTTTCAATCTAGTTACCTTTATAAATATTTTAAAAAGTTATTCAGAATTTAACATGTACCAAAAAAAAAGAATTTGTGAGACTATGTACCTCTATTACTTATGACTGGCTTTATTTTTAATACAAATTTTTTTGCCAATTAATAGAATTTTTTCCAGTTACATGTAAAGATAGTTTTCAACATTAGATTAGATGTTGAGTTCTTTCCTCCCTTCCCCGCCCCCTTCGCTAAGCCAGCAAGCAATGTGATAAAGCTTATGCATGTGCAATTATGTATAACTTGCTTTTTATGAAAGTACCTTATAAATTCAGCAGTAAATTGCCTTGCTTATCTTTTTAGAATACAAAATTTTAAAGTATAATACTTTATTAAAACAACTGAGCATTAAAGGATATTTCACTGAAAAATATAGAAGCAAAGAAATAAACCATTACAGTTGTTGTCTTTTCCATTAATATGTAAATTACAAGTATACAATGCTATTTTTAAATTATAAATTTTATAACTGCATATAAAGGGCTTTCTTGGTATTAATATGTAATTGACACTTTTCCAGCTTGATCAGGTAACAAAACCCTTTCATGCTCTTTCAGCTTTCAGCAATTTGTGACTTTAATACTTTTAAATGTTCATGTATATTTCTGCTTACCATTCATTTTCTTAGCTTCAGAATTCTCTATATCTAACCAGCCAAATCTTGGCTTAAAAGAGAAAGATTTGTTCTCAAGAGGAAAATGGCATAATTTCCTTTGGTTATCTTGTTTCCAGTTTAGCATCTTTCAGCAGAAGCATAGGGAGAGTTGCTTGGCACCATGATGCTACTTATGTGTGATTTTGTTAAAAAAAAAATAGTGTGATTTAAAAGTAATTTGAAAATTTCTTAGCAGATTTATCTTCAAAATGTAACTGAATTTTCATTGGGCTTATGTAAAAGTGGTAATGCTTTTTAAAAATACTTAACAGATATTTAATATCTGTTATTAATTAATTGAAAGGCCTTATTTTTTTACCCTGAAAAGTTTAACCTTGAAAAGAGTTGGTGGTCTTCCAGGGAGGAAGAAAACACTGTTGATTGATTACTTTAAAATTACTTTTAAAAAAATGCTTATAACTTGCCCAGAGATAACTATTTTTCATTGTATCCATTCTCATTCTGCAACTGCAATATGAAATGTTCACAATAATCCTACCCAAATTTTAGATGGTCCTTGAGTTGGTTTTGAAGGTTTTTAAAAATTGGATCATGCAAAGTTATTGTTTAATTGTTAAGTTCTATGGTGTTTTATTTTTGAACTGAATATATTTTTTCTTAAAAACGTTAATTTTCAAAAATATTTTTTTCTCATTTTAAAATTTCAAATCAATGAGGTATTTTGGGGGAGGACATAGAGGGACTTTTTGGATTTGTTTTCTAAAATATTAAAGGACTGCTCTCTTTTTTTTTTTGTCTCCCTTTCCTGGTTTGCCATCCAATTCCAGAAGGTAAGAATTCCTTTTTTTCCCCCTAAAGCAATATTAAGTTATAAAGCAAATTACTAAAGTTTAACTGAATTTAACCCATAGATGCATGCATTAAAAAAAATTTTAAAACCATATAAAGCTCCATTAAACTATTTTCTATATATTAAACATTTTGTGCATGAAATTTGTAGTAGTGTTTTAGGTATATTAAATACAAAACTAAACTACATGGGAATGCTTTGGTGTCCTATAGAAATGATTCTAGAATTACTATGTGTCCTATAGAAATGATTCTAGAATTACTATGTGTCCTGTAGAAATGATTCTAGAATTACTCAGAATATGAACATATATATTGCTTTATTGCTGCTATGCCTTTGAGAGTATGTTTTATGCCCATTTCCATTTAGAATTTTAATACAATTAAGCAAAGAAATGTTTTTGTATAACTTTGAGATAATTGCTTTTTTTTCTTTACCTGTTTTATAATATTGTGTGCATATTTTGAGACCTAGAGACTATGGTATTCAATCGCTATGTAGAAGTATGGCAAATTTCAGGTGCATATGGCCTTGATTGAGTCATAGTGTGCTTTTAATATTATGGTTTCCTCCTAAATTTCTTATGGGCAAAAACTGAGCAGCTGTAGTATCTCTTTCAGTTATTCTTTCTCTTTTGAGGAAGACAACAAGAAGAATTGGAGCATTTAAAGCATTTTGAACTTATTTTAATTTTAGATACTCCAGAGATTCCTTAGGGAATAAAAGTATCTTTTCAGAAAGGAAGAACTGTCTGTACTCTGATGATTGTAAAGGATGATTAGTAATGACTCCTTCCTCACCCTAAGTATCCTTGTCTTTTTTTGTGAAATCCAGTGTTGACTAGTAATGAACAATTAAACATTAACTCTACTCCTGAGTGAATGAGAAATATGAAATAAAGCAACAATAACATAATGAAGTAAATATCAAATAATGACTGTTTTACTTATTTTTATGTTAGATTTTTCAGGACCAGTCAGTCATCAAGGTTAATTTAAGTTTCAGAATATTTTGTTTCAGAAATAGAGGATCCATAGAAATAGTCTGACCTAACATAAATTTTACTAATGAGAAAACTGAGACATAGTCCATTGTCTTGTAACTAATAAGTAACAGACCCAGGGCACTTTGCTACATAATTTGAACAAAACAACTATGAATATCCTGTTGTAGAAACTGAGGATTGTAAGCTCAAAATCATGGTGCCTGATATATTGTATTTAGCATACTATAGCTCAATGAATAATGATAATATACTTTAGTTATGTACTCCTTGACCATAGTGATTTACAAGCTTATCCCCAGCTTTCTGTCCAACTGTGCCCATAACTTAATCAATCTAATGGATTTTATCTCTAGTAAACTTCTTTAGCTTAGGTGGTTTTAGCCACTTCAAAGTTTCCCTTTAAGTTCCCAGCTGTAACCTCTCTTTTGCCAAGTTTGTTTGGAGAGATTCTATCTTAGATATTTTAGCAGATCTCTTCTCTATGGCATGCTACTAAATCACAGATTTTCAGAGTTAAAAGTTTCTAGACCAGGGTTTTCTTGGGATCATAGAACTTGTTTTTTGAAAATATTTTAATACTACATATGAATATGAATAATTTCATTTCTCATCCTGTTTATTTTGTGCATTTCAAAATATTATTCTAAAAAGGGGTCCAAAGACTTACCCAGGTGTCCATGAGCGCCCTCTTCCTCCTTTGAGAGGTTAAGTTGCCCTGGGGCAACTAGGTGGTGCAATGGATAGAGCACTGGCACTGAAGTCAGGAGGACCTGAGTTCAAATGCAGCCTCAGACACTTAAAAAAATTACCTAGCTGTGTGACTGTACCTTGCAAAAACTAAGAAAAGAAAAAAAAAGTACATACAAATCCATTCAAAATGAAATCTTTCTTTTAATATATTTGACAAGTAATTGTCCAGCCTTTGTTTGTAAGTCTCCAGTGAGAAAAGGGTCTGTACCTATTATCTCCTGGACATACATAGCTCAGTTCACTTTTGGATATCTCCAATAGTAAGAAAAGATTTTTAAAGTTTGTTTTGTTTTTAATATTAATCCTAAATTAATCCTAAATTCTCCCTCTGTCTCTCTTAAAGCAAAACTGATCGAATCTTTTTTCTTTTTTTTTAATTGGTTTTTGAATTTTACAATTTTTCCCCCAATCTCGCTCTTCCACCCCTCACAATATACCCTTTACATTGTTTCCATGCTATACATTGATCAAAATTGAAAATATTGAGAGAGAAATCATATCCTTAAGGGAAAAAAATATGAGATAGCAAAATTACATAATAAGATAACTTTAAAAAAAATTTAAATGGGGCAGCTAGGTGGTGCAGTGAACAGAGCACTGGTCCAGGAGTCAGGAGTACCTGAGTTCAAATCCAGCCTCAAGACACTTAATAATTACCTAGCTGTGTGGCCTTGGGTAAGCCACTCAACCCCATTGCCTTGCCAAAAAAAAAAAAATTAAATTAAAGGTAATAGTCTTTGGTTTTTGTTTAAACTCCACAATTCTTTCTTTGGATATAGATGGTGTTCTCCATTGCAGATACCCTAAAATTGTCCCTGATTGTTGCACTGATGAAATAAGCAAGTCCCTTAAGGTTGATCATCATTCCCATGTAGCTGTTAGGGTGTACAATGTTCTTCTGGTTCTGCTCATCTCGCTCAGCATCAAACTGATCCAATCATAATCCTCTCTCACATGGCAGCCTTTCAGATGTTTGAAAATTGAAGATAATTGTTAGATATCTTGAAAACCCTCTTTTCACCAGACTGTCCATCCCCAATTTCTTTAAACTGTCTTCAAATGTTATGAACTCATGATCATTCACTAGCCTGATTGTCCTTCTTTAGATAGTGTCCTTAATAAAATATGACTCCCAGACCTAAGCATTGTGTTTCAGATGTGTTTTGACTAGTACAGAGTATAGTGAGCTTTCTTATTCTCTAATCCCCTGCTTCTCAAATAAATAGATTTTTTTGGTTGCCATATTTCATTGGTGACTCTGATTTTTTAGTACCTTAAAATCCTCAGATTTTGTAGAAATATATTGATTTCTAGACATGTCATTCTTATCTTGTACTTGTGAAATTATTTCTGAAACCAAATATAAGACTTTACAGTTATTAGTATTAAATTTCATTTTTACTAAGTTTGGCCTGATGTTTTGGCTTATCAAGATCTTTTTTGATCCTTACTCTGACGTCTCTAGTGAGTTAACAGTTCTTCCTAGTTTTGTGTCCTCTACAAATCTGATATGAATAAAATTGATGGCATTGTTTAAGTAACTTATGAAGTATTAAATAGCCCAGGATCATTCAAGGATCTTTAAAGGATTAGAGGATCTTTAAAGCTGACACTGATATTTAATGACTTTAATTTAAGATTTGACTGTTTTGTAATCCATTTTGTAATCCATCTAATTGAATTGTTGTCTATTCCCATAATTCTTCCCCCCTCCATAAGAACAGCATGAAAAATTTTATTATGAAACTACTTTTAGAGATCTAGGTGCAAACTATACTTAAGTATTCTGTAGGTAATGCTATTCAAAAAGGGAAATAAAGTTTATTATTATAAAGTTTATTATTATATATTGATAAAAATATAAAAATATTTATTATAAATATTACATTATTATTATTATTATTCTATTGTTATTTATTGCAAAGTTTATCTGACTTAGCTTGTTCTTGATGGCATTTTACTGGCTCTAACCTTTTGGATCAGCATGCTGTTCTTTCTCTAGATGTTCACTATTCTTTAATTATATGTTCTAGAATTTTGCAAACAATCAAAATCAAACTTGTTGGACTATATTTTGCATACTCCTTTATCTCTATTTCTCTGTTTTTAAATTTTATGTTTGCTTTTCTGTTATCATGAGTAATTATTTTCCATAAATTTTCAGACATGGCTGAATATCTTTCAGTTAATACAAGGAGATCTTGAATCTAGGCTGAGTGACTTGGACTCCCCAGTGGCACTTAGGTTCTCTTTCTCTTTTGAAAACATGAATAATTGTCTTCCTCTGAACCCCTAAGGACAAAAATTCTCCCCCCTCCCCCCAATTAGAACAAAATAAAATCCATTACAAATATTGACTTATTTTGCACCTCTATTGGCAGAGGATTGCATGTTTAATCATTAGTCCTCTGGAATATTGATGGGTCATTACTTTGATCAGAATTCCTTTCTCTTTCATAGTGGTTTGTCATTACCATATTGTTATTATTGTATAAATTATTCTCCTAGTTCTGCATCAGTTCATACACATCTTCCCAGGTTTCTCTGAAACCCTCTCCATTATTTCTTATGGTATAATGGCATTCCCTCTTTACATACCATAACTTGTTCAGTTTTGGGGCACCTCCTCAAATTTCCATTCTTTTCCAACTCAAAAAGAGATAAATATTTTTGTACATCCTGAGAGTTCATTTTGCATAAGACTAATCCCTCCTTTCATCTACCTTCTGTCTAGTTTCTTTCTCCTCCCCCCTTTTCCTCTTTCCTTCCTATTTGAGGAGTTAAATATATTTCTCTATATTTATATTCTTCTTTCCTTTGACCAGTTGAGATGAGTGGATTTGAAATGTCAACTGCCCCTCCTTTTATTTAGATGATCTATTTGTGTACTTTGATTATGTGAAATAGTTTTTCCTAACCTTTCCTTATTCCTCATTCTTTTCCCCCCTCTTATTTCATTCTCTTAAGATCATTAAGACATGATCAACCACTCCCAAGCTTTGTCTACTGTGATCTTTTCATTAGGTAGAGATCTGTCTCATTAAAGATACATTTTTTTCTCCTGTAGCATTATATTCAGTTTGACTGGGTAAGTCACTCTTGGCCTTCTGAAATGGCATTACAAATAATCTGCTCTTTTATATTGATAACCACTAAATTATGTGTGATTCTGACTGTAGTTCCTCAGTATTTGAATTCTTTTTTTTTTTTTTTTTTTTGGCCTTCTGCAGCATTTTTTCTTTGTCCTGTAAGTTCTCAACTTTAGCTGTAATGTTCCTCGTGAGTTTTTATTTGGGGATTCCTTCTGTAAACTGGGACTGATGGAGTCTTTCCCCACTTGGCCCTGTGCTTCTATTCTTGAGAATATTCTATTCTAGGCTCTTTTTAAGTCCAATGATTCTTGACCTCCTCCCCTCTCCCAATTTGTTTTCCAGAGTACTTGTTTTGGTTATGAGATAATCATACATTTTCTTATGTTGTTTCAGTTTTCGACTTTGTTTTCATATTTCATTGAGGCTCATGAAATTTTGTTGGTTTTTTTGGTCCATTCATATTTTCAGGGAATTTGTTGCTCAGGCAAAGTTTTGTGACTCTTTTATCAAGCTATTAATTGGCTTTCCAATATTTTCTTCAACTGTTCATTTATTTTTCAATTTTTCCTTAAGCACTCACTCTCACTTTCATAAAACATTTTTAGCACTTTTCATTTGAAGTCTTTCTTTACCTGTTCTTCTGTATTTTATTCTGTGGCTTTTTTGCTAATAGAAGTTTGTCATTTTCATTTTTTTTAATAACATTTGGCTTACAATTTATTTTTTTTATTTTTTATTTTTTGCAAGGGAAATAAATGGGGTTAAGTGGCTTGCCCAAGGCCACACAGCTAGGTAATTATTAAGTGTAATTATTAAGTTTCTGAGATTGGAACCCAGGTACTCCTGACTCTAGGTCTGGTGCTTTATCCATTGCGCCACCTAGCCGCCCCTAGAAGTTTGTCATTTTCTTCTGAGAATTTGTGCCCTGAACTTTTCTTGCCAACAACAGTTTTTTTTATGGTGAACTTTTTTTTGTTTATTCTTCCTTCTGGCCTTGCTGACTTCAGACTTGATGTTAGTATTGATTCATACTTTTGGAGGGAAAGCCTGGGCTTGGAAGATGAGAAAATTGAAGCTCCCGGGTGTAAATCATCCTTAAGAATTTGGTTGTAAGAAGACATACAGGATTTTTTCTAATCTTAAACTTTGGAAAAGCAATAATTTAACATAAAATTAAGACTTTGGGAGATGAGCACATTTGAAGATGATATAAAGAAGTAGTCATTTGATAAAGAATGGGGATGGGGATGAGAGAACCTAATGGAGCAAAACTGAAAAGGAACAAAGGATCTGGAACAAAGTACAAGAATTTTAAGTGCATTGTGATGAAGAGCATGTGATTTAGGTAACATTCAAAGAGAGGGTTGTGAATGCTTTTTTCAGTCTTAATAACTGGTTAATGTTGAAAACAGAAGTTTTTGACAATTTTTAATGACAGATTAGCATAATATATGGTCTTTTGTGTCCTTAAAACATGTGATTTGAAGATTATCAGGAATTAACCATTGCTAATATTATATATTGTAAAAAGTAAGAAAATGATTCAACATGATTGCAAAAATAAAGTTAAAAGTAATCATTAAGATTTGTAATGAAAAGAAAACCAAGGATAGTGGTTTTTTGAAATATTACCCTGAAAATGGATGAAATCCTGCCCAGATCTCAATCCTCTTCATAATTTGTCTTTAGTAGACTAGCTTTCATAGAGATTTACAAAAATTGGAGTAAAGAAAAATCATCTGCTGAATCAGCAAGGTTTATTAAGTACTTACTATTTATGGGGGGCCCTTTGCTGAGTTTTAGGAATGCAATACAAAAGTCAAAGCAGTTTCTGCCCCCAAGGAGTTTTCATTCCTATAAATCTCTCCATTAGATAACAAATAAATCACCATCTAAAAGTAAGTACATAGTATATAAAAGGTAATGTTAGAGAGGAAATAGAGGTTGCTTTTTGAGAGGACTCGGGGATTTTCTAAGAAAGAGTTTAGGAGGTTTTCACTATTTTAAAATTTCTAATATTTTAAAATATTTTTCAAATACTCTTTCTTCTTTCCCATCCTCTAATGAAAAAGACCAACAAACCCTTGTAAAAATATAAATAGTCTAGGGAAATAAACTCCCACATTTATTATGTACAAAAAAGATGGAAACAAACAACATTCTTAGTCCATCAACTTCGTTAAGCTTTCTGTTTGGTCTTTGCATTGTTCAGAGATCATTGATGAAAATAGAAGACTAAGTTCAACAAAAATAGAAGACTAAGTTCAACAGACATTTGAGTATGGCTCCTCACTGAATTTTGGCCTTAAAAGTAATACATTAAATATGTGTTGAATCTCAGAGTTTGCCCAAATAAGGGACAGTATTAATCTCCAGAGTTCAATCTTAAGAAAGAGCAAAACAGAATTATGGCAACATACTTATTAATATTTCTCTGAGGTCACTGATTAAGCAGATGTGCATGGGGTCACTGGCTAGAGATCCAGAACCCTAAAATGGAAGTCCTGAACTGGGCTTTTCTTAATAGTTTTGACTATTGGGATCTTAAAAGCCTCCTTTGGCTTGTCCAATCAATGAAGAGGGTGGCCCCCAACTTAGAACAGGTGAAGGCAATTAGGAATGAGGTCAGTGAAACTGAATATCAGGTATTCCATTAAAAGAAGTATCCTATGAGCTATGCCAAGACCTCTGCAAATGTCAGTCTTCCCTTCAGGATGTCTGCATGCCCTGTAAGTAACCTTAGATACAATTGGATTAGTTCTTAGAGGTCAACACTAGTAAATATAATGTGCAAGGCAATATTTCTAATCACCGGGAGATACTGTAACAAATGGGGGGAAAATCTACTATAAATGAGTTTATATTCTTTCGATGGGAAAAAATCAAAGCATTGATGAGTATGAAGCAGAATTTTGAGGTGTGTCATCTCCACTATTGTGAAAAAGATGATTGTTGGTTTATAGTATAATATAGTATACCTGGATTTTTTCTTTTTTTTCTTCTTTTTTTTAAAGATCTCTGACTTGAGAAGTTTGCAGAATCTAAATATACATTCATAAATAGTAGTACTTTGGACATTTTTGGGGGGGGGAGTGATAGTCCATTATATTTAAATACTTCCACCACTGTTGGTATTGTACAGGTTCTACCTGCTTTACTTCCCTGCCCACCTCCAATTTTCCAGTCTTGTCATGTATTTTAGTAGTTCACCCCTGTGTTCCAGTGACCCTAGATCTTTTGATGTTCTGTGAAAAGCCACTTAATCTGTGGACCGGCATTTCACTGAGTAAAATCTCGACCACCTGTACCTGGAATGTTCTCTTTTTCCTGATCTCTGTCTACTTCCTGTTTTTCTTTAGATCTTAGCTAAAATCCCCATCTCCTTTAGGAAGCCTTTCCCAATCACCCTTATTTCCAAAGTTTTTGTGTCCTCCATTTAACTGTTAGCTTTTTGAGAGAAAGGACTTTTTAATCTTTCTTTATACCTCCAGTTCTTAGCAGAAGGTGCGCTTAACATTTATTGACTGACGGGCCTGGTTTGCGTGATGGGCTGTTTGAAAGAACAACCCAAAGGGTCTTTCTGTTTCCACTTTCTGCCCATAGGCTTGTATCACAGTACTCCCAAACTGATCTTCTTAATGTATCAGTATGATTGATCTAATCAATCAATTACTTTGTCAGAAAATTTTTATTTTATTTATGTTATTACCAACAGCTTCTTAAACATAGTACAAATTTTTCAGCATGGCATTCAAGGGTATTTATAACCTAAGCCTTATTATACTATATATCTCTGAATTTTTCTGTTTTAGCTAAAGTGAATTACTACTGACTTTATCAGATCTTACATTATCCTTCATTCTTAATGATTATTCTGTCATCTGTTAAAAACCATTCTTTTTGTAAGCTAACAACAGCTGACATTTTTTATTGATATTTATGAGTTCAAAATACTTTAAAATCTGTTATCAGCAATCATATCTACTTAAGTGTTAATCTCATTTCATTTTATTTGTGGCTTCACTTTTTTAATTAAAGATTTTATTTATTATGAGTTTCACAATTTTTCCAATAATCTTACTTCCCCTCCCCCGTCCCCCACAGAAGGCAATTTGTCAGTCTTTATGAGTGTGATGGGAGAGAAATCACATCCTTAAGAAAGAAACATAAAGTATAAGAGATAGCAAGATCAGACAATAAGATATCAGTTTTTTTTTTCCTAAATTAAAGATAATAGTCCTTGGTCTTTGTTCAAATTCCACAGTTGTTTCTCTGGATACAGATGGTATTCTCCATTGCAGACAGCCCCAAATTGTCCCTGATTGTTGCACTGATGGAAAACCAGCAAGTCCATCAAGGTTGATTATGTGGCTTCACTTTGTAGAAATTTATTTTCGCAATTAGATGTAAAGATAACTTTCAAACTTAATTTTTATATAGTTTTTATTAAGCCCTCTAAGATAACAAGTAATCTGATATGTTGTATGTGAACAATCATATTATGTTTATTTCCAAATAAAACAACCTGTGAAAGAAGAATCAGAACAAAAGGGAAAAAATGCAAGAAAGAAAAAATCAAATAAGAAAAAATGAAACTAATATGTTTGATCTTCATTCAGATTCCATAGTACTTTCTCTGCATATGGATGGCAGTTTCCATCACAAGTCTTTTAGAATTGTCTTTGATCACTGTCTTACTGAGAACATCTAAGTGGATCTATCATAGCTGATCATCACACACTGTTGCTATTACTGTGTACAGTATTCTCCTGATTTTGCTCACTTCACTCAGCATTAGTTCACATAAGTCTTTCTAGGTTTTTGTGAAATCTGCCAGCTTGTTGTTTCTTTGATATGGCTATAGATAGATTGATTGATTAGATATGTATCTATGTAAATGAAATTTTGTTTTTCCATCTGTGTGCAATGGTAATGTTCAGCAAACATATTGCAAAAGTTCTGAGTTTTGCATTTTTCTCCTTCCTCCCCTCTGACAGAAAGCATAGGCTGTATATCTATAACTATGCTGACCATAGATCCATATTAATCATGTTTAAAAGAAGAATGAAATCAAATCAGCAAAAAAAAAATTAGAGAGGGAAAAAAGATAATAAGCTTTGTTCTGCATTTAAACTCTATAGTTATAGTTTCTGCTTTGGTTATGGATGGCATTTTCTATCACAAGTCTTTTAAAATTGTCTTTGATTACCGTGCTGAAGAAATGTGGCTATTCGTGTGTATAATGTTCTTTTGGTTCTGCTCATTTCATTCAGCATTAGTTCATGAGAGTCTTTCCAGGCTATTCTGAAGTCCCGTGCCTCATAATTTCTCATAGAACACTGTGTATCACAATTACTTCAATTATTCCCCAATTGATGGGTAGCCCCTCATTGTACAAGTCTTGGCCACTATGAAAAGAGTTACCATAAGTATTTTTGTACATGTGGGTTTTTTATCCTTTTTCATTATCTTTTTGGGATATAGATCTAATCTGCTTATCATTTCTTATGGAAATTAGGTAAGGCCATCACATTCATAGACCATAATTTGTGCAACTTTCCCTCATTAATGACTATCTCTTCAATTTACAATTCTTTGCTATTACAGAAAGAACTGCTACAAGTAGTTTTGTACATGGCAGTCTTTCCCTTTGTTTTAATCTCTTTGGAATACAGACTTACTAGTGATATTGCTGGATCAAGAGTATGCATAGTTTTATAGCTCTTTGGCCATAGCTACATAGTTTGCCCTCCAGAATGGTTGGATCAGTCAGTTCACAACTCCACCAAAAGTGCATTTATGTACTAATTTTCCCACTTTTCCTCCAATATTTATCATTTCCCTTTTCTGTTGTATTAGCCAATTTGATAGATGTTAGGTGGTACCTTAGAGTTTTAATTTGCATTTCTCTAAACTTTTTAGAGCTTATAGTGCATTTAGAGCATTTTTTCACATGACTATATATATATATAGTTTTCATTTCTTTGTCTGAAACTGGCAAGTCCATATCCTTTGACCATTTATCAACTGGGAAATGACTTGTGTTTTTAGAAATTTGACTCAGTTGTTTATATATTTGAGAAATGAGACCTTTATCAGAAACACTGGCTGTAAAAATTATTTCCTAGCTTTCTTGCATTCCTTTTAATCTTTGAAAAACCCCATTCTTCAGGACCTTGCTCAGCAGTTTTCTTCATGAGATGTTCTCTGAAGTCATTTCTTTTTCCTCAGATTTCTCATATTACTTTCTTTAATCTCTTTATTAAGTTTAATTTATCTAATAATTTTTGTTTATATTTTCCTTTTTCTTTTCTTTTTAAAAATAAAGTGAGAGGAAAAAATGTGTTTGAGTCTGTATTCAGATACCATCAGCTCTGAATTTGGGATGGATAGCATTTTTTTCATAGTTTCATCATAGAAATTGCTTCAGTATTTTTTCCTATTCTGATATTGCTACCTTTATTTCCCTATATCCTATTCTTCCTCACTTCCATGTATTCTTTCGTCTTTTTCCTTTCACCCTGTCTTCCTCAATAGTGTGTTGTTTCTGATTACCTTCATCCATGATCTTTCCTCTCTTCTATCCCCTGTGTGCGTGCCTCCCCACCCCCTGCTCTCCTCCTGTCCCCTTTTGCCCATCCCTTCCTTTTCTCCCCTATTTTCCTCTAGAGTAAGAGATTTCTATAACCAATTGAGTATTTATTTCCTCTTTGAGCCACTTTTGATGAGAGTGAAGACTCCCTCTCTTCACCTTCTACTCCATTGCTTTTTCTTGCCTTTTTTATGTGAAATTACTTATCCCATTCTACCTCTTCTTTCCTTTTTCCCCAGTACATTCCTTTCTCACTTATTAATTCCATCTTTATTTTGGCTAGGCAATGGGTTTTAGTGACTTGCCCAAGGTCACATAGCTAGGTAATTAAGTGTCTGAGGTCGGATTTGAACTAAGGATCTCCTGACTCCAGGGCCAATGTCCTATCCATTGTGCCACCTAGCTGCCCTGTAACTCCATCTTTATAATCCATTATACCTTCATATTCAGCTCCCTCCTATGCCTTGTCTATATTATATATGCTCCTTTTAACTTCCCTAATAAATGAGAAGGTTCATGTAAGTTGTCAGTTATCATCTTCCTATGCAGAAATACAAGGAGTTCAACCTCATCAAATCCCTCATAATTTGTCCTTCCCATTTGCCCTCTGTATGCTTCACTTGAGTCCTGTACTTGAAGATCAAACTTTCTGTTCAGCGCTGATTATTTCAACTAGAAAATTTGAAAGTCCCCTATTTCATTGATTATCCTTTTCCCTGAAAGAGTATGTTCAGTTTTGCTGGATAGTTGATTCTTGGTTGTAATCCAAACTCTTTTGCTTTCTGGAATATCATATTCCAAGCCTATGTGCCATTAATGTAAAAGTTGCTAATTCATAGTTTTCTTGGAGGCTTTGAATTCAGTAGGTTTGACTTTGTTGTCCTCTGAGTTTGTATTTAGATCCTCCATAGACCCAAAGTAAATATCTATGGTCAGATTTTTTTCTTCTGTTTTTTTGTTCATTTTCTTGGCCTATAACTTGATTTTTAACTCTTTTTAAGTTGGAGCTCTGCTTCCAGGGTGGAGGACACACTATCCCAAGCTTTTAAGGGTTTCTGCAACTGTCTTTAGGAACAACCCTCAGGGACTGCAATTCCTTCAAGTTCTTATAAAAGGGGCATATAGGTGGTGAAGTGGATATAGCGCAAACCCTGGAGTGAGGAGGACCTAAGTTCAAAAATGGCCTCAGACACTTAATAATTACCTAGCTGTGTGGCCTTGGGCAAGTCACTTAACCCCATTGCCTTGCAAAAGCCAAAAAGACTCTGACTGCTCTCTTGGTCTGTGTTCTGATGTGTGGATAACCACAAGTACTCCCCTCTGCCCTGGATTTATGAGGAGGGTCCCTACTCCACTAAGGCAGCAAAGCTCCCTTTCCTGAGACTGCTGCCCAGGCTGCAACCTGGATCTGAGCACAGGCAAAATCACAGAATCCTGCCTCAGGGCTAGATAGCAGGAAAAACCTCTTCAGTCTCCTTCCATACTCCCCCCCCCCCCCCCCCCCCAAACTCTCCCCTTTACTGTTCTTGGCCTGACTGCTCTGGAAGCAGCTGTCAGACTGGTAGCTAGCTTCTCAAGCCTGCTCCTGATCATAGGGTGGGGGGGGAGGGGAGCTGAATCTGCACTGAAGCCTGTGGACTGTGCTTCCCTTTCACTCTGGTGCGACAGTTTTCTTGTTGAGTTTTGAGGTTGTTCTTGGCAGTATCTGGGCTGAAAGGTCTGAAAAGCACCACTGTTTACACTAACTCAGGCCACCCCATGGGTTGTTTCTTAATGATTGGAGCATTGTCAGGGTTGTACTTCTTCCCTTCTTAACCCTGGTGTACCAGAACTATCCCTTGGATCTTTCAAGTTGTCTTGGACTGGGAAATTGTTTCACTCAGTCTTTCTGTGGGTTCTGTCACTCTAGAATTTAGATATAGTCATTTTTTTTTTTTTTTAGGTTTTTGCAAGGCAATGGGGTTAAGTGGCTTGCCCAAGGCCACGCAGCTAAGTGATTATTAAGTGTCTGAGGCCGGATTTGAAGCCAGTACTCCTGACTCCAGGGCTGGTGCTTTATCCACTGTGCCACCTAGCTGCCCTACAGTCATTATTTAAAAGTATTTGGAGTGGTCTGGGAGAGAGCTTGTGGGAATTCTTGCCTCTACTCCATCATCTTGGACCCCCCCCCCCCATTTATAGTTTCGTCCCCTTATAGATTTTAAACTTAGTCAAGATAGGTATGTGTGGGACAAATGCCACTTAAATAAGTTTCAGAGATCTCTCAAGGTATGAAGAGAAAGCTTTGTTTCTTGAGAACAGGCCACAATCAATTAGAGAGATTGAGGCAAAAGCAAAAGGCCCAAGAATCACATTTATTCTAACCAGATTCCTGCGCCCACCCCCCCCCCCCCCCCCCCCCCGACCCACCCTTGTTAATGAGGAAGTGGTCTTACAATCTAAACAGGAAAACTACCCTAGGGAAAAGAGAATAAAATTCAAACCAAAACCAGATTATCTCTTTAGCCCTAGGAATTGAATGATTCTCAACAGATAAGGTGAGGTCAGTTGACTCTTCAACACTATCCCATAGGTTGCTTTGTCAAAGGAGGAGGGGCACATAGTTAACTATTCTCCAATCTATAATATTCTACTGAAGAAATCTCAGATGTAATCCCACTCAATCCCTCTTCTTTTATTTTGATGAGATTTCTTCAAATTTCTGAGTTGGCCCTTAAGTCTAAAGAACAACTCCTTGATCACCTCCTTGCTTCCCAGGGACCCTGATAATAGGTACATTTCCAAAGTTACTGCACCTCTTTCCACTGTAAGTTTTTATACCAAAGTCTTCAGAAAGGTCTTCCTGGCTCCAAAATTGATCAAACTAAATTCCTGATTTTGTGCCATTGGATCAGCCCCAAGAATAGCTAATATACCTAGTGATGTTCCTTAAATTATTTTTCTTGCAAATGGCCATTTCCACACTTTCCTTGCAAGTACATACTAACTCATAATCAGTTTCCCTTAATAAATGCCCTAGTTTGCGCTTCTTTACAAAGGATCCAGGTACCATCATTAATCTCACATGAGTCTGAGGCCACCTATCTCTAAATTGTACAATCCAGAATATATGCTCCCTGTACTTCTGGACATATTCAGACTTTTTCTACTCTCCAGGTAAATATCCTGGCCAGTCAATTATAAACAATAGTCACCTTGAACTGACTTAGTCATGTGCCACTGGTGTTTCTTTCCTCTGGATCAGAATCCTGTGCCACAATATACCTCTGATCAGGGACTGAGAATCTAGGTCAAACCCAGGGGTACTGCCCCCCACTAATCTCCCTTTCTCAATGGAGAACATTTTCACCCTGCCTCCCCTCTTCCTTTCCATAAGAAGGGCATAAGTAAGGGTGTCACACTTACAGAGTCAAGGGAAAGTTACAGATAAACAATGTACACATAGGTGAGAGATGGTGAAGATGAACTGGTTCAGTATCTCTCTTCTCCTTCTCTCTTCTCCCTTGGAGGCATCCAGTGTTCTTCAGCATCCTCTAAATCTATTCCAAAAAGTCCTCTCCAGCTCTGGTGACTACTTGTCTTATGGGTAAAGAAACTGCTTAACATCTTATTCAGTTCAAGACACATGTCTTCCATCACAAAACAATGAGATTCTGGAGCTTATTACAATTTACATTTTGCTTTACTGCCATATCAACATACATACTTCACTTTTAACTTCCATTATTATTTTACTACATGAGCAAACTCCCAATGAGAATGATTACATTGACTCAAGCTTGTAACATATACATTCAACAGTCATCTTTGTTCTAAGAGTACTCAACATTTGGTTTACAATAAAACAATTTTAGCCTTTGTTCTCATTACAATGACTCAAACATCCTTAACCAAAATGATCCCCCCCCCCAAATATTCCCATATTTTCCTTTTCCTGTTGTACTTATGTAACTCACATTCCTTTCCTTAAACTAGAATTTGAAATTGTAATTATCCAAAGAATTTCCCATTCTTCTCCTTACGTAAATATCTCCTCTAACACAAAAACTAAGGAAACTTAATTCCTATCTTAGGATGTAGCAGGTGTCAAATTAGATCCAATTCACCTAAAACTTTTTTTTTTTAGTTTGCTTAGTAACTAGCTGTAAAGATCTAGGACATTAAAGGAAAATTCCTTTACAGATATAAGTATTGAATGTCAGTGTCCAGGCAGGTCATGTGGGTAAGTCAAATGTCTTAGGACAGATTTATTCTTCCAGGTGAGATATTATACAAATGTCATTTTGGGGAAATCAAGTCAAAGGGGTCCAACCTCCGCCATACTGAGAGGCTGCCCATCCCTGTCACCTGACATCCTTGGCCCATTGGCTTCCTTGGCTCCAAGAACATAACATTTACCCAGTAGCATTTCTTTTTGTTGACCATCCTGGTATCTGACATAAGAGAAAATCAATTAAAAGTCCTGTGATCTTTTACCTAGTTAGAACTTCCAGTGAATACAATTCACTAAATTCCAATTATAATTTCGATGGAGGCCCAATTAATGAAACCCCTACCTAAAGCTCGTATTATCCTTCCTGGGATAATACCTAAAATGCCTAAAACCAGGTATTCTCTAACTATGACTGACCCTACAGGCCTGTCTCTTACCTCTTACTAGAGACATCCCTTTGTCTGAAATCATATCTACTCTATCTGTATATAAACATAGTATATCAGATTCCCCTTGGCTAGAGAAACCTCTTTCTAGTCTGTTGTATCTTAAAACAAATAAATGCCTCCTTTGTCCAGGAGATTGCACAGAGAAATATCAAATTATCTTGTATTTATCTTTCCTATATTATATAGTGCTTTTGCTTCAAAGCAAACAATCACTGCTTTGGAATATACATATAAATCTAAAATATTCCTAATTCATATATGTGTTTGTGTGTGTGTGTGTGTGTGTGTGTGTGTGTGTGTGTGTTGTTAGAAACTTCTATACATAAACTTGTTTACCTACTAGCCACCCTCAGCATACAAATGGTTATTTTTGTTTTGGCAAGGCAATTGGGGTTAAGTGACTTGCCCAAGGTCACACAGCTAGATAATCACTAAGCATCTTAGGCCTGGCCTGAACCCAGGTCTCCTGACTCCAGGGCTGGTACTCTATCCACTGTGCTGCCTAGCTGCCCCATAACATACAAATACTTTTCAGAATTCTTTAAAACCATTAAAACATTTTAGGTAGCTTTAAATTTCCAACATGCATTGTTAATTTCATTATAACAGGACAGCAATAAGAGTAACAGAATAACACACAAATTACTAGATTGTACAAAGCAGTCCTTCCATTATTACATTATTCATGAACCCACAGTTTTATCCCAGAAAGGGTCATACTTTTTCATATTTTTCTTATTGCCCTTCAATGCAATCACATTAATCCCAGGTTTTAACAATATAGTATTTATAAACATATTCACAATAGATAGCTAATTATTGCAAATATAATCTCCTTGCAGTTACAAAATAATCACATAACTGATAAAAACATCTTATTCATCAATGTTACCTTACAGTAGGGCCCACAATTGCAATTTGTTCAGACCACCCCCCCCCCACCCCCCCCATCGGCTGTCTGCAGTAAGAGAGAAGTCCACATACTTGACCTTTTTAAAATTAAACATACATTGTTAATATACATTAATCATTAAATTCTTATTTAAACTTCTCATTTCCCTTAGAGCAAGAGAAAAATGAATATCCTATATTCTTTACACTTTTGTCTCTTTCCAAATTCTCAGAATCCAGTCTCATACATATAACACATTTAAAACCCCAGTGCAGTTACAACTCAACTCACTTCCCAACAGCTTAGTTTGATAAAAAACTTTAGAGTACCTCATATAAAGAATCCCGCATTCATATTGCAAAAGCTCTATCCAAAATAAAAATACAATTGTTAGCATTATTCAACATTAAAACCAATTAGAGGAGCTGCTAGGGGCATAGGCCTTGGAGTTAGGAGTACCTGGGTTCAAATCCAGTCTCAGACACTTAATAATCACCTAGCTGTGTGGCCTTGGGCAAGCCACTTAACCCCATTTGCCTTGCAAAAAAATCCTCAAAAATAAACAATTAGAGTCTTTTCCCAAAAGAAATCAGTTAGCATCCCTGATAACCTAGGTATTTCTCTTCTTAGTAACCCAATACCACTTTTCTTTAACCCAAAGGTGTTACAATAGAGTTTCAAAATCCCAAACTCCTTGCAAAAGTTATAATAGTGTTAAAATAATCTAATCCCAAACTAATTTAATTCCTCCCATTCTGTACAAATTTTGTCAGAATGTTACAACACTAGTATCCTTCTTTTAAAACCCCCAGTGTGGTTTCCAAAACTCTAGTTCAGAAACTTTAGAAACAATGAGAGTCATCATATGGCCAGCAGATAGTCATTAAACGTGATTTCCTTTCAATAAAGGAGTCTCTTAACCCCTGGATCATATATATATATGTATGTATATGTATATGTATATGTATATGTATATGTATATGTATATGTATATTCCCCCCTTCTTTCCCAATCACATATCCCACCTGTGAAGGGATCTCCTTTTCCCATTAAGGCTTCTCTCCTGTCTATACCCTCTCCCTACCCTCTCCCTCTGCGTGCGGGTGGGGCTCTCAGGTCGATCCAGGTTAGGGTTCAAGTGTTAACAACATGGTGGATGGGATTGACACCACCATGTGTCCAACCCACCAACCTTTCCCCCAACCCAGGGAGAACACATAAGGATAGGAAATCTTCCCTCCTCTAACTTCTCACTCTTTCTCTTAAAGGTTCTTTCTTCTCTTGAACTTGTCTTCCCCAAAGCACAGCTTGATTTTCTCTTTAAGAATCCCCCTCCCTTCCCTTAACTCTGCACACCTATCACAGGATCACCAGGTGAGGGAGGGGCTGATTTCCATGTGGGGGACCACTGCACAACCACTTCCTTCTCTTCTTAGAATGATTTGTAAGCCACTTTACAATGTTCCCAAAATTCATCTTTTGGTATACAAAGTCAAACCTGCTCAAACCTTCTATCTACATGCTTCAGCCAATTTCCATACTTAATTCCTTTCCATTAGCTCTTCTTGACTTTGATTCATACTATTCTGAACTAGAGTCACATAGCTTATACAGCTGTATAAATCACAGATATGATTCCACTTTTCACAATACATTTTCCATCCAGAGCTTTAAATAGTTAGCATTTCTTGATTATAACTATAACTGCTAAAACACTGGACAAGCAAGCAGTCATCCAAAAATCCCTTAGCTTAATCAGAATGTTCCCTGGTCCCCCCCCCCCCCCCAATAGAGTAAGCTTAATAACTTTTATAGAGGAACAATCCTTGGGGGGGGGCGGTTGATCTACTATTCTTAAATCCTTACTTGTCCCGTAATTTTCTGCAGTAACCAACATTACCAGAATCTAAACTGATAAACTCCTGAAGCTTTGTTACCATATCATTCTGGGAAAAAATTAACTATTTAGTTTCCCCTATACTGACATATCTTGATAACCATATTATTTACTTTAGGATTAACCTGACTCTAGTCTTTGAAATTTATTTTCTAACAACCTCTTTTTTTTTAAATTCAAATAGATAGCATTTCTTTCTATGATAATATTCACTATCTTTTTCCTGTTTCTTTAACTTCAAAATAAGGTCCCTTTGAACATTTATTTTCTCTCTCTCTCTCTCTCTCTCTCTCTCTCACTCTCTCTCTCTCCTTTTCCTAAAAGAGAGTGAGGGAAAAACATTCTAGCACCACAGAATCATGGAAAACTGGAAGGAGAAGGGAACATAAACAGGGAAAGGGGGGGCCTTCTCATAATGGTAGAGTAACAGGGTGAGTAGTTTGGCCTCCATAATCCATTCCTTTTTAATCAAAATAAAAATCCCTCTTTAAGTGCTCAAGAGACAACCTAGGAGTGAGGAGGGAGGGATTATATTATCTATTGTAACACAGGCAGAAAGCAGGCTCAAGGGAAGAGCCATGGAGAGTTAGATGAATACTGCCTAAAATTCCAAAACAACATGAGGCTACCCAAGGAGCTCTTTAAATGAACTTGCTAACTCCTCCTTTCCCTGTTTAACAAATCACACAAGTAAATAGACATTCTAAACACATAAAGACAGACAAGGCACAAACACAGATCACACAAAATGCAACAGTATTTTCCAAACTGATAATTTCAAAACACAGGCCAATGGCAAATTCCTGATGTCTCAGGAATGCAGAGAGGGGAGATTTCAGCTTTTCTTCTGACAATGTCTCCCTCCCAAAGGCAGACCAAATTTGTTCCTTCTCCTATATCTTTATTTTCCCAGACAAGACAGCAATACTTAATCTTTTTCTTCTTACTTTTCCTTCATATTTTAGGCTTAATTTACCTGATTTACTGTGGGGGAAGGCTTAGGACAGGGTTAAATATTGACAGAGACCTCTCAGGATCAAGTGCCCTTAGATCCAAATCTCTTATGCACAAACCAGAAGGGGTCACCCCCAACCTTCAGTCACCCAAATGGAACCTCCAGGCCCTAGTGCCCTCAGATTCCAAGGTCTAGACTTACCATCTTTTGGTTCTCTGTGCACAAAAGTTTAATGACTGTTCTTTGTCCTCACTGACAGTCAGATCCTTGCCTCAGATTTTCTGTTTTCCTACCGAGTCTCTCCTTTTCAGGTCATTTGCACAGAGGGGAAACCCAAGGCTTTCCATAAAATGGCAAACTGTCAGAATTTGGGGCAGCAGCACTGTTTTGCCAAGTCCTGAGAAGCCAAGGTCCCCAATGGGCATGCTATCCCAGCCGAGCACCCAAACTGTGTGGGACAAATGCCACTTAAATAAATTTTGGAGATTTCTCAAGGTATGAAGAGAAGGCTTTTATTTGTTTCTCGAGGAATGGGCCACAATCAATTAGAGATTGAGGCAAAAGCAAAAGGCCCAAGAATCACATTTATCCCACTCAGGTACTATGATACTTTTTTTTTTTTTTTTGTATTCTAGGGCCTTGGTGCCATGTTTTATGCCATATTTTTTTTTGAAATGTTTCATTTATTTTGAGTTTTAAAATTTACAATTACAATTTTTAATGTTGTTTCCATGGTACATTTATTTATTTATTTGTTTGTTTGTTTATTTATTTATTTATTTGCTTTTTAGTTTTTCAAGACAATAGGGTTAAGTGGCTTGCCCAAGTCCCACAGCTAGGTAATTATTAAGTGTCTGAGGCCAGATTTGAACTCAGGTACTCCTGACTCCAGGGCTGGTGTTCTATCCACTGTGCCACCTAGCTGCCTACATGGTATGTATTGATCTAAGTTGATTGTGATGAGAGGAAAATCATAAAGTATAAGAGATTTGTGCCATAATTTTTAATGGTATAAGTTTGGATTTGTAATTTCAGCATAAATAACTAGCTGCCTTTCACTCCTTCATACATATCTTGAGTTTTTTCACAACTTATTAAGGTTGCTGTAAACTTGATAAAATCCAGTTTACATGGTCTCCCCTCTTGTTCTTTCCAGGAAGTATGCCTGAAATTGAATTGTCACTAAGTGAATGTTGAGATATGTATCAAGTAGTGTAGTTTCTACAGCCCCAGGCATGTTACTGATAGCTATAAGAGATAAAATATCTTAAAATTTCGCATTTGATTTGCTCTCATCTTTATAAGAAATTGATAGAAAATGTAGAGGAACTTTGGTGTCAAAGTCCTTTGGGCACTTTCTCCTTGAATCTTGACAGTTTTTTCACTGTTTGCCATCTCACAGCAAAAAGCTACAAGTTACCTTTTCCCAATATTTCTTATTATTGAGAAAATGAAATCTGACTGCTGTCCCTTGGTCTGCTCAAGAATTTTCTTTTTTACCTTCTATTCTAGATATGGTTACCTGGTAACAAAATAACTATCTCATTGAAACTGCATTTTTTTATCTTCTTATTCCTCTTTAGTTAATTCTTATCTCTTTCCTCTATTTAAATTGTTTTTCATCTACATCAGTAAAGATTTCTTTAGAACTCTTAATTTGCTTTCTGATAGAATATCAATAGCTAGCATTTATATAACTTTTAGGTTTGCAGAACACTTTGTATTTACAACTTGTGTTTGCCCCCATTCTCTTTGAGCTGGGTAAGTCATTTTTTGCCTCTCCTGTATGTCATCTCATTTGTTCCCCACAATACTGGGAGGTAAGTGTCACATCCATCTCCAATTTGCACATACTGTAACTGAGCCAGACAACTTTTTCCAGGTGCACTATTTTTACCACTGAATATGAAAGATTTTAGTACTTTTTAAAGGTGTTTATGTGGTGGTTTCTTTTCAAAAAATAATTGTTGAATTTTTGAATAATTAGAACATCTTTTCCACATAAATTCTCCTCCTGATGTTACAGATTTTTTCATCTCAGCAATACTTTTCTAGCTTAATAATAAAATAGGATTTGTTATTTAATAAATTTATAAAATAATAGAACAGTCTAGAGATTATCCCATACACTGGGAGAGTGGGATGGAGGGAGAAAAAAAGAAAGATGCCAATTAAGGATTTGAGAGGATATTCAGTTGTATATAGAATGAAGTTTATATTGAATCTACATTATTACACGGGATACCTGCAGCATTGAAATGACATCCATTACAGTATCAGAGAAGTAAGAAAAAAGTACTACTTTCATTAGCTGAACTGCACATATAGCTGGCATCATTTTAGTAGCAAAAGTCTCAGATGGGTAGTACTGCTTCCAGAAAGATAACCTGAAGTGATGTGCTTAACCTTGTTTGAAGTTTTGGACCAAATCAAAATCAAAAATCTCTGCCTAAGACACATATAGATCTAGAATAAGTTGGGGATAATCAATAAAGGAAAGAGTTCGTAGAATTTTATCAAAGACTTGAAAGAGAGTGGAGATAAGGGAAAACATTCGAGGTATGAATGACAGTGAAAATATTGAGATTTGGGCTAAAGGAATAGCAAGGAGACCACTGTCATTGATTTTCAGAGTACTTGGGAGAGGGGAGGGGGAGAGGGTCTGGGTAGCTGTAAATGTGGGATGGGGATAGGTTATGAAGGGCTTAGAATGCTAAATAGGATTTACAGAACCTTGAGGTGATTGAGATTGGGGAGGAAGAAGGAAATGACATGGTCAGAGCTATGCTTTAAGAAATTTGAGTGGAGGATAAACTGAAATAGAGGAAAAACTTGAGGTAGGGAGATCAAGCAGAGAAAGATGTTGCATTCATCACTTTTTATGAGGATGAGCAGGAGTGAGGAGAAACCTGAGACAAGGAGACTAACTAGAAGGCAAGAGACCAGGCACCAAAGGTGAGGAGGTCCTTTAACAGGGAGATAACTGTGTCAGAGGAGAGAAGGGGACATATATGTGAAATGTTATACAAGGAAAAACACTTCATAGTACCATTTTGGATATGAGAGTATGAGAGTGAATTGAGGATGACCTCTTGTTTGGTGTTTGGGTGATGGGAAAGATGGTTTAATGGAAATGTCAGTATATTTTTAGATAATACTGAGTTTATGCTATCTATGGGACATCCACTTTGAGACATCTAATGGGCATTTGGAATCTGAGATAGACGATAAATTTAGAAGTTAATGATAAGTAAAACTGAGAATCATTACCATAGAGGTCATTGAGTCTGTGCAATCTTGCAATAATAAAAACTAGAAAACTGTGTCAAAGGTTGCAGAAAGGTTAAGACAATTAGATTGGGCAAGTTAGAGATCATTGGTAATGTTGGAGAAAGCAGTTTTGGTTGAATGATGGAATTAGAAATCAAAATGTGTAATTAAGAAGAGAATGAGAGGGGAAAGGAAATGAGAAAGCTGTCTATAATAGGTACCATCAAGTAATTTAACCACAAAAGAGAGAAGAAAGATATATAGTATGATAACTAGTCAGAATGAATGGATCCAAAGGGATTTTTTGAGGATCAGGGAAACATGAGTATGTTTGTAGACAGCTGGGAAGCAACCAGTAGAAAGAAGAGCATTAAGATAAATGGAGATGATAAAAGGAGCAATAATGCTGATAACATAGATTGTGATTACTTGTACATCTAAATTTTTAAAAATTGTGTTGAATAAAGAAGATTTGCAAGGGCTTTTCTTAATGTTAACTAGGTTTGTCTTTAGTTATATAGACTTCAGAAAAAAATTAATGGAAATTCTGGGTTGGAAAAAATCCTTTTTTTACATATAAGGCCCATATCTATACAACTATGAAAATTGATTTTTCTTCCTGAATTTTTTAATATTAATAATGATTGTAGATTGTTAATTTAAAAGATTGTAAATAGTTTACATCTATTCCTTGGAATGAGTATTGGCTTATTATAAATAAATTGTGAAAGTATTTTTAGAATAGAATCCAGTCTTTACCTCTTTCTTGCTTTCCCCTCTTTCCTCTAGTGGAACATCTCCCCTTGCATGTCTGAATGCAATGCTGCACACCAATTCCAGAGGGGAAGAAGGGATTTTCTACAAGGTTCCAGGGAGAATGGGAGTGTACACCCTAAAGGTAAGTGTCTGTTGGAGAATCATTTTCTAGAAGTTTTTGTAATTATTGAGAAGTTGGATGTGAACAGTTACCATGGGGGCAGCTAGGTGATTCAGTGGTTAGAGCACTGGCCCTGGAGTCAGGAGGACCTCAGTTCAAATCCAACCTCAGATACTTAATTGCCTAGTTGTGTGACCTTGGACAAGTCATTCTTAATCCCATTGCCTTAAATAAATAAAATTACTTTAAAAAAAAAAGAAAACTGTTACTTCCAGAAGAGATGAGAAGGATGGTGACAGTTCAGATGCTCTAAGCAGACTGGCGGATACATGTTAGTCTGGAAGATGTCTATTTGAGAGGTGGAGCAGATCACAAATTTTAGCTTTTCTTAGCAAAATCATTGCCTTGAAAGTAATTGACATTAATTAGGGCCTGTAAATTGATTACTAAACTGCTACTAGGGGAAAAAAGTTTAGTTTTTTGTTTTTTGAAAACTATCTGTTTCAAAGTAAGTTTGGGGAAGATTCCATTTTATTTTGCATAGACTCTAAATGTTGTTCAAGGCAAATTTAAGTCTTAGAATATATACATATCTAAGTTATAATATAATTAATTATATATATTTTTGTCTGTATTGCTTTTGCACAGGGTTATACAACTGTGCTTTTAAAAGTTTTTATTGAAACAATAGACAATATATTTTGATTTGTCATTTTAGTGTGAGAGTTCTGCAGTGGCTAGGCATTGTTTACTAAAGCAATTAGTAAACCCACAGGGGTGCTGCATAAAATTGCACTGCAGCCACACTTTGGACAGTTCTGCTCTGGCAAGTACTCAAAAATCAATTGCTATTGTGTTGCATTGGACCTTTTCTTAAAAAAACAGACCTATATAAAATTGTGTGGATTAAATGATTGGCCTTTTTTTGTATATTTATCCTTTTAGCAACAACAGTTCTCTCTTGGCCATCTTGGTCCTCATGTTGCTGCTTCAGGGAACCCTTCAATGTCACATTACCCTTCCTAGTGAAGATTATACGGGACCTTGCTAATCTTCAAGCATTTATTAAATAACTGCTGTATGGCAATTTACTAGTCACTAGACATACAAATAAAAAAAGTAATACCATCTCTGACTTTAATGAGTGTACATTCTATTGGAATTCTGCTTGTCATTTAAACTTTATATCTTTACCAAAGAGTAGCATAAGTACTTTGCATTTATTAAGTACTTTACATTTTTATTGATTAATAGAAGTGGCTTGTACTCTTGTGCAGCTCCTCATAGTGTAGACTAGTGATCTATAGGCATAATATGATGATTTACTGTCATATCTCCTACAATTCTCCCTTCCCCCCTACCTCACAGGCCCATACACACACTTGGCCCTCCCTATGAATTGAACTCTCTAGGCTTAAAATTTTAACCAATTTAAAGCACAATGGTGATTACAAAAGTAGAAAAATGAAAGAAGGAAAAGTTTGAAGACTCTTATACCACTGCTGTTTTCTTGAGCCCCATCAAGATTTACCTGGATTGATTTTCCTTTCTTCACAGCATTGAACTTTTCCTGGTATCTAAAAATAATTAGTGATTGTATAATAGTAGCTTAATGCTTTTCCTTAACTGAAATAATTGATTTAAAAATAAGAAAGTGCTTCTCATCAAGAGTTTCCTATCCTATTGAAATGAGTCTCCTTTTCCCCCCAGAAATGAAAATCAGATTAATTTTTTTTTTGCTAATAAAATACTTTTTTAGGGCTTAAAAAAATAAGCTTTACTCTTCAATCTAGCATGAAATTTTTTTAAAATGCAGATGAAAGAAGCATTGTCATTTTTCTCTAGCTTTGTGCTGCTCTCTACCCTTCCTGCTTCCCATAGGAGTGGAGGATAAAGTTAATTGTATTAAAGCTGTGTTAGCCTACAAAACAGATATTAGGCCAACTTTTCCTTTCTGTTTTATTTATTCTTGAAAAGTTCTTACTGAAAGATATTTTTTCCATTAGATATTAATGTAGTCTTTATCTAATTGAAGCTCTGTCATATATCTCTTAGAAATTTACCTACTTTTGAGCACTTTAATTAGAGCAGTCAGTAATCAATATCTCATCTTCCCTTAACTAAAATCAAATCAAAGCTGGCCTCAGGGCAGAGTCATTTCCCAAGTTGACTTCTTATCGCTGTGATAAACATCCATTTGTATTCTGTAGCCCTTCTGCTCCTGGAAAGAATGTCATCCATAGTTGAGTTTGTAAGGAAATCTTGTTATTTTTACCTAGAGAGACTTGAAGGACTTCAGGAGTCACCAAGGGCTGGTTATGTCCTCTGGCATATACTTCTATGCCAAACATTTCCCCCTCCTGCAAGAACTTGTCATATTTGACAAAAGACTACATTTCCTTCTAGAAATAGAATAATTGGACAGAAACAGCTAGCTCAGTCACAGATTCATAGATAATTTTCTTGTAAAATCTGTGAGACATGCCCTGGCCTTCCCAGCTATAACAAAATTACGTGAATGCCTAATGAGTTTTCTTTGAGGAAATGCTAGTTTTTTTCTCTGACAGTATGTTGTATTTGGTGTTCTGTTTCTTTATTTCTGTTCATCAGGGATATATGAATAGTTCCCTAGAATTTATTTTTTCCTTATGCTCTTTAACAGGGATCACAGAAAAGGAGAGGTCTTTATATAGATATCTAACCTAATTTGTATTTAACCTCTCCATAAGCTCATAACCCTCCAATTTGCCAGGGTTATCTTGATCCTATATCTACCTAATACAGTCACTACCAGGAATAGACAGCTGAGTAAAGCTGAAAATTCATTAGAAAAATACATTGTTTTATTTTGATGGAAAAACCTTAACTAATTGAAGGTGTATGGCCATTATATGAAACCTCTTTTGCTGTGTATGATTCACAACTTTGTCCATTTTATGACACTCAGATTATAGGCTGAATGTCCAGTAAGAAATACTATCTAAAAGGGCCAGAGTTATAAGTTGATGGCAAAAGTGACATCTCTCTATGTGTGGTTCTTTATTTAGGATGTGATTGAGCATTTTTCTTTTTAGTCAAAATTGTGAGAAGCAAGAAAGAAAATTATTTCAGTTTTTCAGGTTAGCAGTACCAAAAGTGGTCATTCTTGGAAGGATGTCCAGAGGGGTTGAGTCATAAGTTTTTGAAGGATGAAAGAAAGGAATAGAGGCATAGCTTTGTAAAGATTATATCAAATTATGTTATGATGGATGGCTACAAGTTCTTAGAGATGAGAGTAGGATAATAAGGAATATAGATGTTTGTCTTACTAAAACTATGGGGATCATTTTATGTGTAGTAAATGACCTTAATAAGTGGCCTCTTAAAATATTTTTTCTCTGGGTGACAAGTACTGCAGAGAAATAGAATGTATTCACAACTTTGGCAGAATCCTAATTAAAAGCCTGAAAGCTTTTCATAACATAAATCTGGTGACAAACTGTCTATTGTACAGGACCAGCTAGCTAAATTTGCTAATAGAATGTTGAATTTCACCTCACAAACCATATGCTAGGTTGTTAAGAAGGTTTGAACTCTCTTGGTGGAGGAGCTGTCATCAGGCAAGGTGTGGAGCAAGACCTTGTCTAGACCTGTGATATCAAGGAAACTTATGAAGTATTGAAATAAGGCATATGATCCTGAAGTTCTTTGTAGCTAATGATAATATTGCTTTTTAACGGAAACTCAGTTTTTTTTTAGTTACATAATTGTTTTCATGTAGCATCATGATTTGTGGTTTTTTGTGTGGGAATGCAAAAGATTAGTTTTAGTTGAAGCATTATATTTTGGAAATTGGTATGATGAGCAATCAGAAGATATAATTTTATACCTGTTGTCCTAATCGAAAAACTTAAACCAGGGTTCTAAATAAGATTCCTAATTGCTAATTCCCAAGTTCCTAATTGCTCCCTATTTTATAAGAGAACTAATGATTTCGTTGATATGGAGAACTTTTCTAGGAGAGAACTCCATCTCCTGATGTGGGTTAACACCTTCTCTGCAATTTAGGGTCTCCAGAAAGTTGAATAAAGCAATAAGCCCTCATGACTTGCCCAGGCTAATGTAACAAAGGTAGGACTTCAATCCAAATCTTACCAGCGTGGAGGCAGCTGACCTTCTAATAGAATCATACCTTCTTCCATGTTACTTAATCTAATTGGTTTTTCATTTTCAGAAAGATGTTCCAGATGGTGTGAAAGAGTTATCAGAAGGTTCTGAAGAGAGCAGCGATGGCCAGTCAGACTCTCCAAGTTCTGAGAACAGCAGTAGCAGCAGTGATGGTGGGAGCAACAAGGAGGGCAGAAAGAGCAGGTGGAAGAGGAAAGGTAAATCCACCAAGCTCTGAAGACCTAAAGTAGAACTCTTGTGAAACAGTCTCTTTTAACTCTGCTTCCAGAACTCTTCTGAGGAGTTCAGTTCTCTCCATTTCCCTGTCATTGAATAATGTGGAGCCATTTTTTTGGTCTTTTCTGATTTTTCTTTACAAATTACTCTCTGCACCTTACATTTTCTTTTTGTTCATTAAACAATATATAGAATAATTGGTTTCATTACAGCTTTTCTTTTGAACTCTTGAGACTCTTTTACTCTTTTTGCCAAAGTTTGGCTGTATTTGTTCATTTTTCCTTGTCAATTTCTCTCATAATTTTTGATCTGCTGTTTTGTCTTAATCATTACCTGCCTTGGGTCTGAGCCAGAAGATTTTTTAGAATGTCACCTCTGGGTGTCTATAATCTGACTTTTCTGTGATACTCTTTCATTAATATGGATTTGAATTTCAGTATACAAAGTGCTCTTCCTCTTTCTTTGTAGGTAATTATTTCTTAAAAGCCCTCCAGGAACATTTTAAATAACCTGCTGGAGTATGATGGAACAGTTAATAAATTGTTAATAGTATTTCTTCAGAGGGGTTAACACAGTGCTATACAGCGAGCACACCTTCCAGATCTCACCTAACTTAGACCTGTATCTTCAGTTCTAAGTGAATGTCTGACTTTGGATATGAGAGGCAAAAATACCAAGTTTCGGAAAGTCAAGAACTGATACTTTTTTTACTACTTGGGTTTTTAAAAATAAACAAGTGAATGCTATGAAAAAGATCACAAGATTTGTAATCAAAATGAATCGATTAAAATGCTGTATCTTTTACTTTGTAGTCTCATTTAAAAAAAGAGTACCAACTTCACTGTTTTGAGGATCAAATGAGATATTATACACAGTATTTGTTTAGTGATTTATGCACTACATAAATATAAACTATTATTATTAGGACTTTGAGATTTATACATTATAGTCAGTTATCAGTTTAAAAGTTGATTTCCTGTTCTGATTATTGATTCAAAGGCAGAACAGTAGTTTAGAACTTACCTTGTAATTACAGGAGATTTGTCGCTATTGACAGTTTTAGTTGTGCCTTCCTTATGCTTCTTTCTCTTTGATTCAGTAATTCCATTCTTATATCTTTTCTCTTTCTCTGATTTCCCCTTTTCTCTTGGCTACTTATTTTCTTTCATTCGCTGAGATTTTGACCTTAGTCTTCTTATCTTTTCCCTATATCTTCTCCCTTCCTGTTCTCAATTTTTCACTTGGCTTTCATCATCATCTTTATGTATTTTATATTCAGCTCTGACTACTCTCAGGAGAAAGAGGTATTTTTTGGGGGGTTAATATTAAGAGTTCCTCCTCTTGGAGTTCAGAAAGTCTATTTTTAAATTCTGCAACTGCTTAACCTTGGATAAAGCACTTAATCATGTAATGAGAATCATAAAGCCATCCGCCTCACAAGGGTTGATATGAGCCTTATACAGAACAACTTGCAAACCTTTAAAGCAATAAATTAAGCCACATTCTCAGAATAGGTCTCCTTCTTGCATACCTTGCCACTAAATCACCTCAGCTTGTTGAAATTAAACTCCTCATTTTTCTTCTCAGATCTGCCCTACTGTTTAACTTCTATGTTTTTCTCTTAGTAACACCTATTTTTCTGATTGCCCCAATAATCTCTCCAGGTTACTTAGGTTCCATGACCTTTTTCCCTTTTGAATTTCTCAAGGGACTCCTATGTGTATTTTTTTTTGTTTTCAATGAGATTAGGAGCTATTTGAGGGCAGAGCCTCTGTCTTATTTCATCTTTGTATCCACAGCATTAGCCCATTGCACTTTATTATAGGTTTTTTTGGGGGGGCGGGGCAAGGCAATGGGGTTAAGTGACTTGCCCAAGGCCACAGAGCTAGGTAAGTGTCTCAGGCCAGATTTGAACTCAGGTACACCTAACTCCAGGGCTGGTGCTCTATCCACTGTGCCACCTAGCCACCGTGCACTTTATTATAGTTAATAAAATGTCATTGTAGTTAATAAACAGTTGACTGTATTTCTAGAATATTGAGGAACATTTGTATTCACTTGTAAACATGAAAATTTATTCTAAAGCTGAATACAAGTGGTTTTAAAATTATCTATGATTTAACATTATATAGACAAGGTAATTTAGATAATTGACATGAGTTCCCTCCAAGGCCAGTATTCCAAACTTTTCTTGTATTATGGATTTCTTTGGCAGTTTGTGGTCTAGAGACCCTTTCTCTGAATATTTTAAAATGCATAAGATTGCAAAAATTATGAAAATAAAAGTGTAATTTTTTTTCGGCATCTAAATAACAGTATAAAGTACCTTGGGGTGGGGCAGAGAGAATATGATTTAATCGTACCCTAAAGTGAACAAGTACAAATTTAGTTGGAGAAGACTTCTTTGCTCTTTCTTAAAACGTGAGATCAGAAACCTAGGATCTAAATTATTTTAAGTTAAGTGAGAACATTGAAAGTAGTAGTAATGAGGATCTAGAAAAGTTTTCCACAGGAGGTCCCCAGAGTTGATAAGGAAGATGAGGATTTTAAGAGACCAAGTTGAGGAGGACAGTAGATTCCAAGGAAAGGAAAGGCATCTATGTAGGAGATATAATTCCATATTCTAAGAATATCAAGTCAGTGTGTGAAGCAGGATTGTATGACATAAGCTTTTGGGGGGGTCAGCTCAAACCAGATTGTACAGTGTTTTAAATGTCAAGTCGAAGAGTTGGTATTTTGTCATAGAGGCCAAATGGTGTGAAAAAATACCATTACGCTTTGTTCTGACAGATTTGAGTATTACAAGTTGTTCCTTAAAGGGTATGTGTGTCATTGAAAATTATATAATAAAATAAATTTTTATTGATACTTTTTAAAAACATTAATTTCCATATTCCAGTGCAACCTTTTCCAGAGCAGATTCTTACAACAAATAAATTTTTAAATTAATAAAAACTGAGCAAAATTAGCTAAACCTTTCATTAAGTGTCCTAATGTGCCAGGCACTGTGCTGACCACTGGAGATAGAAAAAGAGACAAAAAAGTTGGTTGGGAGATAGTTCCTGAATGAATTTACAATCTAAGGGGACAACATAGAAACAAATATAAACAAAAGCAAGCTGTAGGCAGCTTATAATAATTAACAGAGCAAAAACATTAGAATTAAGAAGGATTGGGGGGGCGGCTAGGTGGCGTAGTGGATAAAGCACCAGCCTTGGTAGACTCGAATGGATCATTGTGGAGAAGCCTTTCAGAAAGGAACTTCAGAGCTCTGAAAAGATGTCAAACCACATTTCCTCCATTTTCCATGAGGACCAGATCTACTGGATTGATCAAAGAGATGATGCAGAACCTCATGGTGCTAAGATTTGATAACAAGATTTTTGGACCAGTCTGGAATGCATTGTCTGTGTCATCTTTACTTTCAAGGAACCCTTGGATCTATTTTAATAAATGTGGCATCATTTGAGATGTGATGCAGAACCAACTCTTGCAAATGTTTTGCCTGGTGGCCATGAAGAAGCCTGCCTCCACCAACTCTGATGATGTCTGGGATAAAAAGGTGAAGTCTATCTCTGAAGAGAGAGAGCAACTGATGTGGTCTTGGGTTAGTATGAGGAAAACCCAAATGAAGAATCCCCTTCTCCCCTCCAGAGGCTATCAGACAACCTCACAGTGCCCCAGGGCTCCACTATTGCCAGTTTTGCTGCTATGGTCCTTGGTATGGAAAATGAAAGATGGGATGGTGTCCTCTTTATCCTTCACTGTGGCAAGTCCTTGAATGAATGTGAAGCACAGGTGTGCCTAAAATTCCAGGATGTGGCTGATGACATCTTCCAGCATCAGTGTAGCCAGAATGAGCTGGTATTCTGTGTACAGTCCAATGAAACTGTCTACACCAAGATGACCAATAAGCCAGGGGTGTTCTTCAGTCCCAAAGAGTTTGAACTGGACCTGACCCTATGGCAACCAATATAAAGATGTAAAGCTGCCTGCTCCTTATGAGTGTCTTGTCTTGGACCTCTTCTATGGGAGCCAGATGCACTTTGTGCATAGGGACAAGCTTCTGGGAACCTGGAAGATCTTTATACCTTTACTGCACTGCATGGAGAGGGAGAAGACCCCAAGCCCATTGCTTATGTCTAGGGCAGTTGACACACTCCTGAAAGCAGATGAGCTGTTGAAAGAGAGTGGACTTCCAGTACAAGGGCAACTACAGGTGGGTAAACCCCACAAGCTCTGGGGCAGCCTTGGCAGTCTCTTTCCTCAACTCTCCAGCCTCTGTTCTTTGGCCTCACTTCAGGTTTGTCCTCTTTCTCTGCCTATTTCCTGTTCATATTCCACTCACTGAGCAATTTTTGAGACCACCAAGAACCTGGCCCTGGGGGAGAGGGAGGGCCCCCTCCACTCCCAGCAGCTCTCTACAGCTGCATTGGGTCTGCCATTCAGTAGCGACCAGACATGCTTTCACATGGTTAGTCTCCCAGAGCCAGCTACATTTCAATTTCAGCTTTGTTTATCTGCAGGACTATACCTTTAAGAATACAAAATTACAAGGGTTTTTTTTTAAAGTAACATTTAATATTGTAGTACATTTATATACCATGGTTTTGTCAGTCCCTATTCTTTGGGCACCAACTTTGTTTCAGGTTCTTTGATACTAGAGGTAGCACTGCTGTAAATGTTTTGGTGGATCTGAGTTCTCCCCACCCTCCCTCTCACTTCTTTAGTGTCTAAGTCTGTCAGTGAAACTTTGAGTCAACTTGATTTGCACAGTTCCAAATTGCTTTTTAGAATGTTTGTATTAATTCACCATTGGTTCATTAGTTATATTGCTGTTTGTCCACTCCATCATCTATTTGCATCTGTTGTCACATACAGAAGAACTATCTTTTTATATTTTTATTTTTTTTAGGTTTTTGCAAGGCAAATGGGGTTAAGTGGCTTGCCCAAAGCCTCACAGCTAGGTAATTATTAAGTGTCTTGAGACTGGATTTGAACGCCATCTTGCTGCCCCCAGACCTATCTTTTTAACAACATATATTTTTGATTATAAATGATTGAAAACTGGGGCGGCGAGGTGGCGCAGTGGATAAAGCACCAGCCCTGGAGTCAGGAGTACTTGAGTAGTTCAAATCCGGTCTCAGACACTTAATAATTACCTAGCTGTGCGGCTTTGGGCAAGCCACTTAACCCCATTTGCCTTGCAAAAAAGAAAAATCTAAAAAAAATTAAATAAAAATAAATGATTGAAAACAGAAAAAAATTGCTGTTTGTGAAGAATTATATCTACAAGTCACCCAAAGGAGGAGCTATTGTGAATAACATTATAATTAATAATTGAAGAGTTTCCTAAAGCATTTTCATTTCAAAGATTTGTAATTGAAATCAAAGATAGCCATTGGTCATATGGCAAGACTTGATCAAGATTTATTTGGGGATCCAGGAATTTGTTTAAAATCTGTTGTTATAAACCACTGTTCAAACACGTAAAAAGCATTTATTATGCCCAACTATTTGCCAGTTACTTTGTTAGTTTCTGGGGATATAAGTATGAGTTTGAAATTTGTTGAGCTTGATTGAGCATCTAGGAATGCTCAGTTCTTTTTGAGAACTACAGGAATAAATATGACATCATTTACCAACTATAATGCAGATAACAAGATTGAGTTTTAAGTGTGTCCCACAACCTAATCTCTCACTAATCTTTTGTCATAGTGTATATATCTGATGTTAGGATTCATTTGGAAGATACATGTGCCAGAAAAGAACATGAGATATTTCCTACTCTTTCATCTTTATTAATACTGAAACTGGAAATAGCTTATGTCTGTATTGTATGCATGTGAATGCATTTGTTGTTCTATATAATTCTGAGAAATCTCTTAGCCACAAGTGAGAGAAGTGATGATATGTGGTATGCCTATGAGTTTGGTAGGATTAACTTCCTTTTGAGGAATCACAAGTGGTCTGCAAATATCAGTGGAGGTTGAACAAACTTGCTATACATTCCTTGTTCTCAAAGGTTTTTGACTCTCAATCTGAGGTAACTTTATTTCATGCCTTTAGTAAAACAGGAAGCATGTTCAGATAGCATCAAAACCCACTTCCTTATATGTACAAAAATAAAGACTTCTGTCAGTAGCAAAACTGAGACTTTTCATTTAAAATGGGTAGAAACATAGTCTTCATAGGTTTTCTTTTCAACCAATTAGAAACAAAGACAAGTCCTTTGAAAATGAAAACTCAGCTTTAAAATTAATTTATTAATTTACTCAAACACTGAAAAAACTCAGAAGTTTGCAACATTAGAGCAGGAAACAATGTTCAGAGAGGAGCTATATGAAATTTCAAGCCATGGTAAGTTATTCAAACTAATTATTTGCTTCTACCTGTGAAGACTTTGCTCCAGGTACTTTTTGTTTTAAGTAGCACAGTTCTATGAAACATGTGTTTGTTGTATAAGGAAGCTTAAATATTACAAAATGAAATAGCTGTAATAGCTTTTTTAATGTACAAGTTCTTTCAATTTTTAGATGACTTGAAAGATGCAGCTTATCATCTTAAATATTCATATTTCTCCCAGGTATTTAATTGTGGTACCTGGGAGCACAAAGCTGAAATAAATTATTGTCTTGATTCTTGTCAGTGTTTTTACTTGAGCTTATTATTGATTAAATAATAAGAATTAGATAATAATTAGGAGGATTAGATTCTAGACTTGCAAGAAAATGTCTGAAGTTAAGTGAGATTCCAGTCAGTATCTTTTAAGTGAAGGAACTAAAAAACTGCATAAGTAAATAGAGATGCCTTAAATAAAAAGTCCTCTGGGTGGGTGGGGGGAACTTTGAATAAGATTGGCCTGAATTTGGAGATTAAGGTTCTCCTCAGTACTGCAGAAGTTGTTTAGGATGGATAAGAAAACATCCATCACGTGGTTCTAATTTTCTTGAGAATGAGCTAAGGGACTCAACAGACTGAATCAAGAGTTACATCTGGGAGTGAGGAAAGGAAAATCCAAGTCCTGACATTGAATGGCTAGAGTCATTATTTAGGGACCTATCTCCACCTTCTGTGCTCTGCCCAAAAGAATGTAAATTTTGATCGATGGAATCTGAGTAGATATTGGGGTTTACAAACCCCAAATCACTCTGGCTTTCATTGATTGACTAACAGTAGGTCTCAAGCCAAGCCCTGTTTGGTCATTATTTGAGTCCTGCTTGGCTTAACATGAATGTCGTTTATCAGTTCTTTCTGCCTTGGCCAGAAACTCAGAGGGTCACTCCCTGACTGATTTTTTTTTTGACTATGCAAAAGAGGCCATCTTTTTTTTTCTTACCTGCCTTAACCATTCAAGAACCAACTCTAATTATCCTGATCCATATCTGGCTACTGAACACAGGGAACTCTATGAGAGAAAATGAGACTGGTGACTTTGCATAGCCCTCCCTTGCTTAAATTCCAGTCACTTGCAACTCATGACATCACATCCCTGTTACCATAGTCTCCTTCCAGAATGGACAAACAATGGTTGGTAAAATGGTAGAGCTGAAGGAGAAGTTGCCAAGGGCCACACAAGAAGTTTGTGGGACTAGATTTGATCTCACATCTTGCTGATTTCAGGTCTAGCATTCTATTTACTAACATCTACTAGGTTTCTCATAATATATAATATTATATAAAAATAATTTAATGGACTATGTGCAACATTATAATTCTGAATTTGAATGTTAAATTCCAATAAAAAGAAAAGGCATGAATTAAACAATTTGCTGCATAGAACAAACATTTTAAAAGGGAAAAAGTGAAGGTTTTTAACATAAATGAGCTTGTAGTACTTTGATCAAGTTCAATTATTTTCCTAGAAATGAAATGTATCCCAACTTATTCAGGGGATAGAGAGTTCTGAGCCTGGGTCAGTAGACTTGAGCCCAAATCTAAGCTCAGATATAGCAATTCATTTTTGAATGTAGAACCAGAAATCAAAATGCATTTAGTTTTTCTATACAATTTCATTTCCCCATCTTATGTCATTTTTGAGAATATTTGTTTTCTTTTGTTTAACAAAATGTGTCTTTGACACAGGCTGCCACATTCTTTGAATGCTGTATTCTTAATACTTTTTCAATATAGTTGGGAATTTTTAGCTTAGCTTCATGAGCAAAAATCTGTGGAAAAGACCTCAGGTTATGGAAATTCTTTTTGGATATGCCAATATTTATTTCCTTTTTGGGAGGGGTTGACTCTAAGCTAGCAGCAAAGCAGTATGGTTAAGTGACTTGCCCAAGGTCACACAGCTGGGTAATACGTGTCTGAGGTCACATTTGTACTCAGGTCCTCCTGACTCCAGGGTTGGTGCTCTATCTACTGTGTCACCTAGCTGCCCCCACTTCTGTTTTTCCAAACATAACTTTTTTTTATACAATAGTTCTTGTTTTAAAAGATCTTTATGTTTCTCTGTGACCTCTAAGAAAATGCCCCCATTTCCTTGGGGCTGATGCAGCTTTAAAAGAAAATAAGAAAAATTTTCAACTGTTGTGGAAATATCTGCTGCTTTCAGAGAAGCTGTACTTCCTTCTACTAGACGTGTGCTTTGCAGGGCACATGGATCAGGCTTGTTTTCTGAAAAATTTTTACTTGTACTTGCTTCTGATTACATAATTGCAATGTTGGCATAGCCTTGGCCTCTTGCATTTTTATGTTTGATAGTGGTTTGTGCAGAATTTTATGCTAATTATGGCCTGTCATTTTCATGGACATAGCTTAAATCTTACCATCTCTTAGTAACATAACTACACCCTATATTTTCTTTCAGTCATTTTTGATGAGCAATATTTTTTTTTTTTTAGGTTTTTGTGAGGCAAATGGGGTTAAGTGGCTTGCCTAAGGACACACAGTTAGGTAATTATTAAGTGTCTGGATTTAAACCCAGGTACTCCTGACTCCAGGGCCTGTGCTTTATCCACTGTGCTTTCTAGCCGCCCCTTGATGAGCAATACTAATAAGTAATAACTTGGAAAAAATTTTTGTTGTCTTTTCAGAAGAACAGTGAACACTGTTAATTAATGAGCAGGCTTATAAACAGATGAATTTTGTTATACAAGTAACATCTTTTGAAATCATCCCCTTCATGGCTATATTATAGTTATTAATGAATTCAGTAAAATAAAATAAGTTCATAACATTTGGACTTTATAATTTTATAACTGGCATCCTTAATTCATATTTTTTGCACATAAATCATGTCATATCATGACTTGTCATGTGTCAAGTGATACAGAAGCAACATCTTATAGCAGATATAATGCTGGGTTTGGAGAAGAGACAAGAAAGCTAAGAGGTAACAAGATCAGACAATAAGATAATCTATTTTTTTCTAAATTAAAGGGAATAGTCCTTGAACTTTGTTCAAACTTCACAGCTCCTTATCTGGATACAAATGGCACTCTCCTTTGCAGACAGCCCAAAATTGCTCATTATTGTTGCACTGATGGAATGAGAGAGTCCTTCAAGGTTGATCATCACTCCCATGTTGCTGTTAGGGTATACGGTGTTTTTCTGGTTCTGCTCATCTTCCTCAGCATCAGTTCCTGTAAATACTTCCAGGCTTCCCTGAAATCCCATCCCTCCTGGTTTCTAATAGAACAATAGTGTTCCATGACATACATGCACCACAGTTTGCTAAGCCATTCCCCAATTGAAGGACATTTACTTGATTTCCAATTCTTTGCCACCACAAACAGGGCTGCTATAAATATTTTTGCACAAGTGATGTATTTACCCTTTTTCATCATCTCTTCCGGATATAGACCCAGTAGTGGTATTGCTGGGTCAAAGGGTATGCACATTTTTGTTGCCCTTTGGGCGTAATTCCAAATAGCTCTCCAGAAGGGTTGGATGAGTTCACAGCTCCACTGACAATGTAATAATGTCCCAGATTTCCCACAACCCTTCCAACAATGATCATTATCCTTTCTGGTCATATTGGCCAGTCTGAGAGGTGTTAGAAGCTTTAATTTGCATTTCTCTAATAATTAATGATTTAGAGCATTTTTTCATATGGCTATGAATTGCTTTGATTTCCTCATCTTTAAATTGCCTTTGTATATCCTTTGACAATTTGTCAATTGGGGAATGGCTTTTTGTTTTAAAAATATGACTCAGTTCTCTGTATATTTTAGAAATGAGTCCTTTGTCAGAATCATTAGTTGTGAAGATTGTTTTGCAGTTTACTACATTTCTTTTGATCTTGGTTACAGTGGTTTTATCTGTGCAAAAGCTTTTTAATTTAATGTAATTGAAATCATCTAATTGGTTTTTGGTGATGTTCTCCAACTCTTCCTTAGTCATAAACTGCTCCCCTTTCCATAGATCTGACAGGTAGACTAGTCCTTGATCTTCTAATTTGCTTATAGTATTGTTTTTTTATGTCTATGTCCTGTAATCATTTGGATCTTATCTTGGTAAAGGGTGTGAGGTGTTGGTCTAATCTAAGTTTCTTCCATACTAACTTCCAATTATCCCAGCAGTTTTTATCAAACAGGGAGTTTTTATCCCAATGGCCTGACTCTTTGGGTTCATCAAACAGCAGATTACTATAATCCTCTCTTGCTTTTACACCTAGTCTATTCCACTGGTCCACCACTCTTATTTCTTAGCCAATACCAAATAGTTTTGATAACTGATGCTTTATAATATAATTTTAGATCGGGTAGTGCTAAGCCACATTCGCTTGCATTTTTTTCATTAAGCTCCTGGCAATTCTTGACTTTTTATTTCTCCATATGAATTTACTTCAATTTTTTGTAACTCATTAAAGTAATTTTTTGGAATTTTGATTGGTAGGGTGCTAAACAGATAATTTAGTTTTGGTAGAATTGTCATTATTAGCTCTACCTATCCATGAGCAGTTGATATTTGCCCAGTTATTTAAATCTGATTTAATTTGTGTGAGAAATGTTTTATAATTGTTTTCAAAAAGATTCTGAGTCTGTCTTGGCAAATAGACTCCCAAATATTTTACACTATCTGAGGTTACTTTGAATGGGATTTCTCTTTCTAGCTCTTCCTGCTGTTTCTTGCTAGACATATATAGAAAAGTTGAGGATTTATGAGGGTTTATTTTATAACCTGCAACTTTGCTAAAATTGCTAGTTGTTTTCAGTAGTTTTTTTGGATGATTTTTTGATATTCTCTAGGTAGACCATCATGTCATCTGCAAAGAGTGAGAGTTTTGTCTCTTCCTTCCCAATTCTAATTCCTTTGATTTCTTTTCCTTCTCTAATTGCTGATGCTAACATTTCTAATACAATATTGAATAGTAGTGGTGATAATGGGCACCCTTGTTTAACCCCTGATCTTATTGGGAATGCCTGTAGCCTATCCCCATTGAATTTAATGCTTGTTGATGGTTTCAGATAGCTATTGCTAATTATTTTAAGGAACAGTCCATTTTATCCCTACACTCTCTAGTGTTTTTCATAGGAATGGATGCTGTATTTTGTCAAAAGTTTTTTTCAGCATCCATTGATATGATCATATGATTTCTGATAGGTTTGCTGTTGATATAATTGAGTGTACTAACAGTTTTCCTAATATTGAACCATCCCTGCATTCCTGGAATAAATCCTACTTGATCATAATGTATTATCCTAGTGATGACTTGTTGTAGTTGTTTTGCTAAGATTTTATTTAGGATTTTTGCATCTATATTCATCAAGGAAATAGGTCTATAATTTTCTTTCTCTGTTTTTAACTCTTCCTGGTTTAGGTGACAGTACCATATTGGTTTCATAGAAAGAGTTAGGCAGAGTTCCATCTTTCCCTATTTTTCCAAAGAGTTTATATAGAATTGGAACCAATTGTTCCTTAAATGTTTCTTAGAATTCACTTGTGAATCCATCTGGCCCTGGAGATTTTTTTTTTTAGGGAGTTCAGTAATGGCTTGTTGAATTTCTTTTTCTGAGATAGGGTTGTTTAGGTATTTAATCTCTTCTTCATTTAACCTGGGCAACTTATATTTTTGTAAATATTCATCCATTTCACTTAGATTATCAGATTTATTCACAAAGAGTTGGGCAAAATAATTTCGAATTATTCAATTTCCTCCTCATTGGTGGTGAGTTTACCTTTTTCATTTATGATACTAGCGATTTGGTTTTCTTCTTTCTTTTTTTTATCAAATTGACCAGAGGTTTATCAATTTTATTGGCTTTTTCATAATACCAACTTTTGCTTTTATTTATTAATTCAATAGTTTTTTTGCCTTTGATTTTATTTCTCCTTTAATTTTTAAAATTTCTAATTGGTATTTAATTGGGGATTTTTGATTTGTTCTTTCTCTAATTTTTTTAGTTGCATGTTTAGTTCATTGATTTCCTCTTTCTTCAATTTATTCATGTAAGCATTTAAAGCTATAATATATCCCCTGAGAGTCACTTTGAATGAATCCCACAGGTTTTGTTATGTTGTTTCATTATTATCATTATCTAGGGGATACAATGGTTAATATATAATTTGTGTTTTTGGTCCATTCATTTTTTAAAATGAGGTTATTCAGCTTCCAGTTTGTTCTGGGTCTGTATCTCCTTGGCCCAATATTGCATATGAGTTTTATTGCATTGTGATCTGAGAAAGATGTATTCACTATTTCTGCCTTTCTACAGTTGATCATTAGGTTTTTATGTCCTAGTACATGGTCAGTTTTTGTATAAGTTCCATGTACTACAGAGAAAAAGGCATATTCCTTTCTATCCCCATTCAGTTTCCTCCATAAGTCTACCATATCTCATTTTTCTAACCATCTGTTTACCTCCTTAACTTCTTTCTTGTTTATTTTATGATTCGATTTATGTAGATCTGATAGCGGGTGGTTGAAGTCTTCTACTAGTAGAATTTTGCTGTCTATGCCTTCCTGTAGTTCTTTCAGCTTCTCCTCTAAGAATTTGGGTGCTGTCCCATTGGGTGCATATTTATTCAATATTGAAATGACTTTATTGTCTATGGTACCTTTTAGGAGGATAAAGTTTCCTTATCTCTTTTAAGGCTATCTATTTTTGCTACTGCTTTGTCTGAGATAAGGATTGCTACCTCTGCTTTTTTTACTTCAGCTGAAGCAAAATATATTTTGCTCCAACCTTTTACCTTTTCTCTATATGTATCTCTCTGCTTCAAATGAGTTTCTTGTAAGCAGTATATTGTAGGATTCTGGTTTTTAATCCACTCTGCTATTTGCTTTCATTTTAAGGGAGAGTTCATTTCATTCTCATTCAAAGTTATGATTACTAATTCTTTATTGCCCTCCGCTATCTTCCCTCTGTTTGTATTTTTCCCCTCTCCCCCTTTATCCATATTCCCCAGTTTTTCTGAATACCACCCCCCTTTAGTGTATTTGCCCTCCTATATCACACCCTCCCCTTTCTTTCCCCTTTCCCTTTTCCCTTCCCTTCCTTTTGTTCCCTTTTTCCCCCCACTCCGCTTCCCTTTCTCTGTCCCCCCCTCCCCTTTTCCCCTTTTAATACTTGAAATCTTAGATGTTCTATAAGTTGAATATGTGTAGGTTTACTTTAAGCCAAGTCTGATCAGAAGATGATTCAGGTGTTTTTCATTTGCTCCCTTCTTCCCCTCTATTACCATAGGTATTTTGTACTCTTAGTGTAATGAGATTTACCCCCATTCAATCCCCTCCCTCCTCCCATCTCTTTCCTGTCCCCCTTTTTAAGGAGGTAGTGTTTTTTAGATCATTCCATCTAAGTCATAGAAAATTCTAAGTGTCTGTCCCTTCTAGTTCAGTATATTCTATTGAATAGAGTCAGAATTCCTGAGAGTTATTAGAGTCTTTCTCCCAAGTGGGTTTAAAGCCAGTTACATCTCTTTAGATAGCAGTCTCATGGATAGGTCAGGAATGTCCATCATTTCTCGCTAGGTATATTCTCTCTGTTAGAGTTACAATTCTCAAGATTTATGAGTATCTTTCCCCCCATGCTGGGATATAGCCAGATTCAACTTACTGGATAGCATTTTTTTCCTTTTACCTCCCCCTCTTTTTTTTTATTTTACCTTTTCGTGTGTCTCTTGAACCTCCTGTTTGATGTCCAAATTTTCTGTTTAGCTCTGGTCTTTTAATCAGAAATTCTTGGAATTCTTCTATTTCGTTTAAATGTCTATCTTTTTCCCTGAAAGAAAAGGCTCAGCTTTGCAGGAAAGTAGATTTTTGGCTGCATTTCAAGCTCCCTTGGTCTTTGAAATATCTTGTTCCAGGCCCTTCGATCCCTTAATGTTGATGCAGCCAGGTCCTGCGTGATCCGTACTGTGGCTCCTTGATTTTTAAATTGTTTCTTTCTGTCTGCTTGCAGGGTTTTCTCTTTTATCTGATAGTTCTTGAATTTGGCCAGGACATTCCTTGGTGTTTTCATTTTAGGATCTTTTTCTGGTGGGGATCGATGTACTCTTTCAATAACGATGATATCAGGGCAGTTGTCCATCCCTAGATCCTGTAAAATCGAGTCCAGGCTTTCTTCCTCTTCAGTGTTTTCAGGAAGTCTTATAATTTTCAGGTTGACCCACCTCGATCTATTCTTGAGGTCAGTGGTTTTGTTGATGAGGTATTTTACATTTTCTACTATTTTTTTCTATTTTTTGATATTGTTTAACTTGTTCTTGCTGTCTCATGGAGTCATTAGTTTGTGCAGACTCCATTCTTTTTTTGAGGGAGGAGTTTTCTTCATTAACCTTTTGCAACTCCTTTTCCATTTGGTCAATTCTTACTTTTGAAAGAGCTTTTCCATTTGACCAACTGAGGTTTTGAAAGAATTATTTTCTTTTTACATTTGCCCAATTGAGGATCTGAGAGAATTATTCTCATTTTTATTTGTTCAGTTGATGACATGAGTTATTTATTCTCATTTTGTATTTGTCCAATTGATGATCTGAGAGATTTATTCTCATTTTGTATTTGTCCAATTGAGGATCTGAGAGATTTATTCTCCTTTTGTATTTGTCTAATTGTACTTTGTAAGGATTTGTTTTCTTGTTGCAAAAGTATTAATTGTCTCTCCCAAATTTTCCAGCTGATTTTTAAGCTCCTTCCTTATTTCTTTAAGGAAATCTTTCTGTGCTGAAGACCAGATTGTATTCTCATCAGAGGTTCTAGGTCTTTCTGAGTTAGGGTCTTTCCCTTCCAAGAATTTTTCTTCATTTTGCTAAGACCTTGAGTTGGGGAGGGGCTGGTTCACAGGGGTTTGGTGTTAGGATCACTAGAGGCTTTACTCACTGAGTACAATTTCTCTTCCTGGCCAGTAGGAGGTGCTGGTTGCTTTCTCTGGAATGTCTGTGACCTTGATTGAGGCCTTCTCTCTTTGCTTGAAGGGAGGAGTTGGAGTTATTGAATTCTTTTGCCTTCAATCAATGGTACTCTTTACCCTTGCCTGAGGTTATTTGTCAGCTGGGCTGGTTCTTCTACTCACACACCTGGGCCTGAGGCAGAAGTAGTCTGCATTTGTTCCAGGAATAAGTCTGAGCTGTAATGGAGGCTTGGACTCTGAGTTCCTCAGAGCAGAGGAGCCCAGGCATGGTGTCCACAGCTCTCCTGCACCAGAACTCTTCCCCCCAGCCCTGTCTGCAAGCTCCAGAGGGACAGCACCAACACCAGTGCCTCTGCTCCCTAGTTGACTCCAGCCCCTGGGGTCTAGCCCCACTGCTGATCCAGTAGGTCAGGCTCTCAGGCCCTCAGCCTCCCAGCTCCAATTCAGCTGCTAATCTGGTTAATCCAGGGCTGATCCTCTGAGCCCAGACCCACCTGCCCAAATTCGGCCAATGCTGCTGGAGACAAATCCTGGGGTAGATGTTCTTTCTCCTGGCTTTTCTTTCTGGGTTTTGTGGGTCAGATTTATAAGATGTTTGTTTCATTTGATGGGTAAAGATCAGAAGACTTTAGAACTGTGACTGTGTGCTCTCTGCCATCTTGGCCAGAAGTCTATCCATTAGTTTTCAAAATTAGTCAAGGTCAAAATTACTTCCCGTGATCATGAATTGATGCTGTTTTCCAGTTTTAGTGTCTTTTATGGAGAAGGGGTATAGCTTTGAAAAGGTGTTTTTTGTTTTCTTACAGAAAATGCAAGGATTGATATGACCCGCCAGTTGGCAACAACATTCATCAATTTTCCAACCCTTAAAAAAATTTACTGTGAAGGACAGATTCCTCAATGATGCAAAATCCTTTTGTGAATTAACACTGGAGAACTTTTAATCATTAGTTCTTGATGATTCATTTGTCTTCATATAGCCTCTTGTATTCTGATAGCAAGAGGAAAGCAAACTTGCAGGGTCCACACCTTGGGGAAGAATCTTAACTGACTCTTCTGGATGTCCCCAACACTTCTTTCCTCTTCAAAGGACAGTAATTGCTTAATCTCCTGAAAGAAAGAAGAGCTTGACACTAGATTAGCAGAGCCTAGCCCTCCCTAACTTAAAGGAGTAGCTCCCTCACTTGCTTTACCTGGTAGAAACCAGACACAGAAACTACTAAGCCATTTCAAAGAAAGAACAAAGGAAAGATGTCAATCATATGTCAAGTATCTTTAAAAAAATTTTTTTATTATGTTCCAGACACTGTTAATTGCTGGGAATACAAATATAAGCACACAGAAAAAGACATACATGGGTGAAGATAGCTCATCAAGGAAGGTTCAGAACAGAAGGGCCCACATCGGCTTTCATGCCAGTCAGTTCAGACTTGAAGGGAGAGTCACTGATACTTGATTGTAGCTAATCTTTCCTGCCTAGAGAAACCTTGTGGAAAGTATCTTGCTCTTAACCATTGTTAGGACATAATTGATACCCTTAATTTTTCATAGAATGGTACTTTGAATTCAGAGTGGTACATCGAACTCTATTATTAGCAACCAGTTCATCTTCACTGTTTGCTATTAGTGTATATTGTTGTATTATACAATGTTTGTACTGTGGAGAAAAGGGTTATATTTACTTAGATTTATCTGTTTGCATTACACAGGAAAGCCTGGAAAGATTTGTATAAGCAGATACAAAATGAAATGTTCAGAGCAATAGCGGTGTCATTGATGATGAGCTGTGAACGACTTAGCTGTTCTCAGCAGTACAGTGATACAAAACTCTGAAGGACTTTGTGATGAAAATAGATGAAAATTCATTCTCAAGAAGGAACGACAATGTCTGAATATGGATTGAAGATTTATTTTTTTCTTGAGGTTTTTTGGGGGGTGATCTATGTTCTTTCACTACATGACTATTACAGAAATGTTTTGTAAGACTACATATGTATAACATATATCTAATTGCTTACCTTCTCAGGAGTGAATGTGAAACTGAAAAGTTTTAAAAATGACCTTTATAATTGTTTTGTACATATAAATGGGATAAAGTAAAGTACTAAATAAATAAATTATTGGTTATTATAATTAATTACTAATCAAATTGGTGTTTGTTGTCACATTTTTATCAGTATGTATATTGTTCTTATTCTGTATACCATCTTTTGCTTCAATTCATAATTTTTCCAAATTTCTCTGAATTACATATATCTATTGTTTCTAATATTCAGTTTTATTTGAATATCACATTTTATTGAACCATTCTTTAGTTGTTGGAAAGGTACTATCTTGCAAGTATTTTCTAGTGCTTTCCTGAATATATATATCTCCATACACACACACACACACACACACACACACACACACACACACACACACACAGTCTCTTACATACCTTGAAGTTAGGATCACTGAGCCAAAGGGAACTTTAACAATTTCTCATATAATTCCAGTTATTTTTCAGAAGTTTATAAACATTAGCATTGATGGTAAAGAACTAGAAACTGAATAGTTGTCCAACTATTAGGGAATAGCTAAGTTACAATATATATTACTGTGCTGTTAGAAATGATGAAACCGATAATTTCAGAGAAATATGGAATGACTTCTGTGAACTCATGTGGAGTGAAATGAACATAACAAAAACAATTTATACAGCTCAAATAATACAGTCATAGTAATTGTGTGATCAGTATAATAATCAGCTATAATTCTAAAGGATTAATGATGACTCGTGCTTATGCAGCTACTAACAAAAAGATATGTCTCAAATACAAAATGAAACTTTTTTTGATTGGAAATAAACTATGGAAATGTGTTTTCATTGACATGTTTGTAACAGGTATTTTGTTTTTCTTTTTCAGTTGAGGGTTAGTGTAGGGAAGATAAAAACGTAAAATTTTGCTGATTGAAAAACTGTCTCCTCATGGCTTCTATAACATTTTGTTTTTAGTCATCTTTGCTACTCTGATATTCTGCCCCATTTTAATCCTTTTTTCCTAACTTCCATCGAAATTTGTGGACAAATTCTTGTAATCATTCTGTTTTGGAACAGTTCAATAAATGTCAACAAATCAGTGTAGTTTTAGAGCACTGATTTAGTTTTTAACCATCAAAAAAGTTATTTGCCTTTCTGGGTCATCTCTTATTTGAAGTTAATGGAAATAGATGTAAATCAAAATTTTTTAAAATGAAAATGATCAGGCAGTTGTTCTTTATGAAAAGGTGTATGCTTTGGATTTACTGGTCTATGCTTATTTTGTCATATTTCCCCACTTAAACACTATATTATTTTTTTCTTTGCTTTATTTTGCCTCATTTAAATTCTGCAACTAATTCAACCAATTTGGACCTGAAATATTTTGTAACAGATTGTAAATGCTTTTCCATATATAGGTTTAAGGGAATTTAAGCAAGGTGTTGTAGTAAAAGGAAAATTAAACCTGTTTTTGAAGCAATAGATCCACATAATGAATCTTTGATACAAGCCATAGTATTGCTGAACTGTCTTTGCAAGTCAGATGTAGCCTTTTGCCATGATATTTAGAGTTCTCTAACTCAACTCAGGTTTTATCAGAATACAAGGTAAGGAGATCAGTTTTTAACACATTCCCCTTTCTCTTGATTTTGGATTCTGCTTCTATTCTCAAAGGCCTCTATCCTCCAATTCTTGACTACCTTTCCAGTCATTATACCAGCCTCTTATATCAGTCTATTTGCCAGATACTCACAGCTACATTTTGCCTCTTGTTCCCAGTCCTTCCAGCAAGGCCAAAAAATCACTATTTATTCTTGAGCTCTTCCATCCTCTTTTCTTTGGAGCCTTCCTTCTTTTATTATCCCAAAGAAGTTGCCCCTCACACTGGAATTTTTCCTGGAGACTTCATTCGAATTGATTGTAGTGTCAGAAATTTGCAGACCATGGTTTTCTAAACATTGCTTTCTAAACAAAAGGTAAGAGTTCTTGATGAATGCTATTTTCCTTCATTATTGTTTAGATTAGTCTGAGTCTCTGAATCTTAACTTTCTGCAGCTCAATTACTTTAGTATTTCATAATACCTTCCTTCTAGAATGTTCTCTGCATTTATAAAAAGTATCCTACCAATGTTTTGTTGGGGAAGCTGTGAACTAATCCAGCCTTTCAGGGAAGCAATTTGGAATTATGCCTAAAGGTATAAAAGTGCATACCCTTTGATGCAGCATTACCACTACTGAAGAGATCATGGAAAAAAGATATAAAAACCCTAAAAAAATATTCATAGCAGCTCTTGTTTGTAGTGGCAAAGGATTGGAAATTAAGCGGATACCCATCAATTGGGGAATGACTTAACAAGTTGTGGTATATGAATGTGATGGAACACTATTGTTCTATAAGAAATTAAGAGGGATGGGATTTCAGAAAAACCTGGAAAGATTTACATTAATTGATACTGAGTTAGAGGAGCAGAACCAAAAGAACATTATACATACTAATGTGGAGTGATGATCAACCTGCTCACTCCAACAGTGCAATGATCAGGGACAGTTTTAAGAGAATTGTGATAGAGAATACCATCTGTCTCTGTGGAGTTTAAATGAAGACCAAAGATTATTTTCTTCAGTTTTTAAAAAGTTGAATTATGTGTTACATAATTTTGCTGTCACTAATGTTTTCTTTATTCCTTAAGGATGTTTTTTCTCTCAGCACATTCAATTTTGATCTAAGCATATCATGGAAACAAATGAAAAGACTGTATCAGATTGCCTTCTGTTGGGGCGGGGGGGGGGAAGGATAAAAGATTGGTGGAAACTATATGATTGGAAAACAAAATAGTTACATAATTTTAAAAAAAGTGTCCTGTATCATGGAAAGTCCGTGCTTTGTCCTGCCATGCCTATTCTTAATCTCAGCTATGAATATTTAGTTCCAGACATGTATAACAGCCACTTCAGAAATACTTGTTGGGTGACTAAATGCTTACTTGCAGCTGGACATGCACTGAAGAAACACTGCTTCCACCCCCAAAAACAGTGAAGCAAGCTTTTCTGTGTGTTCATATATTTCTCTTTTGACATATCTTCTGGGAGAACAGAGCAAAGTTATTTTGGTTCATTGAAACTGAGCATATATATGAAAGAAAGCAATATTAAACCTTATCTTCTTAACAGTGGAATAATAACTTGTGTAAGGGTAGATAGATAGGTGGCTCAGTAGATAGAGCTCTGGGTTTGAAGTCAGGAAAATGAATTTTCTGGAGTTCATATCTGGTCTCAAACACTGACTAATGTGGCCCTGGGCACATCATTTAATTCTGCCTCAGTTTCCTGATCTTTAAAATATTCTGGAGATGGAAATGGCAACTTCTAGTATTTACCTAGAAAAGCTCAAAATGAGTCACAGAGAATTAAACATGATTGAAATGACTCTAAACAATAACAAATATAAAGAGCCAGAATTTGAACTTAAGTCCTGAGTCCAAATCTATAGTTCTTTTTACTATACTATTTATCTAACTTTATTCCTAGAAGAATTTCTTATTACTCAAATTCTGTCAGATCTATAATATCCTCCCTAATGTAGAGTTTCCTATTCAAGTAGAAAGCAACAGTTAAAGACAATTTACTGTCCTACCATGCCAGAACAGTGATGGTAGTAGAAATACTCTGCTAAGAAAACCAACCTAAGAAATGACAGAATGATTGTAGAAGATAATGATGCTTTCTTTCAATGATGATTACAGGCTATGAGTTTTGATCTTTTCTTATTAAATTCAGCAATGTAAAAATTCCTTTTAAAGTTATTAATAAATCTCTGGGCAGTGATCAGTATATAGGATTGATGCCTGGAAAGTGCAAATATATTTTGAAAACATGATTTCACCCTTTTGTGAAAGGTTAGAGGAGTGGATTTTGGCATATTATGCTATCAGCAAATCACATTTAAGTTGCCTTGTAAATAAGAAGGCCTTCTTATCCAAGATAACCTCTTTTTAGACAGCATTTTGTTTTTTTTCTCTTTAATATTTTTTATGGTTTAATGTAAATTATAGTTTTCTCTGTAGTATTTTATCTAAATGTATTTCTTCAGTGTCTAGCACAGTTGCTTAGTTTGTTGAGAAATGGAATTGATCCTTCCTTGTCCTAATATTCACTCCTTTTTCTTTGACTAGAATTTTACTACCAAAACAAGGTTGCCTTTGGTGGACAGTGCTAGTTTTTTGGGGTTTTTTTGAGAATTGATAGTGACATGAAACTGACATTTAATTTGAAAGCTATCTTTGTTAAATTAAATTTAATTTGAAATAGCCTTGGTTTTCTCCTCAGGAGCAACACAGGGCATATATATGATAGCCCTACAAATAACTAAATATAACAGACTGTGATATCTAAAGGTTCCCATCTAAAGATTCATCTCCTCCCCTTCCCCTTTCCTTTCTTTTCTTTGCTTCCTACTTCCCTTCCTCCCAGCTCTCAAAACTTTTCCCTATCACTCTTGAATTAGTCTTGCTGCCAGGATGTACTCTTTTTTCTGGTTCCATATGACCTCTCATATATTTGATTGTAGCCTGTTGAATAAGAAATTACTCATAAAATAGAACAATGTTTAAGCTACCTCTAATTAGTTATGTCTTCATTAAATCTTATCCTGGCTAAATATCGTTAAATCCATTAATAGATTCTAACAGGGTACGGACATCATTCTAGCCTACTATTCTGTGTTTATGTGTCGATTCTACGTGTTTCCATAAAATATGACCAAGGAACAATGCAATAGGACATTTATTCTTTTAATTTTTGAAGACCATATCTCTTTAGTAAGAGACTTAGCAACTTAAAGTAACATTAAAGTTTTGGTTGCTCTTATTACACCACTGCCTTAAATATTGAGTTTGTTGTCAACTTGATATACAAAGTAACTTAGCCCTGTCTTTTATCTAGCCACACCTCCTCCATAATGTATTTAAAAAGTTTTGCAAACATTAAAGCATAATGTAAATGTCAATTATTGTTGTTAATTCTGATTCTTAAAATTTGTATAGAATTGAAGTTTTAATATAACTGCATTTAATGGATCATTTTAATCTGTCAATTCCTATTTAATTCCTATACTTTTCCTCTGCTATGTTAACAAGCCATTCCTTCTGGCTTGTGTTCTAAGAGTAAACATAAACTCCCCCCCCCCCCCCCCCCCCCCAGATGAGAGACCTCAAGAATAGAGAGAGGAAAAATAATGTTCTTCAGTCTATGTTCAGATTTCAATGGCTCTGTCTCTGGGGTGAGTTGCTTTCTTTATCATAAGTCCATCAGAGCAATTGCTTCAATATTTTTCCCATAGTTGCCATTACTAGCTGTATTTCCCCTCCACTGTATTCCTCCTACTTTCATTTATTCTATTCTCTCTCTCTCTCTCCCTCTCCCTCTCCCTCCTTTCATCCTAGCCCTGTTCAAAAGTGTGTTGAATCTGAGTACAGTCTCCCTTGATCTTCCCTCTCTTCTATCACTTATTCTCCCCTTCCCTCCCCGCATTCTGCCTTATCCCTTCCCCTTGTCATTTTTCTCTAGGGTAAGATAGATTTCCTCACCCTTTTAAGTGTGTGTGTATCATTTCCTCTCTGAGCCATTTCTGATGAGGATGAAGGCTCACTCATTCTCCCTTGCTTTCCCCCTTTCCACTCCATTGAAAAAGCTTTTTCTTGACTCTTAAGTGAAATTTCTTAGCTGCTTCTTCATCTCCTTTCCCTTCCTCCCAGTACTTTCCTCTATCACCCATTGACTCCATCTTTTTACTATATTATACTGTTATATTCTGCTCCTTCCTATGTCCTGTCTATGCTTCTTCTAACAGCTCTTATAAATGAGAAAGTTCATATGAGTTATTAATATCTTCTTCCTGTGCAAGAATACAAACAGCTCAACACCATCAAGTTCCTCATAGTTAGTCCTTCTCATCCTGTGGTTCACCAGAGTCCTGTTCTTGGAGATCAAACTTTCTGTTCAGCTCTGGTTGTTTCAGTAGGAAAGTTTGAAAGTCCCCTGTTTCATTGAAAGTCCACCTTTTGCCTTGAAAGAGGAGGTTCAGTTTTGCTGGGTAGTTGATTCACGCTTGTAAACCAATATCTTTTGCCTTCTGGAGTATCATATTACAATCTCTACGAACCCTTAATATAGATGTAGCCAGATCCTGTGTAATTCTGACTATGGAGCCTCGGTAGTTGAATTGTTTGTTTCTGGCATCTTTTAGAATTTTCTCTTTGATTTGGGAGTTTAGGAATTTGGCTATAATATTCCTGGAAGTTTTTCTTTTGGGATCTCTTTCAGGAGGTGACCAGTGATTTCTCACAATTTCTATTTTACCCTCTGCTTCTAGGATCTCAGGGCAATTTTGCAATTTTGAAAAATGAAGTCTAGGCTCTATTCCTGATCATGGCTTTTAGGTAGCCCATTAATTTTAAAATTCTTTCTTCTGGATCTGTTTTTGAGGTCAGTTGTTTTTCCAATGAGATATTTCATATTTTCCTCTAATTTTTGGCTTTTTTTGGAAGAGTTTTTTATTTCTTCCTGATTTCTTGCAAAGTCATCATTTTCCTTTAGTTCATTCTGCATTTAAAGTTTTTTTTTTAGTTTTTGCAAGGCAATGGGGTTAAATGACTTATCCAAGGCCACACAGCTAGGTAATTATTAAGTGTCTGAGGCCAGATTTGAACTCAGGTACTCCTGGCTCCACTGCCAGTGCTCTATCCACTACGCCATCTAGCCACCCCAAAGGAGTTATTTTCTTCAGAGAGCTTTTTTATCTCCTTTTCCATTTGGCTAAATCTGCTTTTTTAAGGCATTCTCCTCATTTGCCTTTTGTTTTCCTTTTTCCATTAGGCCTAAACTGGTTTTTAACATATCATTTTCTTCAGTATTTTTTTGTATATCTTTCACCAAGATGTAGATTTGGTCTTCATTATTTTTCTGCATTGCTCTCTGTTCTCCTCCCAATTTTTCCTCCACTTCGCTTAATTGCTTTTTTTTTTTAGGTTTTTGTAAGGCAAACGGGGTTAAGTGGCTTGCCCAATTATTAAGTGTCTGAGACCAAATTTGAACCCAGGTACTCCAGACTCCAGAGCCAGGTGCTTTATCCACTATGCCACCTAGCCCCCCCCCCCCCCCCCCAATGGCTTTTCAAAGTCTTTTTTGAGCTCATCCATAATCTAAGCCCATTTTCTACTTCTCTTGGAGGTTTTGCATATGGAAACTTTGATTCTATCATCATCTGAGTATGTGTTTTGATCTTCCATGGGACTAAAGTAATTCTCTATAGTCAGATTCTTCTTTTTCTGTTGCTTACTTATTTCCTCAGCCCAAGACAGCACTTCCAAGGCTTTAAGGTTTTTGTTTTTTTGGGGGGGACACCCCACTGGGACCTTTATTCCTCCAAGGCCTTATGCTCTCTTGCCTGTGCTTTGATATGTAGATGCCCCCCCCCCCCCCACTTCTCTCTGCCCTGGAGCTATAAGGAGGGATCCAGCTTGGTTACTTAGTATGGAAGCTGAAACTGCAACCTGAATTAGAGTGTAGGCTAGCAGTAGAGTCCTATCTTGAGGGAGAACAGAGAAAACTCTGCAGACTTCCCTTATCTTCTCTGGGGGTACAGTCTGCTTTTCCAGATTCTTGCTGCAGGGTGCTCCTCACTCCACACTCATTCTGGTGCAGCAGACTTCTCTCACTCCCCCTTCAAGGTGTTGCAGGTGATCTCAGCACTGGGCTGCTCTGGGTTGTGCTGCAGTTGAGGCTTTTTTCAACCCCTGGTCTTAGTGAAACACACCTTTCCCTCGGAACTTCTAAGTTATCTTGGATTGGGAAAATGTATCACTCAGACTTTCTGTGGGTTCTACCCCTCTAAATTTTGGCTAGAGTCATCTTTTGTTGGCTTTTGGAGTTTCGGGGCGGGGGGAGGTCCCAGAAATGCTGCCTTTCATCTGTCATCTTGTCTCTGTCCCCCTCATTTCATTTTCCTTGAGTTTATTTAAGTCTTTGCAAATTTTCCTGAAATCATACTGCTTGTCATTTTCCTACAGTCCAATAGTATCCATCACAGTCATTGTTCAGCCATTCCCCTCAACTTCCAATTCTTTGCCACCACAAAAGAGCTGTTTTTTTTTTTTTAATTTTGGGGGGTACTGACCTAGTGATGGGTCAAGGGTTATAATATGCCTTGAGCATAGTTGCAAACTCTTCTCCAGAATGGTAGAATCAGTTCACTACTCCATCTAAAGTGCAAGGGTGCTAGTTTTCTCATATTCTCTACAACTTTTGTTATTTCCTTTTCTATCATGTTAGACAATTTGATAGGTATGAGATACTACCTTATAAATGTTTTAATTCTCATTTCCTTTTCAGTAGTAGCTCAGAACATTTTTTCATATAATTGCTTTGATTTCTACTCAATTTGACCATTTATTGATTGAGAAATGCTTTGTATTCTATATAAATTTGGCTGTTTTGTAGAAATGAAGCATTTTCAGTGAAATTTGAAGCAAAAAATTTCCTTCCCATTTCCTAGTTTCCTTCTAAATCTTGGATGAATTGGTTTTATTTGTGCAAAACCTTTTTAATTTGATGTAATAAAAATGATTCATTTTACTTTCTATAATCCACTTTTTTGTTTGGACATAGACTTATGAATAAGGAAAGAGCTTGACAGGTAAAATTATTCCATTTTCCCATAATTTACTCATGATATTGTCCTTATGTCTAAATTATGAACCCATTTTGACATTATCTTTCTATAATTGTATAAGATGTTGATCTGTCCCTACTTTTTGCCTGCTTTCCAGTTTTTCCAGTACAGTATTGTTTTGAAGATTCTTGCTTTGTAATATGTTAGTAAACCACCTTTCTTCACTTTTTAAAATTGATTCTCTAGATATTATTAGATGAATTTTGTTACTATTTTTTCCTAACTATGAAGGTTGATGTGATGGTCCTAAATAAATAAGTAAATTAATTTAGGTAGAATTGTCATTTAATTATATTGACTTGACCTGCCCACAAACAATCAATAGATCTCAGTCTTATTTGTCTGAGTAGTGTTTCATAAATGTGTTCACATAGTTGTCTTGGCAAGTAGACTACCAAGTAGTTTATATTGTCTATAGTTATTTGAAATGGAGTTTCTTTTCAGTTTGCTGCTCAACTCTTTGTTGGTAATATAAAGAAATGCTGCTTATTTATGTGGCCTAATTTTATATACTGGAATTTTTCTTAAGTTGTTAATTATTTCAGCTACTTGATATGCTAGGATTCTCTTAAGTATACTATCTTATTTGTAAAGAGTGATAATTTTGTTTCCTTACTGCCTCTTCCATTTCTTTGAATTTCTTTTTCTTGTCTTATTGCTGTAGCTAGCATTTCTAGAACAATATTAAATATTAGTGGTGATAATGGGCATTCTTATTTCACTTTTTGATCTTGCTGGAAAGATTTCCAGCTTATTTCCATTAAAAATAGTTTGCTGGTGGTTTTAGATAGATAGTACTTTTCAGTTTAAGAAAGGCTCCATTGGATTCCCATGCTTTTTAGTGTTTTTAATAAGTGTATATGTTTTTTGTCAAAGGTATTTTCTGTATCTATTGGGACAATCATATGTTTTTGGTTGTTTTTGTTATATAGTCAATTAAGCTGATATTTTTCCTAATACTGAACCACCCCTTTATTCCTGGAATTCCTATTCTAGATAATATTCCACCACGTCATAGTGTATGATCTTTGTGATATATTGCTGCATTCTCCTTGCTAGTATCTTGTTGCAAGTTTTTACCTCTTTGCTTATTAGGGAAATTGGTCTGTAGTTTTCTTTTTCTGTTTTTGCTTTCCTGGTTTAGATGTCAGCATCATATTTTTGTCATAAAAGGAATTTGATAGGATTCCCTCTTTGTTCCTCCAAATAGTTAATATAGTATTGGAATTAATTGTTATTTAAATATTTAGTAGAATTCATTTGTGAATCTATCTGGTTCTAGGGAGTTTTTCTCAGGGATTGCACTAATAACTTATTCTATTTCTTTTTTTAAAAAACAAGGTTATTTAAGTATTCTCTTTCCTCTTCTATTAACCTAAGTAATTTTTAATATTATCGATATTCATCTATTTCCTTTAGATTGGCCATATCATATATTCTTCAACAAAAACATATTACAATAAGAAACTTAAGAAAAACAGAGAAAAATAGTTTTACCTAATAGGTGCATGGTATTCTTTGTCTTCTTTGTCATATATTAAATCATTTCTTTTATTTTCCTCTTCCTTATTAAATCAGATGTTAAGCAAAAATTATCTAATAATTATAATGGATAACATTTATAAAGTGCTTGCTATTTGACATGCATTGTATTAAATACTTTATAATTAAAATCTCATTGATTCTTATAACAACCCTGGAAGGTAGATTCTGTTTTTAATCTCCTTTTTACAGACGAGGTTAATGATTTTCCTGGATATTACATAGGTAGTCACTATCTGATATCAGATTTAAACTCTGGTCTTCCTGCAGACCAGTGCTGTATCCTTCCATCAAAGAAGCTAGATAGACTATTACTAAATAGTATGTGCAGGATCATGCAAGAATCTGCTTTAAAACTAACTGAAGGTCTTCCTGATTCCAGGCCTAGGGCTCTATTCACTGAAGCCACCTAACTGCCCTCAATTGATCAGGGATAGATCACACAGCTATAAGTGTCTGAAGCTGGATTTGAACTCCTAATTGCAAGCCCTGTTTTCTATTCATTGTGCCACCTAGCTTACCTAATGAATATACTGGGGAATAAACTGGGTAGCTCAGGAGGACCTCAGTTCAAAACCTGCCTCAGGCACTTGACACAATAGCTGTGTGACCCTTGGAAAGGCACTTAACTCCGATTGTTTTGCATCTGGGACCATCTCCAGATGTCTTGTGTAACATCTGACCACTGAACCCAAATGTGAGGCTAAGTGATTTTGCACAGCACCCCTTCACTCGAATTCAGTTTACATGCATATCCTGGTATCACCTTCCTGTTGTCATGGTCCTCTTTGATAATGAATGACAAAACAACACTAAGCCCTGCCTTATAATGGCAAAAGTAGTCTTGGAATTCAAGGAGTTTACAACATGGGAGTATTTCCTTATTTGTAAAGTTGGGTGACTATAATCTTGAGGCCTTGGTGTTACAGAGACTAACTGGATAGTAGCAAAGAAACCCTATATTCATAAGTGAAGGTGATGTAAAAAGAAACATTTTAGATTAAAAACTGTTTTTGTCTGGAAACTTGCCCCTTTTATGCTTGTATTTTTTAAAAATCAACCTACTGTCTTAAGCAGCAATGAAACAATAGTATACCCATTAAAATAAAATGCTGCACTCCTCAAAAATAATAAATTGAATAGTGAAAGAATTAAATGGGATCTTCATTAGTTTAGTATCACATAGGGACAAAACTAAAATTAAATTCAAGACCTGGGTTCTACACCTAAATTTGCTGCCATATATAGAACAAGTTATAACTTGGAATATTCTCCTCTATTATAAATGGATTTTTATTTCCCTAGATTTTTTATCTAATGTCACTTTAGAATCTCCAAGTGTTGAAACTATTTTTCTAAATTCTATGCAATTTTATAAATCTGGTTTTCAAAGCAAATTACTTCATGCTCCATAACTTTAGCTAAGCCTTCCTTCACTTATGCTCAGCAGGGTTTGAATTCATTTCTGATTAACTGTTACTGCTCTCAGTACTTCTCAGGCCCCTAGCCTTGGTCCTTTACACTAACTTTGCCTAACAATGACATTTCTCTTATTTTGCTTATAAAATTGAGGCTATTTAGAGGAGAGCTCTCTGTCTTCATCATCGATTCAGGAAACATTTTATCCCTTTTAAATTTTTCATGTAATCAAATTTATTAAAGACCTGTTCTATGGAGAACACTGCACTTGATGTTACAACAGTATAAAAATTAAATGACATGTGATTCTTGCCCTCAGGGAACTCCCTAGGGGTTAGAAAGATATGACATTCCATTAAAAGATTTACTTAACACATAACTGTGCAGACAAAGGGGCAGTTTTGAACATTGGAAATTGTGAAGTTTGGAATTAAAAGTCCTCATTTTGCCTTTTGTGACCTTGGGCAATCAGCCATTCATATATTGTGAATGCAAAGACAAAAGAGTGCCTTGGTTTCCTTATAGGTAAAATATTAGACTGGTATAGCAACTGAAATGTCTTCATTTAAGCTTCATTTTGCATAAAGTAGATTTCCCACTCTTAGGGAAAATATGCTGCAGATATTGTATATATACATGAAGTAGGTGAGTGCAAAGAGCTCTTTAGTACTAGTATGGAAAGGTCCTTAGTAACTGATTTCCTGAAAGATTTCCTGGAGAAGGGGTATTTGAGTGGAGCTTCATATTGAATAAAAATTTAGTAAATCCTAGTAAGAAAGATGAGATTAAAGGTATATGGTATATCATAAACAAAGATATAAAAATGGGAGAGTAGGGATTATTTGAATTTATAGGTTGTTTCCATGTAATATAGGATATTGGAGATGGCTCTGAAGAGAACATAATAATAATACAAAAAAGGTAGGATGGCACTAGCATATAGAAAGCTTGAATGCCAAGCTAATAAGTTTGAGTTTTATTTTAGTAGGGCCTTGGAGGATGCTAAATGGTTGACTAAATTTACGGAAAGATGTGTCAGACAGAAGTTATGAGCAGTCAAAGAGAGCTGGGCAAAGAAAGTAGAAACCAGTAAATCGATTAGGATTACCCTACAATACTCTCTGCAGATGGTGCTAATAAATTCATTTAGAATGGGATACATTTAAAGGAGATGTACAAAGTATTTTGGGAAGGGTGGATATGGAGCCAGATTGTGAAATGCTTTAAATGCCAAGCATAGGTGCATGTACTTTGTTGTAGAGATAGATAATAAGGAACCACTGAAGCTTCTTGAGCAGGTGAATGCTTGACCTGTGCTTTAGGAGTATCAGTTTAACTGCTTTATGCAATGTAGATTGTAGACAGATGTGGCTGGAGGCAGAAAAACAAGTTGAGAGACTACTGCTGGAATAGAATTGAGAGATAAAGGTCTAAATGAGTAAGTGGCAAGGTAAGTGTAGAGAAGGGAATATGTGAAAAATGTAAATTAAATAGAATTGCAAAGAACTTGCAACTGACTAGTTATATTGAGGGAGATATATGTGAGATTGTGATCCTGAAATGACTAGAAGGATGGTGGTAACTTTGACAAAAATAAGAGAAGTTTGGGACAGGAGAAACAAGTTCTCTTTTTTATTTTGAGTTTTTCCTAGTTCTTCTAGATTACATCCTTTTTAAAAATAATTATACAGGGGCGGCTAGGTGGCGCAGTGGATAAAGCACCGGCCCTGGAGTCAGGAGCACCTGAGTTCAAACCCAGACTAAGACACTTAATAATTACCTAGCCGTGTGGCCTTGGGCAAGCCACTTAACCCCATTCCCTTGCAAAAATCTTTTAAAAAAAAATTATTATACAGATAAATAATTAGCTGTTTTTAAAATTTTTTGCAAAGTAATGAAAAGAGAACTCTTATTCTCATCAATTTAGTTGAATCATTGATAACATCTATCTGAATAAAATTGCTGGATGTCCTGATTTCCTTTTTCAAGGCAAGTATTTTAAGAGCTAATGGTGGTGGTGGTGGTGGGGGGCTAGGTGGCTCCATGGATAGAGCATCAACCCTGAAGTCAGGAGGACCAGAGTTTAAATTGGCCTCAGACACTTGATGATTACCCAGCTGTGTGGCCTTGGGTAAGCACTTAACCCCATTGCCTTGCAAAAAAAAAAAAAGAATTAATGGCAACTGCTTTTACATATGTGGAGTGTTCCATTGAATTAATTTAATTTCCTTTATTTTACTTATTTTTGCTTTCACATTGGACTTGTTATATGGAAAATCATTTTTCCCCTTCCAATAAAGAATTTCCCTAAAACTACTCAGGGGCTACAGCTCACATTGACAACCCAAATAAAAAAAAAATAATAATTCTACAGATCATACTATGATATTCAACTACCATCCTCTTCGTTTTTACTGTTTAGAGTCTACCTTTTAGCTGACTTTGTACATTCTAATCCATTTGCTTTGAAAGTTTGATCACTTAACAAAAAGAGAGAGGAAGGATGTTTTATATTTGATGAAAATGCTTGCCTGTGACATTTTATCAGCCCTGGGACCACAATGATTATTCTGACAAGAGTACAAACTCTGATAGGCACAGCACAGGGAGAAGAATGCTGAGTGTGAGCTTAGCCTGTTTTGTAACTGTTGTTCCAGGAATAGTTTATCCCAATTTAAGGAAGCTTATTCATCACCAGATGATTGATCCCAGGTTATGAGTTTCTCAGTTAAAAGAGTTCATGAATCCCACCTGCTAAATTAGGAAAGTGCTACAATTGACATTGGTTGAGCATGTAACCACTGTAGTGCTATAATGAAATAATGTTATTGTTTGCAACATTATTTAAAGCAGGGAGGATTTCCAGAAGTCCAAAGAAAATCTTCTTTTCCTTTGGATACTTGATATTACAAAAATACATTAAGTTCCTACCATATAGAAGTGCTTGTGTTCTTTTCATCTAATCAGTAAATGAAAAGTATTTATTAAGTACTTTCATTGTGCCAAGCACTGATGCTAAGTACTGAGGATGAATCTACGAAAGTGAGACAGTTACTGTCTGGAAAGTGATGACATCCTCATTCATGTTGGGAAGCCTAAATTTTACCTAGGCATATGCACATATGTCTTTTAGAAATACAGAAAAAGAGATTTAAGAATAGGTTACTTTCAAATAATATTATTTAATATGAATAACTGAATTAAGGTATTCTAACCAGCATATTCTAGAATTGTCATAGGCAAAAGCTTCCACCTTCTGGAAATATTTGACAATTACTGTGGACCTAGACTCAGAGAAGCTCAAGATGGATAGAGGTTTACTTATAATAGGAAGATATGATCACCATTTCTCCATCATCTTGCATTGCTTTCATTTAACTAGCCATCAGTTTGGGGACCAATCTTTTTTGTTTGTTTGTTTTTTTGTTTGTGTGTTTTTTTTATTTGAGTTTTACAATTTTCCCCCTAATCTTACTTCCCACCCCCACCCCCCACAGAAAGCAATCTGTCAGTCTTTACTTTGTTTCCAGGTTGTACCTTGATCCAGATTGGGTGTGATGAGAGAGAAATCATATTCTTAGAGAAGAGACAAGAAGTCAAGATCAGACAATAAGATATCTGTTTTTTTCTAAATTAAAGGGAATAGTCCTTGAACTTTGTTCAAACTCTACAGCTCCTTAACTGGATACAGATGGCACTCTCCTTTGCAGACAGCCCAAAATTGTTCCCGATTGTTGCACTGATGGAATGAATGAGTCCATCAAGGTTGAACATCACCCCCATGTTGCTGTTAAGGGTGTACAGTGTTTTTCTGGTTCTGCTCATCTCACTCAGCATCAGTTCATGCAAATCCCTCCAGGTTTCCCTGAAATCCCGTCCCTCCTGGTTTCCAATAGAACAGTAGTGTTCCATGACATACATATACCACAGTTTACTAAGCCATTCCCCAATTGAAGGACATTTACTGGATTTCCAATTCTTTGCCACCACAAACAGGGCTGCTATAAATATTTTTGTACAAGTAATGTTTATACTCTTTTTCATCATCTCTTCCGGGTATAGACCCAGTAGTGGTATTGCTGGGTCAAGGGGTATGCACATTTTTGTTGCCCTTTGGGTGTGGTTCCACATAGCTCTCCAGAAGGGTTGGATGAGTTCACAGCTCCATCAACAGTGTAATAGTGCCCCAGATTTCCCACAACCCATCCAACAATGATCATTATCCTTTCTGTTTGGGACTAATCTTGTGATTTTATTGGTTACCACTACAATCTTTGGGTTGGGAAGTGAGGGAGATAATGTATTCTTTTTTTATTTGTTTTGTTTTTGTTGTTTCTGGTTTTGGTTTGGTTTTTGCAAGGCAGTGGGGTTAAGTTACTTGCCCAAGGTCACATAGCTAGATAATTATTAAGTGTCTGGCATCATATTTGAACTCAAGTCCTCCTGACTCCAGGGCTGGTGCTCTATCCACTGCGCCACGTAGCTACTCCCAAAAATATATTCTTAACTGAACTTTTCCAAAGTCTTGTTGAATTTAAAAATGAAAGGAACTTTATAAATAATCCTCTTCAACTCTTTTATTTTATAAATGAAAAAAAGAGCTACAAAGTAGTTAAGTGAATTACGCATGTTCATAAATTAGTGGCAGAGCCAAACAGAAGCCAGATTTCCTAATCTGCTATTCTTTATAATTCTGCACATTGTCATCACTCTTTCAAAATTCCGTTTTCTTTTCTTTTTAGACTGCCATAACTCTTGATCACAATTTATCTTATTAAGCCATGGTTAATGTGGTACCAGTAGGTTAGCATTTGGTTTTTTAGAATTTTAGTAAATTCATCTATAAAATTAAAGAATGCAAATAAAGGAATTTATTGAATTCAACACTTAAAAACTGGTGAGGCACTGTGCTTATATCCTTTCCTAAAAAAGAACCACTTCCTTGTTTAAGAACTTCCCCAAGAGAAATCACACGGGCCCAATTTTGTACCTATGGAACACAAAGGCATGGTGCCTCATTGATTTGTGGAAATTGGAACTTGGTGTCTCCCTTGACAATATTTGGGGTTTTCATTTTTCTTTATTTTTTCCCTAGTATCGTCTAGACTGTCACAGCCATCTTCCCCTCAGTCAAGCTGTCCATCTCCCTCCATCTCAGCTGGTAAAGTCATCTCTCCATCCCAGAAGCACAGCAAGAAGGCACTGAAACAGGTAATCAGGCTAGGGTGTGCTCATGAGAAGTATAGCTCCACATTCAATACCATGTGTCTGTTTCCATTCCATTAGTTAGAAACTTCAACCTGGCAAGATTGTGGGCAGGGGAAAATACGATTAGAAATTTTCTAATGGCTTCCAAAAGCATTAAGACTAAAGTACATTTCAAAGAAAGACAAGTACTTATATGCAAGTGAATAAGGAATGTACTATTTCTAAACAAAATCAGTAACTGTACATTGCAGATGTTTGGAATGACCTCTGTCAGGGATAAAGTACAGTTGACTTTCTGCTTGCCGCAGAGCTTCCATTCATTGTTATAGTTTAGTTTTTAAAACAAAAGAAAATAACCCTGTTTACCATTTTTAAAGAGAAATAAAAGTCAAATTATTTTTCAAGTTTTGGCAGTGAATTTATAATGTGAATACTAATCATGCAAACAGTTTTTTTTTATGGAATTCCCTATCTGATATTTTGACCATTTCTTTTAGAATGGAAATCTGAATGGAAACATTAATACTTCAAAAAATTGTGATCTTTCCAGTTTCTTTTAATGATAGGATTTTGCTTTCAGAATATGTCTTAATAAATTGTAATGAATCTATCTTAAAGAATTGCAATACAGATGAGAAAAAGAAATTCATTTGAAGCTTTTCTGACCTTGTGCTTAAACGTAACAGAATACCGTGACATTGAAACTTTGATATACTTGCCATCATTGATCTATATAGTTTAGTTAGCATGAAAGTTCTTGTAAGTTTTCAAACCTTTGAATATTTTTCAGCCTATTAGAAAAAGAAATGAAACAAAAAGCAAAGGTGGACAGGTGGTAAGACTATTTTAATGCAAATACTTATTGAGTGCCTATCAGGCAAAATTGCACTAAATAAAAAGATGAAACAAAATAGTCTCTGTCCTGTATCCAGAGCAACTTCTACTCTCCATAGTTCATTTCATTACCCTGCCTCACCTTTTTCTTATCCCAAAGTCTTCTTTTCTAGGTAAAATCTAAATGAGATCTGAGCCTGACTTTCAGGCCTATTTTTCTCAGCAGGCAATTAAGAACAGAACAGGGAGATCAGGTTCTCTGGCCTTTACATCCACTATGACAGGAGAACAACCAAGGGTCCATTTGATGTGAGATCAGAAACCTCTTCTGGAGTAAGAATCTGGAAGCCTAAGCTGTAGTCTATTTTATGTATCTTCAGTCTAATGTACTTTGGGGAGTAAAACTTAAGTTTGACAACTTAGAAAATTCAGAGTATAGTGTCTTGTATTTCTTTATATATATTTTCCTATATTTCCTAAATGGAGATAAGACTTTCTTATCATATTTGAGCTTTTACACTTCTAAGCTACCTTCAATTATGAAAGTTTATAAATACCCTTCAGTTATTTCTGTTTTGGGTACATAAGAAATTCTGCAGACTGGGAATATACTACAAAAGTAAACAGACACACTGGAATAGCCCAGATCCAGGTGAACCAAGTCTACCAGCTGCTTTCAGTACCCTTGTAAAAATCTGTTTAGGAAAGTATTTCAGGCGTCTTCTGATCCAACTAACTGAGAATCCCTGCCATTGCTAAAGAAGTGCCTGTAGAACTCTAATGAGGGGAGCTCAGCAACCATATGAACAGTTGTTCTTGATTACTCTTTGTAAGAGAAGTGCAAGCTAAAGCAATTCTGAATTTTATCTGATACCCTTGAATAATGAAAGACACATAATATTAAAGGCTTGCCTTTCAAAAGACAGGTACTCTTATGTTCTCCTGATAGAACTGTGAATCATTAGTAAACCATTCTCTAAAACAACATGAATAAGATAAGATCTGTCACTAAACATTTCATATTCTTCGACCCAGCAGTCCCAAACCTTAAGTTTATTGTGTCAAAGAGGTTACTAATAGGAAGGTTCTAAGTGTACCAAAAGACTCATAACAGTATTTTTTATGAGAGCAGAATTAACTCCGGTCAGGGAATATACACATGCAATTTTGTGTATGCTATCACATACATTAAGTGTATTAAACCTATATTAAATAGTTTGTCTATACTGTTGTTTCAAAGAAGGAGCCTATGAACCCATTTTTAGAACTTGAAAGAACTATAGAAGCCATTTGTCTAACCACCTCATTTTACTGATGAGTTAATTTAAGTCCTGAGAGATTAAGTGATTAAATGGGAAGGGGGACATTTGAATTTAGTTCCTTTGACTTCAGAGCCATTTAGTGCTCTTCCACTGAACTTTGGAGGTAGAAGAAGTGAATTTTTCAAGGTCAGAATTTCAGGGAATGAAGTTGACTTTTAACCCAAGAAACATCAATAAAGTAAAATCTGGGTAAATCTTAACTACAGAATTCTGATTTTCCATTTGACTAACTCTGCCCAAAAGGTAAAGAAATCAGGCTAACATGGCCTAGTCTTGTGATTGCTTTTTCCTTTTCTTGATAATATTATATTTTAATATTTTGCTTGAAATCAAGTTCATCTTAGTTATTTTAAATTTTGGGGGGGGAGGGGCGGAGAGGGAGTCCAGATAGTTTCCCTTTTGCTGCATTTCTACTATTTTTCTAAAATTTTTTTTTGCTTTGATATTGACAGCTATTGACAAATATGCATTTCCACATACAAAGATCAGAAAAAGAGGCTTCATTATGAAGCTATATATCTCTATTGTGTATAGCCTGGTGGTTTTTTTTTTTGCAAGGCAATGGGATTAAGTGACTTGCCCAGGGTCACCCTACTAGATAATTATTAAGTGTCTGAGTTTAGATTTGAACTCAGGTCCTCCTGACTCCAAGGCTGGTCCTCTATTCACTGCGCCACCTAGTTGCCCCTGTTCTTTTTTTTTTGGTTTTATTTTGTTTCTAAGTAGTGGTACTAGTACTGTCCCTTTTTGAATCTCCTTTTGAACTTCTTTATGCCTTTCTATTTATATTTTAAATGTTTTATTGATTCTATTTTCTTTGCTTTTTCTGATATCACTATTCTCCCACCCCAGTTCTCCCTAGCCCAAAAAATAAAAGCTCTTCTTAGAGAGGAAAACAAAAGTATTTACAGAGCAGCTAGGTGGTACAGTGGATAGAGCACCAACCCAGGAGTCAGGAGGACCTGATTTCAAATCTGGCCTCAGACACTTAATAATTACCTATCTCTGTGACCTTGGGCAAGTCACTTAACCCTGTTGCCTTAAATAAAATAAATTTTTATTCAAAAAGTATGTTTTATCATGTATAATCAAACAAAACATTCAACTGCATCTGAAAATGTATATATTTCATGGTACATTTTTATTATAGATATAGTTCATCATAACTTTGCAAAGGGATAGGAAATATGCTTTGTCTTCAGTCTTCTGGCATCATGATTGGTCTTTGCTAGATCAGAATTCCTAAGCCTTTCAAAGTTGTTTTTCTTTAAAATATTGTAATCGGACTTCCAGCCAAGATGGCGGAGAGAAGACAGGCACAGTTCTAAAGTTTCCTGATCTCTTCCCCATCTATCACATGAAACAAACCTCTTAAAAGAAAGCTGAACCAGGAAACCCAGAAAGAAAAGCCAGGAGAGGAAGATCTACCTCAGGATTTGTCTCCCGCAGCAGCCTTGGCTGAGTACCTATAGGTGAGTCTGGGCTCCCTGGCAGGTGAGTCTGGGCTCCAAGGGAGACGCAGCCTGGGATCAGCCAGATTAACAGCTGAATTGGAACCTGGAGTCTGAGGGCCTGAGAGCCGGGGCTGGATGAAAGGGGCTTGGGTCCACGGGAAGCATAGGCGCTGGTGTTGGTACTGTCCCCTTGGAGCTCCGGGACCAGGCTGAGGGAAGAGTTGTGGTGCAGGAGAACAGCAGACACCATCCCTAGGCTTCTCAGGTCTGAGAAACTCTGAGGGCAGACCTCCATTGCACAGAGGCATCTCCTCAAGCAAAGGCAAATTACTTCTGCCTCAGGCCCAGGTGTGTGAGCAGAAGAACCAGCCCAGCTGAGGAATGACCTCAGGCCAGGGTAAAGCCCACCATTGATTGAAGGCAAAAGAATTCAATAGTTCCAACTCCTGCCTTCGGGCAAAGGGAGAAGGCCTCCCAACCAAGGTCACAGACACCCCAGAGAGGGCAACCAGCACCTCCTACTGGCCAGCGAGAGAAACTGCACTCAGTAAAGCCTTCAGCGATCCCAAGCCCAGGTGAACCAGAGCCGCCGCGCCCCCCCCCCCCCCCCCCCCCCCACACACACACACTCAAGGTCTTAGAATAATGAAGAACGATCAGCGGAAAGGTGGATCCATAGAAAAATTTCTGGAAGGGAAAGACCCCAACTCAGAGAGACCTGGAACCTTTGAGGAGAATACAATCTGGTCTCCAGCACAGAAAGACTTCCTTGAAGAAATAAGGAAGGAGCTTAAAAATTTGGGAGAGACAATTAATGCCTTAGAAAGTACAATTGGACAAACATAAAAGGAGAATAAATCTCGCAGATCATCAATTGGACAACTACAAAATGAGAATAATTCTCTCAGATCCTCAAACGAGCAAATGCAAAAAGAAATTAATTTTCTCAAAACCTCAGTTGGTAAAATGGAAAGCTCTTTCAAAAGTAGAATTGACCAATTGGAAAAGGAGTTGCAAAAGGTTAATGAAGAAAACTCCTCTTGCCAAAAAATAATGGAGTCTTCAGAAACTAATGACTCCATGAGACAGCAAGAGTCAGTTAAAACAAAAAGAGAAAAAATAGAAGCAAATGTAAAATACCTCATCAACAAAACCACTGACACCGAGAATAGATCGAGGAGGGGCAACCTGAAAATTATAGGACTTCCTGAAAACATTGAAGAGAAAAAAAGCCTGGACTTAATATTACAGGATCTAGTGATGGAAAACTGCCCTGATATCATGGAATTGGAGGGCAAAGTAGTTATTGAAAGAGTACATTGATCCCCACCAGAAAAAGATCCTAAAATGAAAACACCAAGGAATGTTGTGGCCAAACTCCAGAACTATCAGATAAAAGAGGAAATCCTGCAAGCAGCCAGAAAGAAACAATTTAAATATCAAGGAGCCACAGTAAGGATCATGCAGGACCTGGCTGCATCAACTTTAAGGGATCCAAGGGCCTGGAACGAGATATTTCAAAGAGCATGGGAGCTTGGAATGCAGCCAAGAATCTACTTTCCTGCAAAGCTGAGCCTTCTCTTCCAGGAAAAAAAAGATGGACATTTAACAAAATGGAAGAATTTGAAAAATTTCTGATGAAAAGACCAGAGTTAAACAGAAAATTTGGACATCAAACAGGAGGTTCAAGAGACACATGAAAAGGTAAAAAAAAAGGGGGGGGGTTAAAAGGAAAAAAAATGCAATCAGGTAAGTTGAAACTGGCTATATCCCAGCATGGGGGGGACAAAAGATTCTCATAAATCTTGAGAATTGTACCTCTAACAGAGAGATTACACCTAGCCAGAAATGCTGGGCATTCATGACCTATCCATGAGACTCCTATCTAAAGGGATGTAACTGGCTTTAACCCTACTTGGGACAAAGACTCTAATAACCCTCAGGAATTTTGACTATTCAGTAGAATATACTGAACTAGAAGGGACAGACACTCAGAATTTTCTATGACCTAGATAGAATGATCTAAAAAGGGGGACAGGAAAGAGATGGGAGGAGGGAGGGGATTGAATGGGACAAATCTCATTACACTAAGAGGTACAAAAAACCTATGGTAATAGAGGGTAAGAAGGGAACAGAGGAGAAACACCTGAATCTTCTTCTCATCAGACTTTGCTAAAAGTCAAGCTACACATACTCAGTTAACTTATAAAACATCTAACCTTTCAAGTATTAAGAGGGGAAAAGGGGAGGGGGGATGGAGAAAGGGAAGGGGGGGGGGAATAAGGGGAAATAACAAAAGGAAAGGAAGGGGAAAGGGGAAAGAAAGGGGAGGGTGTGATATAGGAGGACAAACACACTGAAGGGGGTGGTATTCAAAAACAAAATACTGGGGAATATGGATAAAAGGGGGGGAAGGGGGAAAAATACAAACAGAGGGAAGATAGCACAGAGGGCAATAAAGAATTAGTAATCATAACCTTGAATGTGAATGGGATGAACTCTCCCTTAAAACGTAAGCAAATAGCAGAGTGGATTAAAAACCAGAATCCTACAAAATGCTGCTTACAAGAAACTCATTTGAAGCAGAGAGATGCATATAAGAGTAAAGGTAAAAGGTTGGAGCCTCAGCTGAATTAAAAAAAGCAGGGGTAGCAATCCTTATCTCAGACAAAGTAGCAACAAAAATAGCTTTAAAAGAGATAAGGAAGGAAACTTTATCCTCCTAAAAGGTACCATAGACAAAGTCATTTCAATATTGAATATATATGCACCCAGTGGGACAGCACCCAAATTCTTAGAGGAGAAGCTGAAAGAATTACAGGAAGACATAGACAGCAAAACTCTACTAGTTGGGGAGCTCAACCTCCCGCTATCAGATCTAGATAAATCAAGTCATAAAACAAACAAGAAAGAAATTAGGGAGGTAAATAGATATGGTAGACTTTTGGAGGAAACTGAATGGGGATAGAAAGGAATATACCTTTTTCTCTGCAGTACATGGAACTTATACAAAAATTGACCATGGACTAGGACATAAAAACCTAATGATCAACTGCAGAAAGGCAGAAATAGTGAATACATCTTTCTCAGATCACAATGCAATAAAAGTGATATGCAATACTGGGCCAAGGAGATATAGACCCAGAAAAAATTGGAAACTGAATAACCTCATTTAAAAAATTAGTGGACCAAAAAACAAATTCTAGAAAGATTTAACCATTTTATCCTAGATAATAATAATGATGAAACAGCATACCAAAATCTATGGGATATTCATTCAAAGCAACTCTCAGGGGATATATTATAGCTCTAAATTCTTATATGAATAAATTGGAGAGAGGAAATCAATGAACTAAACATGCAACTAAAAAAATTAGAGAAAGAACAAATCAAAAATCCCCAATCAAATACCAAATTAGAAATTCTAAAAATTAATGGAGAAATTAATAAAACCAAAAGTTGGTATTATGAAAAAAACAATTAAATTGATAAACCTCTGGTCAATTTGGTTAAAGAAAGAAGAAAACCAAATTGCTAGTATTCTCAATAAAAAAGGTGAACTCACCACCAATGAGGAGGAAATTAAAGTAATAATTCAAAATTATTTTGCCCAACTCTATGCCAATAAATTTGATAATCTAAGTGAAATGGATGCATATTTACAAAAATGTAAGCTGCCCAGGTTAAATGAAGAAGAGATTAAATACCTAAACAACCCTATCTCAGAAAAAGAAATTCAACAAGCCATCACTGAACTCCCTAAAAAAAAAATCTCCAGGGCCAGATGGATTCACAAGTGAATTCTAAGAAACATTTAAGGAACAATTGGTTCCAATCCTATATAAACTCTTTGGAAAAATAGGGAAAGATGGAACTCTGCCTAACTCTTTCTATGAGACCAACATGGAACTGTTAGCTAAACCAGGAAGAGTTAAAACAGAGAAAGAAAATTATAGACCTATTTCCCTGATGAATATAGATGCAAAAATCCTAAATAAAATCTTAGCAAAACGATTACAAGTCATAACTAGGATAATACATTATGATCAAGTAGGATTTATTCCAGGAATGCTGGGTTGGTTCAATATTAGGAAAACTGTTAGTATACTCAATTATATCAACAGCAAACCTATCAGAAATCATATGATCATATCAATAGATGCTGAAAAAGCTTTTGACAAAATACAGCATCCATTCCTATTAAAAACACTAGAGAGTGTAGGAGTAAATGGACTGTTCCTTAAAATAATTAGCAGTATCTATCTGAATCCATCAACAAGCATTGTATTCAATGGGGAGAGGCTAGAGGCATTCCCAGTAAGATCAGGGCTCAAACAAGGGTGCCCATTATCACCACTATTATTCAATATTGTATTAGAAATGTTAGCATCAGCAATTAGAGAAGAAAAAGAAATTGAAGGAATTAGAATTGGGAAGGAAGAGACAAAACTCTCACTCTTCGCAGATGACATGATGGTCTACCTAGAGAATTCCCAGAAATCATCTAAAAAACTACTGGAAACAATTAGCAATTTTAGCAAAGTTGCAGGTTATAAAATAAACCCTCATAAATCCTCAACTTTTCTATATATGTCTAGCAAGAAACAGCAGGAAAAGCTAGAAAGAGAAATCCCATTCAAAGTAACCTCAGACAGTGTAAAATAATTGGAAGTCTATTTGCCAAGACAGACTCAGAATCTTTTTGAAAACAATTATAAAACACTTCTCACACAAATTAAATCAGATTTAAATAACTGGGCAAATATCAACTGCTCATGGATAGGTAGAGCTAATAATGACAATTCTACCAAAACTAAACTATCTGTTTAGTGCCCTAACAATCAAAATTCCAAAAAATTGCTTTAATGAATTAGAAAAAATTGTAAGTAAATTCATATGGAGAAATAAAAAGTCAAGAATTGCCAGGAGCTTAATGAAAAAAATGCAAGCTCTACCCGATCTAAAATTATATTATAAAGCATCAGTTATCAAAACTGTTTGCTATTGGCTAAGAAATAGAGTGGTGGACCAGTGGAATAGACTAGGTATAAAAGCAAGAGAGGATTATAGTAATCTGCTGTTTGATGAATGGAAAGAGTCTGGCCATTGGGATAAAAACTCCCCGTTTGATAAAATCTGCTGGGATAATTGGAAGTTAGTATGGAAGAAACTTAGATTAGACCAACACCTCACACCCTTTACCAAGATAAGATCCAAATGATTACAGGACATAGACATAAAAAAACAATACTATAAGCAAATTAGAAGATCAAGGACTAGTCTACCTGTCAGATCTATGGAAAGGGAATCAGTTTTGACTAGGGAAGAGTTGGAGAACATCACTAAAAACCATTTAGATGATTTCGATTACATTAAAAAGCTTTTGCACAGATAAAACCAATGTAATCAAGATCAAAAGAAAAGTAGTAAATTGGGCAACAATGTTTACAACTAATGATTCTGACAAAAGGACTCATTTCTAAAATATATAGAGAACTGAGTCATATTTTTAAAACAAAAAAGCCATTCCCCGATTGACAAATTGTTAAAGGATATTCAAAGGCAATTTACAGATGAGGAGATCAAAGTAATCCATAGCCATTTGAAAAAATGCTCTAAATCATTAATGATTAGAGAAATGCAAATTAAAGCTTCTCTGAGGTACCACCTCACACCTCTCAGATTGGCCAGTATGATCAGGAAGGATAATGATCATTTTTGGAAGGGATGTGGGAAATCTGGGACACTATTACACTGTTGATGGAGCTGTGAACTCATCCAACCCTTCTGGAGAGCTATTTGGAACTATGCCCAAAGGGCAACAAAAATGTGCATACCCTTTGACCCAGCAATACCACTACTGGGTCTATACCCTGAAGAGATGAGGAAAAAGGGTAAAAACATTACTTGTACAAAAATATTTATAGCAGCCCTGTTTGTGGTGGCAAAGAATTGGAAATCCAGTAAATGTCCTTCAATTGGGAAATGGCTTAGCAAACTGTCGTATATGTATGTCATGGAACACTAGTGTTCTATCAGAAACCAGGAGGGGTGGGATTTCAGGGAAACCTGGAGGGATTTGCATGAACTGATGCTGAGTGAGATGAGCAGAACCAGAAAAACACTGTACACCCTAACAGCAACATGGGAGTGATGTTCAACCTTGAAGGACTTGCTCATTACATCAGTGCAACAATTGAGAACAATTTTGGGCTGTCTGCAAAGGAGAGTACCATCTGTATCCAGATAAGGAGCTGTGGTGTTTGAACAAAGTACAAGGACTATTCCTTTTAATTTGGGGGGAAAAAAACCCAGATATCTTATTGTCTGATCTTGTTACCTCTGAGAATTCTGTTCTCTTTAAGGATATGATTTCTCTCTCATCACACCCAAATTGGATCAAGGTAAAACATGGAAACAAAGTAAAGATTGATGGAGTGCTATCTGTGTGGTGGGGGTGGGGGAGGGAAGCAAGATTGGGGAAAAATTGTAAAACAAATAATATCTTTAATTTTAAAAATAAATAAAATAAAAAAATAAAATATTGTAATCATATTAATTGATTTTCTGGTTACATTCACTTTTTGCCTCACTTCATAGAAGCCCTTCTAGGTTTCTCTTAATCAATTTTCATATTTTTATGGCACAATAATATTCCATTGCATTCATGTATGATAATTCATTGAATTATTCCTTTACTTTTTTCCAGTTTTCTGCTGTAACAAAATTATTGCTTTAAATGTTTTTGTACATATGGGTCTTTTCCCTCTTTCTTTGGGTTTATTCTTTGATTCTCTACAATTTTTTAAAGATTCAGAGTTTGGTGGAAATGGAAACGGTGTTAAGAGTCTAACTCCCTCATTTTACAGATGAAAAAACTGAAGCCCATAGAATTTAATACCCAAGTGATACAACTGTTACTTAAACAAAGTTTATCTGTTTCCTTAATGCTCTTTCTGTCATGCACTAGACTCTTGCTGATAATGACACAGAAATCCCATCTGCCAGTAGCAAGGGCAGCTTGCCATTCCCTGACTTAGGAGTTTCAGTTCCCTTTTAGCTGGACTTTTCTAAATGTTTGTCTCTATACTTCATAAACAGTGTTCAAATAGTTTTCTCTCTAAAACAGACTGGAAGTTCAGAATTCTTATGTTTTTATTCCAACTTTGATATTCATCTAAGTAAATTTGAGATAGAAAACTTATCTGAATCCAACTTTATTACAATGCATGTTTATATTTCTACCAATAAAAGCTGTTCATTTTGATGAAAGGCTTGACTTTTTAGAGATAAAATGACATCTTGTATATGAAAGTGCTTTGAAAGTAGATCATTAGAGGGTTATAACTTATTTCAAAATCCATAGACATGATAAATATTTATTTTTTAAATGAATAAGTTTCTTAAATTTTACAATATAGTTGTTTTTTGTTCTAGTTTCCCTTCCTCCCTAGAAGCTATCATTCTCTTTCTAATTAGTACTGTTCTCTTTATAGGCTTTAAAGCAGCAACAGCAAAAGAAACAACAGCAACAGCAGCAGCAACAGCAGCAGCAACAATGTCGAACAAACATACCTATCTCCTCTAATCAGCATCTTCTGCTGAAAACAGTCAAAACAGCCAATGACCCTGTGCCCACTAAACCTGGTAAATAGACTGATATCATCCTCCGAGGAATAGAATCTTTGTATCTTTTCTTCATATTCCAGTGCCATTTTTTCATGTTCTGAGCCCAAATTTTCTTACTTATATTGATATTTTTCCTCTTTCTTCCTCCTCTTGTGCTACACCACCCCAAAAACATGTACTATAACCTCTATGGAGATTCACGTAAAAACCATATTGTATTCGATGGTGCAGAGGGTGGTGATATCAGCCTTGAAATCAGGAGGATCTGAGTTCAGATCCAGTCTCAGTCACTTACTAGTTGTGTGACCTAGGTTAAGTGAGTTACCCGTTATTACCTGTTATCCAGGGCCATCTCCAGCTGTCCTGATCCTAACTTGACCACTATATCCACATGGGTCAGGAGGGGAAAATGAGGTTAGTAATTTTGCGCAATACTTCCCTCATTCAAATACAATTTATGTGCTTGTCATGGCATCACCTTCCTGATGACATAGTCTTCTTCAGGAATGGAGCACAAAACATCTTTTATGTAGAGAAGACTTTTAGCTATTAAACCTTGGGAAAAAAGAAACAAAGATTTGGCATAGAATGATTAAATTAATGCTTCTCTAATGATATTTTGGAATAAACTATTTAGTAGTCCTGTGAAGCCATTGTTTTCATAAGGTCATTTAAGTTAAGCTCTAGCCTGATTGAAAATAAGCCCCTTTCATCTTGTCTTCTTTGATTTAGTCCGTTTTACTTTTAGCTGAGAGCAAAAATAACATTAATTTTTCTTGGAGTAAATGCTTCTATAACATTCCCATGGGGAGGTAAATCCAAGGCAATCAAAATAAAAACCTGATGTGTGTACGGATTTTATTTTTCATAAAAAATCCTTTTTGCTACTGATCATTAGATTAATGATATAGGCTCATGAGGCTTGCTTCTGATGTTCTAGGAATCTTAATTTGAACATGACAAGGAAGTGTGCATATTTAGACTCTTAGAGAGTGGAGTGCTGAAATCACAATGTCTTCTTCATAAACAATTATTTTTTGTTAATTTGTTGAAATATGGTCATTGATTACTCCTAGCTCTTCAGGTTATCTTTTATTTGTCTTTTTTCTTTTTCCAGCAGTGTGGGAAGGAAAGCAGTCAGATGGACAGTCTAGCAGTCCCCAGAATTCAAATTCTAGTTCCTCTTCTTCAGTTAAAGTTGAAAATCCCCTGACAGGCTTGGGGAAGAAACCATTCCAGAGATCTGACAGGCTTCATACAAGTGAGTTCTTTCATATTACAGGCACTATTGATACTGATAACTCTTTTTTTTTTTGAGCTATTTTTTTCAACTAATTTTAGTTTTTCCCCTAATCTCACTTCCTTCTTCCCACCCCCCACAAAAAGCAGTCTCATAGTCTTTACATTGTTTCCATGCTATACATTGATCAAAATTGAATGTGTTGAGAGAGGAAATCATATCCTTAAAGAAAAAGTAAAATATAAGATACAGCAAAATTACATAAGATAACTTTTCAACAAAAATTAAAGTTAACAGTCTTTGGTCTTTGTTTAAATTCCATAATTCTTTCTTTGGATACAGATGGTATTCTCCATTGCAGATACCCTAAAATGTCCCTGATTGTTGCACTGATGAAATGAGCAAATCCATTAAGATTGATCATCAGCCCCATGTTGCTGTTAGGGTGTACAATGTTCTCTGGTTCTTCACTCAGCATCAGTTCATATTAAATCCCTCCAGGCTTCTCAGAATTCCCATCCTACCTATTTTCTAATACAAAATAATGTTCCTTAACGTACATATACCACAATTTATTCTTCCATTTCCCAATTGATGGACATTTACTCAGTTTCCAATTCTTTGCCAATATAAACAGAGCTACTATCAATATTTTTGTACAAGTGATGTTCTTACCCTTTTTTCATGATCTCTTCCGGGTGTAGATTCATTAGTGATATTACTGGATCAAAGGATATGCACATTTTTATTGGTCTTTGGGCATATTACAGTTTTGCTCTCCAGAAACATTGGATGAGTTCACAGTTCCACCACCGATGTATTAGTGTCCCAGATTTCTCACATCCCTTCCAACATTGATCATTGTCCTTTCTGGTCATATTGGCCAGTCTGAGAGGTATGAGATGGTACCTCATAGATGCTTTAATTTGCATTTATTTAATCAGTAAAGATTTAAAGTAGTTTTTCATGACAGTAGATCACTTTGATGTCCTTATCTGTAAAATGCCCCTGCATATCCTTTGACCTTTTTTAATTGGGGAATTTGCTTTTTTTTTTTATAAATTTGACTGAGATCTCTATATATTTTAGAAATTATGAGTCCTTTTTCAGAAATACTAGTTGTAAAAATTTACTAGATTTCTTTTGATCTTTGTTTTGTTTGTGCAAAAGCTTTTTAATTTAATGTAATCAAAATTATCTAGTTTGTTTTTAATGATAATCTCCATCTCTTCCTTGGTCATAAATTTCTTCCCTTACCATAGATCTGACAGGTAAACTATTCCTTGATCTCTTAGTTTGCTTATTATATTGTCTTTTATGTCTAAATTCTGTACCTGTTTTGATCTTATCTTGCTATGGAGTATGAAATGTTGGTCTAATCCAAGTTTCGGCCATACTAACTTCCAATTAACCCAACAGTTTTTATCAAAGAGAGAATTTTTATCCTAGAAGCTGGATTCTTTGGGTTTATCAAATAGCAGATTACTATAATCATTCCTGCTATTGCAACTAGTCTATTCCACTGGTCCACCACTCTATTTCTTAGCCAATACCAAATAGTTTTGATGACTGATGATTTATAATATAATTTTAGATCTGGTAGGGCTTTTGCACTTTTTTCCATCAAATCTCTGGAAATTCTTGATACTGATACTCTTAATTGAGTGAAATGTATCAAAACTCTTAATTATCACATTTCATCATCTTATCTACAAAATTATCACATGAGATCCTCAAGATTACTTAATGTTCTTTTTCTCCAGACCTCATTCTTAATCCTATAAAAAAGGAAGTGCTACAATTTTGATGTTTTTTAATTTATGAGGTCTTTGATAGATTTTTATCAATCACTGTAATTTTTTAAAAATATAGTTTTTTAAAATTTTATTTATTTAAGGCAGTGAGCTTAAGTAACTTGCTGAGGTCACACAGCTAGGCAGTTATTAAGGGTCTGTGGTCGGATTTTTACTCAGGTCCTTCTGACTCCAGGGCCAGTGCTCTGTCACTGCACACCTAACTGCCCCAATCACTAAATTTTTACTGAATGTTACAAATATCTGCTTATCGCATTTTATTCTAAAATTTAAATAATAAAAATTTCCCTTAAATTACATACAAAAATGCATATTGACACTATTTGAATCTAGCCTATTTCATCATTATTGAACGCATAGGATTCTTTATTGGAGGGTGTGGGGGTAATTAGGAAGAAAGGGCTTTATAGATAACATTGCACATGAATAGAAGATTCCAAGTCCCTTATGGCTAATAGGAAAATGAGAAAGGACCAGAATAAAATATTTTATATCTAAAGATTTATTGTTTATTTTCTTTGTAACATTTTTTTTCAGGGCAACTGAAAAGAACTAAATGTGCTGAAATTGATGTTGAAACACCCGATTCTATCCTGGTTAACACCAATCTGAGGGCTCTAATCAACAAGCACACATTTTCAGTTCTTCCTGGGGACTGCCAACAGCGGCTTTTGCTTTTGCTTCCGGAGGTGGACCGGCAGGTGAGTGAAGTGAGCTTAGAAATTCTCTTCCTTTTCTCTTGGCTTCTCTCCACATATTCCTTCAAAATCTTGACAGAATTCTTTCTAATTTTTGATATAGCTCCATCTTGGTAGATAGTGATATGCAGTTCTGTCCTTCCTTGGTCAGTGTCAACCTTCACTACTATTTTATATGAGCTTGGGTTAGTCACAGAAACTCTGAATCTGAACTACTTGCTGTATAAAATCACTGCACTGAGCTAGATGAATTCCAGTTTATAGTCCCTTAATCCTATGAATTTAACAGACTCTTATTAGTTTCCCTGTATTAGCTACTTGTGAAACAGGCAACCAATGAAATTGTTTCTACTCTTAAGAACTTCTAGTCTACTGGCAGGATACAATTTATACTCCAGACAAGTAGAAATAGATGCTATTAGGCGAGAGAAAATAATTCAGATTACACTCTACTTAATCTCTCTCAGCCTTAGATCACTCCCTTATTCATCAACTCTATCTGTTACACTTGTGCTGCTAAACCATATAACCATTCTGACTTTGTCCATTACAGATTTGTTACACAACCTCAACTGTGTTACACAACCTCGCTGCTGCTGCTCACTATCTTGTTCTCCATAGCCGTTCTTCCAAACTTTTCATTCCTTCTCAAAATTCCAGTAGCTCTCCCTCTGCCTACTCTCTTAGCTGAGAATCTGACCTCATATTTTACAGAAAATAATGAGACCGTTTGCTTTGCATTCCTTTTTCCCTTTTGCTCATCACCTATCACCTATCATGCAGTCTCTTCTATCACTCTGTCCTTTCATCCCTAATCTCACATGATGAGGTAACCTTACTGTTTACCAAGGCTAACTCTATTTGTTCACGTGATTTCATTGCATTCTGTCTCGTCAACCAGATTGTCCCCTTTGTCATCCACATTTTTTATTTTCGATCTCTCCTGTCTGTTGACTTGTTTTTTACTGCCTTCCATCATGTCTTCCCATCCTAAAAAAAACTCTCATCTCTTCCTTCCTTCCCTAGTAATTGTTATTTTAAATCTCCTCTGTCTTTTGTATCTATGCTTCCTTTTTTTGGGGGGGGGGGGTTTGCAAGGCAAAGGAGGTTAAGTGGCTTGTGCAAGGCCCCACACAGCTAGGTAATTGTCTGAGACCGGTTGAACCCAGGTACTCCTGACTCCAGGGCCGGTGCTTTATCCACTATGCCACCTAGAGGCCCCTGTATCTATGCTTCTTAAAGGGGCTATCTACAATAGATGTATCCACTTACTACTTTCTCTTGGTTTTCCTCCTGTCTATCTGACTACTACTACTACTACTACTACTCAATCGCTTTCACTGGATCCTATTCCAGATCATGTCGTCTATCCATTGTTGTTTTCTCTTTTCCTTCTATAGTACTTCATTTGGTGACTTCTATGCTAATAATTTTTAAAAATAATTTATTAATTTCATTAAATATTTTCCTATTACATGTAAAAATTAATTAAAAAAAAAAATTGAGTGCCATATTCTCTCCTTCCCTTCACTTTTCCTTAAGCAGTCGATTTGATATGGATTATTTTATCCATAGTCATTTAAAATATTTTCATTAGCTATGTTGCAATAAACCAAAAATAATAATGAAAGTGATTTTAAGTTTTCTGTTTCTTCTGTTAATTTGGGCATTTTATATTTTTTTAAATATTCATTTCACTTAGAATATTGGTTAATTGGACTAAATAATTTCTAATTCTTTTAATGTCATCTTCATTGATGGTACATTCACCTGTTTTATTTTTGAAAGAAGTAATTAGGTTTTTTTTTTTGAATCAAATGAACCAACGGTTTTATCTGTTTTTATTAACTCTCCTAGTTTTATTCATTCAATTTTTTTATTTTCTATTTTATTAATGTTTGCTTTGATTTTTCAGGATTTCTACTTTGGTGTTTAAATGAGGATTTTAATTTGTTCCTTTTCTAGTTTTTTAGTTGTATACCTACTTCATTGATCTTCTTTTATTAATATATTCATTTAGAGATACTAATTTTAACCCCTAGTTCTAGTTTATTTGCATCCCACAAATTTTGGAATGTCCCATTATATCATTTTCTTTATTGAAGTTACTGATAGTTTCTATGATTTATTCTTTGACCCACTCAACTCTTTAGGATTAGTTTTTATTTAGTTTCCAACTAACTTTTAATCTTTGTTTCCGTGGTCCTTTTTATTAAATGTAATTTTTTTTCATTATGGTCTGAAGGAGTGCATCCAATATTTCTGCTTTTGGATTTATGCTGTAATATGTGGATAGTTGTTTGTTTACTTGAAAATGCCATGTATAAAAAAAAAAGAAAATGCCATGTATAGTTGGAAAAAAGAGATTCCTTTCTTTTTCCATTAAATTTACTCTAAAGGTCTTTCATATATCACTTTTATAAGATTCTATTCATCTCCTTGACTTTCTATTTATTTTTATTTTTTATTTATTTAAGGTAATGGGGTTAGGTGACTTGTCCAAGGTCACACAGTGAGGCAGTTATTAGGTATCTAAAGCCAGGTTTCATTCAGATTCTCCTGACTTCAGGGCTGTTGGTCTATCCACTGTGCCGCTTAGCTGCCCCAATTTCCTATTTTATGGTTAGATTTAACTAGCTCTGAGTGAGGAGGTTGTGGTAATTCACTAAGATAGTCTTACTGTCCATTTCCTCCTATAATTCTTTTAACTTTTTACTTTAAAAACTAGCTACTCTGCCATTTGGTATATTTATGTTTAAGATTGATATTACTTCATTGTTTATGGTGCTTTCTTAGCAAAATTTAGTTTTTCTGAGTTTCCTTTTTAATTGGGTTTATTTTTATCTTTTGTCTGTGGTCAGAATTACTCTTCTTGCTTTTTTAAAAATTCAACTGAAATGTAATAAATTCTATCCCAACTACTTGTTTTCACTGTTTTAAGTATGTTTCTTATAAACAACTTATTGTTGAAGTTTCTCATCCATTCTGCTATCTGCTTCCATTTTATGGATGAGCTTATCCCATTTCCATTCCCAATTATGATAATTAACCCTATATTTCCTTCTATCCACTTTGTTCTAGTTTTTTCTTTTTTCCACCCTCTTTCCTTCCTCCTTCCCCCTCCTTCCTCCCCTGTCCTTCCTCTAAAGTCTACTTTGCTTCCACCACCCTCTTTTATTTGCCCTCTATTTTTATCAACCTCCTTGAATCTCTTATTCTCTTCCCCTCCTTCCCACTGGGTGAGAGATTTCTATTACCAATTAAGATTGTATTAGATATATCTTATAGATATTTTCCCTTTTTGAACCAGTTTGGATTTGAGGGGAGTTCAAGTATTGTGCCAATCCCCCATTTTCCTCTTCATTATAAAAGTTCTTTTTTGCATATATCTTTTATGTGAGTTAATTTTTCCCATTCTTCTTTACATTCTCCTTTCTCTCAGAATCCTTCTTTCTCACTTTTTTCTTACATCATCCCAATATAATTGACTCATTCCTGCAACCCTTTTCCTTTGTTAGTTTTTATGGAATTGTCATTTTATTTCTTTAATAGGATCTTAACTACTGATAATTCTTTATTTATTTTAGATATACTTTAATTCTAAAAGAAATATTTTATAATTTAACTTATATAAATGTCTGATAGATTGACTCACAAATGTTTTATATATTTTGTTGTCATTTTGAATTGAATTTTCCTTTCTATTTCCACTTGGGGGTAAGCCTTATCATTACTATCACTATCACCAATACCACCATCAGCATCATCCTTTTAACTATCATTACTACTATTAATGTTGATTTTTGTGGGAAGTGTTTTTTGTTCGTGTGTGTGTGTGTGTGTGTGTGTGTGTGTGTGTGTGTGTGTGTTTTCCAATTATATAAAGTGGTAGTTTCTACCAATCATTTTTTTTTCAAGGTTTTGAATTTTACAATTTTTTTCCTCCCTCCCTTCATTCCCGCCTCCCCCCATCTGATAAAGTCTTTACATTTGCATCCATGGCATGCATATATCAAAATTGAATGTGTTATTAGAGTAGAAACAGTTTCAAAAGGAAGAAAGAAAACTTTAGATATAGCAAAAGTATATAATATGTAAGACATCTTTGGAAATTGAAGATATTAATTAGACTTTGATCTTCATTTAAATTCCACAGTTCCTGCCCTAGGTACAGATGTTATTTTCCATCACAGATTTCCTATAATTGTCCCGGATTATTGCACTGATAGGAGTGAGCAGGTCCATCAAGGTTGATCCTTACCCCATGTTGCTGTTAATGTTACACCCTCTTTCTATGTGGAATTCTTTTAATTGCTCTAATAATGACAAAGGTCTTAGGAGATACATGTTCCATCTTCTTGTATAGTAAGGTAAATAGTTTAACCCTACTGAGTCCTTTATGATTTTATTTTAATATTTGCCTTTTAACGTTTTTCTTGGTTCTTAAATTTGAAAGTCATATTTTCTATTCAGCTCTGGTCTTTTTATCAGAAATACTTGAAAGTGCTCTATTTCATTAAATATTTATTTTTTCCCTTGAAGGAATTATAGTCAAATTTTCTGGGTGGGTTATTCTTGGTTGTATTCCTAGCTCCTTTGTTTGTAGTATCCTATTCTTTTAAGTTTTTACAAGGCAATGGGATTAAGTGGCTTGCCCAAGGCCAAACAGCTAGGTAATTATTAAGTGTCTGAGGCCAAATTTGAACTCAGGTACTCCTGGCTCCAGGGCCAGTGTTCTATCCACTGCTCCACCTAGCTGCCCTCAAAAATCAAATGAGGCTTCTTGATTTGAGAAGTGACATGGTCAAACCTTTGATTTTGGGCAGTTGACTTGGCAGCACTATGGAAAATTGATTAGGGATAAAATAGACTACTTGAAGGGAGACCACTTAGAAGACTTAAAAGACACCAGTCTTGAGGAATGACCTGAATTATGATGATGATTATGTGAATGGACAGAAAGGAACAAATATGAAGGATGCTATGATGGTAAAATACACAAGACTTGATAGTTGATTGAATATGCTAAAGATGAAGAAGGACCCTGAAGTTGTTAGCCTGGGTAACTGGAGGAAAATAGTATCTTAGAAATTATGAAGAACCAGGGACAAAAAGAGGAGAGGGGGAATCTGTGTATATGTGGAAAGATAGGTAATTGTGATTCAAAAATGACAAGTTTGAGTTGCCAGTGTAACATCCTGGTGGCTATTTGGGAGTCTTCTACATCAAGAAAATAATGGAACCCTTGGAAACTGATGACCAGGTCCTTGAGGAATGATCCACCCCCCCCCCCCAGCCCCCCACAGGATCATCCCCTGCAAAGGAGCCAAAGAAGAATTGGTTGTATAGGTAGGAGGAATACCTAGAGAGAATAGTATCATGAAAACCTAGGAAGGAGTATACTTTTGGTCATTTTAAAGTCTTACTGTGTGGGAAAGGAATTGCTAATAATAATAAACTCTGGTCTCTCCCAGAAGATGCTCTTTCCTTCTTGTTTCTAAGAACAGTTCCAAATTAATTTGAAAGACAGAAAGTTCAGTGATTCTAGAGCACAATAAGAATTTTTTTGAAAATTGTTCACTGAAAGGAATTTGGGGATAATATTCAATATTACTAGGTGCTATGATACTATAAAACCTTTTCTGGATATTTGGTGACAATCCAGTCTCAGTTGCACACCTTTGATTGGTTTTTCCCCCCCACATTATTCCATGTATTCAAATTTTAGGAGCTCTTTATTGATAGAGCAAAACAGAAAACACTCAGGGGCAGCTAGGTGGCGAAGTGGAGAGAGCACCGGCCCTGGAGTCAGGAGGACCTGAGTTCAAATTCGACCACAGATACTTAATAATTACCTAGCTGTGTGGCCTTGGGCAAGCCACTTAACCCCATTTCCTTGCAACAACTTAAAACAAACAGAAAACACTTGACATTTTCTTACAAAATCACTTCTTTTCTGTATATTTCCTTGAGTACTAGAATTATTTTTTTCCCCTTTAATAACAGCTCACTTGGTCCGTTCTAGTTACGTTGGTGTTCTTTCTTATAGTTTTGTGAAAATAATTCATTTCTAAATCCTAATATTTTTGTGAAATTAGTTCCTCTTAAGTAGTCTATTAAAATTCTGTTTTGGAAAATGGTGATAAGATGGCTTCTCTTCAGCTCCTTTGATATCAGAACTTTTACTTTGTTTCCCTTTGGTTCAGACATGTGATTATACTGTCTGGATCAAAGCAAATATAAAGCATAAGCACATGAGTCTTTATAATAAAACTATTTCATCATTTTTTCAGGTTTTCTATAATCAAAATATTTTGTAAATGAAATTTTTATATCATGTTTCTGGGTTCTGTCTCTGTTGATTGCTGCTTATTCTTCTCTCTCTCTTTTTTAAAGGTTTTTGCAAAGCAAATGGGGTTAAGTGGCCTGCCCAAGGCCACACAGCTTGATAAAATGTCTGAGACTAAATTTGAACCCAGATACTCCTGACTCCAGGGCCGGTGCTTTATCCACTGCGCCACCTAGCCATCTCTGTTCTTTTCTAAAAGGAAGGAAATATTCTTCCATCAAAACCAATGTAGCTCTTTTCACTCTATTTCAATTCAGATAGCATTATCCCTAGTCAAAAAGCATATATAACTTAATAGATCACTTTGCAAAATTTCAGAAGACTAAAATATATTTGGAACCCATAAACTTGGAGAAATGCAATTTACATATGTATACTATAACTAATTCCCCTTCCTAGATTAAGAGTCCCATATTCACTCTAGATACTGGCCTCATATTACAAATGACTCTGGCATTGTAATTATTGTAATTAAAAAAAAAGATAAGGGCTGTCGACTCTTTCAGCTACGATATTACAGGTTGCCACCTTGGTTGAGATGTATGTCTTTTGAGAAAAAGATAATCTTACTCTCTTTTGCAGCTTCAGAATTTTATTCAAAAGTAATTAGAAAAAAAAAAAGTAATTAGGTTGAGGGGTGGCTAGGTGGCGCAGTGGATAGAGCACCAGCCCTGGAGTCAGGAGTACCTGAGTTTAAATCCGGCCTCAGACATTTAATAATGACCTAGCTGCGTGGCCTTCGGCAAGCTACTTAACCCCATTGCCTTGCAAAAACAAAACCAAATAAACTAATTAGGTTGGGCAGCTAGGTGGCACAGTGGATAGAGTACCAGCATAACTGTGACCTTGGGTAAGTCACTTAAGTCCAATTGCCTTTTTTTTTTTGTTTGTTTGTTTTTGCTAGGCAGTGGAGTTAAGTGGCTTGCCCAAAGCCACAGAGCTAGGTCATTATTAAGTGTCTGAGGCCGGATTTGAACCCAGGTACTCCTGACTCCAGGGCCGGTGCTCTATCCACTGTGCCACCTAGCTGCCCCCAGTTGCCTTTTAAAAACCAAAAAAGTTATTAAATTAATTACATTGTTCATGATTGATTCATGCCAACTATATCATGGGGAAATGCTAATTTATTTATACTGAGAAATATAGTTAACATAATCCTATTGAGTTTTCAGGAAAAAGACCTATTTGTAATGCCAAATAACTGCATACATTGTTGTATGTATAAAGGTAATGGTCTTAGGAAATTAAGTCTTTGAACTCTGCCTGATGTCATGCTTATCTTCTATGTAGATTTTCCTTCCAAGCCTCTCTAAATACTTGTGTGAGTCAGATTACCCTTTCCTTGAGAAAATGCCATAAGAAATCAATGACAAGCTATACTTGACCTTTATTTAGATATTATTTAATAGTTATCAGAAGCCTTTCATTACATTTCTTAAGGTCATATGTCAATTTCTCACATTGTAATTTATTATTTACTTTTTCAACTTACTTATTTCTTCATAACTTCATCTCATTCAGTAAGAAATCTTCCCATAACAATGTTGGAGTATATGGTTGCTGTATTGCCCCATCCATTTTCCTAATTAACTTCATTTATCTCTATATTCTGTTTTGAGTCTGTTTCACTAAAACAAAGTAATTTGATTTATATAGTATAATAAGTCCTCTGAAAGGTCACTTGGGGTAGAGGACCTCTTGTTTTCTGGGTTTCTTCTTGTTGTTGCCAGGCCAAAAGCAGCACATTTGGCAGACAGTTGATCCATACTCTGTTGCATCTTAGCCTCAGGTGCTGCATTAAGTGCACATCTGCAAACAGAAAGGTCATGTTTTGATTCTCCCTCCACTTGGCTTGTAGTCTTTTCATTTAAATGATTTACCATCAGTGTGGAAGCTGATCTTGGCGCTCTGTTCATCCTCATTGAAGGTGTCAGCAACATCGAAGAAAACATGTTGAAAGCATAGGAGCAAGCCCCCAACCTTGCTTCACATCATTCATGAATAGGAAAACATGAGAACATCATCCTTCATCAAGAACCTATATGGCATACTATTGTGGACTTGTATATGATGCTGACTAAGTTCTCTACTTAACTAAATTTCATCATGATCTTCCACAAGCCCTCACTACTGGCAGTTTTGGTAACTTGGTCAGAGGTTGGCAATGAAGAAATTTTGAGTATTGTGGAAAAGTTCACATCTTGGCAATACATTCTAACTCTGGCAGTGTGAAAACTTTGAAAAGCTCCTAAAGAAAGTATGGGGTATGGGGCGGCTATGTGGCCCAGTGAATAGAGCACTGGCCCTGGAGTCAGGAGTACCTGGGTTCAAATTCGACCTCAGACACTTAATAAATACCTAGCCATGTGGCCTTGGGCAAGCCACTTAACCCCATTGCCTTGAAAAATCTTAAAAAAAAAAGTATGGGATATAAGAGAGAACAGGTTGCATATCAGACTGAAGGTCTACAGAGCTATCATGCTGACTACACTGTTTTATATCTATGAACTCTTGATAGTCTGTCATTACCATGCCAAAAAAACTGGATCTTGGAAAGATGCTGAAGATTGCCTGACAAGATAAGGTACTGGACACTGAAGATCTTCCTAGAACTGAACTTCCAAACATTCAGACTGTATTGCAGAGAATGCATCTCTGATGGGTTTACCATATAGTTTGTGCCAAATGCATACTTAACCAAAAGATAATTCTATAGAGAACTTTCACAAAATAATTCAGAAGATGTAGTATAAAGGTACTTTAATATTGACTGTGACACATGGGAATGCTGGCACAGGACTATCTAGCATGGCATTCCTACATTAATGAAGACTGTGGTCTCCCTGAGAAAAATAGAATTGTAGAAACACAAAAGAAATGCATAGATTGAGAGCCACTTCCACTCAAAATGTTCTAATGGACCACTTGTGCCTAATCTTTGGTAGAACCTTCTGAGTTAGTACTGGACTGATCAGCTACAGCTGAATACATTATACTCCCAACATTATGAAGTTATTGGTCTTCTTTAGAAACTAAGATTAAACAACAACAACATAAAGCTGACTTATCCACTCAACAAATGCTCCAGAGTCAATAGGGAAGCAATGTTTATAAGTTTCACAATAAATGAATTCTTATGTATCATAATTGTATTTTTGTACCACACTTTGTTTTGCTTTCATTTAGAATCATATTCATACTCATATACAGTACAGTACAGTACTATAATCTAACTTACTCAATAAAGCATAAAGTGCTACTGTATACTAAACACTATGCTTGGTGCTGAGTTCACAAAGGTGTGGGAGAAGAAAGCAAATCCTTGCTCTTAACTAAGAAACTTAAATCCTATTGAAAGAGATAACATTTATGTTTGCAAGCATATAAAGAACATTTTGAGTGATTGTGTGTATGTACACATCTAGTTATAAGTATATATCTTTATGTATGTATATACATACTTGTGTATATTTACTTATTAGAGAAATCATTAGGAATGAAAAGTTTCATGTAGAATATAATGCTTTCAACTGTATCTTGAAGGAAGTGAGGGATTTTTTTTTTTGCAAGGCAAATGGGGTTAAGTGGCTTGCCCAAGGCCACACCACTAGGTAACTATTGTCTGAGGCCAGATTAGAACTCAGGTACTCCTGATTCTAGGTGCTTTATCCACTGTGCCACCTAGCCACCCTGGAAGTGAGGGATTTTAAGAGACAGAGAGAGCATTATAGACATGGAGACTGTCTAAATTATTAAGGTACAGAGAGTTTATATTAGCAATAGAGAGATACATTGTAATTTACTGAGTGGTCAAGTTTGCACCTAAAGAAAAGTATTGTTGATAATCAGTGTTGATGGATGTGTTTGGATGAAGGAAAACTTTAGATAGGAAGAATTCAGACCAGAGGGCAGTGATTTTGTCCTGGATCCGGGGATGCTTGAGAACACTGAAAGTTTGTAAAGTTTGCAAAGCAGCCTGAACTATCCCTGAATTCCTAACACACTGAGAAAATAGCCCAGGTATTCATTCCAGAGTGTAGACCTTGGTCTTAACATTAATTCCCAAGGATTTTCACCCCAAAAAGTAATATGGAAGAATGGGCAAATTAAAAAATTTGACTGTTCAAAAAAGCTATTGTGACAGGGATATTCAAGACACAAATCTAAAAACAGAAAATAATTCTACAACCTCTATTTAAAAAAGCATCAAAAGAAAAGCACAGCTCAGGTACAATAAAGCAAAAAAAAAAAATGTGTTTTAAAGAAATCTTTCATTAAATGAAAAAAAGCATGGGTTTAAAAAAATGTGAAAAAAATTGGAAAAGAAATGAGAGGTTTGAAAGAAAAAATTGGGAGAGGAAATTAGTAGCTTGGCAGTTAAAGTTAAGAACCTTGCCTAAACAACAAACACCCTTAAAATTAAAGTGGATCAAAAAGAAGCTCCATTGAACAACAGACATCACAACAAGGTCAAGGAACTGGGGAAAAAAGAAAATACAAGATATCCCACAATAAAAAACAACTGACCTAGAAAACAGATCAAGGTTGATTCAGTGGATCAAACACTGGACCTGAAGTCAGGAAATTCAAATCTCAGATAATTTACTAACTGTGTAATTCTGGACACTCTAATATCATCTTTTTTTTAGGGTTGTTAAGATAAAAATGAGATAATGTCTGCAAAGTTCTGCAAACCTTAAAGCTCTATATAAATATTAGTCTTGATATTGGGAAAATAATTCAAGGATTTTTGGACTACCCAACAGCCATAATTAATGAAAGAGCTTAGACTTCATATTTCAAGAAACCATTAGAGAAAACTCCAGACATTTCTTAGAACCAGAAGACAGTGGAAATTTGAAGCATCCACAATTCACCTCCTAAATAAAACTCACAAGAACATCCTAATCAAAATCCAGAGCTTGCATCTCAAAAAAAAATAGTGTAGGCAGGCACAATTCAAGAACTGAGGAGTCATAGTTATACCCATAATTTGACAGCCACCTGTGTAAAGAGCTTATGATACAGTATTTCAGAAAGGCAGTCAGGAATAATTTATCCAACAAAATTTGACTATCAACCTACAGGCAGGAAAAAAATACCTTAAATGAAACCAGAGAATTTTCAATCTTTCCCTATAAAAGTTGCATAGAAACTTCCAGTTGCAAAAAGAATAATAAAAAATACACAAAGATAAGCAAGCATGAGATAACAATCATAAAAGATCAAACCAGGATAAATTATTTATATTCTGTTATGGAAAAAGGATATCTGCATTCCCTCTGACATATATCTGGTTTTAGAGAATGTCTAATCAGAACACTGGTTTCTATTAGTCTTGATCTAAGAAGGGTGCAAAGGGAGAAAATGATTATGCTAAGAGGAGGAGGAAAGGGAGATGAAGGTTGCAAAATATTATCTCATATACATTTTTAAAGTATACACAAACAAGTATAATGGAGTAAAGGGAACTAGTGCTTGAAATTTACTCTCATCTGACCTTATCAAAGGAGGGAAGAATATATTTCATGCTTGCTCTCTTGAGTACAGAAATACATTTCATTCAAGGAACTAAGAGGGAAACTAGGAATAAGGAGGAATTAGAGGGAGGGTAGGTTAAAAGGAGGTAGTAGTCCTAAATAAAAGAAACTGAGGGTAACAAAAATATTGATATGTGTGTGTGTGTTTGGCAGAGAATTGGAAACTGAAGGTTTCCTATCTATTGAGGAATGGTTGGACAAGTTATGTACCACCCCTCCCCCAAAAAGTGATTAAATATTGTACTAAAGAAATGATGAAGACAATGGTTTCAGAAAAATATGAGTCAAGTAAACAGAACAAGAACAAATTAAATAATTTTTGAAAGACTTGGGAACTTTGATTAACTTAATGACCCAACAGAATTTCAGAAGAATCAACATGTAACACCACCCAACACCTTGAGAGATGAAAAACATGGCCAGTGCTGAAATTTTTTTGCTTGCCTGTATATATTTGTAGCAGGGCTTTTGTTTTAGTTTCAAAGGATAAAGAGCTCATTGAAAAAAAAATTTAAATTTTTTTAAAATTTATTTTTTATTTTCATTTTGTACAAATTTTTTTTACATTAATAAAATATTCTTGTTTACAAATAAACAAAATACCCCTCCCCCCATGAATATAGATAGACTTGCTTCGGCAAAAAAAGTAAAGGGGAAAGAAAAAAATTAATTAAAAAAAATAATAGTAATTGTAGCTATGGCCCGGTGGGCGCAATGGACGAAGCACCAGCCCTGGAGCCACGAGCACCCAAGTCCATATTCAGCCTCGTAAACCCGACAATCACCCAGCCGTGTGATAGGCAAGCCACCCGATCTCCACTGCCCTGCAAAAACCAAAAAGAAGGAAAAAAAAGACCCAAAATAAAATAAAATAAAATAGTAATAATTGTAGGGGTGGCTGGGTGGCAGACAGAGCGTTGGCCCTTGAGCCAGGAGCACCTGGGGCCAAATCCGGCCCCAGACACCCAAAGATCATCCTGCTATGTGGCCCCAAGCAGGCCACCCAGCCCCACTTGCCCTGCACCCTCCCCCAAATAATAATAATTCCATATTTTTCCAACGTTGCCATTGCTGATTGCAACTCCCTCCTTTCTTATTTCTCCACTACCATGTACTATATTTTCACTCTCCTTTCACTCTGACTCCGCTGTAGGGTTGCTGAGTGGCACAGCAGACAGATGGGGCCCAGAAGCCCTGAACCCCCCTACCACCCCTTAGGCCCAGAATCCATCTGGCCCTATGGTCCTGGGCAGGCCTTCCAATCCCAGCCCCTTGTAAGAAGTAAAAAAAGAAAATGTGTTATATCTGACCACTCTCCCCCCATGGTCCATCCTCTCCTTTATTCACATGCTCACCCCTTCCCCCTGCTCCCCCCTCCTTCTTACTCCAGATGTCTATACCCCATTGAGTATATTTGCTGTTTTCCTCTCCTAGCCACCTCTGATGAGAGCAAAGGTTCCCTCATTGCCCCTTGCCTCCCCCCTTCCATATCATTGCAATAGCTCATTGTAATAAAAAAAATCTTATTATGTGAAATAGCTTGGACTATTCCCCCTCTCCTTTTTCTTTCTCCCATTCCATTTCCCTTTTTTTCTATTGACTCCATTTTTACACCATATTTTATCTTCGAATTCAGCTTTCTCCTGTGCTTCAACTATAAAAGCTCCCTCTACCTGCTCTATTAACTGAGAAGGTTCATATGCATATTATCAGTATCGTTTTTTTATACATGCAGTTCATCCTCATTAAGTCCCTCATATTTCTCCCCTCTCCTCCAATCCTCATGCTTCACCTGAGTCCTGTATCTGAAGATCAAACCTTCTGTTCAGCTCTGGCCATTCCAAAAGGAACATTTGAAATTCCCCTGGTTCATTGAAAGTCCATCTTTTTCCCTGGAAGAGGACATTCAGTCTTGCTGGGTAGTTGATTCTTGGGCTGCATTCTAAGCTCTTTTGCCTTCCGGTATATTGTATTCCAAGACCTACAAGCTTCCAGTGTAGTTGCTGCTAAGTCCTGTGTGATCCTGATTGCAGCTCCACGATATTTGAACTGTGTCCTTCTGGCTGCGTTGTAATATTTTCTCTTTGACTTGGGAGTTCTGGAACTTGGCTATAATATTCCTAGGGCATGGTTTTTTGGGATCTCTTTCTCGGGGGAATCGGTGGATTCTCTCCATTTCTATTTTGCCTTCTGCTTCTAGAATATCAGGGCAATTTTCCTGTAGTAATTCTTTGAAAATGATGTCAAGGCTCTTTTCCTGATCATGACTTTCAGGTATTCCAATAATTTTTAAATTATCTTTCCTAAGTCTGTTTTCCATATCAGTTGTTTTTTCAATGAGCTATTTCACATTTTCTTCTAATTTTTCATTTTTTTGTTTTTGTTTTGAAGTATTGATTCCTGATTTCTGGTAAATTCATCAGTCTCCCTGAATTCTATTCTTTGTCTGAAGGATTTGTTCTCCTCAGAGAGTTTTCTTATCTCTTTTTCCATCTGGCCAGTTTTGCTTTTTAAAGCATTCTTCTCCTCAATCACTTTTTGAACTGTTTTATCCATTTGACCTAAGCTGTTTTTTAGCATGCCATTTTCTTCAGCATTTTTTTGGATTTCCTTGACTAAGCTGCTGACTTCATTTTCATGTTTTTCCTCATATCTCTCCTTTCTTTTCCCAGTTTTTCTTCCAACTCCCTCATTTGATTTTCAAAGTCTTTTCTGAGCTCTGTCATAGCCTGAGCCCAATTTCTGTTTTTCTTGGAGTCTTTAGATGCAGGAGCTTGTGCTTCCTCATCTTCAGACTGAGTATTTTGGTCCTTCTTGGGCTCATTTGCAAAATATTCCTCAATAGTCTTCCTCTTATTTCTCTGTTGGCTCATTTTCCCAGGCTGGGCCTGGTTTTGGGGTGCTTCCTGAGCTTTTGGGACCCTCCCACAAGGGTCTGAGTGTGTGAGGCTCTGTCCTCCCTCCTGGTCTGTGAATGACCATAAGCGCCCCCCCCTCTGCCACGGGGCCAAGGTGGGGGGGGCTTGCTGTTCTATGGGGGGGGCCTAGACTGTGATCAGGATCTGAATGTGGTCAGAGCCCCAGAGTCCTGTTCCCGGGGCAGAGGACAGAACTTGGCAGTCTCTCTTCACTGGCCTCCCTCAGCTCAATGGACTCATGCCCTGGGGGTTCCTACTTACTGGCTCCACCTGCTTCTGTTTCCCGGTCTGGGCTGGGGAAAGACCTAGCTGTGTGCCCTGAGGACTGGGCTCCAGGTGCTCATTCTGGCAGAGGTCACCTGCTGTTCCCCCACTTTGTGCCTGGTGCTCCCCGGGGTGCAGCTCAGGAGACTCCCCCGCTGCTGTGAGCCGTGGCTCCCAGTGCCCTGGGGCTGCCTCCGGGAGGCTGAAGTTCTTTGGCTCTGGTGGGCCACCTCTCCGGCGGGCCGCCCCTCCAACCCCCGGGAGCAGAGCCTTTCTGCTCTTTTCCAGGTTTCCTTGAGTAGGAGAACTGCCTCCCTGGGTCCCTTTGTGGGTTCTGTCTCTCGAAAGTTTAGTTAGAGTCCTTAGCTTAACAGTTTTATCAGAGAAGTCCTAAGACTGGATCCCTTCTTGTCGCCATCTTGGCTCCGCCCCCTGGGTCTTTGAATTTTTTAAATGATAATTAAACCCATGGAATTGATTGAGGTTGTCAAGAGAGTATATGAGAGGGAAGAGGAGTGAACCCAGGATATAGCCTTTGAGTACACCCACAAAAAGGATTGATATCAATGGTGATTCTGCAAAGCTGACTAAAAATTGATCAGACAGGTAGGAGAATCTTGAAAATCCATACAGGAGAAAGTGTCCAATATTGTTCCTTGTTGTGGAGGTTGAGATAAATGAAAAGACTGTTAGATTTGGTAATTAAGATGTCATTAGTATCTTTGGAGAGTGCAGTTTTCATTTGAGTGATGAGATTGCCAGTCAGATTTCATGCAGTTATAAAAGGAATTAGGGGAAAGTAAATTGAGAGTTTGAGACGTTAAATCACAATAATAACTTGAGACTTGGACATATTTGTAGGTAGCAGGAAATTATCCATCTAATCTATCTATATCTAAACATGGAGATGGAAAACAAGTGGGGAATGATTGAAAGCATTCTCCTGGAGAAGATAGAAAAGATTCTCTCTAGCAGTACAGCTGGCAGTCTTTTTTTTTTTTTTTTTGGATTTTATTTATTTTGAGCTTTACAATTTCCCCCCCATTCTTGCTTCCCTCCTCCCACCCACCACAGAAGGCATTCTGTTAGTCTTTACATTGTTTCCATGGTGTACATTGATCTCAGTTGAATATAATGAAAAGTATAAGAGACAGAAAAATTACATAATAAGATTTTTTTCCCCCCTGAATCGAAGGTAATAGTCTTTGGTGTTTGTTCAAACTCCATAATTCTTTCTCTGGATATAGATGGTATTATCTATTACAGATGGCTCAAAATTTGCCCTGGTTGTTGCACTGATGGAATGAGCCAGTCCATCAAGGTTGATCATCACCCCTATGTTCAGATGGCAGTCTTTACACACTCGTTTTTCCTTTTCAACTTTTATCTATGTAATCTTGTGAATTTTTCACAGAAATTTCATTTAGCACCTCATGGGCCTTTCTATAAATCTAAAATTATTGAAATATATATATTGGTAATCCTTACTATCATTATATGCCTGTTTTCCTCCAAAAATTTTCTCCAGATTTTGTTTGGTATGGTAATATGTTGCAGTACACTTATATTTATCTTATACCCTTCCATTTGCATGACCAGCAACTTTAAAATATTCTAAAATTATGTTATTCTATGATTCAACTGCACAGTATCATTGGCAGGATCTTGGCATTAAAAAAGATGATTCTTTGTTGCACAGAGAAACTTGTCCTTTTCAGTTCTGAGACTAACTTTATGATTTATCCATTAACAACATTATCATATTCTGGATAATTGAAATTCATCCAATTCAACTCGTATATATATACACACAGGTAGTTTTGAACGTTAATTGAATTATGTTTTGTTGAATTGTAGTTATTCTTTGTCTTAGGTTGGTGCAGATGGTTTGATGAAGCTGAATGGTTCAGCCCTTAACAATGAATTTTTCACTTCGGCTGCTCAAGGCTGGAAGGAAAGATTATCAGAAGGTGAGTTATTTTTTATTCCGTTTTTCTGCAAGAAATTAAGTTTCCTAAGGAGTAGTTTGAGGAGAGAGAGGAGCTTCTTCATGGCCTTCTAGACAGTGAGGGAATTAGTTTTGGATTGGGGCTAGGATGGCCTGAGTTATATTGCTAAGGGTGCTGTGTGCAGCTCTCTCATGATCATCTTTTGGAATTGGTAGAGGCCTAAAAGATGTGAGAACTAAGATCACTGTAACGACCAACCTTAGTACCAGTGGACTGAAGGTGAAATAAGCCACAGTAAAGAAATGATGAAAGTGGGGGCAGCTAGGTGCCTCATCAATTAGAGCACTTGCCTAGGAGTCAGGAGGACCTGAATTCAAAGCTGGCCTCAGACACATAAGTTGTGTGGCCTTGGGCAATCGCTTAACCCCATTGCTTTAAATAAATAAAATAAAAAAAAAAGAAGTGATAGAAGATGGATACATAGCTAAATATGTTTGTTCTCCTTAATTGTATTTTGTTATATGGGAGGTTACTATTGCCTTGGGGTGGGGAAAGATTGGGAAGTAACACCTTTAAAAGGTAGATGGGGATTCAAATGCTACCTCAGATAATTTCTGTATGTAATTGTAAGCAAGTCATTTAACCTCTAAGACTCAGTTTCTTTTTCTTAAAAATAGGAATAATAATTATGAGGAATCTGCTTTGTACAACTCCAAAGTTTCATATGTTATTCAAAATTATTCAAAATATTCAAAATAAATTTATTTTTATAATTGTGCTTTATGTTAAGTAGGCATAAAATGACAAGCAAATATTTTTAAAAGTTGACTTCTACATTGCCAAACCAAATTTTTTACAGTAATTTTTTTCTTTTATTAATCCTATAGTATCTATAAACACCACCTAGAGATTGTTTTCTCTGATTCCCACATAATTTAACTTTCCTTATACAAGCATATTTGCATAATTAAAATTCAGGCATAATGAAGGCAATGTGTCCCTAGAATTCAATTCCTTTAGTATCTGAGTTCCCTTTGTTTTTCTCCCTTATCTTCTCCCCTAGTCTTGAAGGTTCCTTGAGATGCTAGTTATATGCAGAGTCCTTCATCCAAAAGAATTCTGAACATTGGAGAGAGGGCAGGTCCCGTCATTAATTGTTGTTTTGTTTTGTTTTTGCAAGGCAATGGGGTTAAGTGGCTTGCCCACGGCCACACAGCTAGGTAATTATTAAGTGTCTGAGGCTGGATTTGAACTCAGGTACTCCTGACTCCAGGGCTGGTGCTCTATCCACTGCACTACCTAGCTGCCCCGTCATTAATTGTTTATGACCTGCCTGTAGTGACAACTTCACCCAACATCCCCCCTCCCCCCCATGTTTTCCAAATGAGGTTGGGAAATCTGAGTATTCAAGAGAATTGAAAGAGAGAGAAGACAGGACTCACTGAACATGAGCTCCAGAGCTTTAACAGTCTTTAAGTTGTGAAAGAGGAAAAGAAGAGAAAAGGCTTTAGCTAGATAAGAAAAATGAGGATAGTGTAGAAGAAGGAGGTAAAGAAGATGTGCCAATGGAAATGGGGAAGCAGATGCTGAAGAAATGGATGTGAACTCTAGGTTAATACAGACAAATTTAACAATTATCTTATCCCTCAGCTTATCTAGAGCACTGCTTTTGATGAAAATTTGAGAGATTTATGTCATTAAGAATTCATCAAGTGCTTGGTGAGCATCTGCTCTTATATACTGGACCTTGTATTGAGAACTAGGAGTTGCAAATATTATAATTCCTGGTTAATTTTCTTTTTGTACATTGGCACATAGGTGAGTTCACACCTGAAATGCAGGTGAGAATAAGACAAGAAATTGAGAAGGAGAAAAAAGTGGAGCCATGGAAGGAACAATTCTTTGAGAGCTATTATGGGCAGAGGTAAGCCAAAATTTGATTTTGTTGTTTTTGTTGGTAGCTAGGATCTTTTAAGTTTTCTCAGAAGATAAAGTGCCAAGAGAGAAAACAATCATTAGGAAAACTGGCATTTGTAGTCATTATATAACCATTGAAACCCTTCTCTCAAAGTTCATTTTATCTGCTTCTTCAGATCATGTAAAAATTTCTCATTAAGTAGTAAAACTTCTTGCCTTAGTTGTCAGTCTTCCAGGTTGGAGATTGCCCCCTGGAGTCTTAAAACTTCCCTAAGATCTTCTTAAAAGACATTGGCACATAGACTTTAAGGTCTGTAAAATAATTTTAATTCAATGTATGTTGGTGATGATGATGGCCACAGGGAACATTTTGTTTTAACAAATTTTGAGGAAAATTAGAGTTGCTGCTGTAGCCACAATTTCTGTCCTGTAAAAATTCAATACCATGCATATATCCCAATTTCTAATTGCCTCAAACCTTTCCTAAGCCATCGGTGCAGCAGGAAAGTGACTGCCTGATGGTCAGCAGAACATTACTCTAGTCTCGAGGAGCTATACCACTGGCATGTCGACTCTTTGATCTTGCTGGGCTTCAGTTTTCTCTCCCACAAACAGGAATTGGACTAGATGATATCTGAATTTCCTTCTAGCCCCAATCCTCTCTGTTCCTGTTAGGAGCCACTGGCTGAATCTCTCTGTTTTTAGCAAATGAAAATGTTTTCTGTGGCCCATGTCTTTGTCAGATTAGTATGGTGATGATAGCTGTGCAGAAAGAGACTCACATGTTCTGTTTAAGAATTTTTTTTTACAACCCTTCAAGTTTATCCTATTTTTTCAAACTTTTGTTAGAAAAGTTGCAGAAAAGTTACTCTCAATATTTGCTGTGTTTGTGTGTTCATTTATCCTGTTTTCAAGAAGACTCCTTTTACTGAAATTAACTGAGAGCAGTTTCTATTGTAATGAGCTGCATTCTGAGTGCCTCTAGGAACTTCTTTCTGTGTTATTTGCTGCCTTTCCATTCCCCTTCCCTCCAAGAGGGTATGTGTGCATGTATTCACAAAGCAATCCCCCAAGTCTCAAATGAGCAGCATATTTGGGAAATAAATATTGTTGTAGATATTTATTGTATTGTATAATTATAGAAGAAGCTTTGGAGGTGCTTTTTCAGTTGAGCTCAATCTTATTTGGGTAAAAGGAGATGGATGTGTTACTGGTCCCAAACTTATGCCTTTATTCTTCCTGCCATCATTGTATAAAAATAGAATTGTTCTTATGTCTTCATTGTCTATTTTACTAATTGCCAGGCACTTTGGATACATTAGGTCTTAATTTCAAATTCATTGCAGACATGACAGCAAAGTAGCAGTCATAGAGAATATTTCCCAGGTTGAAATAAACCTAACCTTATAACCAGAAAACCAGTGGTTATCTTAAAAAGACAATTATTCCTCTGATCTTGCATTGCCATTACAATATTGGTATAGATCCCTTTTTATGCTCTTCATGGTTTGTCCCTACTCCATTTCATCCATTTCTAAGTCTCTTTGGTGTTACTCAGCAGTCCTTTGCTTTTTCTGATAGTCTGGGTTTCTAGAACAGGAATAACAGCCTCTTGATAGCCAGTAAAATGTATGTAAACTCTTAGTGTTTCCTTGAGCTCAATATCTGTTGCATCTTTTCTTTATAATCTCCCTATATATTGCCTTGCTTAATGTAGGTACATAATAAATCTTTGTTGAATTAAACACTTTGCACAAGGACAGAAACATCCATGGAATACTCTCACTTTAGGGCTCCCCATTTGTTTGCATGTCATTGGTGACTCAAAAGGCACTGAAACTACTTGTGTAGAAAGAACTATCTCTGCTTTGACTCCTGGAATTCCTGAGAAACTTCCAGTGTGATTCAGAGTCCTTGAAGAAGCCTTAATTGACTCCTTGAATAAGAGAGGATAGCTAGGATTTGGGGGGGGGGGGTAGATGGGGCCAGAAGGGAAGTGATATGAGCAATCCTAGGTTGGCTTTGGGCAGTTCTTTGAGGGGAAGAGTAGGGCTTCTCTGGTCCAGCATCTTCCCCATCCTCATGCAAAGCCTGACTCTGCCCTTTCCTCAATACACATACACACACACACACACACACACACACACAAGCACACACTCATGCACTCATGGCCATGCCCACAGATTTTAGATCTCTCCCAAGTCTTCCTAGGATATTAACTAAAGATACCCTATGGCCATCACATGACCTTAGAATTGAGCACTTTGGATTTGAACATTTGGAAACTTATCACTGACATAGTATTCCCACTAAAATAGACTTGATATATCAGTAATATCTGTTTTTCTTTCTTTAGTTCTGGGTTGAGCCTTGAGGATTCTAAGAAGCTGACTAGTGCTACCAATGACTCCAAAATGAGGAAACCCTCAACTGAACAACCAAAACCCATACCACCTTCAGATGAACCTTCCATCAAAACAGTAATGGCAACCCCTGAAGCAGAGTCTAAACCAGTCCAACTACTTTCTCCATCAAGGAAAGAATCAGATGAGAGCACAGAAGAAGTGTTGCCCAAACCCTCCAAATCTCCGGAGCCTTTAGTTTCCTCAGCTAGCAGTGTCATTGAGCAAAACAAAACTGATCCTATTACAGGCCCAGACAGTGAGAATCCCTTAAACCAAACAAAGCCAGTAGTCTGTGCTGAGCCAAAGCCTGAAAATGAAAATCATCTCACAACAACTTCTCCCATCATCAAGGAAAACAAAGGTACAGCTATTTTGACTCCAAGCAAACCAAAGAGCCCAGGAAGTGGAAAACCAATAAGACCAGTCGTAGAAGAAAGCCCTCAGGAGAACACTGTGATAGATGCCTCTCCCTCAGAGCACAGTGATCTCAACCTAGAAGGTCTAAAGAGGAAATCCTCGCTCACACCAGAAGAGACCCCCATGAGCTGGGAGAAAAGGCCACGTGTCCTTGAGAACCACCAGCACCAGCAGTCACTTCAAACCTCTCAGCAGCCCTTTCCCATCAGAGGGGAAAGGGTCCAGGTTCGAAAAGTACCACCACTCAAGGTAAGGAAAGAAAGGAAGTGGTGGGTAAAAGGGAGTTAATTTCTGAAACCTGAACCTCCGCTCAGATTTATTAAAGGACTGTTGTTTTAATGTTATTCCAAGCATTTACCCCTCATATAGGGCTGAATACTTCATTATCTGATCATAATTTAACAGGAAATAGTTAACAGCCACTTAAGAGCTAAATTTATGGTCTGGACTAGATATTGAGAGTGGCCAAAAATGTGCTGGTTAGAGGAAATTGAGGCTCAAGGGTGGATATATAAATGTTGAGGGAAGGGGGGAGTGCTAGCAAGATGGAATGAACCCCGGTCATGGCTCTGGATTGTTGCTAAGTCACTTTTCATTTGTTTTTCCTGCAGATCCCGGTCTCCAGAATCTCCCATGTGCCATTTCCTACAGGACAGGTCTCTCCCAGGGTTCGTTTTCCAGCCTCTATCACTAGTCCCAACAGAAAAGGAGCCAGAACCCTTGCAGACATCAAAGCAAAAGCCCAGCTGGCCAAAGCCCAGAGGGCAGCTGCCGCTGCAGCTGCTGCCGCCGCTGCCGCTGCCTCTGTTGGGGGGACCATCCCAGGTCCTGGCCCTGGAGGGGGAGAAGAAACAACAGGAAGAGGAGGGGATCCAGGATCAGGTGGAGCCAGTGAAACTGGAAAAGGGAACACACTGGAACTGGCAGGAACTGGAAGCAGGGGAGGTACGAGAGAGCTTTTATCCGATGGTTCAGAGACTCAATCCCAAGTTGAGACCAAGGCCCCAGGCCCGGCATCACCTCACAGTGTCTCTAGAGCACAACTACAGCAAGCCCCCTCCTTACCATCCAGATCTGGAGTCAGTGGAGCATGTTCAAGTAGCCCCTCACCAGCCCTCACTAACCCACCTCCCCCAACATTAGAGAAATTGAAGATTGAAAATCCAGACTCCTCTTTTGGGACAGACAGAACAATTCCCTACAGCCCTTTACAGATTCCCAGTAACTTCAAACAAGAAAAAGCACCTTCTCCTTCAGCAGGCTCAGCCCTGACCTCAGGGACCTCACCTGCTCAGGTTACAGCAGAATGCACAGTTGAGCCTAGAGCGAGTTCTAGGAAGGACATAATAAATGTTGCAGCTGTAGTAGAGACAAAGACAAGTCCCAGTGCTCCTATGGAGGTGGCTCCTTCCTCTTTGACAACTTTACCAATAGCAACCACTTTAGAAAAGCCTCTGACACCCCCAATCAGTGTTACTGCTGCACCTACTGTATCAGCTCCATCCTCTAGCACTTTGCCAACCTCTAGCCTTAAAGCTCAAGGAGCTTCCTCAAATACAAGTGGACCCACCGCACGGCCAAGTTCTAGTATTCCTGCTAATAACCCTTTGGTCACCCAACTGCTCCAAGGCAAAGATGTTCCATTGGAGCAGATACTGCCTAAGCCTCTCACCAAAGTAGAAATAAAAACTGTTCCATTGGTTACAAAGGAGGAGAAAGGGACAGGAGTACCCAGGGATACCAGCATTACAGGAACTAGTGGCAGAGGGGAAAGTAGTGAAAGACAGTCTCATCTGTCTACACCTCATTTGGAGAAAATCCACCACAGTAAGCAGTTACCCCAGGTCCCAAGGACCCTCCATCTCTTCTCAGGAAAGGACCTGAGGGACTCTAACATTGATCAGTATCCTTGCCAAGAAGGACTTAATAAGGCAACTCAAGAGCAGCTCCTTCAGACCCTCATTAAAAGGGTTCAGAGACAGAACCTGCTCTCAGTCTTGCAGCCTACCCAGTTCAGCCTCACTCACTCAGGTTTCCAATTAGAGGACATCTCTACCAGCCAGAGGTTTATGCTGGGTTTTGCAGGCAGAAGGACATCCAAACCTGCCATGTCAGGCCACTACTTACTCAACATTTCCACCTATGGCCGGGGTTCAGAGAGCTTTAAGAGAGCCCAGTCCATGAATTCTGAGGATCGTTTTTGTCTGAACAGTCCTCCCGAGGCCTTTAAAGTGGAACACCAGGATTACAAAGGGGCTACAGCAGATGGCAGCAGCAGTAAAGATGAAGATGAGACTGGTGAAGAGAGTCCTGATGATGAAGACGAACAGATTTTAGTGAAGGAGGAACCCTTAGCTTCCCAGGTTTCTGGCAAGTGTGAAGGAGGCCAGGGAGCCTATAGCAGAGATCTGTCTGCATATGACACTCTAACCAACAAGAATATGAAAGCTGAAGCACAAGCCATGGGTCATGCCACTGTCAGCAAGGAGAATTTCCACCTCTTTCCTACAGGTCAAGTATTTGATGGAAACACTCTGGCTAGAGATTTCATTCAGGCAGCACAGGAACGAGTGGCTCATGCAATGAGGGGAAAGATGATAAATAGTAGTCCTGAGCTCTATGGTACTCTTCCTCTCCCCACAGACAGCCCTACACAACAGCCTCTTCTCCTTCCACCATTGCAAACCCCAAAGCTTTATGGAAGCCCACCAAGGCAGCTTGGGCCAAGCTATAGAGGCATGATCAATGTCTCTACTTCTTCTGATGTGGACCACAGTACTGCTGTATCAGGAATACCTGACTGTAATCAGGTGTCTAGCAACATGGGGGATGTCATGTCTTTCTCAGTGACAGTCACCACCATTCCTGCTAGCCAGGCAATGAACCCCAGCAGCCATGGACAGACCTTGCCTGTGCAGGCCTTCCCTGAAGAAAACAGTGTGGAAGATTCTCCTTCAAAATGCTATTGTAGGTTGAAAGCCATGATCATGTGCAAAGGCTGTGGTGCCTTCTGCCATGATGATTGCATTGGCCCCTCCAAACTGTGTGTCTCCTGCCTTGTGGTCCGGTGAGAGACAAAGAGCAGAAAATGGAGAGACCCTAGAAAAGAAAGAAGTGGGTAGACAAGTATATAGGGAGACACAAGTTTGTATAGGTCCTTTTGAAATCACAGGAAGAAATAACTAATTTCAGTTGTCTTATTTGAGAGGTAAATGTTACATAATCAGGAATACAGAATACAGTTTTTACCTTTTAATGGAAGAGCACCTTGTTGTACAGTTAAGTCTAAGTCAAACAAGACTTTGTGAATTGTGACAAGTTTGCACTTATAAAATCATGTAAATATGTCACATTATTTTGTTTAAAAATTATTTTTCCAAGTGTTTAGGAGATAATGTATTACTGTGGGCTCATGTTTTGGTTCCAGTACACATGACTCAGAAAAGCTTGTTACCCTGGTAAAAGAAAGTCACTTCCCTTCCCACCTCTCTACCATGTAAGTCAGGCCCAGAAAGGAAGACAGAGGGAAGGGGCAAAGGTCATGGCTCTCCATCCTAATGAAGGCTTTGAAATTCTGGTTGGAGAACTCATTTGGCCTCCTTGAAGGATTCAGTCATGGGGCATACTTTCCCTTGTTCAATTTTGCTAAGACATTAATAACAAAGAGCATTGTAATCCTTTTTTTCCACCAGTTCTGACCTGCTTTTTGTTCATAGTCTCCCAGAAGCTGCGTGGCATCTGAGCACTCTGCTTGTGGATACTTGCCATTCTCCCAACCCCACCCATATGCCTAGAGACAGGGTAGTCTAGGAAGGGTGCAGCCCCTTGGACCTGGCTGCCTTTGACTGGGGTAGGTCAGTAATTCCAGCAATAATAATAATGAGCACTTAGTTATTCCTGGAAGCTCTGGCGTAGTTCAGTAGCAAACATTTAAAAAAAAAGTCAGAACTTGGGCTACATTTTCTTTTAGGTATGTTTGAAATTGTGGGGACCTAGAAGAGCAAAAAATTACTCCCATTTTACCATTATCCTTGAAATAGCCTCCTCTTTGTTTCCTCAGACACTCAGTGCTGAACAGACAGTCCTTAGGGAAGTGACTCATGCCGCAGTTCCAGCTTCTGTTACACTCGTTTTGGCCTGACAGGACACTGTGGGGCATGTACTAGGCTAATAATTTATATATTTTTAAATTTATATATGTGTGTGTATATATATATATATATATTTTTTATGACATAAGTCGGGCACTTTTCATATTTTTTGAAAATACCAAACCCTCAGTTTGTCTGTGTCTGCTCTGAAAAGTCTTAAGAGTAATGATATCTACAAATGAACAAGGGAGTACAAAACTATAGCAGAGATTTGAACCCTGGCTAAAAAGAACTGGAGGTTAATTTAGGCTTAGTGGACCCAGGACAGCAACCAGAATTATTTCATAAATTAAGGATGACCTTGATTTGCAAAAATTGTCAAGCTGAGTACAAGGCCTAATTTCAACTATATAAAATAGAATTATTAGTACAACTAACAAATATAACTAGTTAGGTTCAGATTTAATATTCAGGACATGGCTTTTCTGAAATCCAAAACTTGTTGGAACATAAAAGTTGAAATCACATTCCAGAATAGGAGCTAACGAGAGTTAGCTAGCTAACAAATCTATCTGTGTTACTTGATCCTTTCCCGTTTTTCTCAATCTCATTAAACTCACTTCCACCTCCATACTAAACTTTGAATAAGATTTACATCCTCATTAGTAGTCTGTCTTTGTTCCCATTTTATATGTCAAATTCATGCTCCATCTAGCATGATTCTTCCATTGTTGACCCTTATGCATATACAGTCAAGAAGGACTCCTGGAATCCCAAAGTTGGCAGCAGCTGCTCCAGTTAAGTCACACAGCAAGAGCTTAGACTATGGATTTGTTGTCTTATTTTTCTACCTACAGGTAGAAACTCTTAGCAAGTTGAGGTTTTAAGTGCAGAAGAATTTGGCCTGCTGATGGGTAACCACTTTCTCTATATCTACTTCCTTCTCCACGCTAATAGTGTGTAGGGAGCTGGTCAGCATGTGAGTCAAGGAAAGTTCTGGTTGATCCTTAAATTTTGGGATAGACAAATAAGAGCCACAAAGGCTATAACAAGACCAGGTTATTGTTTCTTTAATCCATATTGACTGGTTTAAAAAGAAAAAAGATCCTGAATATCACAACTCCTCAACAGATATTCTAACATGTTAACTAAAGTAAGCTTCTAATTTTCAAAATTCATTATAATGAAAGACCAAGAAACAGATTTGTGCATTTCTCCCACAGTGCCATGTTTGAATGCATACCTGTCTTGTCTGCTCAGGCTGTCATAACTTAGAAAAAAGATCATTAAATTCATTTCTCTGAATTAATAAGGAAACCAGAATGGTGTAGGTCACATCCAATTTCAGATTCTCTTTGGAAAATAGTAATGCATTGTTCAAATTGAAAGTCATGTCTTGTATATTAAACAGCAAAATTTTTAACTTGGTATTAGTCTTGAAAAATGAAACAGTTGGAGATGAAAAACTTATTGGAACATCAGTAGATGCTGATTTTCCCAGATCTTCTGAGGGTTCTTGATTTTGGTTTTAGTTTTAGGGTTTATTGTTTTTTGTTTTGTTTTTTTTCCTCTTTCCTACTCGAAGTATTTTCAAGGAAAGTACTAAGCATTCTTATAGAATAGAGTTAAATTGCACTACTCCATTGACTTTAGTTGGATGTTGCATCCCTAGTGGGCATGCTTCAGATACACACCTCTCTATCCTTCAGATGCCTTCTGGTACAGGCTCTTCTGCAGGGAATTAGCATTAATAAAACAGTATCTCCAGGTCTTAATTATGTGTGTTTTGAATTGTTTGTTATAAAATATTCTTTGAATTTGAAATTGTGCTAATTATAAAAATCATGCCATCTAGTAAATAAGAATAGAAAACCAAATAAATGCCCCAGGTTCTCTGTCCTTCTCCCCCTCCATCCACATGCTCAAGATATTGATGCTCTTTGCTATCAGCTTAAGCATCCTTAGAGCTGGTAATATTTCCTGCAGGCTAAGAGATGTTTTGGAACTTATCTCTAAAATTTAAATAATCATCCAGGGAAAGACCAAATCTGCCAAGTAAGGGTTTTAATTAATACATTGTTAATCACCTGGCTTTAGCCATTAAGCCTAGCAAGTTAGCGACATTACATGTATAACTGGCTATTACTGCCTTTTACCACCTTCAGGACCATGAAAGAACTCTCTGGTTAGAGTCTTATTGAATGTGGTTACCAAAATGGACTCATGTTAACTATGTGTTTTAAAGGCTTCACTAACAGTGAAATGCATCAGAAGCTTTCCTGTCTGGCCCTCCTATATAAGGTAAACTCTATCAGTTTTCCCATGACAGCAAAATGGAAAAGATCTCGATTCTTCCCCATTACATAGCTCTGCAAAGTACTTGGGCTATAACTTGACCTAGGGGTAGACTTGAGTTTGGGCTGTTGAATAGTCCAGAAAGACTTTGGGACACATAATAGGCAGGGATTTTTCCTACCTAAACCTGTTGGAGGGAAGCAACAGGGATATTTGCTAAGATTGAATTAATACCTTCAGAGATTCTTGGTTGCTTTATTTTTATTAATCCTATACATTTGATACAAATATTGAAGATCAGTTTAAAAAAAAGCTTTCCAATAATATATTTTAAGTAATATATATTTTAATATCTGTAAAAAAATTGACAGCAGAAGACTTGTGAATTTCTGATACAGGGTATGTTGGGTTCAGGGCCTCTGCAGAGGCCATTACTCTCTAAGTAAGTGACTGAAGGCACTCAGATTATTTCCATATAATGCAATAAGTAAAGGGGTTAGTTCCAGGGTTTGTTGTTTATTTCAAAATAAATTTGACATTGTTTACCACAAGCTATTTTTTTCCTCCTGGATATAAGGTTTGTACAAACTGGTTTAGTACATGCTAAACGTTAGTGTCTTTTTGCCTTTTTAAAGGAATTGTTAACATTGGAATTGAGGGTATGTACAGAGAAGTTGGTGTCGACACCATTCATATTTTTTCACAAATAATATAGAAAATCATTTTACATAAGAATTTTAAGTATTTGCAATAAATATATGTATATAGACTGTATGTACTTCATATATTCTCTTATTTTTCATTTTATTATTAAGTAAAAGATGGTAAAAATTAAAATAAAAACCTTTGAGCTGGTGAATTTTGAGGTCTGACCTGTATCTGAGAGTGAGTTGGATGAGTGTTTCTGTTGCTTGATATTATTCCTGGGACAATAATTGTAGGGGAACAGGAAAATGGGGTGATTGATTAAAAAAAAAGATTTTTTTTCCTAAAAATCTGGCAGGATTGTTTTTCAGCCCCATGTTCTACTTTCTAATTTCTTTACATTCTGTTCTGCATGTAGAACTATTTGAAGGCCCTCAAAAGATGAAGAGAAAGTGGGGCCTTTTTGTAAAGCAGCAATTTTTTTATTTCAAAAGAAAAGAAAGAATGATGATGATGATGATGATCATAACTTTGTAAAAAAGGAAATACTGTTTTCTTCCACACCTGGAAAATCATTTGACAAAGGAGTTCCTCTTCTCCCACCTTCTGCCCCAGAATCAGGCAAGGAAATGTTCTCTAGTAAAGAGTGTAATTCTTCACCTCCTCCCCCTCCCCCTCCCCCCAACCCCTTTTTCAAGACTTACAGGTAAGTTTCTTAGTACAGTTTCTGACAACTTTGAAAGGATCTAAGTTGAGTCTTGAGCATCTTGTCAAAGAAAAGACACAGGTCACTGGCTAAGGATAAATGCTGTACTACATTCATAACTTGAACTTAATAGGAGTTACATGGTGAATTTTCTTATCTCTAAAAGAATTTATAAGGAACAAGTTTGGAAATAAATATTTGATAGGATTAGAAGGAAAGAGCAGTAGTTTATTCCTAGAATAATAATAGCTAGCTAACATTTATATAGTGCTTTATATGTTTGTGAGTTACATGTATTTTATAAGAGCCATGTGGAGTTCACATTGAGAGCTAGAAGCTGATAGTTATCCCCCTCCCCCCCACTAAGAGCATTATAAAGTAAATATTTGACACCATTCAGACTCTTCTTATTAGATTAAGCCACCCAAAACTCAACCTGCCACTATATTGCACTGCCTCTGACCATAAAGTATGGGATGACATCAAGGTGTGTGGTTCACTTGTTCGATTTATATGTATAATTTCCTAAGGATTTGATAGAAAATTAAAATAATGGACTATAAGCTATAAAACTGACTTTTTGTTTCAATAAATTGTCCCATAATCCTGTGACCATTTTAATTTCCACAAAATGATACTCTTTTAGAACCTAGTTATTGAGGTACATTTTTATTTATAATCTTGAAAATGTCGGTTTTACTCTTTGAAATGGGAATGGGGTCAGATTAAAAAGAGGAGAATGCCTAACAATAGAGCAGGGGAACACTAAATCTGTTTATGGAAAGTGGCCCATACCTCTAAAGAAACAGATTGAATCTCATTAAAACCATCCTCAAATTCTTTCTATAAAATATGGCATACAATACTCATTTTATTTGAACTAAAATTTTAATAAGTTAGCCAATGAGCAATGATTAAGATTTAGTTCACTTCCAATCTATATCCTTTAGGAGTACGGTTCAGATCTATTCAGCAGTTTTTCATCTTCTTATCCCTAGTGCTTGTTAGGGAGGGATAGGCCAGGTAGTGCCTGTAGTTATTTTATCATCATCAGGTAAGGTCCCTTGCATTTGTGTGAGGTAAAATGTTGATTTAGTGGCATTTTTGTTCTGTAACCCGATGGGAAGTTTGAAGAATGATTGGGTTACTTTGATGATTGTGACCTCATTATTGTGAGAACTCCTATTCTAGTTGCAACCCATCCATGTCTTTGTAGTTGTGCTCTATCCTTCCATAGATCCTTCATGGAAAATTTAACCTATTTTCTAAAGGACTTTATTTGTTGACTGCTTAGAGTATAAGCAACTTTTTGTGTGGACCTTGTACAGAATATCCTACATGATGCCCCTAAATGTCTTTTGCTGTGAGCATCTGGCCCCCTGCCTTATTTTTAATTAGATAAGGATATTCAAAAGATGGTTTGAATGAAGTTATCACTGTGGCTTTATCAAGGGATCTTTTAAAAAAAATCTTTATACATGAAGAGCAGAAGTTAAAATTTGGGCTCTCCTGAGCTAAATACTTTGTTAGGATTTTGTTTCTACCTTTCAGTTTTATGACTGATGGGCAGATATGAAATGATGTTCAATTTGTACACAGACCATCTTTTTAGAGTTGAGGAAGTTACATGGGTGAGTTGTTAGTGAAGTCTTCTAAGGAACTATTCTAGGGAAGGCACCTTTGGAGGACAGCAAAAATAGTATTAAAGAACATTTTAGTCATTGTTACATAATTTAGGTTAAATATGAAAAAGGACATTAACAAGGCAGCATGCTGAACAGTCCAGAGACTAGAGGGATGGTGATTTTGGTGAGCTGTACAAATATTAGTAAAAATTGGGATTTGTCAAAAGATCTGAAATTGTTAGTAATTCTAGAAATTTGACAGACATGGGTAATATCCAAATCAGATAAGCTACTGTTTTATGGTCTAAAGGTACCATAGAACTACCATTAGGTTCAATGATGAAAAGATTTGTCTTTGCAATTGTTTTCTTCCTTTTCCCATTCTATTCCTTAGTTGGTAGAAGTGTTTTTACAACTCTCAGCTGTTAGGATCTATTTCAACCTAAAAGAACTTGCTCTTTCCCCAATTCTCTATCTTTCCTTTAATTGTAACCAAAAGCCATTCATTTGAACAAAAAGCATAATTTTTTTTTTAGATTTTTCAAGGCAGTGGGGTTAAGTGGCTTGCCCAAGGCCACATGGCTAGGTAATTATTAAGTGTCTGAGGTCACATTTGAACCCAGGTACTCCTGACTCCAAAGCCAGTGCTCTAACCATTGTACCACCTAGCCGTCCCAAAAAAAGCATAATTTTTAATCAACATTCTAATGCTTGATGTTTTAGTAATACTGATCCTGATATTTGATCCTGATATTTGGTGATTTTTGTGTAAACAGGCCTAACCAGGACTAAATGGATTGTATTTTTTGTTTTTTTTTGCAAGGCAGTGGAATTAAGTGACTTGTCCAAGATTACACAGCTAAGTAATTATTAAATATCTGAGACCCGGATTTGATCTCAGGTCCTCCTGACTCCAGGGCAGGTACTCCATCCACTGCACCACCTAGCTGCCCCCTCCATGGGGATTGTGTTAGCATTGCTTGTGCTCTTCATGCTGTTCTAAACAGTCATCTAGCTATTCAGAATCATGGCTCTGTATCTCAGATTCTATTCTGTTTTTGCTTCTACAGTTAAGAGATTTATGCTTACACTCAATGGGGGGGCAGGAAAAGATTTTCCTTTTGAAAGGCATAACTTCTAATATTTGAGACATTTATCAGATGAGAATGTAGATGAGCAGTAAATTCCAAATCTGAACTTCTACCTTTCAACTTCATACTTATTCTTTTATAACATGGAATAGTGGAGAGAAGACAAGAAGCAATGATCAGATATGATTGCAGGACATGACAGATTGTTGGGTAACTGAGTCATTTTTATTCCAAAACATAGAAACTGCCTTTAAACTTAAGAACTATCTATAGTTTGTATTAAAGACCAGGATTAAGTCACTGTTAGTAGAACATGCAATTGAATCATTTTATCAGATTTGGGATAGGTAATGCAATGGCAGTCAATTGATAATTGTATCTGGGCTATGATCTTGATTCTCACCTCACTAACATGGTTCTAAACAACCTGTACTATTTTTGCCCTGAACATACCTTATTTAGCAATGAATAAACAGCCACAGAAATTAGTCATAAATAATTAAGTTTTTCTATGTTTAAAATGACTTTTGTCCATGAGGCACAATGGGGTTAGGTTTTAAGGATCTGGTAGATGGACACAAGGGAAAGATTTTGGGTAAGAGAATGTTTGTGTGTGTGTGTGTGTGTGTGTGTGTGTGTCCACATCTACAAACTCAACCTACAGGTTCATCCATTGGTTGTGCATAAAGTTTAATATTTCTGGGAAAAGTTTTGGTGATTTAAAAGAATCTAAAAAATATAAAATGACAGCAGGAGTTACCTATCTTTGTAGCCAGCATAAGACTTATTAGACAAGACACTTACTCTAAATCAGCCATTCTTTTGATTTTTAGGTGTCCAGCTATCTCACCCGTAAGCACCACTGATGAGCTGCAGGGCTCCACCAGTATATAATTGTTTTGCACTAGCCTTAAATGAGTGAAATCATGGATTTTGCCCCCTTTTTAATGGCTTTGGAGATAAGGGCCAATAGAAATCATTACCTAAGGGTTGGTCAGCAATAATATCACAGGACAAGATTTTTGTCAGGTATTCATAGAGCTCCAAATATTTAAGGAAAAGTTTGCATGGAAGCTCAATTGACCTGTGATCTTTTCATCTGACCATGCCATACGTTAACAGGCTCCAGCTTACCACTTTCACCAGCACTGGGAGACCAGAGGAATGGGAGCAATTACCATATGTGTCCTTGTCACTTTAAAAATCTTACATGCCAGTAGGCCTTAGCACTTTGAAAAACAAAATCTGCCTTGTCATTTCCTGTCACTACATACCTACTCTTCTTATAACCTTAGATCATTCCTTTCATTGTTCATGTAAAACTACCTGCTTCAGAGTTGAATGTAAAATAGTATTTCTGCACATGGACAGAATGTGTATTTTATCTTAATGTTTCATTTTATTTTAAATAAAAGCATATAATTTTACCCTGGAGACTGTGCCTGCATCTTTCCAAAATAGCTTTGGAATTACTTTCCTCTGGGTCAAGGTTATGGAAGAGGTTGCTGAAGAAATAATGCCCCCTTTCCATTAGGAATCGTTGAGAACGAAGACATTAATTTGGTACCTGAAGAGATTCCATTTGGAATTCAAGGGGCAACTCAGAACTACCTGATATCTCAGAATATTTCAACTCTTTAAGAATAAATGTAGGAAATTTTATTCATGGAGGAAGAATAAAACCATTAAAAACTGGAGGACCCAGATTGAAACTCATGACTTTGCTTACTAGTCCACAGTTCAGATCCATACATTACAGGATGGACCATAAAAATGTTAATCTTTCAAACCCTATGTCTTGTCTTTCCTTCTTCCATAATTCGGTTTTTTTCCTCTAGTGGTTATTGCCATGAAGACTTTCTGAGTTAAGGGAGCTGGAATTGAGAGGTTGTCCAAATCCAGTTGGACCCACACAATCTTAAAAAAAAGTGTCAATTTTTTTAAAAGGGAAAGAAAGAAAATACATTTCTCCCCTCACCCCCAAACTATGGTTTGGTACAAGAAAAAGAATGTCGCAGTACTAGCATATTGTACTTCCTAGATCTGGAATTCTATGTACTGGCTCCTCATGACAGTGACATGCTAAGTTAGTTTTGAAAGTGTAATGTATATAGCAATAGTTTAAATTTTAGCCAGAAATCCTAGGAATTTTCCCCTTAGAAATTGAATTTTTTTTCTTTTTCAATAGGCTAGTGGTGGGGAACCAAATGGGGCCATTTGGATATACATCATTCACAAGTAATGCAAAAATTATCAACTAAAAACCTGTTTTTAGTCATATTTAATTACCCTTAAAAAGTTATAGATTTATTGAGTTTCTAGTCTTGCCTGCTGAACCAAATGATTTCTTGGGCAGTATATGACCTGATGGCAGGACATTTCCCCACACCCAGAACAGGAAAACGAGACCATCTTCATGCATCATTTATTACCCAACTTTAAATCACTTAATGGGTGTTGCCACAGAGAAACCTGAGACCTGGAAATAAAGAATAAAAATTCCTTGGAAACCAGGCATTGATAATGCCATTGGCATTCATATGGAGCTATTGCTTTAAAAAATCTTTTAAAATCTTTAAAAAAAACCAGCTCTCACTAGCCAATAATGGGTCCTAATCCAAGCCTAGGTTGTCCATTGTTTGGGTTTTGTTGGCTCAGAGTGAGTGTAAATTTATTTCTGTTTTGGCCAAAAATGCTGAGGGTCTTTCCCTCCCAGATTGATTTGTTTTTCCTTTTGTTTTTGAGTGGCTATTTTTTTTTTTGCCTCATTTCTTATCTAGTCTTAATCACTGAATTGGTATTGCCTCAGACAAATTGAGACCTGGGAATGGTCCATCACAGCATCTGGGGCAATCCTTATTCATCCTGATCACTGTCTTGCCCCTGGAACCAGATGATTCTGGAGAAGAGAATGAGTCTGGTGACTTTACACAGTCCTGCTTCACTTAAATCCAATTCTGTTACACATCATGACATCATCTTCCTGATGTCATTGGCCCTCTTTTAAAACAGGACAACTCTGCAGCAATTTAACTCCACTCCAGCATACTTCGTGGAATTGAAGTTTGTAAATTCACCCAGTCTTAGTGATCTAGAGAGGAGGGAATTTTTGACTTTGACTTTGAATCATAATGAAATCTCATGAGTTCCTGAACATGAAAATGATGCATTTAACTGAGGTGCTAGATGTGGATTGAGTGAACCTCTAAGGAGGAGAGATTACTAAATGATCATGATAGAGGAAGAGGCTAAACAGGGCAAAGAAGAGGTAGGAGTACTTCAACTCATTCATCTTGATCAGTGAGTTGGGAGTGATTGATGATGCATTACTGAAAAAGGTTCCCAGAGAAGCTGTGTCATCAAGAGGTAACCAGGTCTCACTGAGAGCTAGAAAGCTGGAGTTGGAAACGCATGGATTATTTTAAATAATTATATTCATATAGTGCTTAAGAACTGATAAAATGTTTATGACATGCCAGGTGCTGTGCTAAGCACTTTACAATTATTTCATGTTATTGCAATAATCCTAGAAGGTAGGTGCCCTTATTTATCCACATTTTACAGATGAGGAAACTAAGGTAGCAAAAGTTAATTGACTTGTCCAGGGTTACACAGCTTGTAAGTGTCTGAGTCTGGATTCAGGTCTTCCTGACTCTGTTCTTTGTGTTCTATCCACTAAAGCAAGTTTGTTGCCTGTGGAGCAAGAATTCCAGAGAACACAGTGGAGGGGAAGTATGGTTTTGGTATGGGACATTGGGGGTGGGGAGATTGAGGAGAATGGGAATAAAAAAATCAGGCAGTAGGGGATGGGGGCTAAAACTTGAGTGAAGACGTACAGTGATTGTGGGCAACTAGATGGCCCAGTGAGCAGAGCATCTGGCCCTGAAGTCAGGAAGACCTGATTTCATATGTGACCTTAGACACTTATTGCTTACATAGCTATTAATGGACAAGTCACTGAAACCTGACCATCACATCCAGTGTCATCTCCAGTCATCCTGATTAATTTCTGTCCATTGGACCCAGACCCAGATGGCCCTGGAGGACAAAGTGAGGCTAGTGACTTAGCACAGCATTTTCACTGAAGTCCAATTCACCTGCTTGTCATGGCATCACCTCTCTGATAGTCTTTGAAAATGAAGAACAAACATCACAGCCACTGAAAATCACTAATAGGGAGAATTTGTCATTAAGGGAAAATTCTAAACTGATATCTAATATCCATAGGTACCCTCCTACCTCCTAGTGTTGCCAATGAGATATAGAAACAGAATCAAGATCTAAGGCCATTGAAAGGTGAAAGAATTCAAGCTCTCTCTCTGGGATATTAAAACTGCTCAGGATTTTTATTATAGTAAATTATTTCAAATATATAGGTTAAAACTCCTAGGCCACATGGGAGGCCCATGGTGAACCAAAAGAACCTAGCTTGGGAGCACATGCCCAAGAAAGAAAGAGTTGTAGACATCCTGCAGGATTGGAAGATAGAATCAAGAAGCAGCCCAGAAGGGACAACACTTCCTCTTAAATACACTTCTGTAGTAGATTGAACCCAAGGGTGGCACTTTGGGGTAGGGGGGTCTAGCACCTGGGCCAGGTATTCTCCAATGGGAAATGACATACAGGTCCTTCCTGTCTCAAGGTGTGTGACCTGTAAGTTCAACCATGTTATTTTCTGCCACACTAGTGTCAATGGACAAGGGCAGGTGACCAGAAGCTGGGTGAAGTAGAAATGGGGAGAACAGGATATAAAACAATGGGGTCAGTTTATATCTCAGGAGCAAAGAGCCTTTCACCCTTTAACAAGATTTGGTTAACATTTTTACATTAAGGTTACAGAACGTATAGAAAAAATGTAATCAGAAACAATCATAATTCTCTTCATCACTAGGATTGTGAGAATAACATGAAATAATTTTAAAGTGCTTAGCACAGCACCTGACACATAGTAAACATGCAATTATTTATTAAACACTATATGAATATTATCATAGAGACTTGGCCTCAGGATGTAGCATTAAGTAGTTCAGACAGGAGGGGAGCAATAGCAGCAGGGGAGATGATTCTCTTCCAAAGAAAGCTGGAAAAAAGGCAGAAATGGTACAAGAAATGGTGTGGTACCTTCTTCTTAGGGAAAAAACTGAGTCTTAGAGGCTAGAGGCATTTCTGGTGACACTGGAAGGCTTCCCTCATGTTTGCCACAGCAGACATTTGCTTTTCTAGGCTCCCTTTCCTACTGCTGGTGGACTTCTGGCTGAATTTTTAATGCAGTTCTGACAGATAAAATAAATGAAGTCACTATAATTTCTTTTTTGGATTTCTTGATTTAGTCTGGTGGTTTTTAAGTTCTCATTGGATGTAAATGGGAGCAGAAATATGTGGAACCTTTTGTTCCAGCAGCCATCTTAGACAAAAAGTTCCTAAACAACCAAACTTTACTACCCTATCTAGGTCCTGGAGGCAGTTAGATTGCTGGCTCTCAGTTCATTTTTCCTCCTTTCTCAAAGAATTCAAGGACTTAAATGCTTTTCTCTCTAGCCCATCCCTTACCCTTATTCTTGGAGATTTCAGTATGTCCTCAAATACCCAGGCTTCCCAGTTCACCAACCTTGTCAACTTCCATCCCCCATACCCTCAACCACACAGAAGAATGGTCTGAAGCCATATTGCAATGTTTAAGTAATGAAAAGGTGGAAGCAATGAGTGTAAATGTTTGTTTCTTGGAGTATGTTAATGAAAGGAAGGAGAAGGGAGAAGAAATATAGAATGATAATTTGAGAGAATTAGGTCAATTAAAAGGCTGAGTTTGTTTATTTTTTATTATTTATTTATTTATTATTTTTTCTTATCATTTTTTAATCAAACCTATGATTTCTCTGGGATGGAGAAATTCCAGTGAGGCAACTCCCTCTTACCAATGTAAATAAGAAAGGTACTTTCCATTCAATTTAGTCCTGAAGAGATCTCTGAGATATTGAAAGATTAAGTTACTTGTTCAGGGTCACACACCTAGTATGCATCAGAAGTGACCCTTTAGCCAAGGTTTTATCACAGATTTAAAGATTAAAGGTTATCTAGCTCTTCATATCCTATGTCTGTATTATTTTCCTCTGTGGAAGAAAAACAAGTCCCACTGTAGGTACTCAACAAATGCTTTTGAATTTAATAGGAATATGTCTCCTTTAATTCTGTCATTTTCATAGCTCAACACCCATGGAGAAAAGGAGGATTAATAGCTTTCTCCTTTCCTCATCTTCCCCAGGATGTGATCAGGCTTGAGGGAATCTGCGATTGGACTATTTGCCCTTTGTTCTCTTGCCTGCTGGGGCTGGGGGTGGTAGGTACACTGAGAAGTCAACTCTGTAATTAGTCTAAATATAGGAAAAGGTTGCTGGCTCATGAGTTAATTATCCCACCACAGCAAGAGAATAAAGAACAGGGGATGGGTACAGAGTTTATCATACTGTTCTCCTCAGCCCTCCCCAGCTTCACCTCTTAAGCTGGCCACCTGAAATACTTAGAAGTTGAAAAGTGGGACTTTGCTTTATTAATAAGAAAAGCATTTGGAATTAGAGAGGCCATAACTATGCAGAACCATAAGTAGGAATGGGCAATTGGTGCTTGGCCCCAGGGCATAGAAATTTAAAGATTCTGAAAATAGAAAACTCAACCTAGCTACTAATAGCAAGAATCTTTAGTTAAAATGGGAATCTACAGGATATTCCTGGCCTTCCATGTTCCTCCTTCATTTGTAGCATCCTTCTGATGTACTGAAGGTTTTACTCATATTTTCTTGATGTCCTAGACTCTTTTCTTTCCCAAGCTGCAACTGAATCTGTTATAACAAGTTGATACAATAACAAGTTGTATTTCATGTTACAGTCCCCAAATACTCAAATGGCTAATAATGAATCTAGTCAGGGTATCCCTCAACCCTCTTGAATACCCCAACTTAATAAATGCAAAGACAGGATGTAGTATTCATGCATTACATGAACATAATACTAATATATTGTACCATAATAAACTGATGAAGGGAATGATTTCAGAGAAACCGAGAAGACTTGTATGAATTAGTGCAGAGTGAAGTAAACCAAACTAGGTGAACAACTTACATAATAACCACATTGTAAAGACAAACAACTTTGAAAGACTAAAGACTAGAAGAAGCAATGCCATGAGCAACCACTATTCCAAAGAACCTGTGGTAGCACACATTCCACCCCCTGGTAGGTAATGGGTACATAGCACAAAAGGAAACAATTTTTCTGGACATAACCAATGTAGGAATTTTTTAGCTTGACTATATATATTTTTTCAAGAATTTATTTTCTTGGGCAGCAGGTGGTGTAGTGGATAGAGCACGGGCCCTGGAGTCAGGAGTACATGGGTTCAAATCCAGTCTCAGACACTTAATAATTACCTAGCTCTGTGGCCTTGGGCAAGCCACTTAATCCCATTTGCCTTGCAAAAAAAAACCCTAAAAAAAAGAATTTATTTTCTTTTATTTTTGTCCTTCAAAAGAGAGAGGGAAATATTTTTATTAATTGGAAAAATTAAATTACAAAAAAAAGAAGAAAGGGTGGGGCAGCTAAGTGGTGCAGTGGATAGAGCACTGGCCCTGGAGTCAGGAGGACCTGAGTTCAAATGTGACCTGAGACACTAATTACCTAGCTCTTTGTCCTTGGGCAAGTCAACCCCATTGCTTTTCAACAACCTAAAAAAAAAGTATAGTTCTGAAAAAGGGGAAAGAGGAGACAACCTTAGACTAGTGAACCTTTTTTTAAATGGCTTCCCTTTAACCTAGTCTTATACATCCTTCAAGATTTCAAATTAAGGACCTACCTTTCTTATGAAATTTTTTCTACTAGCTCTCATTGTCAGTCAATACAGACAACTCCTTCATTCCTTCTTTCCTTTCCCTTCCCTCTGGCCACAAAGGATATCACATCCTTTCCTACACTCTGCCCAAAGAAATGTATATTTTGATCAAGAGTTTACCAGCTAGATTTTTTCTTTTTTTAAATTTACACATTAATAAAATATTCCTGTTTAAGAGTAAACATAATACACCCCCCCCCCCCAACAAAAATATAAAATGTGAAATAAAGTAAAAGAAAGAGAAAAAAATGTGTTTCAGTCTGTGTTCTAATACCATCAACTCTGTCTTGGGTGAATCACATTCTTTATCTTAAGTCTATCACAGAAGTTCCATATTTCCAACAGTTGCTGTTGCTGATTGTAATTGCCTCCATCCATTCCTCCCCACTGCCATATATTTTCTCTCTCCTTTCATTCTGCCCCTCTTCTAAAATGTCCTGTAGGGTAGCTGAGTGGCACAGCAGACAGAGCACTGGCCCTGTGGCTAAGAGGCCCCAAGCCCACATACCACCCAAGAGACCCAGCAACCACCTGGCCCCATGGTTCCAGACAGGCTTCCCAATCCCAACACCTTGCAAAAAGTAAAAAAAAGAAAATGTGTTATATCTGACAATTTTTCTCCTATGATCTATCCTGTCCTCTATCACCCACATCCCCCCCTTCCCCCTGTCCACCTCCTCTCCTTTTTTCTTTAGATGTCTATAACCTATTGAGTGTGGATGCTGTTTCCTCTCTGAGCAATTTCTGATGAGAGTGAACGTTCCCTCATTCCCCCCTCGCCTTCCCCCTTCTATATTATTGAAAAAACTCATTGCAAAATAAATCTTTTATATTTAATCTTAGCCTATTCCACCTCTCCTTTCTCTTACTCCCATTACATTTCATTTCTCTTTTAGCCATATATTCCATTTTATAATATATTGTATCTTCAAATTCAGTTTTCTCCTGCACTTCATCTATAAAAGCTCCTTCTACCTGCTTATCAAAAGAGAAGGTTCATATGAATATTATCAGTATCATTTTTCCATGCAGGAATACATGCAGTTCATCATCATTAAGTCTCTCATAACCCTTCTCCTCCACTCTCTATGCTTCACCTGAGTCCTGTCCTTGAAGGTCAAACTTTCTGTTCAGCTCTGGTCGTTTCAACAGGAACATTTGAAATTCTCCTGTTTAATTGAAAGTCATCTTTTCCCCTGGAAGAGGATGTTCATTTTTGCTGGGTAGGTGATTCTCAGTTGCATTCCAAGCTCTTTTACCTTCCAGAATATTATATTCCAAGCCCTATGAGCCTTTAATATAGATGCTGCTAAGTCCTGTGTGATCCTGCCTGCAACTCCATAATATTTGAATTGTTTCATTCTGGATGCGTGTAATATTTTCTCTTTGACTTGGGAGTTCTGGAACTTGGCTATAATATTCCTGGGGGTTGTTTTTTTTTTGGATCTCTTTCTGGGGGGAGACTGGTGGATTTTCTCAGTTTCTATTTTTCCCTCTGTTTCTAGAATATCAGGGCAATTTTCCTGTAGGAATTCTTTTAAATTGAGGTCCAGGCTCTTTTCCTGATCGACTTTCAGGTAGCTCACTAAATTTTAAATTATCTTTCCTGAATCTCTTTTCCAGATCAGTTGCTTTTTTCAATGAGATGTTTCACATTTTCTTCTGATTTTTCATTCTTTTTTGGTGTTGAAGTATTGTATCTTGATTTCTCATAAAGTCATCAGCTTCCTTTAGTTCCATTCTACATCTGAAGGATTTGTTTTCCTCAGAGAGCTTTCTTATCTCCTTTTCCATCTGGCCAATTCTGCTTTTTAAACATATTCTTCTCCTCAATAATTTTTTGAACTGTTTTATCCATTTGACCTAAGCTGGTTTTTACCATGTTATTTTCTTCAACATTTTTTTGGATCTCCTTGACTAAGCTGCTGACTTTGTTTTCATGTTTTTCCTGCATCTCTCTCATTTTTTCCCCAATTTTTCTTCTATCTCCCTTACTTGATTTTCAAAATCTTTTTGAACTCTGTCATAGCCTGAGCCCAACTTCTATATTTCTTGGAGTCTTTAGATACAGAAGCTTGTACTTCTTCATATTTAGATTGAGTATTTTGATCCTCCATGGGATCATAGACAAAGTAATTGTCAATGGTATGGTTCCTTTTTTTTTCCTCTTTACTCATTTCCCCAGCCTGTGCCTCATTTTGTGATGCTTCCTGAGCTTTTTAGCTTTATTGGGATACCCCCACAAAGGACTTCAGTGTGTAAGGCTCTGACTATTCCCCTGGTCTGTGAATGACCATAAGCACACCCCTCTGCCACAGGGCTGGGTGGGGGTCCCTGTTCTATGGGGGGCCTAGATTGCAATCAGGATCTGAATGTGGTCAAAGCCCCAGAGTCCTATTCCAGGGACAGAGGACAGACCTTGGAAGTCTCCCTCTACTCTCTTACCTTCAGTGGGCTGAGCACTCAGGGCTCAGCTGCCTGGAGGCTCCTGCTGGGCAACTCCACAGGCCTGCTTCTATTTCCTGGATCTGGGCTGCCATGGCCATGCTGAGGGCCTGGGGTTCGCAGAGTGCTGTGACTCCACTGAGGGCCAGAGCACTTGTTCTGGCAGAGGTCTCCCTGCTAATCTTCCAAGTTGTGCTTGGTGCTCCCTGGTGTGCAGATCAGGAAACTGCTCCTGCTGCTGGGAGCCATGGCTCCCAGGTACCCTGGGGCTGTTCCCAGGAGGTTGAAGTTTCTTCACTCTGGTGGGATTGCCCCTCTAACTCCATGGAACAATGTTTTCCTACTATTTTCCAGGTTACCTTGGGCTGTAGAATTGCTTCACTGGATCTTTCTGTGGGTTCTGTCTCTCAAAAATTTAGAGTCGTAATTTTAAGGTTTTTGAAATATTTTGGAGAATACCTAGGAGAGGCTCTTCTCCTGCCGCCATCTTGGCACCGTGCTCCCTGCCCCCAGCTAGATTTCTTTAGGACCACATCTAAACCCAAATTACTCTGGCTCTCATTGATTGATCAACAATAGATCCCAGATCACTTGGTCACTGCTTGGGCCCTGATTGATTCAGAGTGAATATAAATAGCTATTGTTTCTGTTTTACTCAGAAATTTTGAGATCTTCCCAGATTGATTTTTTCTTTTGACTAGATAATGTTTCATTTTTTTCTTCCTTAATTTTAATCACTGAATAGGCATTACCTCAGTCAAACTGAGACCTGTTGCAACCTTAGCTTAAAAAGACCAGGGTCTCCCACTGCATCTAGGACCATCTCCAGTCATTCTGATTCATCTCAAGTCACTGGACCCAGATGACTCAGGAGGAGAAAATGAGGATGGTGATTTTGCATAGCCCCTCCTCACTTAAATCCAATTCACATGCAAGTCATGACATCACCTCCTGATGACATGGTCCTCTATGACAATGAAGGACAAGCCACAAACATTTATCAAGTTCCAGTCAATAACCATTAAGTTTCATATGCCAAGCACCATGCTAAGCACTGTCAGGATCTTTGCTATCATCTTTGTGTCTACTTAGCCCTTTTCAACTAGGGCTAACAGCTCACTTCCCCCCACCCCATACATTCAATGCATGAATTTCAGGCAGAATATATGGGAAGTAGATTGAGAAAAAGTGAGAAGAAAAATGCCATCTCCATTTCCAGTCTCCAGATTATAATTTATTCTAGATGATCAACAAAGAATTTTTTCCCATAGGTTTCTTCCTACCTTTATTCCATAAATATTTACTGAACATAATCTCTGGATAATGCATTGTGCCAAGAGCAGTAATCAAAACTGTGGGGACTTTTTAAGACAGTAGGAAAAATTGGTGTAGTAGAAAGAATACTGAACTTGAAGTCACAAGACTCAAGTTCCAATTCTGATATTACCATTTACTGTTTGTGTCATACTAAGTAAGTCACTTGACCACTTGGAGAGTCAATTTCTTTTTCTAGTACAATGAGATTGTTGGGCTAGATGACTTCCAAGTTTGCTTCCAGCTCTGTACTGATATCTTAAAGAATCACTCAATTCTCATTTCAGAATCAGGAATTTTCTAGGATAGAATAGAAGACAATTCAGAACCTTACAAACTTAGAGAAGTTTGATAGTTGTTAAACAAGCATTACCTGGCTTTTAATCTAGTCTTCAGTAAGTAAAATTGGGAAGTAAATGGAAATATCACCCAGTGAAGTCTGAAAAAGTGATGCAAGCCCCTGGACCAGGAAGAGGTATCTTTAAAAAAAGACTAGCTTGAAGGACCCTGCTCTTTGTGCCTTGATCTTGGTGCCTGGGGCTTAGACTCTTGCAGGAAAGGTGAGAAGACCTCAGAATTGCTCCGCAAAACAACTCTGAGGGGAAAAGCCCAGGCAAAAGAAAAAGAAACTTTTACTACTCCCCAAACCAAGATTTCTGACTTTTCTAAAAGATCTGGAAATAGCCTGTGAACTTTATTTAAGATAACAATCATGAGAAATCATCTATTCACCAGAGTAATATTTGGGAGAGACTATATTTTCAGAATTTTATCTGGTGAAGCAACTGTCATAGTGAGGCTATGTAAGCAATTGAACTACATGTTGCAGAGACTAAAGGACAATAAAGAGAAGTTGAAACCTCTGAAAGCAGTGTGATGACATCACCAGAGTGCATCAGTGACCCTATAGCATCAAAGTTTTGAGTTGCTCCTTTCGTGCATGTCCTCTATAGTGTACTCTAACTATATCTTCTCTATATGTGTGCATCCCCAGATATGTTCCTTATTATTGTTCTCTCTTCCATATATATGGGAGACTACACCACAAGTTTAAGGGTGAAATATCTTGCTCCTATTTTTCTTAGTATATATCATTTCACTAAATTCCTTTGCCTTTTATTAATTGTCATTTGGTTGACTACTAGTAAGGTAAACACATATGATTTCAGAGTGTGCAGATCTATAGAGTACCTTGATCCTGGTTTAGTCATTCCTTGAAATTCTCTATGAATTAAGGGGGACCCCTTGGATATTACATGTATTATTTCCTTCCTAAGACTTATAAGTTCCTTATAATACAATACACATTTATTAAATACCTACTAATGTGCCTGTCACTATGCTAAGCACTAGTTGCTGTTTGTTGTTCATTTGTTTCAAGTATGTTTGACTCTTCATGATCCTGTTTGGGGTTTTCTTGGAAAAGACACTGGGGGTAATTTGCTATTTCCTTCTCTAGCTCATTTTACAGATGAGAAATGGAGGCCAGCAGAGTGAAGTGACTTGCCTAGAGTCACACAGCAAGAAAGTGTCTGATGCTAGATTTGTATTCAAGAAAAATGAGTCTTTTTGACCCTATGCACTGCACTACCTAGCTGCTACTCAGTACTGGGTATACAAATAATAAAAAGACCTTTTTGACTTTAGAGAGGTTACAATCTAATGAGGGAAGAAAATCCAGAAATGGCAGCTGTCAAGGAGAAGAGGCACCAGAGGGTGCCTGGCTGAGAGTTTGATGAAAGTAGAGTGAAAACCAAGCAATAAAGAAACAAAGAATTGGTTGGGAATTGAGCCCTTTGTAAAGGGAGGCTTTGGGAAGAAAGGATTTTATTTGGTTTTGATTTTGCTCCACCTACAAACCCTCTAATGAAATATCTAAGTGCAGTTGAGGGCACTAATGAGATGTTAATACCAAAGCTGAAGCAATCTATGCATGTTGACTTTCCTGATGATAAACTTATCTGGAGTAGAAGGACACAATGATGGTAGTGTAAAAATCAGGCAGAGTTGAGAAGGAAATGGCAAAGCACTCCAGTATCTTTGCCAAGCAAACCTCAAATGGAGCCAGGAAGAGTTGAACACAACTGAACAAGAGCAAAGAGTTTAATTCAACTTTCTATCCCTCTCATCTAATTTAACATAGAAAGTTGATTAAAACTGAACTTTCTGTATCTGCAATATTGGAATAAATTTATGTGGGATAATGAGTTCTTTTAGAGTCTCCAGTGAGATGCTAGTAGTAACATGAAGTTAATCAGAAAGCTATCAGTTATTATTGATAAAGATTACTTCTGTAATGAACCTCCACAACACAGGCATCTCTGATAGCAGTTCATTAGTACTACAATTTTCTCATTCCCTTGCCAAGTTACTTAAGCTCTGTTCATCTCAGTTTTCTCAAGTACAAAACTGAGATAATACTAGTAATTACTTCATAAGGTTGTTGTCAGAATCAAATGAGATCATATTTGTAAAGTGTTTGATATAGTAGCTATCACACAATAAATGCTATATAAAAATTATCATAATTTTCATCATTATCAGTCAGACTTTATGCTAGATACTGCATATAAAAAGAAAAAAAATCAGCAATCCTGTCCTTAAGGAACATACATTCTATGATAGGAAACAACCTATACATGAGTAAATGTAGTACAAAATATTTACTAATTATGCATAGTCATTTGGTCCTGGGAGAGTTTGAGCAACTGGCAAATATCATAAATGATCTCAAGTAGGAGATGGTCCTTTGGCTGAGCCTTCAAGGGATTCTAAGAGGCTGAGTTAGGTCCTGAGAGCAATATAGGTGGGGATATAGACAGACAATCTCCAAATCCCAGAGGTTGGAAATGAAATGCTGAATTTAACTGGAATGGCAAGTAGACCATTTTGGTTACCAAACTGAGGATGTTTAACTGAGAACAATGTGAAGTAAGATTGGAAATTATAGAACTAGATTATAAATGCTTTAAATGCCAAAGACATTTACATGATAAGTTAGCAATTGTGAAAGATCTGTCAGCTTCCACAAGGAACTGAAAGGTAAAACACTATTCTAGAAAAAATATTTTGTATGAATTTTCAGGTCACACAAATACATTTCTGTGCTCCCTGAAAAAATGCTCAAGTAAAGGTGAACCAAACAACAGAAATGGTTTTTAAAATGCATCAAACCCCATAGAGCTCTCCAGACAAATGAAGGGGACATAGGATTGCTTACATGAACTTGAACCAACAGAAATAGTTATGGAGCCCAGAAAATGAGATCACTTCTCTCTTTCCACCAATACCATGGCCTTGGCTCAGTTATCAGTACTGAGTTAAATTTTTAAAAATTTGATTAGTTAAAACATTACTTTTTACCATTTACGTTACCTTTATTTGTCAGTATGTCCCTCCTTAACATCCCTTAATAACAAAAAGATCCAGGGGCGGAGCCAAGATGGCCACAAGAGTGGAGGGTGTCCTAGGAACTCTCTCATAAATCTAAGAAACTAAGGACTTTAAATTTTCGAGAGACAGAACCCACAGAGGGACCCAATGAGGCAGTGCTCCTACTCAAGGTAACCTGGAAAAGAGCAGAAAGTCTCTGCTCCCCGGGGTTGGAGGGGCGGCCTGCTAGAGGAGCAGTGTGCCAGAGCGAAAGAACTTCAGCCTCCCCGAGGCAGCCCCAGGGTGCTGGGAGCTGTGGCTCCCAGCAGCAGGGGAGTTTCCTGACCTGCGCCCCGGGGAGCATGGGGCACAAAGTGGGGGAACAACGGGGGGCCTCTGCCAGAGCCAGCATGAGGAGCCCAGCCCTCAGGGCACACAACAAGCTGCTTGGCCACTGCATTCCAGATCCAGGAAACAGAAGCAGGCTGAGCTGGTAAGCAGGAGCCCCCAGGGCATGAGCCCATTGAGCTGAGGGAGGCCAGTGAAGAGAGACTGCCAAGTTCTGTCCTCTGCCCCAGGAACAGGACTCTGGGGCTCTGACCACATTCAGATCCTGATCACAGCCTAGGCCCCCCAGAAGAGCAGCAGGGCCCCCCCACCTTGGCCCCATGGCGGGGGGGGGGGGGGCGCATATGGTCATTCACAGACCAGGAGGGAGGACAGAGCCTCACACACTGAGACCCTTATGGGAGTGTCCCAAAAGCTCTGGAAGCACTCCCAAAACAGGCGCAGGCTGGGAAAAATGAGCAAGCAGAGAAAAAACAGGAACACAATTGAGAAATATTTTGCAAATGAGCCCAAGAAGGATCAAAATACTCAGTCTGAAGATGAGGAAGCACAAGCTCCTACATCTAAAGACTCCAAGAAAAACAGAAATTGGGCTCAGGCTATGACAGAGATCAAAAAAGACTTTGAAAATCAAATGAGGGAGTTAGAAGAAAAACTGGGAAAAGAAATGAGAGAGATGCAGGAAAAACATGAAAATGAAGTCAGCAGCCTCAGTCAAGGAAATCCAAAAAAATGCTGAAGAAAATAGCATGCTAAAAACCAGCTTAGGTCAAATGGATAAAACAGTTCAAAAAGTTATGGAGGAGAAGAATGCTTTAAAAATCAGAATGGGCCAGATGGAAAAAGAGATAAGAAAACTCTCTGAGGAGAACAAATCCTTCAGACAAAGAATAGAACTCAGGGAGACTGATGAATTTGCCAGAAATCAGGAATCAATACTTCAAAACCAAAAAAATGAAAAATTAGAAGAAAATGTGAAATATCTCATTGAAAAAACAACTGATATGGAAAACAGACTTAGGAAAGATAATTTAAAAATTATTGGAATACCTGAAAGTCATGATCAGGAAAAGAACCTTGATATCATTTTCAAAGAATTACTAAAGGAAAATTGCCCTGATATCCTAGAAGCAGAGGGCAAAATAGAAATGGAGAGAATCCACTGATCCCTCTGAGAAAGAGATCCCAAAAAACAAACCCCTAGGAATATCATAGCCAAGTTCCAGAACGCCCAAGTCAAAGAGAAAATATTACAAGCAGCTAGAAGGACACAGTTCAAATATCGTGGAGCTGCAGTCAGGATCACACAGGACTTAGCAGCAGCTACATTGGAATCTTACGTAGGGCTTGGAATACAATATACCAGAAGGCAAAAGAGCTTGGAATGCAACCGAGAATCAACCACCCAGCAAGGCTGAATGTCCTCTTCCAGGGAAAAAGATGGACTTTCAATGAACCAGGGGAATTTCAAATGTTCCTGTTGGAATGGCCAGAGCTGAACAGAAGGTTTGGGCTTCAGATACAGGACTCAGGTGAAGCATAAAGATTGGAGGAGAAGGGGAAAATATGAGGGACTTAATGACGATGAACTGCATGTATTCCTGTATAGAAAAGTGACACTGATAATACTCATACGAACCTTCTCAGTTAATAGAGCAGGTAGAGGGAGCTTTTATAGTTGAAGCACAGGAGAAAGCTGAATTTGAAGATAAAATATGGTGTAAAAATGGAGTCAATAGAAAAAAAGGGAAATGTAATGGGAGAAAGAAAAAGGAGAGGGGGAATAGGCCAAGATATTTCATATAATAAGATTTTTCTTTATTATAATGAGCTATTGCAATGATATGGAAGGGGGGAAGGTAAGGGGGAACAAGGGAATCTTCGCTCTTATCAGAGGTGGCTAGGAGAGGAAACAGCATATATACTCAATGGGGTATAGGCATTTGGAGTAAGAAGGAGAGAGGGGGGGACAGGGGGAAGGGGGGGATGTGAGTTATGGAGGAGAGGATAGACCATGGGGGGAGAGTGGTCAGATATAACACATTTTTTCTTTGTTACTTCTTGCAAGGGCCTGGGATTGGATGGCCTGTCCGGGACCACAGGGCCAGGTGGATTCTGGGCCTAAGGGGTGGTATGGGGGCTTGGGGCCTCTTGGCCCCAGGGCCAGGGATCTGTCTGTTGCGCCACTCAGCTACCCTACAGCAGAGTCAGAGTGAAAGGAGAGAGAAAATATAGTACATGGTAGTGGAGAAATAGGAAAGGAGGGAGTTGCGATCAGCAATGGCAATGGTGGAAAAAATATGGAAATAATTTTTGTGATGGACTTATCATAAAGAATGTGATCCACTCACGACAGAGTTGTTGGTGTTGGAACAAAGACTGAAGCACATTTTTTGTTATTATTATTTGGGGGAGGGTGCAGGGCAAATGGGGCTGGGTGGCCTGCCTGGGGCCACATAGCAGGGTGATCCTTGGGTGTCTGAGGCTGGATTTGGACCCGGGTGCTCCTGGCTCAAGGGCCAATGCTCTGTCCACCACCCAGCCACCCCTACTATTATTACTATTTTATTTTATTTTGGGTCTTTTTTTTTTCTTTTTTGGGGGGCGGGGTTTGCAGGGCAGTGGGGTTCGGGTGGCTTGCATATCACACAGCTGGGTGATTGTTGGGTGTACGGAGCCAGATGTGGGTTCAGGTGCTCGTGGCTCCAGGGCTGGTGCTCTGTCCATTGCTCCACCTGGCCATACCTACAATTATTACTATTATTTTTTTTAATTTTAGGTTTTTTTCTCTCCCATTTACTTTATCACTGAAGCAAGTCTATATTTATGGGGGGAGGGGATATCTCATTTACTCTTAAACAAGAATATTTTACTAATGTAAAAATAACATTAATTGTACAAAATGAGAATAAATATTAAATAAAAAAATAAAAAAATTATAAAAAAAATAAAAAGATCCTAAAGAAAAGGGGATAACAGTTCTGCAAAACTAACCATGAGATTAATCAAGTCTGATCCCATATGCTGGGATGGGGAACTCCAGCCTGCCTGCTGTATTGGTCTGGCATTACCAGGTAGGACTCTAAATTCAAAAAATTTATGAGCTTTTTAGAGGTGAATTTAAATGTTTGACCAAATATAACCTTCAAATGATGTTATAAATATCCAAATGGTCCTTGGCAGGAGAAAGGTTCCCCATTCCTGCCAAATGCAATGTTCCATATCCATAGTCCCTTGACTCTGCAAATATGGAAGGAAGGAAGGAAGGAAGGAAGGAAGGAAGGAAGGAAGGAAAGAAGGAAGGAAGGGAGAAGGTCCATTCTCCTATCTCTACTTCACAGTTAGGTTTGGTCAATTTTTCTCACTGTTATTGTTCCTTCTGTAAGCAATTTTTTAATTAGCTGTCATGCCATCACTGCTGAGACTGTTGGTGATTGAGAGCTGAGTCAGCAACGCTACATAAAGAGGACTGGAGGACATTGGATACAGCTTCCTTCCTTCCAACCTCCCTGCAGCATTAGAAAAAGCCTGGTGGGACTTTGAGGGAACAAAGTGTCTGATGCTGCACCATGTTTCTCTAAGAACCAAATCACAGTTTCAGCAGACAATATTTGAATCTGGGAGAGAAAGAACATAACAGAGAGGGAGTCTTCCCAAAGAAACCCAATTATTTCTCATATGTTAATGTGGATAAGTGCAAACTCATTCATTATCTTTCCCCTCAAGTACTCCTTTCCTCTTTATTTCTGTCAAGGATACCATTATTCTTCAAGTTCACCGAAGTTCACAGTCTTGGATATGACCTAAACTTTTCAGTCCATCTTCCATAGTCAATTAATTGAGTTTTGTTGATTTTCCCACCTCAACCTCTCTAATCCATCCTTTTCTCATAGTATATATATCCTGCTTCATGACATTATCATCCCTCTCTTGGCCTATTGTAATTATCTTCTAATTGGACTTACTGGCTACAGCCTCTTTTTCTAATCTATCCTCCACACAATTGCCAAATTGTTATTCATAAAGCACAGTTCAGCTTTGTTACTCCCCTACTCAAGAATCTTCAGTGATTCCCCATTGCCCTGAAGAGAAAATATAAACTACTCTGGCTTTTAAAGTCCTTTACAATCTGACTCCAGCTTTTCTTTCTAGGCTGATTTTACATTACCCCCCACCCTTAATGCTCAAATCAAATAAACTCCTTTGCTGTTACTTGTAAACAACATTCCATCAGTCACCTCCATGTATTTACATAAGCTACCTGTATTTGGATTCTTTCCCCCTTTTTTTCCCCTTTATCTCTTGGAACTCCTAATTTCCTTCACCTTTCTCCTTAATTTACCTCCCTCCCCCATCAAACACACCTTTCTTGATTCTCCCAGTTGTGCCTTTCTCCACTATCATTTTGCATTCATTTTTTAAATTCATCTTACATTTATCTATGAATGTTTTTTATTCCCTAAATAGAATCGACTCTTCTTGAGGATAGAATTGTCCCATTTTTTCTGTCTCACCAATGCTTAGCATAGTGATTGACACAAAGTAGCCATTTAAAAAATATTTGACATTGACTGATCTTACACTGATGTGGGTAAATGTTCAAAGCATTTTGTGTGTGATGTGTACTAGGAATCAACATGGTGCAGGGTGTGTTCAAAGAAGACTACTTTTTCTATGTGAGGGCTGCCAAGCTCTTTCTACTGAGCCACCTAACTCTCACCTGTGGTTCTAAGAAGTAGTAGCGACCACACCCTAGTAAATTGTTTCAACAGACTGGCTAACCCAGGTTGAAGGTAACCCAGGAGAATCAAATCTGTAGGTGAGTTAGTGGGTATCTACTTAAAGCATTGAAGACTTCCCCTGGTGAAATGGATGGATGAGAACAGTCTGTTCCTATGGCATGAAGGCAGCTGAAGCAGGCTAGAGTGGAGCTTAGACATTGAAGACACCAAGTTCATTCCCTGCATCTAGAGTCATCTTGAGTTGTCTTGACTTTATCTTGTTACTGGATTGTAATGACTTTGGAAGAGAGAGACCGATGATTGACATCACTCAAATCATTTTATCTTTCCTATTGTGCAGCATGGGATAGGACTGCCCAGCATGACATGCTCTCATCAGTAAGGTGCTGCACTTTATGAGTAAGGCATAACTGGAGTAGCTCAAGGGAAATGTGAGATGTCTAAGTTTAGAATACCCACCCATTTCACATGAATATTTGTGCCTGATGTGACAGAGCATTGGTCTAAAGGTCAGCCACACTGTAACTTGTCTCTAATATGGTGATGTCATTCTGGTCTTTAATAATGAAGGATAAGAACCAATTATGATGCATGGTGAAGACCTTGACTCCCTTTATTCCTGAAAAAAATTCTTAATGTTTCTTTGAATTTCTGAACTTGTGCTGGGGTGGTTACCAACAGCAGTTTCTCAGATGGAATTTTGTTCAGAGAAATTTTACAGCAATAAAGGAGTATTATGGGAAAGACAGATCATTCTTTGCTTGTTTCATTGATATAGCACAAATCATCAGCCTCCTTGACAACATTTACCAAGTCTCTGTGGGAAGGGAAGTTGAAATAGTTAACAAATTATTATCATCAATGATAATATATACTCAATTCAACAATTAGTTGAATAGTTGTCTTTTTGTTGTTTTTGTGGGGCAATGGGGTTAAGTGACTACCCCAAGATCACACAGCTGATATATCAAATGTTTGAGGCCATATTTGGAGGCCTCAGGTCCTCCTGACTCCAGGGCTGGTTCTCTTATCTACTGTACCACCTAGTTGCCCTGTTGTCTTTTTAACATAGTTCTGAGTTTCAGCTCTGCATTCTTTCTGGACCTTGGTCCAGCACTGGATGAAATATTGGTTGTCAGCAAACAACAGGAAAGGCTACTTCCCAGTTAGATCAGAAAGAGGGTAGATGCTCTTAGAGAAGGTGAAGAGCTCAATCAGTCAGCATAAATATTTATGTATGCATTCAACGTTTCATTGATGTCTCTTGTTTTTAGATTACAACCATGTTTTAATGTTCCCATCCCTAACCAGGCATGAGTCTTTCCCATGTTGAAAAAAATTAAGCATAACTAAGTGACACAGTTATTATGTGTCACTGCATATAACTAAAATCCTATACCCACAATGCAAAAGGAGTGAGAGGCATTTCTTCATATATTCTCAGGGTCAGGATTTGATCATTCTAATTGCATTTTCCACTTATATTGCTGTAGTCTTTACCTCCCTGTGGGTTCACTTGCCCAATCCCCATTCATATATGCAAGTTGAGTACCCAAAGAGGATAGCTACTACTTTTGGGGTTCTAAGGGGAAAGGGGGGAACACTGGCTTGATAACCTAACACCAGATCATTGACTCCCACCAATGTGTTTCTAAGACATTTATTACAACCTATATGAAACTGCTTATCATCTTAGGGAGGATGGGGTTAGGGAGGGAAGAAGAAAATTTGGTTTTAAAACCCAATTTTATAAAAAAAATGAATATTAAAAATTATCTTAATCTGTAATTAGAAAAAATATGGTTTTAAAAAAGGAAAGACATAAATGTGGCAGGTCAAAATCACAAATCTCCCACAAATACAAAGTCTCTAAGGGAAGAGTGGGCTCAAATTTAAAGTAGTTAAGTAGAGAGGGAATATGTGTAGGGAGCCCAGTTGACAAGGCAACTCACAACTCCAGAGTAGCAAGGACTTGATGGATTCTCTGAAGGTCAATCTCTGTTGAACTGAATTGAGCTGGTCACTTGGCTCAGCAGGGGCTACCAGTTAAGACTATGCAGGTCACTTTGCTGGGCTATTAATTTCAACCTGGAATAAATGTTTTAGGAATTTTTCAGGACACAGTGACTCTAAAGAACAAGTTTATTCCCTAGAATCTTCTTAGGAAGCTTACTATTCTTTCCTATGTTTAGCTACTGACTTGGTTAACTGAGTTCTCTTCAAGTACAGAATTAAAATACTTCTTTCAGCTGAAATACTGCTACATTTCGTTCTAGGGGCAGTGACCTTTTAGCTTGGGGTGGGCAGAAACCTCTTCTATTTAATTCCTCAGAACCTCAGCTCCAAGGTTGTCCAGATAATAAGTAGGAGAGGTCTAGCATCTCCCTCTTCTAATAGTCCTTACTGCCTCAAAAGCTCCTTCCTATACATTACATTGCCTCTGGATGATTAGATTCAATTCAGTGATTTCATTTACCATACTTTTCTAGAACCTTCTGCAATGAAAGACCAGGAATAATTGGGAATTCAGTCTATGCTCTGGAGGCAAGTGCACTGTTGCACTGACCTTTTCATATGTAAAAATTATTGCAGCCTCAATACTCTGTATACTGGGAAATTTCTATTTTGAATCTGAAGACCTTCTTTTCAGTCCTGACAGACATCTGACTTTTACTGATATCTCAGGAAGCATCCCCACCTTCCCCTTAACCCCCATGCTACCCCCTTTTCCATATTTTTCACTGGTTTTTGTTCACCTTTACTCTTTTTTTTAAGGTTTTTGCAAGGCAAATGGGGTTAAGTGGCTTGCCCAAGGCCACACAGCTAGGTAATTATTAAGTGTCTGAGACTGGATTTGAACCCAGGTACTCCTGACTCCAAGGCCGGATGCTTTATCCACTACACCACCTAACTGCCCCCACCTTTACTCTTTATTGAATCCCACATATCTTCCCATGTTTCCTTGAATTAAGGATAACTATTTAGAGTGAGAGGGGCACAGAAGAGGGATAAACTAATCAATGCCTTGGTCTCTGCCCGAATGAAAAAGGTTTTTGAGTCTCTCAACTCTTCCTCTGCAAGTCCTTCCCCATTAACCTCAACAATATTAGATGTTCTTTCTTTTGTTCCCCCTTACCTATCTCTCTTTTGCCTTTTCAATATTTGATCCCATTCTATCTTGTCCTATTTATTTCCATCATTACCCTTGCACAATCTCACATCTCTTTTCATTTTATTATGGCCAATTCAGTACATTTTCTTAAGGAGAAAAAAATTTTTTTTAAAAGCAGTCAAACAGGTGCAATAGCAGGAAACAATTATAGTAATCTGCTGTTTGATAAACTCAGAGTGCAACTATTGGGATAAAAACTCTCTGATAAAAACTGCTGGGAAAACTGGATGTTAGTATGGAAGAAACTTAGATTAGACCAACACCTCACACCCTATTCCAAGATAAGATCCAAATGGATACAGGACTTAGATATAAAAAAAAATACTGTAAGAAAATTAGAAGATCAAGGACTAGTTTACCTGTCAGATCTATGGAAAGGGGAACAGTTTATGACTAAGGAAGAAATGGAGAACATCATTAAAAACAAACTAGATTACATTAAATTAAAAAGGTTTTGTACAGATAAAACCATTGCAACCAAAATCAAAAGAAATGTTATTAAACTGGGAAACAATCTTTACAACTAATGTTTCTGACAAAGGACTCATTTCTAAAATATAGAGAACTGAGTCATATTTTTCTTTTTAAAAAAAGCCATTCCCCAATTGACAAATGGTCAAAGGATATGCAAAGGCAATTTACAGATAAGGAGATCAAAGTAATCCATAGCCATAGGAAAAAATGCTCTAAATCATTAATTATTAGAGAAATGAAAATTAAAGGTTCTCCGAGGTACCACCTCACACCTTTCAGACTGGCCAATATGACCAGAAAGGATAATGATCATAGTTGGAAAAGTTGTGGGAAATCTGGGATACTATTACATTGTTGGTGGAGCTGTGAACTCATCCAACCTTTCTGGAGAGAAATTTGGAAGTATGCCCAAAGGGCAACATAAATGTGCATACCCTTTGATCCAGTAATACCAGTATTGGGTCTATACCCTGAAGAGATGATGAAAAAGGGTAAAAACATTACTTGTACAAAAATATTCATAGCAGCCCTGTTTGTGGTGGCAAAGAATTGGAAATCAAGTAAATGTCCTTCAATTGGGAAATGGCTCAGCAAACTGTGATATATGTATGTCATGGAACACTATTGTTCTGTTAGAAACCAGGAGGGATGGGATTTCAGGGAAGCCTCGAGGGATTTGCATGAACTGATGCTGAGTGAGATCAGCAGAACCAGAAAAATACTGTACACCCCAACAGCAACATGGGGGTGATGATCAACCTTGATGGACTTGCTCATTCCATCAGTGCAACAATAAGGGGACAATTTTGGGCTGTCTGCAATGGAGAATACCATCTGTATCCAGAGAAACCGTGGAGTTTGAACAAAGACCAAGGACTATTCCCTTTAATTTAGGGAAAAAACTGCTATCTTATTGTCTGATCTTGTTATCTCTCATACTTAAGGTTTCTTATTTAAGGATATGATTTCTCTCTCATCACACTCAATTTGGATCAATGTACAACATGTAAGCAATGTAAAGACTGACAAATTGCTTTCTGTGGGTGGTAGAGGGAGAGAAGTAAGACTGGGGGAAAAATTGTATAACTCAAAATAAAATAAAATCTTTAATTAAAAAAAAGCAGGCAACCTGGGGCTTTTAAAATCAAATTGAATTATTTTTGCAAAACCACAGTTAAGTAGGCTAACTTGGCATAAAAGCTAGGTGCTGCATAGCTCCAAGGTGATGTGGTCTGATAGGCCAACTCTGAATTAGCTTTTATGATTATTTTCCAAGTGTATAAAAATATAACTGCTTTCCTTCCATACAATTAACAGATAAAAATGATGAAAAAGAACAAATATGTGTTGTTTACTTCTAACTAATTTAAGAAAGTTATATTTCTCAGCCTCACTAGAAACACAAAAGGGAATGCATTCATTGAATATAGAGGGGGGGAGAAATGCTTCTATACTCTCCTACATGTTTTCTCTATGATGACATCATGTTGCAACCTGAAACTGATACTTGGTTGTTAGTGTTTTTTGCTTGTAACTCTATAACAGAAATTAGTTCCTCTCCCTCTTGATAATCATACACTGAGAGGGGGATCCAAATCAGGGGCTGGAGGGTTGTGTGCTGCCTCTTTTGGTACATCCAAGAAGAATCAGGGAAGAAGGTTGATTATCATTATTATGCAAATGTATACTTCTGATTCTTGAATTAAGATATATCAGAGTAGCTATGGGGCAGAGTAAGCAGCAGAGAGGGAACCTTACAAAAAAAGACATGACTGAGATCTGAGGTAAAATTTGCTAAGCCAGAACCAGTGCTATTCAGGACAGAATGGTAGAAAGGTTGCAGGAGGTAGCATCTGGCTGCATAGTATGGCCAAAAGTCAATATGAATCATCCGTATAGAACTGAACTATTTAGAATCTAAGGTAAGACACACTAGCATCATTAGAAATTAAGTACAATCAGGTTAGGTGGCACAGTGGATAGAGTGCTGGATCTTTAGTAAGGAAGATGAGTTTTCCTGAGTTCAAATCTGGCCTTAGATATTTACTAGCTGTGTGACCCTGGGGAAGTTACTTAATTGCTTTCATTTACTCCTCTGTAAAGTGGGCTAGGGATGGAAATGACAAACCACAAATGAGATCGCAAAGAGTTGGACAAGACTGAAACGAATGCATGAATGACGATCAGGCCAGCATGTATCACGAGAATATTAACAGTTTACATAGTTCATTCTGACACTTGGCTAATAAGTGATTGAGCCAGGTCTTGAAACCCTCAAAACTAAAAAGGTCAGCCAATATTCCTCCTCCTATTAGACTTGGAACAAAATAAGAAAGAATCCAATACTGGGTTAATGACAAGAAAGACTTGGGGCCTCAATACCAAGAAAAAGTTGAACAAATAAAAGATCCTGGATGACTTTTTTTTTTTTTGCTGACTAGGCCTTTTTATTTTGGGCAACTGGAGGCTGCAGGCTAACCCCACCCCAGGAGTTTTTTAGACCTTAAAGGGTTTTGACTGGTTTGAGCAAGCCTGACCCTTCCCAAAGGTGAGCAATCCTTCTCATCTAGCATGTAATATTTGGTCTGTCTCCAAAGATAAAGCCACACCTTCTGGACAGATTTAGGCTTGAGGAGAGGCTGTTTGTCTCTTGGCCTCTATAGAATTGAATCTGGGGTAGGATTTCTTAGTTTAGCTGAGGTGGGATTGTCATCTGACTCAGAGGCTGAGGGGATCCTGGATAAAAGGGATTTTTGAATGGAAGTTGAGTGCATTTTGATTAAGTCTCAAGTAAGTAACTGATAAAATAAGGATAAAAGTATAATTCCAGGAAAGAGGGGAGAAAATAAGAAGGAAGGCATAATTAAAGTGTCTAGTCACAGAAAATAAGAGAGAGAGAGAGAGAGAGAGAGACAGACCTTTTACTCTGAAATTGGATAGGACAATGAGCAGATAATTTGTTCTATAATATATTCTAAATAGATAGTGACCTTAATATTAAACATATTATTAAAAAATTATAAAAGAAGCAATTCACAAACCTCTTATGGCATAGGTAGGAAATTAATTTTTAAATTTTAAAAATTCAATTTTATTTTATTTTTACTTTCTTAGTGAAGGATGCTCAAGGGAAAGGGAATACTGTTACAGAATTTCGGTTGAGATCAGCCACCAGTTAGCCCAGAGGCCTTTATTGTATGTCATCCTTAGCAAGTAATTTCTTTCCTTGAAGATTTCTAGTGAAACATAACCGACTACCCTTGAATTAGCCCTCCTTCAGATACTGCTAATTATGTTTCCTGTTTGCTAAATTGAAACCTGCCTGTCTAGAATATCAACAAGGTATGTCTTATAGAGAAAACTAAAACAACTCAAATTATTTTTCCACCTGACAGCTTTTCAAATAGAGGTATATATTTTCTCTCAAATCTTCTCTCCTGCAACCTAAATATCCCCATTTTTTAAAGATTGATTTTCTTATAGCATCCAATACAATCCAAAAAAATTCATCTTTAAAATTTTTTTATTTTTAATTATTTACTTACAAATTACTAAAATAGGAGTCTTGTTGTAAGAGTAAACATAATTCCTCCTCCCCCCACAAAAATAAAAATTCTCACAAGAAATAAAGTGAGAGAAAGAGGAAAAAATGTGCTTCAGTCTTTGTTCTGATATCATCAGCTCTATCTCTGGGGTGGATCGCATTCTTTATCATAAGTCCATCAGCGATAGGGCAGCTAGGGGGCACACTGGATAGAGCACCAGCCCTGGAGTTAGGAGTACACGAGTTCAAATTTGAACTCAGTCACTTAATAATTACCTAGCTGTGTGGCCTTGGGCAAGCCATTTAACCTCGTTTGCCTTGCAAAAAAAAAAACCAAAAACAAAAACAAACCTAAAAAAAAAATAAGTCCAGCAGAGAAGTTACTTCTATATTTTTCCACAGTTGCTGTTGCTGATTGTAATTCCCTTCATCCACTCCTCCCCACTATCATTTATTATATATTTCTCTCTCCTTTAACTCTGTCTCTCTTCAAATGTGTGCAATGGGGCAGCCCAGTGGCGCAGCAGACAGAGTACCAGCCCAGGGCCAGGAAGCCCTAAGCCCATGTCATACCCCAGAGACTCAACAACCACCCAGCCTGGACAGGCCACCCAATCCCACCACCTTGCCAAAAGTAATAAAGAAAATGTGTTATATCTGACTATCCTCTCCCATGATCCCCTCTCCTCTCCTCCTGTCCCCTTTCTCCCATCCCCTTTCTTTCCTTTTTCTTCTAGATTTCTATACCCTATTAAGTATGTATGTTGTTTCCTCTCTGAGACATTTCTAATGAGTATGAAGGTTCCCTCATTCCTCTCTCACCTTCCCCACTTCCATGCCATTGCAAAAGCTATTTCTTGACTCTTTACTATTCTACCACTCCTTTCCCTTTCTTGCAGTACATGTCCTTTTCACCTGTTGATTTCATTTTTACTATATATCTTCAAATTCAGCTCCTTCCTATGCCTTGCCTGTATAAGCTCCTTCTAACTGCTCTAATAAATGTGAAGGTTCATATGAGTATTATCAGTATCATAAATTACATAATAAGATAATGGGTTTTTTTCCCCTAAATTGAAGGCAATAGTCTTTGGTCTTTGTTCAAACTCCTCAACTCCCTCTCTGGATATTGTTGGTATTCTCCATCGCAGATTGCCCAAAATTGTCCCTGATTGTTGCACTGATGGAATGAGCAAGACCATCAAGGATAATGATCACTCTCATGTTGCTGTTAGGGTGCACAATGTTTTCCTGGTTCCACTCATCCTTCTCAGCACCAGTTCATGCAAATCCTTCCATGTTTCCCTGAATTCCCATCCCTCCTGGTTTCTTATTTTTGGGTTAATATGACTTTATTTATACATTATTAAAATATTCTTGTTTAAGAGTAAACATAATACCCCCTCCCCCACAAAAATATAGAACCTCATGTGAAGTAAAGAAAAAGAAAGAGAAAAAATTGTTTCAGTCTGTGTTCTCATACCATCAGCTCAGTCTTGGGTGGATCACATTTTTTTTTTAAGGTTTTTTGCAAGGCAAACGGGGTTAAGTGGCTTGCCCAAGGCCACACAGCTAGGTAATTATTAAGTGTGTGAGACCAGATTTGAACCCAGGTACTCCTGACTCCAGGGTTGGTGCTTTATCCACTACGCCACCTAGCCGCCCCGATCACATTCTTTATCATAAATCCATCATAGAAGTTACTTCCATATTTTTCTACTGTTACTGTTACTGACTGTAAATCCCTCCATCCATACCTTCCCACTACCATATGTTATATTTTCTCTTTCCTTTCACTCTGTCCCTCTTCTAAAATGTGCTGTAGGGTGGCTGAGTGGCGCAGCAGACAGAGCACCAGCCCTAGGGCTAAAAGGCCCCAAGCCCACATACCACCCCAGAGACCCAGCAACCACCTGGCCCTGTGGTCCCAGACAGGCCACCCAATCCCAGCACCTTGCAAAAAGTAAATAAGAAAATGAGCAATATCTACTGTTCTCTCCTATGATCTGTCTCCTCTTCTCTATCACCCACATCCTCCCTGTCCCCCTTCTCTCCTTTTTTTTTCTAGATGTCTATATCCTGTTGTGTTTGCTGTTTCCTTTCTGAGCCATTTCTGATGAGTGAAGGTTCCCTCATTCCCCTTTGCCTTCCCCCTTCCATCTCATTGCAAAAAAAATCTTTTATATGAAATATCTTAGCCTATTCCACCTGAACTTTCTTTTACTCCCAGCACATTCCATTTTAGTCATTGACTCCACTTTTACAATATATTATATGTTCAAATTGAGCTCTCTCCTGTGCTTCATCTATAAAAGTTCCTTCTACCTGTTCTATTAAATGTGAAGGTTCATATGGGTATTATCAGTATCATTTTTCTATGCAGGAATACATGCAATTCATCATCATCATCATTAAGTCCCTCATAATTTACCCTTCTCTTCCACTCTTTATGCTTCACCTGAGTCCTGTACTTGAAGGCCAAACTTTCTGTTAAGCTCTGGTCATTTCAACAGGAACATTTGAAATTCCTGTTTCATTCAAAGTCCATCTTTTCCCCTGGAAGAGGATGTTCATTTTTGCTGGGTAGTTGATTCTCAGTTGCATTCCAAGCTCTTTTACCTTCCAGAATATTATATTCCAAGCCCCATGAGCCCTTAATGTAGATGCTGCTAAGTCCTGTGTGATCCTGACTGCAGCTCCACAATATTTGAATTGTGTCCTTCTGGCTGCTTGTAATATTTTCTCTTTGATTTGGGAGTTCTGGAACTTGGCTATAATATTCCTGGGTTGTTTTTTTTTTTGATCTCTTTCTGGGAGAGATTGGTGGATTCTTTCAATTTCTATTTTGCCCCATGCTTCTAGGATATCAGGGCAATTTTCCTGTAGGAATTGTTTCAAAATGAGATCAAGGCTCTTTTCCTGATCATCACTTTCAGGTAACCAAATAATTTTTAAATTATCTTTCCTAAATCTGTTTTCCACGTCTGTTGTTTTTTCAATGAGATGTTTCATATTTTCTTCTGATTTTTCATTCTTTTGGTGTTGAAGTATTGTGTCTTGATTTCTCGTAAAGTCATCAGCTTCCTTTAGTTCCATTCTAGATCTGAAGGATTTGTTTTCCTCAGAGAGCTTTCTTATCTCCTTTTCCATTTGGCCAATTCAGCTTTTTTAAAGCATTCTTCTCCTTAATATCTTTTTGAACTCTTTTATCCATTTGACCTAAGCTGGTTTTTAACATGTTATTTTCTTCAGCATTTTTTTGGATCTCCTTGACTAAGCTTCTGACTTTGTTTTCATGTTTTACCTGCATCTCTCTAATCCCCCCCCCCCCCCCATTTTTCTTGTATCTCCCTTACTTCATTTTCAAAGTCTTTTTTGAGCTCTGTCATAGCCTGAGCCCAACTTCTATATTTCTTGGAGTCTTTAGATGCAGAAGCTTGTACTTCTCATCTTTCGATTGAGTATTTTGATCTTCCATGAGATCATAGACAAAGTAATTGTCAATGGTATGGTTCCTTTTTTTTCCCTTCTATTTACTCATTTCCCTAGTCTGTGCCTGGTTTTGCAGTGCTTCCTGAGCTTTTTAGTTTTATTGGGACACCCCCACAAGGACCTCAATGTGTGAAGTTCTGACTGTTCTCCTGGTCTGTGAATGACCATAAGCACACCCCTCTGCCACAGGGCTGGGGGGGGGGGTCCCTGTTCTTTGGTGGGGCCTAAATTGCAATCAGGATCTAAATGTAGTCAGAACACCAGAGGCCTGTTCCAGGGACAGAGGACAGACCTTGGAATTCTCCCTCTACTCTCTTACCTTCAGTGGGCTGAGCACTCAGGGCTCAGCTGCCTGGAGGCTCCTACTGGGCGACTCCACAGGCCTGCTTCCATTTCCTGGATTTGGGCTGCCATGGCCATGCTGAGTGGGCTTCTCAGAGTGCTGTGACTCCACTGAGGGCCAGAGCACTTATTCTAGCAGAGGTCTACTTGTGCTTGGTGCTCCCTGGGGTGCAGGAAACTGCTTCTGCTGCTGGGAGCCACAGCTCCCAGCCCTGGGGCTGTTCCCAGGAGAATGAAGTTTCTTCACTCTGGTGAGGTTGCCCCTCTAACACCGTGGAACAGAGTTTTCCCACTATTTTCCAGGTTACCTTGGGCTAGAGAATTACCTCACTGGATCTTTCTGTGGGTTCTGTCTCTCGAAAATTTAGAGTCCTAATTTTAAGATTTTTGGAAATATTTTGGAGAGATCACCCAGGAGAGGCTCTTCTCCTACTGCCATCTTGGCTCCAACCCCTTACAATTTTTGCACTCATTTTTTGGAATTTTGATTGGTAGGGCACTAAATTATAAGTTTAATTTAGGTAGAATTGTCATTTTTATTGTATTTACTCGGTCTATCCATTAGCAGTTGATATTTGCTCAGTTATTTAAATCTGATTTTATTTGTGTGAGAAGGGTTTTGCAGTTGTTTTCATAGAGTTTCTGAGTCTGCCTTGGCAGGTAGACTCCCAAGTATTTTATATTGTCTGAAGTTATTTTGAATGGGATTTCTCTTTCTAGCTCTTGTTATAGCTTGCTAGTAATATATAAAAATGCTGACGATAGGGGGCGGCTAGGTGGCACATTGAATAGAGCACTGGCCTTGGAGTCAGGTGTACCTGGGTTCAAATCTGACCTCAGACACTTAATAATTACCTAGCCGTGTGGCCTTGGACAAGCCACTTAACTCTATTGCCTTGAAAAATCTAAAAAAAAAAAAAAATGCTGAGGATTTATGAGGGTTTATTTTATATCCTGCAACTTGAGCAAAAATTTTTTAATAGTCAAAATCATTTTGCAGTTTATAATTTTTGGGCATAAAATTTTCCCCTTTCCATAGATCTGATAGAATATTTCTTGATTAACTTATCTATGGTTTTGCCTAAATCCTGTACCCATTTTAACCTTATTTTGGTATAGAGTGTGAGATGTTTTTGCTGCACTGTTTTCCAGTTTGCCCAACAAGTTTTGTCAGATAGCTAGTTCTTATCCCAGAAGCTGATGTCTTTGGTTTTGTTGAACAGTAGGTTGCTGTAGTCATTTACTGTGGTTCCTTTTGAGCCTATCCTACCTAACCCACTGGTCCATTATTCTATTTCTTAACCATTCTCTTGACATTTTTAAGACACTTTCCTACTTTTCCTCCTGTTTGGCTGCTGCTTAGTCTCTTTTTGCTGGATCTTCAACTGGGCATTTTCCTTGTTTTTCAAAATGCCTGATATATAGTAGATGCTGAATAAAATGCTTGTTATTGTTGATAAAACCTTTACTACTTTTCTTTGAACTGCTAGGTGGTAGCCTTTACAAAATAGCTTTCCTCTTCTAAAGACAAACTTTGCTACCCTTCTCTGCACTGTCAACTACTATATAGGAGAAAGAAACCTCTCAGTGTTCACTTAAAGGAGAAAAAGGAGGAAAATTATGCAAATCTCAAGCTAATGATTATTTCCTTAGAAGGAAAAAAAGAGAGAATGGACTAAACACTCAAAGAAGACATTCAACCAACAGTACCAATTTGCCTGTCAAATAATTTTTATGAAGACTATTCCTAAGAAAAATCAAAGACATTAAGACTCCCAATCTCAGAATTACCAGTTGACTTTGAGATATGACTTCTGTGGCCAAGTTCTTCATTATAGTAGCATTTTAGATTATATCCACTCTCCTCCATAGAATCTGCATATATTAGTGCAACAGTATACCTTAGGTTTAAGGGCTGAATGTTATGTTATTGATCTTGATTTCTTTTCTGTTTGTGAAGGGGCTGACTTAGTCAATGAAAAACAGCCCACTGGAGGCTTAGGAGCCAGTGTTAATGGTAGGAGTGTATTACCCCACTTGCCCCATTCCACCCCCAACAGAGTCATCTGTAGAATGGTGAGAGTATTAGTACATGTCCATCTGAGAAACTCCAATCTGTCAGTATGGGTGAGTATCGATGTTGGCGGGGGGGGAGAAAGAGAGAGAGTTGAGAGAATTGAGAGAGGAAAAGGTTTAATTTCAAAACTTCCCAGCTGGTCAGAGCAGCCTCTTTAACAGAGAAGTTTACTGACCTGACTGCATTTACTGTTTTACCTCTTGTAATCTTCATATTAAGGAACATTCTAGGACAGTGATACATCAGCCATTTTTACACTCTGCATTTGTACCCTCTGTTTCCCAAAGAATTTGTTTAATTTTATATACTAAAGGAATTGATTAGATTTTTATTAATTTTTTTCTTAATCTCTTCTGCCATAACTACTTTCTGAAGCTTAGTTGATCTGTAAATCACATTTTTTCTATCATATTACCATTTTTGTTCTCTGAATAGATTTCTGAAGGTCATCTTAAAATATTTTTTCTCCATTAAACTGAATCTTTGATAGATTGTCACATGTAATTATTTTTGCCATATAATTTTATTTTCTAAGGTCTGTATAAATTATTAGGTCATAAGAACATATAGTTAATTAGTATATCATTTTAATAGAATCTTTTAATTTATTTTATCCATATGTACGTGCTTATTTCCAAGTTACAAAATTTCCCTCCACCACCCTCACTCCCCCTCCTCTCAGCAGGGAACAGTGAAGTTGTCATTTTATATACATATTTTGTTAAACATGTTTACAAATTAATATAATTTAGCCTTTTTTTGGTTTTACAAGAAAACCTCTCTAAGTTTGTAGGGATTTAAGAAAGCCCATTTCAGATACTAGAGGCTCAACCAAATCAGTTTGGAATAAGCATCCCCTACACATAATACCAGAGCAGGAACATGGAAGATAGAGCTAGAAAGAGACTAGTTTTTATATCACATTCCCTACAACATATGTTCTTTTCTTTCCTTAATCCCTCATTTCCAAACACTGCCCCCTTACTTCCCCATATGAAGGAGAAAGACCTTTATGCACTTGAAGGCTATGCCTTTCTGGCTGTCACATTACAGTGCTGACTTATACTGAATGTATGTTCTCCTAGGAATCCAAGGTCTGCTTCAGATTCACTGATGTTCAGTTAGAAATCCCCAATCTTGGGCTTTGAGTTTGTTTTAACTCAGGCATAAAGCTTTATATTTATTCCTATTGAATTTCTTTAGATTAGATTTTATCAGGTGCTTTTTGGCTATTAAGATTTTCATGTATCCTGATTCCAGCATCCAATGTGTTAACTAGCTTTACTAATTTTGTCATCTACAAATTTGATAAGCAAAAATCCAAAGGGAAAGTGGATATGGAATATAGATGTCTTCTTAATTCATCAGTCAATAACATTTCTTAAGTACTAGGGTTACAAAGACAGAACCAGTCCAAAAGGGAATAATTTAAAATATACATTTACTTGGAGTCTTGTGATTGATCAAAATTATCCTTAAAATTGAAAAAAAGAATGCAAGGAAAAACTGCCTACATATACCTTTCAAGTGTGATACCAAAGACTAGGAAGTTCAAAACTAGAATAAAAATATAATTCATAGAAGACAGTAAGACAGATTAGTTCTAGAAGCAATTAACAAACCTGTGGCTTCCAATGCATATACCCAAGTGCACAAACTAGGGAGACATGATAAATGTCTTCAAATACTTGTTAGGTGGGAGGAGGGATAGGGCCTCCCTGGGCCCAACAGAAAAGGACAAAAAACAATGGACAACAGTTTCAGATAAGCATATTTGACCTTGATATATGGGAAATCTTCCTGAAATCAACTAGTGGAATAAATAGGCTGCTCCAGAAGTGGTGGGTTCCTCCTTCCTGGAGGTCTGCAAGCAGAGATAGCATAAATTGTAGTAAGGATTATTGTTCAGCTGCAGGTTGAACTAAATCCCTTCTGCATTTCCTCCTCTAGCTTTAGTAGATATCTAGTCTCTATGTAGCACACACACTCTAAGTCCCCTGAGGACAGGCTACTGTCCTCACTCTTACTCTGATAAGTTGGGTCTCTAGAACATGACTGCTCTGGACCCCTCCCGACACTATGGTTAGCTCTGAGAGGTTATGGGAGTTGTTTATCTAATGCTGTACTTCACAAGTCTCAACCACAGCACTTCCATTCTTGATTATCAGTTGATATTAATTAGGAGGACTTTACTAAAGTGGTGGAATGAAACCATCTCCCCAAAAGTTTGTGACATATTCTCCTCCCACTACATGCTGAATTTAGGGAGAAATAAACTCAAAGTTAGAAAACATGGAAGTTCAGGAAGTTCTTTTGCTGATACCCTTAAGATCTTCCTTTTAGGTATAATACAGTTTTTCTTCCACATCCTTGAAGAGCCTTGAATCTATTTTCTTGGCTCTCAACACATGCACTGTCATCAAATAGACTAGAGATGCTAGGAATTCCAAAAACCTCTTGACCTCTTCAAGGTTAGAGGAGGATATAACCTAGGATTGGGATGGTGAGGCCAAGGCTGAGGTGCTTTCTATTATCCCAAAATGATTTTTCTCAAAATCTTGGCTGGGATCCTCTCTTGGCTTTACACTCATTCCAAACCTCCAGTTTCAACTGGCTTAATGGTGTTATATACTATTCAGAGAGCATGACCAAGTACCTCAACCAATCAGAAAAATATTTCTTCGGGAGATGTCCAGATCTATTCACATCTAGTGAAAAAATAGAAGTGTATTAGTTTAGACTTTAACATCTTATCGATTCAAACCAGGTGGGGGTAATTGTCTACACTGACATGAACATTTCTCTTCTTACATACTTCTAGACCTAACAGAATCACAGAATTTGGGAGCAAAAAAGGACTACAGAGGTCATCTAACTCAAACCATACTTAAAATAATGCTCAATTTATCATACCTGACAAGTAATCATCCAAACTCTTCCTGAGACCCTCCAAGCAAGGGGAAATCACTCAATATTTTTTTTAAGTAGTCCATTTCACTTTTCGATAGCTTTAGTTTATCAGGAAGAAAGTAAGAATAAACTGGCTTCTTAGGAGTATTCACTTGTTTTTATCTAACTTAACTCAGTCTCAGAGTTTGAGATAGTTTACATTCCTGCCAAAGTTAACATGTCTCTATTTTTTTCTCTATATCCTTGTTATATTACTTATAACTCCAGTGCATCTTTTCTCTCTCCTCTTTTTGATCTAAAAACATGGGGGGGGGGGGTTAATGAACTTATTGAGTGAATTTCCCTTGCTTGCAGAAATAAAGAATTCTAGGCATAAAGGACAGCTAGTCAAAATGCCAGACATGAGTGATGGAATATTTTATTTGAGGTACAGGGAAAGAGAATCCCTATCTCTTTTCTTCACTACAATGGTTAGAGTGCCAGGTTAGGAAAACCTAAGTTCAAATGTGATTCAGACACTTCCTAGTTGTGATCCTGTTTGCTTGCCTTAGTTTCCTCCTCTGTAAAATGAGCTGGAGAAGAAAATCACAAACTATTCTAGTATCTTTGCCAAGAAACACCAAATGGGGTCACGAAGTGTTAGGACACAACTGAAAATGACTGAACGACAACAAAAATGGAGATAAGAGCACTCTTTGGTTGGAGTTGTTGGGAAGATCCAATGAGTGTGTTGTTTGTAAAGAATGCAGCACATTGCCTGGCACCCAGCTGGCCCTTAGTAGAGGCCTCTTTCCTTCCATCCTTCTTATGCTAGGAAGTAAAGATACAAACACCAAAGTGAAGCACCCCCTGCTCTCTAAGGGCTTATGTCCTAATAGGGTAGAGACAGGATGGACTCAGAGAAATAAATGTTTCTGAAGACAATATCCAGCATGTTCATGGTATGGAAAGAGCACTGACTCTTGAGTGAGAAGACAAAGTTCATATGTTGCCTCTGCTGATGTTACTCTGTGGATAGGGCATTGGGTTTGGAGTCAGGAAGACCTTAGTTCAAATGTGTCCTCAGATACTCATGAGTGGTGTGACCCTGAGCAAGTCACTTGATCCTGGCTTCATAATATTTGTAAATCATTTAACACAGTGTCTGATGATAGGTACCTAATAAATGATTGTTTCCTTTCTTCCTCTCCCTGGGTCTCAGTTTCCTATTCTGTAAAATGAGAGATTTAGATTGAATGACTTCTAGGGTTCTTTTCCATCTTTCCATCTATAAATTAATAATTTTGGAGTGGGATAGGGCAGCTAGATGATACAAAGGATAGAGCGCTGGACCCCGGAGTCAGGAACACTCAATTTGAACACTCAGTTCAAATCTGACCTCAAAACACTAGATGTGTGACCCTGGGCAAGTCACCTGTTTGTCTCAGTTTCCTCATCTGAAAAATAGGGGGAGAAGGAAATGGCACACCACTCCTGTATCTTTGCCAAGAAAACCCTAAATGGGGTCATGAAGAATCAGATAAGATTTTAAAAACAACTGAACCACAATGGGGAGAGAATGCCAACAACTTGGAGAGATTAGGAAAGGTCTTAAATATCTGTGAGTCTTGAAAAAACTAGAGACAAAGGTGAGGAGTTCAGGTTTTCCAAATAGAAAAAAAAAATTTAAATGAAGGCACAGAGAGCACAAGATAGAATGTCATCTATAAGCAACAGCAAAGAGACCAATTTGGCAGGACCACAATGATGATAGGAGGGAACCACCACCAAAAGAATCTTTCTTATGCATAAATCTCATCATATCTCTTTTCTGCTCAAAAATCTGTCAAGTCAAGTTTAGTCACCTTTTCCTAATATCCAAGGTCTTTCACCAATGGACACCACTCTACCTTCCTAGCATTATCTTGACTTAAACACTATTCTATCCTCTAGTCAAAAAGGACAACCCACTGTACCTGAAATATATCATGTACTTGTTTCCATGCTGTTGTGTGTATGCTGCTCCCTATTCCTAAAATACCTTCCTTCCTTCCACTTGTTGAGTTCTACCATCCTTTATATCCCAGCTCAAATGCTACCTTTTTTATCTTGATTCCCTGATTCCCAGTGAGTCTTTCCCCTCAGACCTGACATGGCACAAAACTTTGCAATTCTCTAATACACGTATGTTGAATTCTCCTTACTGTTTTCTTCCACAAATCAGACAATTATTCCACCAATTGAGCTTATTGTTGGAGAAGCTTATCTTGGCTCATATTCCACCACCTGCTTTAACAATTTTACTCTTTAGCAGCCATTCTCCAATCCCCCCCCAATAGTTCCCCTTGGGATATTTATAAACTGTTATCCCAGATCCACCCATATTACAGATTGTAGAGCCAAGTTGAACTCATTTCAGATCACTTTCTCATATCACCCATGCAGGTGAGTTGGTTTGACATTGTAGAATAATTTATGGCACAGGACATGAATGGATCTAGTCTATGGCTTCATTTAAATTTTTCTGTACAAAAAGTCAAAGTTTTGATTTTTGCTCACTACTTAGGTTAATCCTTATTGCTTTGTTGCTGCCAGGATAACTTTTGTGACCCTGCTGGTTCCACAGATATTAAATTCTTGGTTATTCCTTTTAGAGTTTACTTTAGAAGATGAAGCTAATGGTTCTGGAAACGGGATGGTATGGATTCATTTACAAGTTTATATAACATATTTATATAGAGGCAAGCCATGAAAATTTCACTAGACTGAATCTAATATTGGGGGCTGACTCCAAAAGGATCAATTCCTTTAGATTCATTATATTCTTGTCAAGTAAATCTCTAAATATATTTTGTCTGGGTTTCCTATAAATGTGGGCAGGAGAGTTCATAGTCCCCATGCATGTGGTCAAGATAACAAAATAGATGTCAAGTATAGGACAATTTTTACTTCATTCTACCAAAAATACAAGATGCAGAAGACTTACCCGTAAACAGGAACAGAAAACTCATTAGCACAAGTAATTCCTTGTGTTAGGAAGTGAACCAGGTTGCAAACAAGATTACAAATCTACAATTGTAGGGAATTTCTCCCTCTACCATAGATCCTCCACATTGCACTGCCCCCCCCCAATTCATAGAACTTTCTGTGCTTTCAATGTCTCCTAAAAGACCAAGCCTTTGAGGTTATGGAATCAAAAGTCCCATTCCCATCAGATTCTTTACAATCTAAATTTTTACAAAAATAATAGATAGCAATAATCAGATTTTCTGATTCACCATCTCATGGATTTAATCCTTTTCTGCTTTCTAGTTACAGGGACCACATGACTATCCTTTTCATGAACTTGTTTTTTCTCTCTAAAAGTCAGATTCTTAAATTTGAACTTGAGGTTATTTTTTGTTGTTGTTTTTTGCAAGGCCAATAGGGTAAAGTGACTTGACCAAGGTCACACAGCTAGGCAATTATGGTATGAGACTAGATTTGAACTCAGGTCCTCCTGGCTCCAGGGCCAATGTTCTTTCCACTGTACCACTTAGCTATCCTACTTGAGGTTATTATTGAGCCAAATCTCAAAGTTATCATTGCTCAAGAGATCATTTTCTGCTAGAAGGTTGTGTTCTGGTCTATTTTCCACAAGGAAAATATGAAAATGTACAGCAAGGGGGTCTTCTTTTGAAAAGAGCCAAAAGTCAGAACAGAAAGGTAGCTTCTTTGACAATAGTCTATCCTCCCCAGAATACTAGTTAGCTAAGACAACTTGAAACAAAGTTGTTTTTGTCTTCTTAACAAATTTTCAGTAGCTATGCCTATATTCTATAAGGAAGGAGGAATGTTCATCAAATTAACTCAAGAGTCTCCTAATCAATCCATTCTCCTTGCATACTTAACTTGGTAAAGATTTCCTTCAACATAAAAGATTAATATAGTATTGATATGTATATATATATATATATATATTTCTAGATGTATTTTTTGTTTGTTCTTCATTTTTGAAGAGGACCCATAATATATCATGGAGTGATACCTTGACTTGCATGTGAATTGGATTTAAGTGAAGCAAAGTTGCACAATGTCATCAGTCTAAGTCATCAGTGGCTAGACAAAAGTTAGATGACTGGTGATGGTTTGGGATACAGTGGATGACTTTGTGTCTTTGATATCTGATTAAGCTGTACATAACCTGCTTCAGTTGCCTTAATGGCCATTGTAACAAATTGTTTTCATCCAACCTATTCTACCTGGAAAAGTCTTCATATGCTTGGGGGACACATCCCCCTAACAGATTTTAGATCTATTGGTTTACTCTCAACCTGGTTTGGCCCATCTGCCAAAGCAACTTACCCAGGGGTAAACCACTGCAATGCTTACCTCTCTATATCTCAGTTTCCTCAGCTCTAAAACAGAGTTGGCTTGAATGGCAGTTAAGAGTCATTCCAGCTTTAAATTTATGATCTGTATCTGATCAGTTGAAAAGCAGGGACTCAAACCTGGGTCTCCTTATTTCTAGTCTAAAACTCATTTTTTACTATATATCTCCTCTAATTATAGCAAAAGTAATAATGGCATTTTATGGCCAAGCAGAATTAGGCAGGATATATAATCTGTTGTTCCCTATAATTTTTTAAAGCTGCAAACAGATGATTATGCTACATGAACAACAAACTATTAAAGATGAGAATACAAAGGATAATGCAATAATCACAATTCATCACAAAGTTAATCTGACATTTAATGATGAACATAATTGTTATTGCTCTCCATAGTAATTGGATATAAATAGTAAGCAGCTCATGTAAACAAGTAATTACTATGGTGCTTTGCTATAACTGCATAGATATATAAATTTGTAACACAGGACCACTCTTTATTATCACAAGCTTGTTTAACCACTAGATGGCAATCTACTATATTTATCAACATACAGTTAGATGGTCTGTCGCCCACTTGGCACTATTTGAGAATTGAACAAGTACATCTTTATAACTACATTAGATAATATTAAGTACAATTTTATATCTAGTTCTTAACAAATTTAATAGTATTTATAGAATGATATTATAACTATGTCTAGTAGTAATATGTCCTTTGTTGTACAGTAAAAAGAACTTGGGCCTTGGAGTCAGAAAACATTTTCAGCTCCATCACTTTCTAATTGTGTTTCCCTAGGTAAGTCTCAGTTTTTTATATATTAAATTATAATAAAACTGCTTATCTCATAGGATATTTTATATAGTCCTTTTATAAATCTTTAAAAATCTAGTTGATCTCTGAAAACCTCTCAAAAGAGAAAAATTTATATAATTATTTTAATTTTTTTCTCTCCCCTTTATCGCTTATGTGGGTCTATATTTTCTTGGGGGGAGGGGGCATTATGTTTACTCTTAAACAAGAATATTTTAGTAATGTATAAAAACTATTATTTGTACAAAATAAGAATAAATAAATCACTGCTCCCCCCCAAAAAAAGAGAAAAATTTGGGGCCGCTAGGTGGTGCAGTGGATAAGAGCACTGGCCCTGGAGTCAGCAGTACCTGAGTTCAAATCCGACCTCAGACACTTGATAATTACCTAGCTATGTGGCCTTGGGCAAGCCACTTAACCCCGTTTACCTTGCAAAAACTTTAAAAAAAAAGAGAGAACAATTTTCCTTTTTATAGAGGATACCTGCTTTTTCTGCTACCTTGGAAACTGCCTTAACCTTAAAACTTTGGAAGTGTCTTACTGAATGTCTTCATTAGTTAAGAGTTATTCCTCAATTTTGCTATGGTTATCTAATCTGGGAAAAGGAGAGTCTGAACTTCCTTGGTCCATATGATCACTTGATATAATCAGAAGAGCTCTGGCTTGATGAAACTGCTTGGATTAAATATGATAGTCAATCTAGAAATTATAGAATAGCTGATGTAAATAGATTTCCCTTCTCTGAGGAATTATCAGTACAGAATATTCTATGTGCAACCCAGAGAAGATTATATTTAATTGCTCTTTGTTACAAGTAAGAGTTCTATTGGAGGAACAATCAACAGATACTTAAGCATCTGTTTTGTGCTAGGGATATAAATGAAATATATATATATAAAATAACCCTAGCCATAGGAAGTTTACATTCCAATGATGAAAGCAATGATGAAGGCAGAAAAGTATAAAGAGGAAAAAAATAAATTAAAAGTACTTAAAGTACTTAAAGAAGGTAGTTTGAGAAGGAGGGTAGTTGATGGCAATTTTCTTGAGCAGCATTTTGATGCAAGAGAAAGATTCTGAGGTAAAGATGAAGAATTACATTGTAGGCATGGAAGACAGCCAGTGCAAAGCAATGGGGATGGGAGGAGGAGTCTCATATGTAAAGAACAAAGGAATTCCAGTTTGGCTAGATAACAAATTATAGGTGGGAGAATAATATACAATAATTGGTGAGAATGTTGTGAAAGGTATTAAAATAGAGGAGTTTATATTTGATTCTAGAGGCAAAAAGAAGGCAATTGAATATTACTGAACAGTGGAATGAGATGATTTCAGAGTATTCAAATGAATGTGAATTCTTCTTGATGGGGTGTTTCCTTTATTTAGTCAGTACCATTCATTCTTTTTTTTTTTGTTTTAAACTTTTTTCCAATTATATGCAAAGGTAGTTTTCAACATTCATTTTTTGTAATTCTTTGAGTTCCACATTTTTTCCCCTCCTTCCTTTCCTCCTCCCTTCCCTTGATAGCTAGTAAACTGATATATTCAATCTTGAATATCTAAGCGAACTCTGGTCCTCGCCCTCCCTCAAGTTGGCCATAGGGAACCCACCCAACCTGGGGATGGGGTTGCAAACTACTTACACACACTCTGCTCTCTGGCAGATAAAGAATTTATTAAGCATTTGATATGTACTAGATCTTGTGCTAATCACTAGAAATATAAACAAAAACAAAAACAATAAGGTTTGTACTCTTAATGAGCTTCCTTTCTAAAGGGGGGAAAACCACACAAAATAGGGAATCAAAGCTGCAGGAGAGGGTTACCCATATGGAGTGAAGTTAGAAGTGATCAAGGAGGGTCTGGGAACTTTCTGAAATGGTGGTTCCTAGGAAGACCTTTCCAATCAGAGGGAAGAGCTATAGGAATGGAGTTGGAAGAGAAGCAACCTTGGGAGACGTTTCCTGAAATGGTAGTCTCAAGAATTCACTCATCATAGGAGAAGGTCACCAGGATATAGATATTTTCAGTTTGATGAGGCTGTGGTGTGAAAGTGGAAAAATCCAGGAACAGAACTAGTAGAGAAGTCTAATCATTCATATAGGAAAAACCAAGTAGATGAAAAATATTTTCTACATTATGACATGCAGTGAGGGTTTACAACACATAGTGCTTGTTCATCAGTGAATCTAGATATCTATTGTTGTAAATAGAAGACATAACAGATACATAAAAATGCATAATACATAAATACATATATGTCACAGAGAACATTACATATATGTACACATATCCTGTTATAGATTATAATATATGTGGCTACATATACATACATACACCATGCACAAACATATATATATATATATACATCTAGACTTGTAATTATTAAAAACAAAAAGTGACAGAATAGCAATAAAGTCTGAATTTTTTCCCATGCCTTTGTTATCTTTGTCCTCCTTCAGACACTTTATGAACTGATTCCTCAATAGTTTCATGGCTGCATCATACTCAGCTCACATCTCCTTCATGTCTGTTTGACTGAATCCTAACTTTCTGATCTTAGTTCCTTTTAGTACTATGATGGGGACTATAGTACTATAGGGACTATGATGATACAAAATAGCTAAACTGACTCTGTTGTTCTTGGTGATAAAAAATTGTATTATCTATATATCTATTCCAACTTTTTTCTTTTGCTGTCCTTTCAGTTTTGTCATTAAATGTTCTTGGGATAACTGGTTAGCTGAGTGTCTTGTCAAGCTTTTTAAAAAAAAGTTATTTTACTTTCCATTGTTTTCTACTTTATGAAATAATAGAGTTTGTAATCTTTCATTATCCTTCATGAAATTTTTAGAAATGAGTTTATATTCTAAATGATGCTGTCCTTGGCTAGTATATCTTCCTGCTTAGCAAATATTTTAAGTGTTTGTTGACTAGATCATTTTAAAGGGTTTTTTGGTTTTTGATTTACATCAGTGAAACTTCTGGATGAAAACATGTATTTACTGTTTATGTCTTTTCTTCTGCCCATACAAATTTTTCTTTATTAATATTTGTTTGAATTGGTCATGTTCTATTTAATTTAATTAGTTTAGAAGTGCAGTAACTATTCACAGATCCAATTCCAATACTTTTAGCATGAAGTTTTAATCTGTTCCATTTTATCCTTTTCTAGGTTGTCTGATGGTCTTTTCCCCAGGGGGGTTCACTGTTTTTGTGCCAGACTTTGTGCAGATACCCTAGACATTTTATCCTATTGCAACTCAGAACCTCCAAACTCAAGTGACCTATTAGCTTCAGCCTCTCCAGTAGTTGAAACCATAGGCATGCAGCCTCATCCACTAAAACTTGTACAAACTCTGATCATTGATCTAACAAATGAGTTATCTGTTTGGCAAGATTCAAGAATGACTCCTGTGTCAGTAATGAGTCATTTCCTTTCTGTTAAAATACTAGATTTCATTTTTATTTCATGTGATTCTTTATGATTAGTACCTTCTGATTCTATTCTTGATCAAAAAATTCATGATATATGAATATAAATCACCTGTGTAATCTACATATATTTGGCCTCTCTCATTCCTAATTTCTGGTCCACATTTTCAAACATATTTTCCATTTCCTTAAAATAAATATTAAAATAGATGTCGATTTGGGTCTTAGTTCTTTAAAAGACTTTCTCTACCTTTTAATCCATTGCAAGAGGAAGCAACATAGTGCCATGGTAAGAGTGCTAGATTCATCAAGGATCTGGGCTCAGATCTTGACTCTGCCATCAGCCACTTTTTAGACCTCGAGGAAATCATTACTCAGGACTCATTTCCTCATATGTAAAATGAGGAGGGTGAAATTAAATGATTTATGCATTCTATTCCAATTCTGAGTCTTTGATCCTGTTTTGGTGCATAGATTTGCAATTATTTTCATGGTAGTCTTTTAAAAAATCATTGTTTTATACTATCAATGCTTAGAACTTCATGAAGACTTTTGAGACACTTGGTACTTATCATGCACACATTAATACAAGATAACTAAATAATAAACTTCCTCAGGAAATTGTGTTTCTTATTGCCTTTAGAGACATGAGAGAACCCAGGACAATTTATTTGTTTCTCCAAAGAGAACCTGTGAGCATACTTTTGTTTTCTGGTTTTAGTTATAGTCAGAATTTCAAGATGAATATAATTCAATTCTTCTAATATTTTTACATGTTGGCCACTGAACTTGGACCTAACATTTAAAGGATCCATAATTGTGATAGAAAGTCACAGATTAGTAATTCAATTTAAAAACAAAAGAAAACTCAAACTTCTGGATTTGCCTAATATTTTTCAACTGCCATTTGCTTCTTCCCTCCCAAAGGGAACATTTCCCTGGTACCAGAGTGCTAAAGGTACTTTGTCTCCTTTCCTTCTGAAATCTATTCAAAAGTAGCTATTATTCACTTATATTTACACTAAAGGATTATTAAAGTTACTATTATTAGTAATACTAATATTATTATTAGTAATTGTTCATATATTCATCTCTGACAGGCTTTTTCTTTAACCAGAGAATAACTAAAGGGCTGTGGGGAGTACTTGTCTGGAATGTTGTGGGGCAGGATTCATACTTGAGGAAATGGATGACCCTTAAAAGACCTTTATAATTCTAAGATACCATGGTTTTGTTAAAGAAATTTCATAATCACTGAGTAGATTGCTAAGTGGTTTTGTCTGTTTCTATTTTTTGTTTTTTCTATTCGTGACAGGTACCAGACAGCTTGTTTCTAACAGTGTATGTATTATGTACTTCTCCCCCTCCCTTCTGCTGGATAAAGTACTTCACTTGTAGTTAGGAATATCTAAGTTTAAATCTACCAGATACTTACTAGCTGTGTGGCCCTGGGCAAGTCAATTACCCATATACTCTGCTTCCTCATCTGTAAAATGGGGATTAATAATAACACTCAACTCACAGGATTGCTGTAAGGCTCAAATGAGATAATATAAAGGTTGTTCCATAATTCTTAGTGAAATTTTAAGGTTAAAGAACTTCAGAAATATAAAAGCTACAAACTTAAAATTATTTATGGAAGTAGAGCCAAGATGGTAAAGTAAAGGAAGGACTCATCTAAGTTCTCCCACTTTCCTCTTCAAGTATCCAAACATCAGTTATCACTGAAAAAACAACTGAAAAGTTTGGCAGGAAAGATCTGTCTCACTGAACTAACAGTGGAGATTGCCAAGCATAGTATAGGGCAGGCTCTGACAGTACAGACCATGCCCCAGTAAACCAGTAGAAAGCCATGGGAGCAAGTGAATGAGATGAAATTTTAAAAGCTCTCAGCCAGTCCATAAATAGTAAGGAAGACAGACAACTGGTCTGGTCAGAAGGAGATTGCAGGGGAACCTTTGCTGACCCTGGGAACAAGACTGTTCCATTGTTCATATGCAGTTCTGGATCACAATCCCAGAGTGGAGAGGAATACTTATGGTCACTCATAGACCAGAGCACCAACCAGTAGAGCAGTGACCACACTTTTCCTTGAATCTCACCACCTTAGAAGAATTTATAGATCCCTAGGACTGGCTCTGAGGGTAGCAGCACAAAGAACCTGACCTTTAGGAAAAGTGCCCCTTGTACTACCACAAAAGTAGAGTCTAACTTTGACATAAAGTTAAAAATTTTAAAGGCTTGGAAAATGAGCAAACAACACCAACAGCAACAAAAGACTGACCATAGTGGTGATAGGGAAGGTCAAAACAAAAGCAAAAAAAGAAAACATTGTCAAAATAGCTATATACAAAGTCTCAAAGAGAAATATGAATTTCTGGAAGAGCTCAAAAAAGATTTTAAAAATCAAAAAAAAGAGATAAAGAAAAACTGAGAAAGAAATGAGAAAATGATGGGAAAAGGTCAATAGATTGGGAAACGCACAAAAATATTGAAGAAAATTAAAAATTAAAAAAATTTGACCAGAATAGGTCAAATAATAAAAGAAGAACAAAAATCTACTGAAGAGAATAACTCCTTAAAAAGCAAAATTTGTCAGATGGAAAAAGGGTGTATAAAAATTAATTGAAGAAAAGAATTCCTTAAAAAGTAGAATTGGCCAAATGGAATAGGAGGTATAAAAACTCATTGAAGAAAATAATTACTTAAAAAGTAGAATTGGGCAAGTGGAAGCTGATGATTCCATGAGACCTCAAGAAACAAAATAAAATTAAAAGTTTGAAAAAAAAGAAGAAAATATTAACTATTTCAGTGGAAAAACAACTGACCTGGAAAATAATCTAGAAGAGATAATTTAGGAATTACTGAACTATTGGAAAGCCATGATAAAAAAAAAAAACCAGTTTAGACACCTTTCAAGAAATTATCAAGGGAGGGGATGGCTAGGTGGCCCAGTGGATAGAGCACTGGCCCTGGAGTCAGGTGTCCCTGAGTTCAAATCTGGCCTTGGACACTTAATAATTACCTAGCTGTGTGGCCTGGGGCAAGCCACTTAACCCCATTTGCCTCGAAAAATCCTAAAAAAAAATTATCAAGAGAAACTTTTCTGAAATCCTAGAACCATAGGGTAAAATAGAAATCAAAATATTCCACCTATTACCTTCTGAAAAAAAAATCTAAAAATGAAAACTCTCAACAATAGTATGGTCAAATCTCAGAGCTCCCAGGTCAGGGAGAAAATTTAAGTAGTCAGACAGAAAGAAGTTCTTATTCCCCCCCCCCCCCCCCCAGCTAGTTCTGGCAATGCAAATACTCATACAATGTGTACTTCCTTGGAAAGGACACTGCCAAGGTAAGTGAACTCATCCACAGTTCTTAAAACTTCTTCATTTGCTGTGATCAATGATTATATATATGGATGGGATGTTGCGGCTGATAGAGCACCTGTGTTTTCTTGGTGTTAATTGTTAGACCAAAATGAGCACAAGTAGCAGAGAATCAATCCATACTTAGTTGTATTTCAGCTTCAGAGACTGCACTTGAGTGCACTATTATCTGCAAACAGATCATGCACCAACACTCCCTCCATTCTGGTCTTGGCTTATAGTTGAAGAATTTACCATCAGTGCGGTAACTGATCTTGAGGCCATGTTCATCCTCATTGAAGGCATTTGATAATATGACTGAAAACATCATGCTAAAAAGTATGGGAGCAAGAACACATCCTTGTTTTACTCCATTGGTGACTGGGAAATCTTGAGAACACTGCCTACTATCCAGAACCTTCAGAACTTCAGGGCATGCATACCATTGTGAAATTGACATACAATACTGATGAACTTCTCCAGGCAACCAAATTTTGATATAATTTTTCATTAAACCCTCATGACTGATGATATCAAAGGCCTTGGTCAGATCTACAAATCTTGTATATAGACCTCTGTTCTGTTTCTGGCATTTTTCCTGGAGTTGTCAGGCAGCAAACACTGTATCGACTATTCCTCTACCCTTTCTGAAGCCACACTGCCTCTCAGGAAGGTGACTAACTTCCAGGTGAAGGATCAGCCTATTGAGAAGGACTCTGGCAAAAATCTTATCAGCGATGACTAAAAGAGAAATACCCCTGTGATTGTCACAGGGCGATCTATTCCCTTTACCTTCATAGAGATGGACAATGGTGGAATCCTTGAATTCTTGGAAGATGATCTCTTCATGTCATATAACCTAGAAAATTTCAGTCAGTTTTTTCATGAGCAATGGACCTCCCACCTTGTAGATCTCAGTTGGAATAGAATCAGCACCCGGTACTTTGTCACTTGAAAGGAGCCTAATGGCATTCAAAACTACTTCTTCAGTTGGAACTTCAGCTAAGTACTGGTTGACTTCAATTTCAGGTAAATGGTCAATGGCTTCTGCATTAATTGATGGTCTGGTAAGAACACTATGGAAATGTTAAGCCCATCTCTCTAGGATCATGTCCCTATCATTGATGTGGATCCATGAGCACTGAGTAGTTGAGATGCACCATATGTCTTTGGCCCATAAATAGTCTTCAGGGCATCATACAAGTATTCTGGTTTGTTATTGTCTGCATAAAATTGAATTTCATCTTACTGAGCCAAAAGTCCTGCAGCTCTCTAAGCTTTACTTGTACTTTACTTTTGATGGAATTAAATGCTGTCTTGTTAGAAATGGATGAACTATCCTGCTGATAAAGCCTTTGGAGTTCTCATTTTTCATTTAGCAGCTTCTGTATTTCCCCATCATTTTCATCAATCTAGCCTTGGTGTTTGTGAGTGTTCTGGCTCGGATGAGCAAATGCAGTGCTGTACATCAGATCTCTGAAAGCTTCCCACTGTATGCTGGCTCAGTTTTCCCTCCAGGTTAGCAATAAACCGTTTCTGCCCAGAGAGACACTCTAATCTCTTGATATTAATTCTTGTATGATTCATTTTGTCTTGGGGCAAAGTCTAATAGATGCCAATGTTTTCTATGACAGGGCAACCAGGAAGTTTTATTGCATTTAGGTAAATGGAAAACAATGTTTGTGATGAAAAGGCCATGAGATGCACAAATCTTCAATAGGTGATCAATGTTGTTGCTGTTTCCAAATCCATTAGTCCCAAGGACTCGCTGCCATGTCTGGTAATCTGAGCCTACTCCAGAATTAAAGTCACCCAGAATTATAAGTTTGTCCTCTTTTGGTATATTGATAAGAGTTTCTATATCTTCATAAAATTTTCCTTTGCTTTCTTCAGTGTTCATCATGGTGGGAGCATAGACACTGATGATGGTGGCATGACATTTTCCTGGAAGTGTCAATCTCATTGTCATGAGCCTGTCATTCACTCCTTTTAGTAGGCATTCGAGAATTTTGATTAGATTTAGTTTTGATTGAAAAAACTACCCCAGTTTCACAACATTCCCTTTTACTGTGACCACTCCAGAAAAACCGTGTATCCAGCTCCAATTTCAGTAAGCTGGCCTTCCTTTGCCAGCATTATTTCACTCAGGACTGCTATTTGGATACCATACCTGCTGAGTGAATGCAGTCTTTTGTTGCAAGCATGAATTGGATTTGAGGCAGAGCTACATGAAATCAATCGCTTCACTCTCTCTTCCAAAGTTATCATGATCCAGTACAGAAAGACAGAGTCAAGACAACTGGTGATGGCTCTACATGCAGTGGATGACCTTGGGATTTTCGATGTCTAACCAAACTCCACAGCACCTGCTTCAGCTGACTTCATGACAATTGGAAGGAATTGTTTTCCTCCACCCATTCTACCAGTGGAAGACTTTACATGCTTGGGGTAGATGCTTTTGGGGAGAGACATGGTGAAAGGAGAGAAAGAAAGAGAAACAGGGCAAAGTAGAGCACAGGGAAATACCCAGTAATCATAACAATGCATGTGAGTGGGATGAACCACCATAAGCAAATTAGAAGAGTTTACTAGTCAGATCTAAGAATAAGGGAAGAGTTTTTGACCAAACGAGAGAGAGAGAGAGAGAGAGAGAGAGAGAGAGAGAGAGAGAGAGAGAACCCATAAAATGAATAATTTTTTCTTTTTTTTAAAGATTGTATTTATTTTGAGTTTTACCATCCCCCCATCTTACTTCCATCCCCCCCACCTCCCACAGAAGGCAATTTGCTAGTCTTTACATTGTTTCCATGGTATACATTGATCTAAATTGAATGTGATGAGAGATAAATCATATCCTTAAGGAAGAAAAATAAAGTATAAGAGATAGCAAGATCAGACAATAAGATATCAGATTTCCCCCCCCCCCTAAATTAAAGGTAATAGTCCTTGGTCTTTGTTCAAACTCCACAGTTCTTTCTCTGGATACAGATGGTATTCTCCATCATAGATAGCCCCAAATTGTCCTTGATTGTTGCACTGATGGAATGAGAAAGTCCATCAAAGATGATCATCACCCCCATGTTGCTGTTAAGGTTGTACAATATTTTTCTGGTTCTGCTCATCTCACTCAGCATCAGTTCATTTGAATCCCTCCAGGCTTCCTTGAATTCCCATCCCTCCTGGTTTCTAATAGAATAACAAGTGTTCCATGACATACACATACCACAGTATATTAAGCCATTCCCCAATTGAAGGATATTTACTAGATTTCCAATTCTTTACCACCACAAACAGGGCTGCTATGAATATTTGTGTACATGTGATGTTTTTACCCTTTTTCATCATCTCTTCAGGGTATAGATCCAGTAGTGGTCATAAAATGGAAAATTTTGATTATATTACATTTTTTTACTTTTTTTTATTAAAGATATTATTTGAGTTTTACAATTTTTCCCCCAATCTTACTTCCCTCCCCACCCTGCCATGGAAAGCAATCTATCAGTTTTTACTTTGTTTCCATGTTGTACATTGATCCAAATTGAGTGTGATGAGAGAGAAATTTATATTACATTTAATAATAAATTTAAAAGTTTTTATACAAAACTAATGCAACCAAGATTAAAGGAAAGCAAGAATCTGGGGGGGAATATTTATAATAAGTTTCTCTGATAAAAGCCTCATTTCTCAAAAATATAGAGAGTACTAAGTCAAATTTATAGAATGCAAGTCATTCTCCAATGATAAAGACTCCAAGGATATGAACAGGCAGTTTTCATAAAAAAGAAATCAAAGCTATCTATAGTAACATGAAAAAAATGCTCTGTCATTATTGTTTAGAGAGATAAAAATTAAAACAGCTCTGAGGTGCCACTTCACATTGAGCAGACTGTCTAAATGGAAATGATAAATATTGAAGGGAATGTAGGAAAATTCTCCATTCCGTAGAGTAATTAGAAACCATGACCAAAGTGTTATAAAACTAGGCATTTTCTTTGGCCCAGAAACACCATTACAAGGTCTACTGAGCCGAAGAGATAAAAAAGATGGAAAAGGATTAATTTGTGCAAAAATATTTATGGCAGCTCTTTTTGTAATGGCAAAAAATTGAAAAATGAGAGAGTACTCATCAATGGAGGAATCACTGAACAAGTTATGGTATATAATTGTGATGGATTACTATTGTGCTATAAGAAATGGCAAGCAGGATGCCTTCAGAAAAACTAGAAAACCTTACGTGAACTGATTCAAAGTGAAGTAAGCAGAACCAGGGGAACAGTGTACACAGTAACAACAATATTGTGCAATGATCAACTGTGAATGACTTAGCTCTTCTTAGAAATACAACAATAACAATGACAATTGCAAAGAACTTATGATTAAAAATGCTATTCCCTTCTACAGAACAATTGGAATCTGAACATTGACTGAGGTTAACTTTATTTTTCTTGTGTTTTTTTTTTTGCATTTTCTTTCATAAGAATAATATGGAAATATATTTTGCATCATTACACATGTATAACCTGTATCAAACTGTTTGTCTTCCCAATGAGTAGGAGAGGGAGAAATTGAGAGAATGTGAATTTGGGATTAACATTTAAAAAAAAAGAATGTCAAAATTTGTTTTTACATGAAATTGGAAAAAATAAACTAATTAAAACCTATAAAAATAAAGTTGATTATTTACATTTTTACACTTATTTGTTTCTGTGGATTTTAAATGATTTAATAATTTAAAATTTTAAATTTCACTTTTAACAAAACAGTGAACACTGATAATATTCCGTGTGCTTCAATTTCTGGCTGACACTTAAGACATATGGATCTCTGAAGAGAAGTCTCTTTCTTGGCTACCTCAGTCACTTGTTTCATCTTCATTGACATTTTCATGTATGGTCATGACAAAACTGTCATATATGTGCATCAAATCTGCATGATTTGAATGCTCTTATTCAGGATCATGAAAGCAATCCTTTCAATTATTGAATAGTGGCTGATGAAAATTTTTACAAAGTTTAAAAACTGATTACAGTGATATACAGCACAAAAAAATGGTGATATTTAATTTTAATGAAAACATGCAGGGGGCAGCTAGGTGGTGCAGTGGATAGAGCACTGGCCCTGGAGTCAAGAGGACAAGAATTCAAATCTGAGCTCAGACACTTACTAATTACCTAGCTATGTGACCTTGGGCAAGTCACTTAACCCCATTGCCTTACACAAAGGAAAAAAAATACAAAAAAAGAAAGAAAACATCCATATTTAAACATTTTAAGCATTTAACTTTCAGATCTTGTTTTTAAGTTTGTGACATTTATACTTCTGAAGTTATTAAAACAAAACTCCACTAAGATTTTTGGAATACCCTTTATGTAAAGTTCTCTGCAAACATTAAAATATTATATAAAAGCTAGCTATTTAATTTTGTTGTTGCTCTCAAGAAGAATCCTTATTTCTTCTCTGGGACTAAGCTCAGTTATCACACATAATCAGTTTGGTGGCCTTTTAGAGTCGTTTTCCTTTATATTATTATTGCTATTCTGTAAATTTTCCCTCACATGGTTGTTTTTAGAAAAACACTTTGTTTACTTAAAAAAGTACTATATAACTATGAACTTATAACTCATTAGTTTGGGGATATATAGAGAGAGTTTAAGGTAGGTAGGACATGTCCACAAATAACTATTAGAGAAGAGAAAGTGAGCTAAGTGTAAAGGAATAAGTAGGTTGGGAGGTGGAATAGGAAATATGAAAGATTTACTCAAAAGTCAATAACTTATACCTGGAAAGGGGCATAAATTCTTGTGGTCCTTAGGTAAAATGGGTGATAAGTGAGGAAAAGCATGAGAATTAGAGGTCAAGTCAGGCAATTAACAAATTTTTTTAAAGTATTTTTTACATGCCAAGCATAGGGGATAGTAAGAAAGGGAAAAACACAAATCCCTGCCCTCAAGTAGTGCATTTTCTAATAGGGAAACAACATACAAAACATTGTGTACATAAAAGATATATATATATATATATATATATATATATATATATATATATATATGTATATATAGAAAATGCAATTTGGACTTAGCTTTGAAAAAGGCCAGGAAACTTGGGAATTGAAGGGAAAGAAGTATACATTGGGAGAGAGATTAGAGATTAATGCAATTAACAAGATGAGGTTTTTTTTTTAGGTTTTTGCAAGGCAAATGGAGTTACTGACTTGCCCAAGGCTACACAGCTAGGTAATTATTAAGTGTCTGAGGCCGGATTTGAACTCAGGTACTTCTGACTCCAGGGTTGGTGCAGTGCTCTAGCCACTGCATCACTTAGCTGCCCCAAGATGAGTTTTTTAAAAAATATTTTATTTGCTTTTCCAACTACATGAAACTGTAATTTTTAGCAATCATCTTTTTTTGCAAGGTTTTGAGTTTTACATTTTTCTCTCTCCCTTCCTCCCTGTCAGCAAGCAAGCTGATATAGTTGGTTCTTATCCTTTGTTATCAAAGAAGACCAAAATGACATCACTATGTTTCAGACAAATTACAGTGTCTCTGACTGTGACTGATTAGACCAACACAAGCTCAGAATGCTCTGCCACAGGTTGAGCACAAATAGTAACCCACCCTGGGTGGGTACTCTAAAGTTGTTTATGTCATGTTTCCTTTGAGCTGCTTCAATTCTGCCTTTCTTATAGAGTGCAGCACCCTCACTAATGAAGGCACTCTGTGCTGGGTGGTTCTGTGCTAGTGTGTCCCATGTTCTGCAATAAATTCTAAAGTTCTTCAATGAGACTTTCAAGGTCTCTTGTATTGCTTCTTCTGACCTCCTTGTGAGCACTTGCCCTGTATGAGTTTTCCATGAAATAGTTTTTTTTTGGCAAACATATGTCTGGCATTCTAACAACATGTTCAGCCCACTGTAGTTGCACTCTGTAGTAATGTTGGAATGCTAGGCAGTTTAGCTCAAGAAAATACCTCAGTGTCTGGGATCTTCTGCCAGGTGATCTTCACAATCTTCCTGCGACAATTTAAAGGGAAGCAATTCAGTCTGACATGGCACTGGTAGATTGTCCTAGTTTCACAGGCATATAGCAATGAAGTCAGCATATCGTCTGGCTGATGGAGTACCTGTGTTTTCTAGGTATTGTTAGACCAAAATTTGCACAAGCAAGACAGAATCTAGCATCTCAGCTTCAGAGGCTACATTGAGTGTACAGTCATCTACAAACAAATCTTGCACCAACACTCCCTCCACTTTGGTCTTGGCTTGTAGCCTTTTCAAGTAGAAGAATTTGCCATCAGTGCAATAGTTGACTTTGAGGCCATGTTCATCCTCAGTGGAGGCATTTGACAACATGGCTACAAACATCATGCTGAAAAGTTTGGGAGCAAGGACACATCCTTGTTTTATTCCACTGGTGACGGGAAATGTCAAGAGCATTGTCTACTATCCAGAACCCCTGGCCATTCATGCTGTCATGAAACTGACATACAATATTGATGAACTTCTCTAGGCAACCAAATTTTGACATAATTTTCCATAAATCCTCAATATTGATGGTATCAAAGACCTTGGCCAGATCTACAAATGTTGTACACAGACCTTTGTTTTGTTCCTGGCATTTTTCTGGAGTTGACAAGCAGCAACCATTATATTAACTGTTTTTTTGTCCTTTTCTGAACCCACACTGGCTCTCAGGGAGGTGACCATCTTTCAGATGAAGAATCAGCTTATTGAAGGACTCTGGCAAGATTCTTGCCAGAAATGACTAAAAGAGAAATATTCCCGTGATTGTCACGGGACACTCTATTCCCTTTACCTTTATAGAGATGGCCAATGGAGGCATCTTTAAATTCTTGAGGGACAACCTCTGCATGACAAATATCCTGGAAAATTTCAGTCAGCTTTTAGAAGAGCGATGTATTAAAATCAGCATCAGGTGCTTTGCCACTTGAAAGGAGCCCAATGACATTCAAAAACCTCTTCTTCAGTTGGAACTTCAGCTAGGAACTGATTGACTTCAATTTGAGATAGTTAATGGCTTCTGGAATTGATTGATGATGGTCTGTTAAGAATACTATGGGGGTGGCTAGGTGGCATAGTGGATAAAGCACCGGCCTTGGAGTCAGGAGTACCTGGGTTCAAATCTGGTCTCAGACACTTAATAATTACCTAGCTGTGTGGCCTTAGGCAAGCCACTTAACACCATTTGCCTTGCAAAAACCTAAAAAAAATACTATGGATGTGTTCAGCCCTTCTCTCTAGGATCATAGTCCTATTGTTAATCATTGTGGATCCATGAGCACTAAGTAGTTGAGATGCCCCATACATGTCTTTGGCCCATAAATAGCCTTCAGAGCATCAAAAAAGCATTTTGGTTTGTTACTGTCTACAAAAAATTGAATTTCATATTATTGAGCTAAGAGGCCTGCAGCTCTCTTAAGCTTCATTTCTACTTTACTTTTGATGGAATTAAATGCTGCCTTCTTAGAAATTGATGAACTATTTTGTTGGCAAACACTGTGGAATTCTCAGTTTTCATTTAGCAACTTCTGTATATCCCCATCATTTTCATCAAACCAGTCTTGGTGTTTGTGAGTATTCTGGCCTGGATGAGCAAATGCAATGCTGTACGCTAGATCTCTGAAAGCTGCCCACTATTTTTCTACTCTACTGTTGCCAACTGTGTGTTGGCTCAGTTTTCCCTCCAGGTTAGCAACAAACTGTTTCTGCTCAGAGAGACATTAATTCTCTTGATTAATTCTTCTAGTATTCATTTTGCCTTGGGGCTGCTGCTTTGGTTGAATGTGAATATTTAGCTTAGTGAGGATGAGTCTGTGATCAGTTCAGCACTCTGTACTACACATTGCCTTTGTCACTCTCACATCCTGTCTTGTCTCTTCTCCTTACGACCATATAGTCTATTAGATGCCAATGTTTGCTATGAGGGTGCATCCAATAAGCTTTATTGAGTTTGGGTAAATGGAAGACATTCCATGTGATGAGAAGGTCATCAGATGGGCAAGTCTTCAGTAGTAGATAACTACTGCTGGATTGCTGTTTCCAACTCCGTTACTTCCAAGGACTCCCTGCTATGTCTGATAAATTGAGCCTGCTCTAGCATTATAGTTACTCAAACTTATAACCTTGTCCTCTTTTGGTACACTGATGACAAGGGTCTCCAGGTTTTATAAAATTTTTCTTCATCAGTGTTTATCATAGTGAGAGCATAGGCAGTGATGATAGTGGCATGGAGTTTTCCTGGAAGTGGCATTGAGCCTGTTGTTCACTCCTTTTCATAGGCATTCAAGAATGTTGACTAGATTAGTTTTGATTTCAAAATCTACTCCAGCTTCATGGCATTCCCTTTCACTGTGGCCACCCCAGAAAAATGTGTATCCAGGGGCAGTTAGATGTGCAGTGGATAGAGCACCAGGTCTGGAGTCAGGAGACCCAAGTTCAAATCCAGCCTCAGACACTTAATTGCCTAGCTGTGTGACCTTGGGCAAGTCACTTAATCCTAATGCTTTAAATAAATAAAATTTTACATAAAATTGACAAAAATGAACTTGTATCCAGCTTCAATTTTAGTAATCTGGCATTTATTTGCCAACCTTGCTTCACTCAAGATTAATATGGATACAATACTTGCTGATACAATCAAGATACAAATAAAAACAATAATAGAAAAAATGACAATACATAAGACAACTTTTAAAAATCGAGGATAATAAGCTTTGGTCATCATATATAATCCAGTTCCTTCTCTGGATATGGATGGTATTTTCCATCACAAGTCTTTTTAAATTGTGTTTGATTATTGTGCTGCTGAAATGAACAAGTTCATTATGCTTAACAAGATGCTTTAAGTGATTAGATACACATAGTGAAAAAAAAGCAACTATTAAAGATGTCTCCTTTGTGAGCCTGGGTGACTAGGAGGAAGGTGATAGTCATTTGCATAGTAGATAAGTTAAAAGAAGAGGTGAGTCTTGAAGGAAGAATGAGGCCTTAGTTCAGTTTGAAGGGCATGTTGAATTTAAGGTGGTAGTGGAGTATAGAGATAAGTAGCTTGTTACTGACATTGAGCATTGTTTCAATAGAGTGGCAGCACTAGATAGGAGATTGTGAAGGTCTGAAGTTAATTTAGTGGAGGATGAGAAAAGTTTACTCTTTCTAAAGTTTTTATAATGAAGGAGAGAAGAAGAGAAGGCAGGGGAAGGGAAAGGAAAGAGGAAGTTATTTTGAAAGGTGGCAAGGTCAAGGGATAGGAGATGCAGAACATGCAGAAAAAAGAGGCAAAAAGATGGGGCAAAATCTTATAGGAGCTGAGAAGGCATTATGGAAGAGGTAACAGTCAAGGAGAAGGACTGTCTCATCTTTCAAGTCTGAGAAAAAAAAGAAGATAGATGAGAGTATTAAAAGGATCAGAGAAGTAGAGGACAGGAATTGGAATTAATCATGTGAACTAGATTCTGCAAGTATTTTATTTCATAAAATTAAAGATCCTTCACTAGAAATTTTTTTAAAAATTTATTTATTTTTAAAACGAACAGTATCAATCAATGAAAAGAAATAATCACATAATCATACAATAGAAGAAAATCTTTTGCAAAATCTTAGCATTTAATAAATTAGATCCAAATTAATTAACAGGCAATATTGCATTTGTTCTGTGTACCTTTCCAAGTCTATCTAAAATTCCTCTACTTTTGGTTTTGTCTTTTTAAATATCAAAATTATAGCCAAATATATATGAAAACATAAGCATACATATATATTATAATCTTGGTTCAGATGATCTTTGTATTATTTTCATACTTTTTCCTGGAGTTTTATAGTGGATAGAGTAAGGAACTTGAAAAGAAGGTATGGATTGGAATTTCAACTCCAGCACTATTTAGTTGTGTGACCAAAGGCAACTTACTTAACGTCTCATTTTCTTAATCTGTAAAATGAGGATACTATCTGTGGTACCTTCCCCACAAGATTATTTTAAGGATCAAAATAGATAAAATGCTTTATAAAACTTAAAATTCCTATGTAAAAGACTGTTATATGTTTGTGTGTTTTATGTTTATCATTTGTAATAGTACCATAATATTTTATTACAACTCCTCCTGCAAGTTTGCTGGTAGGAGGTAGTTCATGATCTCAGCAGGGTTGAGTCTGGACAGGCTGAGATATTGAAGTGTTGTTGAAAACTAGTGGAACAGAGAACGAGGTTTCAGAGAAGAAGAAGAGGCTGTTCAAAATCTGTAAGACACCCTTCACAGGAAAAGAAATGAGAGAGGGAGCAAAACCAGAGCAGTGTAAATCTCTTTCCTCTCAGTAGTGAAGAACCAGAGGGTATATTTTGTTTCCTCTTCTCTTTCCCTACTCCCCCCAACTCTTTTTCAGAGATTTCCCCCTAGAACTTTCTATTATAGACCTCCCATTGGACAACATGTTTTCCTGTTATGTTTGATTCATTTAGAGAAAGAGTCCCTCAGTATTTTGTTAAGTATGACAGTAAATGCTTCAAATTGTGCTAAGGTTGGGGGTGGGGAAGGAAGAGCATAGCTCTGAAGAATTTTTTTAAAAAATATTTTGCAAAGTATATAAACCACTCCTGATTTAGTGTTCTAGGGGATAAAATGAGAATGTTAAATATGGTAAAGCTCCATCTCAAGACTAGTCCCTAGACAGATCCAGGACTTTCTCATCCTTACCTAGTTGGTCATTAGATAGGCATTCTAGTGCTCAATAGTGACACAGTAAAAATATACCTATCTATCTATCTATCTATCTATCTATCTATCTATCCATCCATCTATCTATCTATGTGTATGAATACATTTATATAATTATTTTGAAAACATTATTCACCAACATTCAAAAAATATACATACTGTATATGTATATTTCACTACATATATTTCACAAACAATATATGAGTGAAACATAAAGTTTAGTTATTGAATTTATTGAATTTATATAACTAAATTGTATACTATGGGTGCATGTATATTTCTACAAGATCAATTAACAAAACCTTACATTATATATTTGATTTTATTGCTATAGGTAGCCCCCACTGAGGAAACTCAATTTAATTATAAAATCTTATATTTTGTGTGTGTGTGTGTGTGTGTGTGTGTGTGAGAGAGAGAGAGAGAGAGAGAGAGAGAGAGAGAGAGAGAGAGAGAGAGAGAGATTTCAATGGTATAGATAACTCCTGGAAAGGAAACTATTCATTATAGCATTTTTTCTGCAACTTGTCATCTTAAACTGGTAATGGCAATGAGAGATTAAATAACTCAGCCAGGATATAAGTTTTCTCAGGATCCTTTGTATATCTTTTGTATTGACCTTCAGAGATTCTAATATGAGTTTCAATTTGAAGGTGGAAACTTATAATACAAATCCCTAATAAATCTTTTTATAATATTCATCATGGTAACAAGTTCTATATCTGAGCTTCAGTTTCCTCATCTAGAAAATGACAGGGTAGGAATAGATTCATACAAGCATTTATTAAATACTTTGTATCAGCAGGCATGGTGATAAGCACTGGGGATAAAAAGGCAAAATCATAGTCCCTACTTTCATTAAACAATTACAGTCCAATGGGAGGAAATAATATGTAGAGAATTATGAGAGGGTTGTCCCTCACATAGAGCACAGGAGTATGGTTGTGTGGTTCAAAGGGAGGCAGAATAGACATCTCTAAGTCACTTCTTTAACTTTCTTCAAAGAAGATTTTTCTGCCAAGAGGGGAAGTTGAGACCAGAAGCTTATCACTCTCCTGTTATCTTATATATCATTAGTCTAGGGGAATTGATTTTTAGGTTTCTGTTCATTGCTTATGGAAAAAGGAAGACACCCCCCCCCAGTTTTATACCCAAGGTTTGACTTCCTCCCTTCCCCAACTAACACTAGTTCCACAATGAACACAAATAGCAGTCAGCAAAATATGAGTTGAGAGTAAAATAGAAATGAAGAGAAAATATACATAGAAGAATATATATACCAGGGTAGCTAGGTGATGCAGTAGATAGAGCAAGCACTGGCCCTTACAGAGAGAGCACAAAGAGGACCAGAGTTCAAATTCAGATTCAGAAACTTAATAGTTGCCTAGCTGTGTGACCTTGGGAAAATCACTTAACCCCATTGCCTTAATAAGAAATATTTTTAAAAAAGAAGAATTTACACCAGAGCTTAAAGAGTGAAGGAGTTCTTCCATTGGGAACAAGCTAACTAAGCTCACTGAGAGAGTTCTATCAGGAAAGTCTTAAATGAGCTGATGTAAAATGAACAAAAATTTTGTAAGACCATCAGCTGTGAATGACTTATCTATTCTCAGTAATATAATGATCCAAGACAACTCTGAAGGACTTATTAAAAATGCTTTCTGGGACCCAGCCAAGATGGTGGTGAGAAGACAGGCACAGTTCTGAAGTCTCCTGATCTCTTCCCCATTTATCACATGAAACAAACCTCTTAAAAGTAAGCCGAACCAGGAAACCCAGAAAGAAAAGCCAGGAGAGGAAGATCTACCTCAGGATTTGTCTCCCACAGCAGCCTTGGCTGAGTACCGGTGGGTGATTTTGGGCTCCGAGGGAGACGCAGCCTGGGATCAACCAGATTAACAGCTGAACAAGAATTGGGAGTCTGAGGGCCTGAGAGCTAGACCTGCTGGATCAGCAGTGGGGCTGGACGAAAGGGGCTTGGGTCCGCAGGGAAGCAGAGGCGCTGGTGTTGGTGCTGTCCCCCTGGAGCTCGGGGACCAGGCTGGGGGAAGAGTTCTGGTGCAGGAGAATGGCAGATACCATCCCTAGGTTTCTCAGGTCTGAGAAACTCTGAGGGCATGCCTCCATTGCACAGAGGCCTCTCCTCAAACAAAGGCAAATTACTTCTGCCTCAGACCCAGGTGTGTGAGTAGAAGAACCAGCCCAGCTGAGGAATGACCTCAGGCCAGGGTAAAGCCCACCACTGATTGAAGGCAAAAGAATTCAATAGTTCCAACTCCTGCCTTCGGGCAAAGGGAGAAGGCCTCCCAACCAAGGTCACAGACACCCCAGAGAGGGCAACCAGCACCTCCTACTGGCCAGCCAGAGAAACTGCACTCAGTAAAGCCTTCAGCGATCCCAAGCCCAGGTGAGCCAGCCCCCCCCCCCCCCACCTCCAACTCAAGGGCTTAGCATAATGAAGAAGGGTCAGCAGAAAGGTGGATCCATAGAAAAATTCCTGGAAGGGAAAGACCCCAACTCAGAGAGACCTGGAACCTCTGAGGAGAATACAATATTGTCTCCAGCACAGAAACACTTCCTTGAAGAAATAAGGAAGGAGCTTAAAAATTTGGGAGAGACAATTAATACCTTAGAAAGTACAATTGGACAAACACAAAAGGAGAATAAATCTCTCAGATCATCAATTGGACAACTACAAAATGAAAATAATTCTCTCAGATCCTCAAACGAGCAAATGCAAAAAGAAATTAATTCTCTCAAAACCTCGATTGGTCAAATGGAAAGCTCTTTCAAAAGTAGAATTGACCAATTGGAAAAGGAGTTGCAAAAGGTTAATGAAGAAAACTCCTCCTGCCAAAAAATAATGGAGTCTTCAGGAACTAATGACTCCATGAGACAGCAAGAGTCAGTCAAACAAAATCAAAAAATAGAAAAAATAGAAGCAAATATAAAATACCTCATCAACAAAACTACTGACCTTGAGAATAGATCTAGGAGGGGCAACCTGAAAATTATAGGACTTCCTGAAAACATTGAAGAGAAAAAAAGCCTGGACTTAATATTACAGGATCTAGTGATGGAAAACTGCCCTGATATCATGGAATTGGAGGGCAAAGTAGTTATTGAAAGAGTACATCGATCCCCACCAGAAAAAAGATCCTAAAATGAAAACACCAAGGAATGTTGTGGCCAAACTCCAGAACTATCAGATAAAAGAGAAAATCCTGCAAGCAGCCAGAAAGAAACAATTTAAATATCAAGGAGCCACAGTAAGGATCACGCAGGACCTGGCTGCATCAACTTTAAGGGATCGAAGGGCCTGGAACGAGATATTTCAAAGAGCACGGGAGCTTGGAATGCAGCCAAGAATCTACCTTCCTGCAAAGCTGAGCCTTCTCTTCCAGGGAAAAAGATGGAAATTTAACAAAATGGAAGAATTCGAAAAATTTCTGATGAAAAGACCAGAGCTAAATAGAAAATTTGGACATCAAACAGGAGGTTCAAGAGACACATGAAAAGGTAAAAAAAAGGGGGGGGGTAAAAGGAAAAAAAAGCAATCCAGTAAGTTGAAACTGGCTATATCCCAGCATGGGGGGGGGGGGGGGAAAGAGTCTCTCATAAATCCTGAGAAATGTAACTCTAACAGAGGGAATATACCTAGCCAGAAAAGATGAACATCCATGACCTATACATGAGACTGCTATCTAATGGGATGTAACTGGCTTTAACCCCACTTGGGAGAAAGACTCTAATAACTCTCAGGAATTTTGACTCTATTGAATAGAATATACAGAACTACAAGGGACAGACACTCAGAATTTTCTATGACCTAGATAGAATGATCTAAAAAAATACACTACCTCCCTAAAAAGGGGGACAGGAAAGAGATGGGAGGAGGGAGGGGATTGAATGGGACAAATCTCATTACACTAAGAGGTACAAAAATCCTATGGTAATAGAAGGGAAGAAGGGAGCAGAGGAGAAACACCCGAATCTTCTCATCAGACTTGGCTAAAAGTCAACCTACACATACTCAGTTAACTTACAAAACATCTAACCTTTCAAGTATTAAAAGGGGAAAAGGGAGGGGGGACGGAGAAAGGGAAGGAGAGTGGGGGAAATAAGGGAAAATAACAAAAGGAAGGGAAGGGAAAAGGGAAAAAGGGAAAGGGGAAAGAAAGGGGAGGGTGTGATACAGGAGGACAAACACACTGAAGGGGTGGTATTCAAAAACAAAATACTGGGGAATATGGATAAAAGGGGGGGGGAAGGGGAAAAATACAAACAGAGGGAAGATAGCACAGAGGGCAATAAAGAATTAGTAATCATAACCTTGCATGTGAATGGGATGAACTCTCCCTTAAAACGTAAGCTAATAGCAGAGTGGATTAAAAACCAGAATCCTACAATATGCTGCTTACAAGAAACTCATTTGAAGCAGAGAGATACATATAGAGTAAAGGTAAAAGGTTGGAGCAAAATATATTTTGCCTCAGCTGAAGTAAAAAAAGCAGGGGTAGCAATCCTTATCTCAGACAAAGCAGCAGCAAAAATAGGAAGCATTGAAAGAGATAAGGAAGGAAACTTTATCCTCCTAAAAGGTACCATAGACAATAAAGTCATTTCAATATTGAATATATATGCACCCAGTGGGACAGCACCCAAATTCTTAGAGGAGAAGCTGAAAGAATTACAGGAAGACATAGACAGCAAAACTCTACTAGTGGGAGACCTCAACCTCCCGCTATCAGATCTATATAAATCAAATTATAAAACAAACAAGAAAGAAATTAGGGGGTAAATAGAGTGTTAGAAAAATTAGATATGGTAGACTTATGGAGGAAACTGAATGGGGATAAGAAGGAATATACCTTTTTCTCTGCAGTACATGGAACTTATACAAAAATTGACCATGTACTAGGACATAAAAACCTAATGATCAACTGCAGAAAGCCAGAAATAGTGAATACATCTTTCTCTGATCACAATGCAATAAAAGTGATATGCAATACTGGGCCAAGGAAATATAGACCCAGAGCAAATTGGAAACTGAATAACCTCATTTTAAAAAATGAGTGGACCAAAAAACAAATTATAGAAAGAATTAACCATTTTATCCTAGATAATGATAATGATGAAACAACATACCAAAACCTATGGGATTCATTCAAAGCAACTCTCAGGGGATATATTATAGCTCTAAATGCTTATATGAATAAATTGGAGAAAGAGGAAATCAATGAACTAAACATGCAACTTAAAAAGTTAGAGAAAGAACAAATCCAAAATACCTAATCAAATACCAAATTAGAAATTCTAAAAATTAAAGGAGAAATTAATAAAATCGAAAGCAAAAAAACTATTGAATTAATAAATAAAGCCAAAAGTTGGTATTATGAAAAACCAATAAAATTGATAAACCTCTGGTCAATTTGATTAAAAATAGAAAGAAGAAAACCAAATTGCTAGTATTATAAATGAAAAAGGTGAACTCACCACCAATGAGGAGGAAATTAAAGTAATAATTCAAAATTATTTTGCCCAAGTCTATGCCAATAAATTTGATAATCTAAGTGAAATGGATGAATATTTACAAAAATATAAGTTGCCCAGGTTCCAAATGGTTACAGGACATAGACATAAAAAACAATACTATAAACAAATTAGAAGATCAAGGACTAGTCTACCTGTCAGACCTATGGAAAGGGGAACAGTTTATGACTAAGGAAGAGTTGGAGAACATCACTAAAAACCAATTAGATGATTTTGATTACATTAAATTAAAAAGCTTTTGCACAGATAAAACCAATGTAATCAAGATCAAAAGAAAAGTAGTAAATTGGGAAACAATCTTTACAACTAATGATTCTGTCAAAGTACTCATTTCTAAAATATATAGAGAACTGAGTCATATTTTTAAAACAAAAAGCCATTCCCCAATTGACAAATGGTCAAAGGATATGCAAAGGCAATTTACAGATGAGGAGATCAAAGTAATCTATAACCATATGAAAAAATGCTCTAAATCATTAATTATTAGAGAAATGCAAATTAAAGCTTCTCTGAGGTACCACCTCACACCTCTCAGATTGGCCAGTATGACCAGGAAGGATAATGATCATTGTTGAAAGGGATGTGGGAAATCTGGGACACTGTAACACTGTTGGTGGAGCTGTGAACTCATCCAACCCTTCTGGAGAGCTATTTGGAACTATGCCCAAAGGGCAACAAAAAATGTGCATACCCCCAATACCACTACTGGGTCTATACCCTGAAGAGATGAGGAAAAAGGGTAAAAACATTACTTGTACAAAAATATTTATAGCAGCCCTGTTTGTGGTGGCAAAGAATTGGAAATCCAGTAAATGTCCTTCAATTGGGAAATGGCTTAGCAAACTGTCGTATATGTATGTCATGGAACACTAGTTTTCTTTCAGAAACCAGGAGGGGCGGGATTTCAGGGAAACCTGGAGGGATTTGCATGAACTGATGCTGAGTGAGATGAGCAGAACCAGAAAAACACTGTACACCCTAACAGCAACATGGGAGTGATGTTCAACCTTAAAGGACTTGCTCATCCCATCAGTGCAACAATTGGGAACAATTTTGGGCTGTCTGCAAACGAGAGTACCATTTTTATCTAGATAAGGTGCTGTGGAGTTTGAACAAAGTACAAGGACTATTACCTTTAATTTGGAAAAAAAAACCCCAGATATCTTATTGTCTGATCTTGTTACCCCTGACAATTCTGTTCTCTTTAAGGATATGATTTCTCTCTCATCACACCCAAATTGGATCAAGGTAAATCATGGAAACAAAGTAAAGACTGACAGAGTGTTATCTGTGGGGTGAGGGTGGGGGAGGGAAGCAAGATTGGGGGGGGGAAAATTGTAAAACTCAAATAATATCTTTAATAAAAATAAAAAAAATAAAAAAAATGTTTTCTATCCCCAGAGAATGAATTGATGATGTCTGAATATAGATTGAAGCATACTTTTTTCACTTTTTTTTCAGTTGTTTTTAAAGGTCTATGCTTTCTTTCATAATATGATTATTTTGGATAGCCTTTTCCACGGGGGTGCAGTGGGAAGGAACGTAGATAGTTTGGAACTCAAAAGTCTAAAAACAAATGTTAAAATTGTTTTTACATATAACAAGGGGAAAATTAACAATTGAAATAAAAATGCATATAAAATTTGAAAAAAAAGTTTTAGATCTCACTCAGGGAGAAGTTTTTCAAATTCTCTAGTTTAGGGGCGGCTAGGTAGTGCAGTGGATAGAGCACCGGCCCTGGAGTCAGGAGTACCTGAGTTCAAATGTGGCCTCAGACAAGTAATAATTACCTAGCTGTGCGGCCTTGGGCAAGCCACTTAACCCAATTGCCTAGCAAAAACTAAAAAAAAAAATTCTCTAATTTAGTAAGCTGGAACTAGGGATGTGACAGAGATTGTTAACCCCTTGGCTTTTTCCTCAGAGTCTTTTTCTTCAGCAGCCTGAAGTGGGGTTGGCATCTTCAGTCTCTCTCTCTCTCTCTCTCTCAAAGCTGGAAGCCAGAGGTACCTGATGTAGCACTAGAAGCCTGAAGAGACTTTTTTTTCCTAGTTTTTGCAAGGCGAATGGGGTTAAGTGGCTTGCCCAAGACCGCACAGCTAGGTAATTATTAAGTGTCTGAGGTCAGATTTGAACTCAGGTACACCTGACTCCAGGGCCGGTGCTCTATCCACTGCGCCACGTAGCCGCCCCTGAAGAAACTTTCAAAGTGACTCAGAGCCTAGTACTCTTTTCAACTTTCACTATTTCTTCCCTACTATTCAAGAAGGTGCAGGACATTAATCTCTACCAAAAAGAATTAAATCCCATATCAATGAACTTTGGAACTTAGGTCACATATATATCACAAGATGTATAGAGTACAAAGAGAAAATAATCTCAGAGATGTGGTGCAGAAAGTGTGTTTTGAGCTAAGTTTTAAAAGAAAACCTAAAAAGTTAGGGGATGGAGGTAAGGAAGTTCAGTAGAATCATGGGGGATAGGAAAACTGAAACATGTCTTAAGTGCATGCAGTGTCAAAAGGATGTCCTTCAAAGTAGTAGTGCTGGAGAGTGGTTATAGTGAAGAGAGGGATACGTTATGAAGGGCTTTAAATGCCAAAACAGGATTTTATTTTTGATCTTGGAGGTCAATTGATTCTTTTTAGTTCTAAATCCTATGATTACTGCCTACAAAATTTCCATATCCTAAAACTACCTTTCTAGTTGTAGAAACCACAACTGGATCAATATCTAGTTCCAGTATAATCCCAATTTAAATAGCTCCTCCCATGGAGAATTCAGATACAGATATTTTGAGAAAGAATCTGAGACACTTATAAGCTCCCACAGCTGGAGAACAGTTGTCTGAGACAATGAGAAAGAATGGCTAGAACTGTCATTCCTGTGACAATTAGTGGTTAACTCTCACTGGACAAGATTCTTTGCACAACTGTCACTTTTGAGAGACTAACTGATATTCTGAGGTAAATTCCTAAGAGGGAACTGAGTTTGTCTTTCACTGTTTTTGGAAAGTAAACTGAGATTTTATTCTATGGAAAAAAAGCAATTAATTGCTATTTCTGAGAAATGAGCAAAATATTCTGAGTGGAACTGAGTTAATATTCTGAAAAGAAATGATATTTTGGGGTTATGATTTCAGTGTTTTGAAAGAGTTGATGGTAATATTTAAGAAAAATTCTAGTCAGCAACTTCTTCCTATTTTCTCCCCCTCCCAACACAAAGGCTCCTCTAGTTGGGACTTTTGTCACAGTCACATTATTTAAGTATTCTATTTTTCTGTGTTATCAAATAACAAATTATAGAGCTACTAACAGTCATGTTAATGTAAATTTATAAGCTTTGGGGTTTGAGAACAAGGGAGAAAAATCTCCAATTCTCCTTGAGATGGAGTTTCAGCTAAGTGATTAATAATGTGAATGAGAATTATAATTCATATACCTTAGATTGCTTTTGAACCCAGAAGAAAATCAGTTGAGGGGTTGAGGGCTTTGGTGTACTTGATCTTAAAAGCACCCTAGAGGTAATGATTACATCCTAGATTATGATATCCACCCCAGTCTTTATACTTCAGTAAGTCTGCTATGCTAGTATTCTGGGATTTGGAGAATGTTGTTTTTAATCCATTCCTCTATTGGTTTTATAACCTTATCATTTTCCTTTTCAATCATCATCTTTCCTGATTAGAAACCTTGGTTGTTTATCCTATATGGCATTTTATTATTTTGTAGTTTTTTTTCTGGTTATTTTTCAGTTCCATCTTGTTTTTCTTAAAAAGCAGAAACCACAACTGTACATGGTATTCCAGTTAAGGATTTACTGGTATAAGGACAATATAATGGTTTTTGTTGGGATGATGTTTGGCAAGTGTAGTTTGAATTATTTTTCTTAAGAATTATAACCTTAGTTGGGGCGACTAGGTGGGGCAGTGGATAGAGCACTGGCTCTGGAGTCAGGAGTACCAGAGTTCAATTCTGGCCTCAGGGACTTAATAATTACCTAGCTGTGTGGCCTTGGACAAGCCACTTAACCACATTGCCTTGCAAAAAACAAAAACGAAAACAAAAAACAAACAAAAAAAAGAATTATAACCTTGTATTTGTACAAACTGAGGCTTATCTTTCACCTTCCTGCCCACCTGTATAGCCTTGTAATATATTTCTGCAACTTGTCCCAATTTCCTTTCATTTTACTGCCTGGAAGAATGGTATCTGACAATTAGAGATTTATTGTCTTTTTTTCACACTATTACAAATAGTTTATTAGAAAGCAGAGTTCAGGTATTAGAGACAGCATTAAGTGAAAGAACATTGGGTTTGGACTCAGAGGATCTGAATCCAAATTTCAGCTCTGCCATTAACTTATTGTATGCTCTCGTGCAAGTCATATGTCTGCCTAGGTTTCAGTTTCCTCAAATATAAAATGTAGGGGTTGGATTAGATAATCTCTAAAACCTCTTCCAATTCTAATACTATATGATTTTAATTCTTTGAAGAACTCCATGTCCAAATAGTTCTCTTGACTTACATTTTAAAAATTGGCCTTTGGTATATCAGTTTAAATAAATAGATGAGTCTAAAGTCCTTTCTATATATATAAGTTGATATATACCTTTCAAGAGCTCTGATAAGATTCTTTCACAGGATTTTCCTCTACAGAGAATACAGAGTTTCCCCTAATAGTATGAGCTTGTTCTTGTGCTCAATAACTCTACTATTTAGAGATTCTACCAGCTGAGTGATTACAAACCCTAGTTATGGAAAATTGTATATTCTTTTCTGACTATTGCTGGTATTTCTGCTTGACACACATGAATCAAAAGGTAGACTCGAGAATCTGCCTTGACTATTTTGGAGAGTACTGTAGTGTGTGACAATTGTTCCTACTGCATCATTTTGGTACCCTGTTCTTTTTTAGGCCCTCAGAAAAATGTCCTAACAGCTAAACTCCTATTCTCAAAACAGGATTTTCCCATTTCCTTTTCACAGGCTTCCTTGAGTTCTAGTGCCAGCTTCTCTATAAAACTTTATCCATTTATGCCTTTATTCTTCTTTCCCTCCAACTCCCTTAATATATTATACCACTTAATATAATCTTATTCTTGATTGCTTGTTATATAACTTGTCGTATACTCTCCCAATAAGACTATATATTTCTGGTGGGTAATAAAAAGTTTGGAAAGCTTTTTATACTTTTCAAACTTTTCTGCCTTTGTGATTTTCTTTTCTAAATTCAATGAATATCTACTGTGGTGTTCCCTCTGCCTCCAATGCTCTCCATTCTCCATCTAGTTCTGTCAAAATTCTAGTCATCCTTTAAAGCCCAACTAATAGTGCTACCTCTTTCAGGAAGTTTTTCCTTCAAATTCTCACAACAGATATAGCATTTATAATATTTTGCCTGGTTTTAGTGTAGCTTATTATAAATTCTGAGATGGGGTATGTCTTTATCCCAGCTGTGTCTATTCTTTCCTTTCTTAGGTGAAGGAGTGTTGGAAATGGAATAGACTAAGTAATCTGCAGTGTTGAGCTTTAAAAGGTCAGAGGAGTAAGCAAACAGAAGTCTAGTTATGGAAGTCTATGCCAGAGTTTGTGGGAAGATCAGGTCTGTGATGAGTGAAATCCAGAGTTACTTGATTGACCCAGCATAGCAGTGACTCAAAGGCACCTAAAAGAGAATGACTCCAAAGGTTATTCCACCTTTAGAATAAATGTAGTAGAGTGAATGCTTTGTTATCAGCTACTCATGGGCTGCAGTGGTATAGGGAAAATAGGAACTTAGGTCTTGAGGGGAAAAATTTGCACTTCAGTTCTCACTAGAGCTTCTCTATAGGTCCAAGTAAGAAAGAATAGGTCACTGTCACTAGTAGTAGCTTTTTTGTCTCCCAGTCCAGAGACTTACAGCAGTCTTTGCCCACCTACTTACCATACTTAGCTACATAGGAAGAGAAATAAGATTAAGTAATTGAGACCTTATGTATTATTTTCAGTTCTAGTTTAGAAGCTATTAAAACAACAACAAACAACTTTCTTTGCCTGGCCATAAGTAGACTGGAAAGTCACAGAATACACAAATGCCTGGAAGTTCATGTGGGGGAGTTGCATCACACCAAGCATATTATGCATATTTATAAAGGTTAGTTTTTCCTTGGCCAGTCCCTTGTTACATTGGTTATGTGTCTCATCTTCCCTGTTAAGATTATAAGTTCCCCAAGAATAGGAGGGGAACATATAGTTGATGGTTAATGATGATGTTTGTCCTTCACTATCTAAATGACAATGATATCAGGGGAGATGATGCCATGACAAATACATGAATTGGAGTTAGGAGTGCTGTACTAAATCACCAACCTCACTTTCTCTACCAAAGCCATCTGAATCCAGTGGCCAGATATAAATCAGGACCACTGAGATGGCCCTGGATATGAGGCAAAAGTTAAGTGATTTGCCCAGGGTCACACAGCTATTAAGTGTCAAGTGTCTGAGGTTAAATTCGAACTGCTAACCTTCTGACTCCAAGACCAGTGCTCTATAATCTGAATCACTGCAGTTAATGAATGCTAATAAGCATTTTTTTGAATAAATAAATGGCTTGAATCAGTGCTTACAGTTATCCTGGGAAATAAGCAAATAAACCTTTGGTTAGCTAAAATAGAGGTCCCAAAATCTAGCTGCTATTTGTACATACTCATAAAAATTTCCTTCTCAACAACTCATGCCTGACCCAAATTCCCTCACTTAGGATCTACTTACTTATTTTCTCTTTTTAAAAAAATTTTTTAATTAATTTTTTTTTAGGTTTTTGCAATGCAAATGGGGTCAAGTAGCTTGCCTAAGGCCACACAGCTAGGTAATTATTAAGTGCCTGAGACAGGATTTGAACCCAAGTACTCCAGACTTCTGGGCTGGTGCTTTATCCACTGCACCACCTAGCTGCCCCTACTTAGTTATTTTCCACAAAACTCTGTTTATCCTATACCACAATAGATTAGAAGCATCAATTTAGAAGGTTTATCCAAGATGTAGTTCAGAGTACTGACAAAAAGTGATATTCAGAAGGATGTAACAAACCATTCCAATATCTTTGCCAATAAAATCCTATGGACATTATGAAAATGATAAAGGAGAAATGACACTGGAAGATGAACCCTTCAGTTCCGAAGGTGTCCAACAAGTTACTGAGGATGTGAGGAGGACAACTATAGGTAGCTCCAGAAAGAAAACAGCAGCTGAACCAAAGCTCAGCTTTGGAAGATCAGCTGCATGTGTCTGGTGATGAAAGAGCTATACAAGAAAGATTTAAACATCACTTATAATCATAATAGTGTGGTTACTAATCTAGAACCACATATACTGCAGAATTAAGTCAAGTGGGCTTTAGGAAGCATTGCAAGCAATAAGGCTCTAGTGGAGATGACTAAAATCCTAAAATATGTGCTTCACTTAATATGCCAACAAATTTGGAAAACTCAACAGATGTTCCAATCCTAAAGAAGGGCAATGTTAAAGAATGTTTTTTTTAAAGGTTTTTGTAAGGCAAATGGGGTCAAGTGGCTTGCCCAAGGCCACACAGCTAGGTGATTATTAAGTGTCTGAGACCGGATTTGAACCCAGGTACTGCTGACTCCAGGGCTGGTGCTTTATCCACTACGCCATCTACCCACCCCAAGAATGTTCTAATGTCAAACAATTGTACTCATGTCACACGTCAGCAAGGTTATGCTTAAGATTCTGCAAGCTAGGCTTCAGCAATATGTAAACTGAGATTTACCAGAAGTGCAGGTTGGTTTTTGAAGAGGCAGGGAAACTAGAGACCAAATTGCCAACATTGGCTAGATTACAGAGAAAACAAGGGAATTCCATAAAGGAATTTAGCAGAAAGTGAAGAATGAAGAAGTCTATTGATGAGGATGAAAAAGCAAGAGTGTAAAAGCTGGTTTAACAAAAATCTAAGAGGGACGGCTAGGTGGCAGTGGATAAAGCACCAGCCCTGGAGTCAGCAGTACCTGGGTTCAAATCCGGTCTCAGACACTTAATAATCACCTAGCTGTGTGGCCTTGGGCAAGCCACTTGACCCCATTTGCCTTACAAAAAAACCTAAAAAAAAATCTAAGATCTTGACAACTATTCCCAATCATTCCTGGCAAATAGAGGGAGAAGAAATGGAAGTAATATCAGATTTTAAATTCTTGGGCTCAAATATCCCTGCAGATAGCAACTGCAGTCATGAAATTAAAAGATGCTTGCTCATTAGAAGGAAAGCTATGGCAAATCTGGACAGCTTACTCAAAAGTAGAGATATTACCTTGCCAACAAAGAGCTGTGTAATCAAAGCTTTGGCTTTTTCAGTAGCAATATATAGCTGTGAAAGTTGGACTATAAGGAAAACTAACCACTACTGAATTGGCAAGATTTTTTAAGAGTCCCTTGTACAGCAAGGAGATCACTTAAAGTGTCCACAAAGTTCTGTTTTGTGGGATCCTAGACTCTGAAGAGAAGGATCTAGCTTTTTAAAAGTTGTAGTCTTTTGCCTATTATGCTCCTATGCCAGAAACTTCGGGAAAAATCAAAGCTTAGGCTTGGCTCATGTGTACAGTCTTCCCATAAAGGGATAAGACAGGTAGTAAATGTACAGTGTAGTTTTTATTCATTCAGTCATTTATTCCTTTCCTCAGAAGAAATGTTCAAAATACAAAGTCCATAACTATACATCATCAAAAACTCAAAATAGTAGTTACTCATTAAAATGATACAGAAACTCAAGACTCCTACTCTGAGAGGTTGATACTTAAAAAAATAAAATATGAAACATTTTGTGGAGCTGCTAAATAATCACTTAATCTTTATTTATTTAAGGCAATGGGGTTAAGTGACTTAGCCAAGGTCACATAGCTAGGCAGTTATTAAGTGTCTGAGGCTGAATTTGAACTCAGGTTCTCCAGGGCTGGTGCTCTATCCACTGTGCCACCTAGCTGTCCAATAATCACTTATTCTTTAACTTTGCTCTGCCCTTTTTGAATAGCTTCCTAAAGATACAGGTCTCTAGCAAAACACACTAGGGATTGAGCTTTTTCTCCTGTTGGTGGTCTCCTTCTCTGAGGGAGGAATAGTTATAGAAAACTTCTACTTTTCTTTAGCTTCAACTGTGAAACTCAAAGTCTCTTCACCCATCAGATTTATGAGGGTGCCACTGAATGGAATATTCCCAATAAAACCTTCTTAGGGTCAATATTCCTAATGAAGTCCTCTCAGGGTTAAGAAACATTAAGACAAGAACAGACTATTATTCTTAGGCTATTCTTACCAAGTCTGGAAGTTCATTTCAGGATCATTGATCATTTGTCTGAAGGAAAGAAACAAATAGCAAAAGAGGCAGCTAAAGTCTTAAAATTCCCCTCTCTGGGTTCAATGAGAAAAAAGATTCTGCTAACTTGGCGGGGGGGAATGTACCCTTTTCTATTAAGAGAAGAGAAAAATTGCACAGATCATGCAGTGCTCCAAAGAAGTCACTCCTTTTGTTTTTGTCTTTTTTGTAAAATATATTTTTGAAAAGTAATGGGGTTAAAAAACATGCCCAAGTTCATACAGCTAAAGTATTTCTGAGGCCACATTTGAACTCAAGTCCTTCTGACTTCCATGCAACTTAGTTGTCTCCAGTCACTCTTTTTTTTTTTTTTTTTTTAAGATTTACTGGCTCAATGGTCAGTTCTCTTTTGAAGCATACTTCTCCCCTTGCTGCCACCATTGGGACCAAAGTATTGTTATTGATCTGGGAATCTAATTTCTCCCTTGCTAAACCAGAGTATAAGCAGCCCCATTGAAGTGTTCAGGGAGGCTCAGCTCCGTTAAAGGGGGACCGCTCTAACTGGAGCAGAAAGGTGGGGAAAGTTTCACGAATATAAAAGTATCTTAGGGGTAAGGACTAGAGTTGTGAATGGACGGGTATAAGGGAACTTCCCAGGTGAGAAAGCTCCCTCTTACCAAAGCAGGTCAGCATATTCTGTGCGAATTATCTCTTTTAAAAGAGTTGCCCAGCACACTGAGACTTGCCCTGGCTCACCCAGCCACCTGAATGCACATCCTCCGGGACGTGCAGGCTGGGTCACACTGTCTCATCTTTATATGATCATGACATATCGTTATCAATGTTTATTCTTTAAACCACCACGTAAGTGTTTTTTTTTTTAAAGGAATTAAGCTTCAGCATCCGAAAAAGTCACATTTCTAGTCCATGCGAAGAGAGGGGCGTCCAACCCGTTGGAGCAGGGATGCCGCTTACGTCCTTACCTCCTCCCGAGCAACTAAAGGGGCGGGTCCTTCCTCCTCCCCAGGGGTGGCGCGGGGCTCGGTAAAAGCCAGTCTTCCGCTCTCCCCCTCCTCCCCGGCCGCGCAGGTAGGAGGCAGCCTCCGGGGCTGGCGCTTCTGCCGCCCCCAGGTGCCAGGCTGGGTCCCGAGGCTCGGAGCGCGGGGGCAGGGCTCCGCAGGCCGTGGCGGAGCCCCGCGCGCTTGGCCCCGCCCCCGCCCCGTGCCTGCTCTCGCGCGGGCGAGGCGCGGAGCCGCGCGCCCCCTCCCCCACGCCCCTCCCCCTCGCGCGGGCGCGCGCTCGGGGCTTGGCAGAGCGGCGCGAGCCGGGCGGCTGCTCACGTTCCGGCGCGGGGGCGGCTCCGGGCCTGAGCTGGCGCCGCCGCCGCCGCCGCCGCCGCCGCCGCGGGCCGCGCACACCGGAGGGGACGGAGGCTCCCGCCGCCGGAGGCCCCCGGGAAGTGAGTGCTGCGGGGGGCGGCGGCGCAGCAGGAGGCGGGAGCGCGGGGTGAGGGCAGCCTCCCGCGCCCCCGAGGGGAGGCGGCGCGGGCGCCCGCTCCGGCCCAGAACTAGCGGTGCCGTGGGCCGGCCCCCCGCGTCCGCAGCGGGGCCCGGGGGGCGGCGGGCCGGGGCGCCGGGCACTGGCTGGCGCCGCGGGCCCCGGAGCGGCGAGGAGCCGGGCGCCGGGCGGGCAGGTCCCGGCGGGGCGCAGGTGAAGCAGGCAGGCCCCGGCCGGAGGGGAAGCTGGCGAAGCGCGGCCCCTGGGCGGGGGCTCGGGGCCGGGTGCGGGGCCCGCCGGGCCGGCCTGGAGGCGGGCCGCGGGGCGCGGGGCCGAGGCCCTGGGGGGCTCGCGCCGCACTTGGCTTTGGCCGCCCGACTCCCGCACTTGATCCGAAGGCTGGACCTTAGTGGCCTGGCCGTGGGCCAGTGCAGTTTGGAGTTGTCTTGGAGACCTCGGGCGGCGATTACAAGACCGGCCAGAAAGAAGAGCCGGAATTGCTTTGGCTGCCAAATTGGAAAACCACCCCGTGTTTAGGTGGAGCGGCGCAGAATCGCCACTCCAGGTGAAGGTGAACCCAGGGACTTTCCTCCCGGAGGGTCATTCCCTAAAACGTGTCAGCGTGGTCGGGCTCCTCAGCCTGAGCATCTCCAAACAGTGGCTGCTGCCAGCGGCTTCCGAGGGAGCAGTTTGTAAACTGAAGCCAGTTCGCTTCTTTAGCTTCTTAGAATGGTCGCTTCCCTTCCAGCGTGTATTGTGCTTGTTTTAGATCGTTGGGGGATTTAGGTAAAGATCTGTGCCCTTTAAGCCCTATCACATGACATCTACGATAGGAAAGTTACTTGTTTTTGCCCTCGATGGACACTTTCTTAGTTGGGTTTAGGGGTCTCAAGTTCCAGGCTGTTGTTTGAGTTGCTCTGCCTGTTGGATTGCTTTGTCTGCCAAATTAAAACTTGACCTTTTATGAGTTCTGAAAGAATTCTTAGGAACCATAGGTAGAATTGCCCTTTAGAATTTAGTGTACCCTGGATGATCCTGATAGATTTCAAAAGATTAGACTAGTCCCTCAGTCAGTGAACATTTATTTAAATGGGCACATACTATTTGCTAAGCATAAAAAAAGGCAAAACACAATAATAGAACACATCATGCCAAAAAAAGGGCAAAAACAATAATAGTAGAGCTACTAAATTGCATACTTTAAATAGTTGTCATGAAATTTACTTGGGGAGGAGATGCTGGCAGCATATCCTTCTTAACTGTTCTAAACATGTTTTGAGAATTCTAGACATTTAAAATATATTACCTACACAGAAAATTTTCTAATATGGGTGTGCTGCTACCCCTGAGAAACACAATTCCTACTGGTAAAGGAGCTTTAGACCTCAATTTAGCTAGCATTTAATATATTTCTACTTTGTGCCAGACTGGAGTCATCTAAATACAAAAATGAGTTACTTTAAGGAATTACTTTTGCTTGGTATGAGCTTACTCCATACTTATAGATAAGTAAATACAACAGACACAAAATGGTGGAATTGGGGCAATCAGATGGGGCTACTTGAAAAAAGGGAGCAGTTGAGTTGCGTCTTGAAGTGGGAGAGTTCTAAGAGATAACTGAGGAAGGAGAATAAGATTCAACAATTGATGGGATGTGGTGGTGAGGAGAGTGAAGGAATTGAGGCATGATTCCCTGGTGAGAAACCTGGGTAAATGGAAGAATGCTGGTTCCTTGACAGAATTAGGTAAGTTGGGAGGAGGGGAGAGTTTACGTCAGAAAAGATAATTTGGTTCGGTTTTGTACCTGTTGATATCGAGATGCCTGTGGGACATTCTACCAATAGGTAGAAGGGGATAAGGGACTAGAACTTGGGAGAGATGTAGGCTGTCTTTCTAGAACTGGGAATCATCTGAATAGAGATGACTATTGAATCAATGGGAATTGATAACACCAAGATTAATTTTTCTTAGACACTGTACCTTATTATTACTTGTACCAGATTATCTTCATAAAATGTGAAAGAACTTCAGAAATCATTTATCTCATTCTTCTGATTTTACAAGGTAAAGGTAAGGAAATTAAGACCTAGAAATTAAACCATCGAACCATGACTAGAAGAACTCATGTCTCCTAACTCTCAGTTTTTTGATGCACTTTCTAATACAACAAAGCAGTATACACACCTTTGTACACAAAGGGTATTTACTATTCAGAAGTTTTTTTTTTAATTGACTCAAAGGTTCAAAGAATGGAAATGATGTCATTAGAGATATTTATGACATGAAATTATTGAGAGTAAGTGATAGCTAATGAACCACAGTGCTCTATTGACACTTTACTCAGTGTTAAGAGACCTACAGGAAGGCTTCTGGTATTTGGGCTAGATGTAAAGAACATAGGTGGACTGGATAAGAGGGGAGACATGATTTACAGTCATTTACAGTAATAGGCTTACTGATGGAGCATTCAGAATTCAGGATGTTGGTTTTGCACAATAGATTTCTGAAGTTCTTGAGTTGTGGGTTCATTGTACATGATCCACTTGTGCTATCTACAAAAATTTTACTTAAATGAGCGGCTAGTATTTTCATTCCTAATTTCTACTTAAAAATTTGATATGCAAGTCAAACCCAAGTTCAGAATACCACCTATATATAAAGTACTCTTTTCACTGAACATTATGTTATCAGTTTAATCACCTATGGGGCTGTCTTTGGACTTCTCAGTTGCACCGAATTTGTTCAGTCTTACTCCTATTTACTTATTATGCCTTCAATTGATTTCTTAACACCTTCCTCTTAAAGGAGTAACCCATGCTCTAATTTCCCTGGCTGGCCAGAGACCTTAATAGTGTTTATTCAATCTAGGATCTTATCTCAATTTTATTGCTTAACCCTTAGTAATCTTTTGCAGCTTCTTTCCAGGGACAGCTTAAAGGTACCAAGTCTTTTATTTCTGATCAAAATATTGTAACAAAGCAATTTTTAAATAAACTTAATTATTTCTTCATACCTTCTAAACTGAAGGTTGGAGACTTTACTTGTCCTTTTTTTAGGAAAAGATGAATGATACCATATGGTGATATCTTAACTCATTGTGAATTGGATTTAAGTAAGGCAGAGTTGTACAAAGTTGTCAGCCTTACTCTTTCTTCTAGAGTCATTGAAGTCTAGGACAAAAATCTGTATGTCTGGCAATGATCCAGGATATGGTATATGACCTTGGTGTCTTTGATGGCTGACCAAGTTCTAAGAGCTCCATGGCCTCTGCTTCACCTATTTTCATGACTGTTGGAAAATCGATTTCATCCATCCATTCTGATGAGGGAAGGCTTCCCTTGCTTCACTCCCAGCTCCAGCTGATTTGAGACCTCAACCTAGTTTAGCCCATTTGCCAAAAGAGTTTTACCAGGGCATGGTTGCTGCACATACTTCAGCTTCTATGAGCTATAGGTGAGAGTTGAATGCCAGGTGGTCACCAGAAGTAGAAAGCAGTCCTGAAAAGGACTCAACAATCTGTCACATCAGAGGTGTTAATCCTTCCTGAATATTCCATACCTTAGAAGGAATGTCCAGTGCTGAATGAATTTGGCAGCCTATTAATGTTGGATTGAGGGCTTTAACTTTTCAGTATTATCTTTGTGTACATAAACTTCCCATTGATAATTTTCTCAGCTTTTAATTCTCAAAAATTGATGCCAATTAAATATTTTCTTTATTTGATTTTTTCTACAACAACATTTATCCTTTGAAATGGTATTTTTTAAAAATTTTCCAAGTAGATAATTACATGTAAAAACATTCTATTTATTTAGGCAAACTATATAATATATTTGTTGATCTTGGAAGGATGCTTCAGTGAGACAAGATTAACTTTTTGTTGGGGGAAATTTTGTGACATATGTATATATAAATATATATATATATATATATATATATATATATATATACATACACATGTTTGTATTGTATAGGTAGGGGAATATCCTCTTTTAAAAATGCCATTTCTTTTTTTTAATAGTCAAGTATTTATTTTTTCTTATCTCTCTAATTCTCTTCCCCTATCCTTTTTAAAAATTTTTTTTAAGGTTTTTTTTTTGCAAGGCAAATGGGGTTAAGTGGCTTGCCCAAGGCCACACAGCTAGGTAATTATTAAGTGTCTGAGACCAGATTTGAACCCAGGTACTCCTGACTTCAGGGCCAGTGCTCTATCCACTGGGCCACCTAGCTGCCCCTTCCCCTGTCCTTGAGAAAAAAGAAAAAACTAAATTCTGTAACAAATATAGTTAGGTAAATAAAATTTCCATTTTGATTGTCCAAAAATGTATATCTAAATCTTCATATTACCTATTTGTCAGGAGATGTGTAGGATTTTTTGTCAGTGGTCCTTTCAAATCATAGTTGCTCATTCTGTTGATCATAGCTCTTTAATCTCTCAAATTTGTTCATTTTTGATGCTTTAAGTTATTCTCCTAGCTCTGCTCATTCACTCTTCATTAATTCATACATATCTCACCAGATGTCTCTACATTGTCTCTTTAATCACTTCTTAAAGAGCAAAAGTATTCCATTACACATATATACCACAATTCCCAATAGATACACATCCTCTTATTTTTAGTTCTTTGCTTCTTTTTTAATTTATTTTTTATTCTCATTTTGTACAAATGTTTTTCTTTACATTAATAAAATATACTTGTTTACAAGTAAACAAAATGCCCCTCCCCCCATGAATATAGATAGACTTGCTTGGGCAAAAAAGTAAAGGGGGGAGAAAAAAATTAAAAAAAATAATAGTAATAATTGTAGGTATGGCCAGGTGCTGCAATGGACGAAGCACCAGCCCTGGAGCCACGAGCACCCGAGTCCATATCCAGTCTCATAAACCCAATAATCCCCCAGCCATGTGACATGCAAGCCACCCGGTCCCCACTGCCCTGCAAAAACCAAAAAGAAGAAAAATAAAAGACCCAAAATAAAATAAAATAGTAATAATAGTAGGGGTGGCTGGGTGGCAGACAGAACATTGGCCCTTGAGCCAGGGGCGCCTGAGTCTGAATCCTGCCCCAGACACCCAATGATCACCCTGCTATGTGACCCCAGGCAGGCCACCCAGCCCCACTTGCCCTGCACCCTCCCCCAAATAATAATAACACAAAATGTGTTTCAGTCTTTGTTCCAACACCATCAATTCTGTCGTGAGTAGATGACATTCTTTATGATAAGTCCATCACAAAAGTTACTTCCATATTTTTCCAATGTTGCCATTGCTGATCGCAACTCCCTCCTTTCTTATTTCTCCACTACCATGTACTATATTTTCTCTCTCCTTTCACTCTGACTCTGCTGTAGGGTCGCTGAGTGGCGCAGCAGACAGATCCCTGGTCCTGGGGCCAAGAAGCCCTGAGCCCCCATACCACCCCTTAGGCCCAGAATCCACCTGGCCCCATGGTCCTGAGCAGGCCATCCAATCCCAGCCCCTTGCAAGAAGTAAAAAAAAGAAAATGTGTTATATCTGACCACTGTCCCCCCTTGGTCCATCCTCTCCTCCTTTATTCACATCCCCACCCCTTCCCCCTGCTCCCCCCTCCTTCTTACTCCAGTTGTCTATACCCCATTGAGCATATTTGCTGTTTCCTCTCCTAGCCATCTCTGATGAGAGCAAAGGTTCCCTCATTGCCCCTTGCCTCCCCCCTTCCATATCATTGCAATAGCTCATTGTAATAAAAAAAAATCTTATGTGAAATAGCTTGGACTATTCCCCCTCTCCTTTTTCTTTCTCCCATTCCATTTCCCTTTTTTTTCTTATTGACTCCATTTTTACACCATATTTTATCTTCGACTTCAGCTTTCTCCTGTGCTTCAACTATAAAAGCTCCCTCTACCTGCTCTATTAACTGAGATGGTTCATATGAATATTATTAGTATCATTTTTCTATACATGCAGTTCATCCTCATTAAGTCCCTCATATTTCCCCCCCTCTCCTCCAATCTCCATGCTTCACCTGAGTCCTGTATCTGAAGATCAAACTTTCTGTTCAGCTCTGGCCATTCCAAAAGGAACCTTTGAAATTCCCCTGGTTCATTGAAAGTCCATCTTTTTCCCTGGAAGAGGACATTCAGCCTTGCTGGGTAGTTCATTCTTGGCTGCATTCTAAGCTCTTTTGCCTTCTGGTATATTGTATTCCAAGCCCTACGTAAGCTTCCAATGTAGCTGCTGCTAAGTCCTGTGTGATCCTGACTGCAGCTTCACGATATTTGAACTGTGTCCTTCTGGCTGCTTGTGATATTTTCTCTTTGACTTGGGAGTTCTGGAACTTGGCTATAATATTCCTGGGGGTTGGTTTTTTGGGATCTCTTTCTTGGGGGGATCGGTGGATTCTCTCCATTTCTATTTTGCCCTCTGCTTCTAGAATATCAGGGCAATTTTCCTGTAGTAATTCTTTGAAAATGATGTCAAGGCTCTTTTCCTGATCATGACTTTCAGGTATTCCAATAATTTTCAAATTATCTTTCCTAAGTCTGTTTTCCATATCAGTTGTTTTTTCAGTGAGATATTTCACATTTTCTTCTAATTTTTCATTTTTTTGGTTTTGAAGTATTGATTCCTGATTTCTGGTAAATTCATCAATCTCCCTGAATTCTATTCTTTGTCTGAAGGATTTATCCTCCTCAGAGAGTTTTCTTATTTCTTTTTTCATCTGGACAATTTTGCTTTTTAAAGCATTCTTCTCCTCAATTACTTTTTGAACTGTTCTGTCCATTTGACCTAAACTGGTTTTTAGCATGCTATTTTCTTCAGCATTTTTTTGTATTTCCTTGACTAAGCTGCTGACTTCATTTTCATGTTTTTCTTGCATCTCTCTCCTTTCTTTTCCCAGTTTTTCCTTCTAACTCCCTCATTTGATTTTCAAAGTCTTTTTTGAGTTCTATCATAGCCTGAGCCCAATTTCTGTTTTTCTTGGAGTCTTTAGATGCAGGAGCTTGTGCTTCCTCATCTTCAGACTGAGTATTTTGGTTCTTCTTGGGCTCAGTTGCAAAATATTTCTCAATGGTCTTCCTCTTGTTTCTTTGTTCATTTTCCCAGCCTAAGCCTGTTTTTTGGGGGTGCTTCCTGAGCTTTTGGGACACTCCCACAAGGGTCTCAGTGTGTGAAGCTCTGTCCTCCCTCCTGGTCTGTGAATGACTATAAGCGCCCTCCTCTGCCACAGGGCTGAGGTGGGGGGGGGGCCTAGACTGCGATCAGGGTCTGAATGTGGTCAGAGCTCCAGAGTCCTGTTCCAGGGGCAGAGGACAGAGCTCTGTAGTCTCTCTTCACTCCCCTCCCTCAGCTCAGTGGGCTCATGCCCTGGGGGCTCCTGCTTACTGGCTCCACCTGCTTCTGTTTCTGGGTCTAGGCTGCAGAAAGACCAGGCTGCTGGCTGTGTGCCCTGAGGGCTGGGCTCCACATGCTTGCTCTGGCAGAGGTCCCCCACTGTTCCCCCACTTTGTGCCTGGTGCTCCCCGGGGTGCAGCTCAGGAGACTCCCCCGCTGCTGTGAGCTGAGGCTCCCAGAACCCTGGGGCTGCCTCCAGGAGGCTGAATTTCTTTGGCTCTGGTGGGCCACTCCTCTGGCGGGCTGCCCCTCTGGCCTGGGGAGCAGAGCCTTTCTGCTCTTTTCCAGGTTACCTTGAGTAGGAGAACTGCCTCACTGGGTCCCTTTGTGGGTTCTGTCTCTCGAAAGTTTAGTTAGAGTCCTTAGTTTATGAGTTTTTATCAGAGATCTCCTAAGACTCAATCCCTTCATGTCGCCATCTTGGCTCCGCCCCCTAGTTCTTTGCTTCTTCAATAAGATATACTATTATTTACAAAAGTATCACATATATTTGTATACATAAAGGTGCTTTTACTCTTTCTTTGATCTCTTTGGAGTATAGGTCTAGATCTATGGGTCAAAGGTTACACACAATTAGTAAGTTTTTGACTTATGGTTCCGTGATTTTCAGATCAATTTAAAATTTCACCAACATTGTATACATAATGCCTGGTTTCCTCCAACATTTGTCATTTTCCTTTTTTTTTGTCAGCTTTATCAACCTAATAGGAATGAGGTGGAATCTCAGAGTTGCTTTGAATTGCAAATTCTTTATTAATGATTTGGGACATTTATTCATATGGATATGGAAAATTTAGATTTCCTCCCTTGACAATTGTCTTTTCATATCCTTTGAGTACTGGCAAATGGTTCTTATCTTTATAAATTTGAATCAGTTCTTTACATATCCTTTTAATGGAATCTTTCTCAAAGAAACTCTCCAGGAACATTTTTGCAAATTAGCTGTTTCCTGTCTAAACTTAGCTCCATTAGATTTTTTGTGCCATAGCTTTCTAATTTTATGTAATCAAAATTGTTCATTTCATCTTTTTCTATCCTCTCTATTCCTTGTTTCATCATGAACTTTTCCTCCATCCATAAATCTGACAGATAATTTCTACCTTCTTCCTCTGATTTGTTTATGATGTGATCTTTCATAGCTGGATCATATATATCCATTTGGAGCTTATCTTGGAAAAAATCTTCTGAGATCTTGCTTGGGGAGAGAGGGCAACTTTGTTGGGGCTTTTGGACTAGATAACTTATGTGGTTCCTTTACGTGATTCTGTGAAGAGTGTTTCCTTGACTGGTTAGGTGAAAATAAAATTTTCACTCTCCAATAAATTACTGTAGGATCTTAAGGATTTAGAAATGGGAAGTATTATGTTCTTTACTAAGCAGAAATGTTTTTGAAATCGTTGTCATGGGATAAAGAAAATGAGAGGAAGTCTGATTTGCTGAGAGAAAGAGACAGGCACCCTTCCCCCGCCCCCTAGACAATGCATGTGTTTTCCTTTGGCTTTACTATATCTTCATACTACTTAAAAAGAGTTTTTTAACTCACATGTTCCTACTTTGCTTTTGGGACAAGATCAGACATAGAAATACAGAACAAGTAGGATCATCTTTCTAAAATATTATTGTGAGTGAAAGGAAATAAAGGAAATAGGGGTAATCACTGCAGAATTTTCTGTGTTTAATTTTTTTCCCTCTTTGGACAGATACTTTATCTGTTATCCAGATTTTTTTTTCCTTAGCACTGAAATGTCTTCAGCTTAACTAAACAAGGCAGGGTTTTAGCCCAGGACAAAATTGTTGAACTATAAATCCCGGGATGGGGACGTTGTTCTGCATGCTCTCCATTTCCAATGATTCCTTTAAACTTTCCTTTATCTTCCAAGTATTCTTATACTATTTCTTCCCTACTTCTAATGTCAACAATGTTCTCAGATCCCTAATTCACACTAAAGTATGAATGATTTATTCTTTCTTAGTGACATCTGCATTATAATCAAGAGCATGTATCAGCAGTTGAATTTTAAGATCAGTCTCATTCAGGAGGTAGGACTTTTTTTTTTTGCAAGGCAAATGGGGTGAAGTGGCTTGCCCAAAGCCACACAGCTAAGGTAATTATTAAGTGTCTGAGGTCGGATTTGAACTCAGGTACTCCTGACTCCAGGGTCGGTGCTCTATCCACTGCGCCACCTAGCTGCCCCAGGGATTTTTTTTTTTTTGAGAGGGTTAGAGCAGGTAGAATGTGGTGGAGTGGGGACTAAGCCAGTAAGAGTAACATTTATCTATGTATTTGAAATCATAAATTATCTCTTCTTTCTAAAATTGCAGTTCTGAAGAAAAAAATTAGATTAAGACCTGGACAGTACTTTAGCATTCTTTTAGTCTAAGGAAACACCACTATTAAGTATCTGTGTGACTATAGGCAAATCACTTAACTTCTATTTGCCTCAGTTCTCACTTATGTAAAATAAAGATTATAATAGTATTTACCTACCAAGAGTGTTGTGATGAGTAAATGAAATAATGATTGTAAAGTACTTAGCACAGGCACCTAGTAAGTAGTAAATCAGTGAGGTCCTTATTAAGTACCTGATGAGTTCTTAGCATGATCTAAGGTACTGGATCAGAACTAGTAAGTATTTGGAGTGAAAAAAAGAGGTAGTTTAGAAAAGTGTTGTGCAGGAACACATATTCTTGTCTTCTTTTGGATTTAATATTAAAACAAGTAAAATGATGGTGGATTTTGAGGACACTAGAAATAACAAGTGCTTTTTCTTTGTATGTATTTAAGGTGTAGAGTGTGTGTGTAATTGATGAAAAAAACTTTAAAAAATCTGGCAAAGGGGACAGCTAGGTGGCGCAGTGGATAGAGCACCGGCCTTGGAGTCAGGAGGACCTGAATTCAAATGTGGCCTCAAAGACTTAATAATTACCTAGCTGTGTGGCCTTGGGCAAGCCACTTTACTCAATTTGCCTTGCAAAAACCTAAAAAAAAAAAATCTGGCAAGGGTTAGATTAGAATAACAAATACTAGAATAATATCTTCAGGTACAAACCTTTCACTACTCTGAGCATACCTGCAGAGAAAGAATACTTGAACCCTAAAATGGAGAGTGACCAGAGTTAAAAAATGAAAATAAAAGTAACCACCAAGTATATTTGGGAAGAATAAACATGATGGAAATAATAATGAAGTCCAAAAAAAGGGAAAGGTGATTATAGAACTGTCCTGTGATTAAGAAGGTACTTTTTGGCATGAAGGCAGCATTTCCCGGGAGCTCCTTACCCCCAAACTCCAAAAAAAAAAAAAAAAAACAACAACAAACGATGGCTCTAGCCAAAATTTAGAGGGGCAGAAACCACAGAAAGACTGGGTGATACATTTTCCCAGTCCAAGATAACTTAGAAGTTCCAAGGGAAAGGTGTTTCACCAGGACCTGGGGTTGGAAAAAAAAAGCAGAGTAGCCCAGCCCAAACCAGCCTAGCACAGCCCAGAGATCACCTGCAACAGTTTGAAGGGGTGGGGTGGGGTGGGGGGAGCTGTGCTCCACCAGAATGAATGTAGAGTGAGGAGCACTGGCCACAGAACCTGCAGTGAGAATCAGGAGAAAGCAGCCTTTACCCCCAGAGACAGTAAGGGAAGTCTGCAGAGATTTCTCTGCTCTCCCTTGGGGTAGGACTCCACTGTTTGCCTACACTCCGTTCCAGTTGCAGTCTGGGCTTCCATACTAAGATAGCAGGATCACTTCTTATAGCCCCAGGGCAGAAGGAAGTACTGGAGTCATCTACATATCAAAGCACAGGGAAAAGAGCATAAGACCTTGGAGGAATAAAGTTCTCAGTGGGGTGTCCCCCCCCCAAAAAAAAACCCCAAACCTTGGAAGTGCTATAAATTATTCTTGGGCTGAGGAAATGAGTAAATAACAGAAAAAGAAGAATATAATCATAGAGAGTTACTTTAGTACAATGAAAGATCAAAACACATACTCAGATGACCTCCAAGAGAAATAGAAAATGGGCTCAGACTATTGATGAGCTCAAAAAAAGACTTAGAAAAGCAATTAAGGGAGATGGAGGAAAAATGGGGAGGTGAAATGAGAGTGATGCAGAAGAATCATGAAAACCAAATCTACAGCTTGATGAAAAATATACAAAAAAATACTGAAGAAAATAATGTGTTTAAAAAACAGTTTAGGCTTAATGGAAAAAGCAAAACAAAGGCAAATGAGGAGAAGAATGCCTTAAAAAGCAGAATTGGCCAGCTGGAAAAGGAGATAAAAAAAGCTCTCTGAAGAAAATAACTCCTTCAAATGCAGAATGGGACTAAAGGAAGCTGATGACTTTGCAAGAAATCTGGAAGAAATAAAACTTCCAAAAAAGCCAAAAATTAGAAGAAAATGTGAAATATTTCATTGGAAAAACAACCAACCTGGAAAACAGATCCAGAAGAAATAATTCAAATATTATTGGGCTACATGAAAGCTACAACACGAGAACAGCCTAGACTTCATTTTCAAGAAATAGTACAGCAAAATTGCCCCGAGATCCTAGAAGCAGAGGGTAAAATAGAAATTGCGAGAAATCATTGGTCATCTCCTGTAAGAGATCCCAAAAGAAAAACTTCCAGGAATATTATAACCAAGTTCCAAAACTCCCAAATCAAATAAAAAATTCTAAAAGCCTCCAGAAGGAAACAATTCAACTACCGAGGCTCCATTGTCAGGATTACATAGGATCAGGCAGCATGTACATTAAGGGCTTGTAGGGCTTGCAATATGATATTCCAGAAGGCAAAAGATCTTGTTTTACTCCTGACTCCAAGGCCAGTGCTCTATCCACTGCACCACCTAGCTGCCCCAAGATCTTGTTTTACAACTGAGAATCAACTACCCAGAAAAACTGAACATCCTCTTTCAGAGGAAAAGATGAACTTCCAATGAAACAGGGGACTTTCAAACTTTCCTACTGAAACAACCGGAGCTGAACATAAAGCTTGATCTCCAGGTACAGGACTCTGGTGAACCGTAGAGGGAGTGGAAGAGACGGAAGAACTATGAGGAACTTAATGATATTGAACTGTTTGTATTCCTGCATGGGAAGAAGATATTGATAACTCATATGAACTTTCTCATTTATAAGAGCTGTTAGAAGGAGCATATATAGACAGGACATAGGAAGGAGCAGAATATAATGGTATAATATAGTAAAAAGATGGAGTCAATGGGTGATAAAAGAAAGTACTGGGAGGAAGGAAAAGGAGATGAAGAAGAAGCTAAGAAATTTCACATAAGAGTAAAGAAAAACTTCCTTTTTTCTTTATTAAAGATTTTACTTATTTTGACTTTTGGCTTTTGCAATTTTTCACCTAATCTTACTTCCTTCCCCCAACCCCCCACAAAAGGCAATTTGTTAGTCTTTCCATTGTTTCCATGGTATACCTTGATTCAAATTGAGTATGATGAGAGAGAAATCATATCCTTAAGGAAGAAACATAAAGTATAAGAGATAGCAAGATCAGACAATAAGGTTTCATTTTTTCCCCTAAATTTAATGTAATAGTCCTTGGTCTTTGTTCAAACTCCACAGTTGTTTCTCTGGATACAGATGGTATTCTCCATTGCAGAGAACACCAATTATCCCTGATTGTTGCACTGATGGAATTCATCACTTCCATGTTGCTGTTATAGGGTATACAGTGTTTTTCTGGTTCTGCTCATCTCACTTGGCATCAGTTCATGCAAATCCCTCCAGGCTTCCCTGAATTCCCATTCCCTCCTGGTTTCTAATAGAAAAATAGTGTCCCATTACATACATATACCACAGTTTGCTAAGCTATTCCCCAATTGAAGGACATTTACTTAATTTCCAATTCTTTGCCACCACAAACAGGGCTGCTATGAAAGGGAAAAACTTTTTCAATGGAGTGGAAAGGGGGAAGGCAAGGGTGAATGAGTTGAGCCTTCATTCTCATCAGAAATGACTCAGAGAGGAAATAATGTGCACACTTAATAGGGTGAGGAAATCTATCTTACCCTAGAGAAAAATAAGAAGAAAGGGATGGGATAAAGGGGAATGGGGAGAGGGAAGGGGGGAAGAGGTGATAAAAGAGAGGAAAGATTCGGGGTAGAGGGTACTCAGATTCAACACACTTTTGAACAGGGCCAGGATGAAAGGAGAGAGAGAATAGAATAAATGAGATTGGGGAGAAACAGAGTGGAGGTACACTAGTAATAGCAACTGTGGGAAAACTATCAAAGCTACTTCTCTGGTGGACTTATGTTACAGAAAGCAACTCACCCCAGAGACAGAGACATTGAAATCTGAACAGAGACTGAGGTACAATTTTTTTTTCTCTATTCTTGAGGTTTCTCATCTTCTTGGGGAAGGGAGGGGCTTTATGTTTACACTTATATTTAGTCTTATAACACATTTGATTTTAATTTATGGAAACAATGTAGAGTCTATCAGATAACCTTCTCTGGGGAGGGGTGGGGAGGGAAGGGAGGGTGGGGGGAAAGTTGAATAATTCAGAGCCTTGCAAAAAATGATGGATACATATTACTATTGTATATAATTGGGAAAATAAATAAAATGTTAAAATGTTAAAAAAAAAGGTACTTTTCTATCAGGAATACTAATTAGTTAGAGCAGATCCCTGGCTAATACTATAAGGAGCCTGGGCTACCACTATTCAGTTAAAAGGAGCAATAAGAAAATTGTCAGTCTTGTTAGGAGGCTATGTGCAGGAGTGTCAATAAATGTTTAGCAACTGGATGGCTCACTGGGGAAAAAAATGTAAATAGACACTATTAAGTTCAATCAGCACTATTAACATTTTCCCATCAAACCCTGAGTTGTATGTGTTGATTTCTAAGTTGTAAAGCCTCTCACTGAAAAAAAAATTTTTTTTTTTTCGTTTTGCAAGGCGACGGGGTAAGTGATTTGTCCAAGTTTACACAGCTAGGTGTAATTACACAGCTATGTGTCTGAGATCCAATTTGAACTCCCGTCCTCCTGAATTGAGGACCAGTGCTATATCTATACATTGTGCCACCTAGCTGCCTCCCTCTGATTTAGCAATTAGTTGGAGAGTTTGTTTTTTTGTTTTTTTAGGTTTTTTCAAGGCAAATAGGGTTAAGTGGCTTGCCCAAGGCCACACAGCTAGGTAATTATTAAGTGTCTGAGACCAGATTTGAACCCAGGTACTCCTGACTCCAGGGTCGGTGCTTTATCCACTGCGCCACCTAGCTGCCCCTGGAGAGTCTGTTTTAAATAACTCCAGCACACCCCTGCTTGGTCTGAAGTATTTCAATAATGATGAGGCTAGAAATGCTTAAAAATTAGGTTTTTAATTCTAAGAAATGACAGAAAGTGAGTGAAGCATTTTTATCCCTGGAAAAGGAAAAAAAACATATCTAAGCCTAAATGTTTCAAAAACTATGTGGTATCATGGTACACATATAGTATCATGTTAATTTGATTCTAATCAAGTATTACAGTGTCAATTTTAGCCCTTTTTAGAGAGCTGACTAATCCAAAACATTTATAGTTTCTAGGAGTGATATGAGATTTCTTGGGGGTTAGGTATAGGTCATTATTTTTCCTTTTACCCGACAGAGACCTTTGCTTTGTTGTTTGCTATCTATATGAACTTAAGGCAAGTCATTTAATCTAGGCATCACTTTCCTCCTCTTTAAAATGAGGGTGTTAGATCAGATGACATTTAATGTCCCTTCCATTAGATTTGTTATCCTCTGAGAGTAGCCTTGTTATTATTTTTTTATTTATATAATTTATATACACGTGTGTGTGTGTGTGTGTGTGTGTCCTGGCTTTAACTTGTCTTCATGAAATCTATGTCCAGCCATTACTGGATTTCTTGTTCTTCACATGTGACACTTCATAATTGCTTATGTTCTTTAAACCAGAGGTCTCAGGCAATACCCCAGTGAGGTCAGAGACAAAGTGAGATCCATATATTCTGAAATTGGAAACAAACATGATAACCCTTGGGGAATAACTGAAGAGATTATGGTACATGAATATAATCAAATATTACTGTGCTGCAAAAAATGCAGAATATGAAGAATACAAAGAAGCATGTTTTAATGGGAAAGTAGGTCAGTTGTACACTTATCCTAATGGAAGCAAAGTGAGGTAGACAGAAGAAAGGAAACAATATAACAATGTGATTGGAAAAAACAGCAAAATATAGAAACTTGAACACTGCAGTTATGACCAGACCTAACCCTAAATAAGACATAAGAAAAAGAGCCTCTTTTCTTTGTAGAGGTGGACAGCTATGGGCCTCAAACACAGCATATAATGTTGAACTTGGTTGATATATGGGTTATTTGAATTGCTTTTTTCTTTCTTTGTTATAAGGGATGGTTTCTTACATAGAGATGGGAAGAGAGATAACTGGGAAATGAATATGGTATAAAAACAAAATAGTACAAATTAAAAAAATTAAAATTAGCTAAGACCTGGGAATAAATTATATGAACTTTGGGGAACAGCTGAAGAAATTTTGATATCTCTGGTTTCTTTCAAGTCTTACTAAATACCACCACTTTTTACAAAAGACCTTTCCTGTTTTATCCTGTTTATCTTTATCCCTCCAATTGCTATTGCCTCCTCCCAAAATTATCTTGCATTTATTTTGTATCTATTTTGTATATACTTATTTGGTACATACTTATCTGTGACTATGGTGTACAAGTACCTTCCTAAAGAATGTAAACTCTTTGAATGCAGTGATAGTTTCCTTTTCCTTTTTTGTAAATTAAGTGCCTAACCTATAATAGATGGTCAATAAATGTGTTGATTAATTGGATATGTGTAGTATTTAGGACATGTCCCCTGTGTTTTTGGAACTTAATCCTTTACCAAGGATATAATATCTTTATATGCCTTTCTATAATACCATTACAGAATCCCAAAATTGATAGGGACCTCAAAGGCCATTCGAGAATCCCTTCTACAACCAAAAAATGATCTTCTAGTTCTAGCTTAGTGAGAGAGGGACCCATTACTTTCACTTTTGGTTAACCTTAACTTGTTATTGCTTATAGGATGCTGAAATTTGCCTCTTGGGAATTTTTTTCCATTATTTTTAGGTTTTTTTTGGTTTTTTTTTTTTTGCAAGGCAAATGGGGTTAAGTGGCTTGCCCAAGGCCACACAGCTAGGTAATTATTAAGTGTCTGAGACCGGATTTGAACCCAGGTACTCCTGACTCCAAGGCCGGTGCTTTATCCACTATACCACCTAGCTGCCCCTTTCCATGTTCTCTGGAACAGAATCGAACTAGTCTATTTCCTCTTCTATGAGATAGCCTTCCAAATACTTGAAGAAAACTATTTGGTCTTCATCAAGTCTTCCTTTTCCTGTTTGCTCTTCTTTCATCAAACTATAAATAATAAGTAATGTTACTTAGCCTTTCCTAGGCGGTTACCATTATCCTAAGCCTACCTTTCTGTGCTTTGATTAGTTTTTTTATGAATCCTTCAAGTTAACAGTTACTTCTACACATTCACACTTGGTAGTTTGTGATGCTGATGGATATGCTAATCATTTACTTTGTCTCTGCCCCGTCTCAGCTCCTAGATTGATATCATTGCCTGAATTAGTGAACAGACTCCAAGACTTTGGAAATTACTTTACTCTGACCATCTTAAAATGTCCATTTCTTTCCCTTTGGATTCATTTGTCCTCTGATAAGAAAATGCTTTCGATACTGGTCCTAGTCTATGGGGGGAACATCTTTTAACTTTGAGTGCTAGATTTATAGAGGTTAGATGCATTCTTATTAGACTTAAGACTGCCTTCATGGACTTTAAGGAAATCGAACGCCTAAGTCCAGTTACCTCCGAAGCAGTCTTCAGCTTTAAGATAGGCACTTCTAATTTCTTTACAGTTTTATTTGTTTAAGACAATGGGGATTAAGTGAGTTGCCCAGAGTTAAATAGCTAGGCAGTCATTAAGTATCTGAGGCTAGATTTTGAACTCAGGTCCTCCTGACACTAGGGCCCCCATGCTCTATCCACTGTGCCTTCTAGTTTCCTCTCTAATTTTTCTTGAATTCATTAAGATCAAATTCTCTATTCTGAATCTTGAAGTTGCTTGATTCCGATTCTATAAACCTATTTTTCTCTTATATAGGAAAATCTTTTATTGCTCATTTTTGTTGCTTAAAGACCTACTTCTACATTCTTCCTCCTATCTTTAATACCAGAAAACATTCTTGAGTAAAACCATCTATCTGTTCCAATTCTTGGGGTTCCATTCAAGTGTTGATTCATATGGTGGAAGTATTGATCAATGACAATTTGTATTATTGAAATTGTTACTATCTTATAACTAAAAAAATTAGAAATAAAGAATGAAGAGAAGTTGTATGGTTTGGGAGAATATATATTTTAGTGAAAATCATATTGGTTTTAGAATGGCAAGATTTAAGTTTGAAACTGGGTCTACCACTCAATAACAGTTTTTTGGGGCAAATGATTTAATTCCTCTTGAGACTCATTTTCCTTTTCTATAAAATGGGAGAATTGGATGAGGTCAGTCATTTAATTAACAAACTTTTAAAAAATGCCTTATATGTGTTAAGGCACTGTCCTAGGTCCTAGGGATACAAAAGCAAAAATTAAATAGCTCCTGCTCTCAAGAACTTTTCTTATTTGATCTTAGATAACTTCTATCTCTTGATATTATAAGCATTCTTTACACTTAAGGTAGGAATTACTGGTGAGGAGACGGGGCATGGTAATAGTTACAGCCTTTCTTGAGACTATTTCTAAGGATATTGTTTGGTCAAAGGATGTTATGTACTTTTTTATATACTTAAAAAAAACTTTATGTAATCGAGTCCAAAATATATTTTCTGCCTCATAGTATTGTTGTGAAAATTAATTGAGATAATATATATGATGCCTTGCAAACTTTAAAGCTATATATGAATGAATGCTAGCTATTATTATTTTAATCCATAGTTGAAATACAGTTTTATGTTTTCTAATTTCTAAATAGGAATGAAATAGGGGAACATCTTTTCACTTCTTCAGTTCTTTTATTTATGTCAAAAAAGTTGTTTTTGTATCGATCTTGTATATGTCTTTGTAGGTTAAAGTTCAAATATTTTATTATTTTTTTGTTATTCAGTTACATGAGATTCATTCCCTGGAGCAGCATACTATTAGATCAAGACCTTTAATTAGCTTCCTATTACTATCGGGATTTTTTAGACTTCATAGACTTCTGTATCTATCTATTTTTGGTTTACTAGGACGTTGATTGTCCTGTGACTAAAGCACTTGGCCTGGAATCAGGAAGACCTGAATTCAAATGTGGCATTAGACACTTAGGACTTGTATAACCCTGGCCAATTCATGTAACTAATTGGCTGTTTGACTTGGTTTCCTCAGCTACAGTATAGGGATATTAATAGCACTATCTCATAGGATTGTCATGAGGATCAAATGAGATATTTGTAAAAGGTACTTAGCACAGGGCCTGGAACACAGTAGGCACTATATAATATATCCTTAAGGTGTATTTCATGTCTTGCTACTGGGTTTCAACACTGACATAATGTTAATATTAAAAGTGTGAGTCAGAGGGGCAGCTAGGTGTCGCAGTGGATAGAGCACCAGCCCTGGAGTCAGGAGTACCTGAGTTCAAATCCAGCCTCAGACACTTAATAATTACCTAGCTGTGTGGCCTTGGGCAAGCCACTTAACCCCATTGCCTTGCAAAAGCTAAAAAGAAAAAGTGTGACTCTTTGCTTTCATGGGAAGATTGGGGTCACAAGGATCTTAGGCTTCTGACCAAGAGAAGAAATGCCTTTTCCTGAAGGCTTGCCTGGCTCCCACATATCTACTCTGTCAGAACCAGGAATTTACATTAGACTGAATAATGATCAAGAATCCAATGAGAAATTACAGTAAGTTACTTTCACTCCACAACTGTAAAAAAAATTTTTGTGAGCTGTAGGAAAGAGGGTCACTAGCAAAAATAGTGCAAATAAGCCACTGGACTTCCTACAAAACAGGACCAGACCAGAGACAATTGTAGCCCAGGTTGCTGTTTATACGCAGTAAAAGTAGAAGATTCCCTTTTCTGAAAGCCCCTTAAAAACCCCCGGCGGCAGGGTCAGCAGCAATGAATAGTGTGACTTCAGTCAGACTAGGAATGCCTCAGGGACTCCTTGGCACATTGTTTTGAGATGTTCTAGACAACCCTGAAGATCTAGAACTCTGGACCCTTAAACTCTAGAACTGAGGAACCTAACACTAAAAAGATGGAGGTCAGTGCAGAAATCCAGAGGACCCAGGGTGAGATCAAGAAGGATGACTTTCTCACCCAGAAGTGGAGCAAAGGAGCAGATCCTGACTCTCTACATAACTCTTAATTCATGAATTGAAGGCCAATATAAAAAACTGCAAGCAGACAGACTACAAGCAGACAGACTGCAAGCAAACAAACAAAAAAAGATTTACCATTGTTACATGAATATCTAGAAGAGATGAAGCAAAAGATAGAAAAATAGAAATAAAAACTCTTAAGGAAATAATTGAAACAGAATAAATTATTTAGAAAAGAACTCCTTAAAAACTACAGTAGAGCAAACAAATCAGTGACTCCATAGGAGCATTAGCAAAAAAATCAAAAGACTGAAAAAAAAGTAGAAAAAAACATGGTTTTTAAAAAATGCCTAGACATTGTGTTTTAAGATTTCATAAATGAAGACTTCCCATATTTGTTAGAACTAAAGGGCACAGTGGAAATACAACCAACTGGTCATTTCTTGAATGTCAAAATCTAGTATTTACACATTTGTGTATGTATATATGCAAACTACATTTATCTCTCTATGGATCTATATATGTATATGCACATAATTAGGTACTTATGTATGTATCTATAAATTCATTTTAATGTATTTATTTGTATATGTACAAATATTTATATATGTACATTTATCGATGCATACGTAAACATATTCTATTTCTCTCTTCCTCTTTTCCTCCTTCCCTTTCTCATATCTTTGTCTATACATACAATTGTATATGTATTTATAAACATTGACAAAGGCAGTTCAGTCACCAAGGAATATCAGTCAGAATTATATGTAATCTGTCAGTTTCTATTAAAAATCAGAGATTGGGGCAGCTAGGTGGCACAGTAGATAGAGCACTGGCCTTGGAGTCAGGAGTACCTGAGGTCAAATCTGACCTCAGACACTTAATAATTACTTAGCTGTGTGATCTTTGGCAAGTCACTTAACCCCATTGCCTTACAAAAAAAAAAAAAACTAAAAATCAGAAAAGCAAGTAAGACTTAAAAACCAAAAATAACTTAATCTGTAAAGCTATGTATAATCATTTATAGGAAATGAATTTTTAGTAGAATAGAGGACTTTGAAGCATTTCCGATGGATAGTGCAGAATTGAGATGGAATTTTAAAATGTAAAAGTGAGTCAGGAGAAACTTAGGTAAATTTATTTGAGCAATTGGAAGAAACTATATGATGACAAATGTTAACATTATAATAAAGAAGATGAAATGATCCTTCAGAGCTCTAAAGTTTTCAAAGAATTTTGAGTAATTAAGAAAACTAGGATATGTAGGTAGATTGATTCTGTTCAGATGGTTTTAAGGAGAAAATGGTAAGATAGTATAGTATAAAAGGAATACACTAGTATAGAATGAAGGAAATAGGAGTTGGAACTTTCCATTTTTGTAATTGGGGTATATAAAAAGCGTATGTATACATGGAGAAAAGGGTGTTAGGGAACATCTTCCCTGAAATGGACATAATAGGGTTGAAATCTCACCCATACACCCAAAGTGTAGAAATCCACCAAACAGAACAGAGGGAGATAAGGTATTATAGACATAGTTAGGAGGAAAAATAATATTGGAGAGGGAATTGCCGCATGCAAAACCAACTTGGGAAAAAACCAAAAGAACTTGAAACCCAAGTGGTATCTGTCAGTTGAAGAATCATTGAACAAACTGTTGTTTTATGAATGGGAAGCGATATTACTGTATAGTAAAAAAAATGACAAAAAGGATGAGTTCAGAGAATCTAAGACTTGTGTGAACTGGTACAGAATACAATGAACAGAACCAGGAGAACAATTTATACAGGAACAACATTGTTAAAAACAGCAACTTTGAAAAATTTGAAACCTATAGTGAAGCAGGGTGTACATTTTCTTACAGAGAAGTGATAGTTTCAGGATGAAGAAAAAGACACAAATTTTTTGACATGGCCATTATATGGATTTGTTTTGATGGACTATACTATTCATTAGAGTTTTTTCTTTCTCTTTTTAAAAATCGATTGTGAGATTTGGAGAGGAAGGGGGTATTAGTAATAGTTATGTAAAAATAAGCGAATCATCCATATATTAAAAATATACAAAAGAGAACATATAATAGCTGTAAAAATAAATTTTGTCAATTACAATAATTGCTTAAATAGTTTAGGATTTAATAAACCTTTCATCAGCATATACTCTAATCCTTGATAACTTCATTATAAAACTTGGAAAAGATGAAACTGGAGTGCACAGAAGGAAGCAAAGACTAGCTGATAGTTTTGAAAGATATGTATATATATATATATATATATATATATATATACACATACTTATATACTTTATACTTTAAGTATAAATATATACTTTAAAAATGAAATAGTAAGAAATGGAGATGGAAGATTTCATATATGATTTTTTTGTTTTCCTGTTTTTTTTTCAATGATTAAGTTTAGAATAAAATGAGATTAAAAGAAGAGCTTTGCAGTTTACCAAAGGTGGCCAACTACTTGATTTAGACCATCTATAAACTTGAATTTGAACATTAATACTCTAAACATGAGATCATTGTCCAGTGATCAACAAGTGGACATATGTCTGGAGGACTTCATTCTTTTCAATTTTGTCAGTCTTGCTATAAAGGAAGTCAAAAGAAAGAAGTTACTGCTAACCACAAAGGATGACTTATAGATATTCTTTGGAGAAGCAAAGACAGGAGTTGATAAATTGTATTTATTGTATACCCCCATCAAGAGATGATATTTTATTGATTGTGGTCAACATATATTTTAATATTAGTGCTAAGTATTTGCAAAAAGAAAAACACAATGAAAATAGTTTCAGCTTATGCAGCTTAGATGATGGAAGAGGTTGGAAAGAAATTCTTTGAAGAGCTTGATAAAAATCTCCAGATCATTGTACACATTGATGACTAGAAGTGACTTCAGTGTATAATTTGGAAAAGATGGGGATAGGAAAATATATGGGAAGGTTTGTATCAGAAGAAAGGAATGAGAGAGATGCTAAAGAATTGTGGTTTGTAAATCCATGTACCTGTATGTCTTGAATATTTTTTTTTATAAAAATGGGTAAGGTCTAGACTTAGTAACCATCAAATAACGTCACACAAATTGAAACTGATTACATTAAAATAGATAGGACAAGTTTTATAATTGAGTCAGCCAATTGTGTCTAGTTAAATCACTCATTTGCTAGAGCCTACATCAGAATTTATAATTAAATAATATTAATAAGGAAAATATGTATAATTGAGCAACTCAATCTTGAATTGTTTAAACAAATATTATATTTGACAGAAGTTATATTGACAGCAATCATAATTCTTTTATGCAGAACTTTAATCAGTATATTATAATTACTCTAGCCAGGAGCCCCAAAGAGCTTGGAAAGCACTTTAGTCAGCAAACATATGATTTACTTGTTAAAGAGAGAGAAACAGCTGCCAAAGGCAACACTGGGTTAGGATATAAACTCATTTAGAAAATCTTATGAAGAATGATGGACGATTATGAACAGCATAATCTCATAAAGCAGTGAGAAGTATTGGAGGGTAAAACCAGTTTAAAGAAAGTTTGGCAAGTTATATAACTAAGCAGTCATCTTCAGGGCATCTAAGGACAAAAATGGAAAGAATATCAAATAGAAGAATAGAAAAAAGTAAACATTATAACAAACTATTTTCTCCATCAAATATAGCTATATTTGTACTCTAACATTATAGTCTTTATGTATCTACAGAGAAGTAGAAATAACACTAAATAGAGCAAAGAGTTATAACAAATAATCTTATTTAATTTCTTTTGTGGCAATTTGTAATTGATAGTTTATTTATTTTACATACACATTTGTGTTAAACATCTTTACAGATTAGTTGTTTTCGGTATGAAGAATTAGGATTAAGGGAAAGAAATACATGAGATTTTTTTCTTTTTATCCCTCCTCCCACAAAAATCAAAAAAGCTCTTGAGAAATAAAGTGAAAGGAAGAGAAAAATAATGTTCTTCAGCCTGTGTTCAGATACCATCAGCTCTGTCTGTGGGGTGGATTACATTCTTTATCATAATTCCACCATAGAAGTTACTTCCATTTTTTTCCCACAGTTGCTATTACTGATTGTAATTCCCGCCACCTATTCTCCCCACTCCCATTTACTCTATTTTCTCTTTCCTTTCACTCTGTCCCTCTTCAAAAGTGTTCTAGGGGCAGCTGAGTGGCCCAGTAGACAGAGCACTAGCCCTGGGGCCAGGAGGTCCCAACCCTGCATCCCATTTCAGACACCCAGCAACCAACCAGCCATGTGGTTCTGGGTAGGCCATCCAACCCTACCACCTTGCAAAAAACAAAGAAAAAAAAATGTGCTGTATCTGATTACCCTCTTCCATGATCTATGCTCTCCTCTGTCACCTAAACTACTCCTCCCCTCCTCTGTTTCCTTTCTCCCATCTCTGTTCTCTCCTTTTCCCTCTAGGATAAAAGATTTCTATACCCTCTTAAGAGTGTATGTTGTTTCCTCTCTGAGCCATTTCCAGTGAGAATGAAGGTTCACTCATTTCCCCTCACCTTCCCTGCTTCCATTTCATTGCAAAAGCTTTTTCTTGACTTTTTTTTTGCAAGGCAAATGGGGTTAAGTGGCTTGCCCAAGGCCACACAGCTAGGTAATTATTAAGTGTCTGAGACTGGACTTGAACCCAAGTACTCCTGACTCCAGGCCAGGTGCTTTATCCACTGTGCCACCTAGCTGCCCCTCTTGATTCTTTTGTGTTGACTCTTTTGTGTGAAATATCTTAGCCCATTCTACCTCTCCTTTCCCTTTCTCCCAGTATATTCCCTTTTCACCCTTTGACTCTATCTTTACAATATATCTTCATATTCAGCTCCCTCCTGGACCTTTATATTCCTTCTAACTGTTCTGTTCAATGAAAAGGTTCATATGAGTATTATCAGTATCATCTTCCTATGCAGGAATACATGCAGTTTACCCTTATTAAATTCCTCATAATTTGCCTTTCCTGTTCACCCTCTCTATGCTTCACCTAAATCCTGTCCTTGAAGATCATTCTTTCTTTTCAGCTCTGGTCCTTTCAACAGGAACATTTGAAATTCCCCTATTTCATTGAATGTCCATCTTTTCGCCGGGAAGAGGATGTTCTGTTTTGCTGGGTAGTTGATCCTTGGTTGCATTCCAAGCTCTTTTGCTTTCTGAAATATTCTATTTCAAGCCCTATGAGCTCTTAATGTAGATGTTGCTAAAAAAAGAAAAAGTATGAAATGGAGATTGAGGATCTCATATACAATCTTTTTTTGTTCTCCTATATATGTGGTTATATTTTTTCAATGTTTTAAGTTTAGAATAAAATAAGTTTATTTTGTTTTTTTTTTTTAATAAAAAAGGAGCTTTGCAGTTTACCAAAGGCAGGCCAGCTACTTGATTTAGACCATCTATAGACTTGAATTTGAATATTGATACTCTAAATGTGAGATCATTGCCCAGTGATTAGCAAGTAGACACATGTCTGGAGGACTTTATTCTTTTCAATTTTAAAAGTCTTGCTATAAAGGAAATCAGAAGAAAGAAAGAAATTACTGATAATACCGGGGCAATTTTCCTGTAGAAGTTCTTTAAAAATGAAGTCAGGGCTCTTTTCCTGATTATGAATTTCAGGTAACCCAATAAAATTGTCTCTCTTGGATCTGTTCCCAAGGTCAGTTGTTTTTCCAGTGAGATATTTCATGTTTTCCTCTAGTTTTTCATTCTTTTGGTATGGTTTTGTTTCTTGATTCCTTGAAAAGTCATCAACTTCCTTTGGCTCTATTCTACATTTGAAGGGACTGTTTCCTTCAGAGAGCTTTCTTATCTCCCCCCCCCCTTTTTTTAAGGATTTTGCCAGGAAAATGGGGTTAAGTGACTTGCACAAGGCCACACAGCTAGATAGTTATTAAGTGTCTGAGGCCAGATTTGAACTCAGGTACTCCTGACTCCAGGGCTGGTGCTCTATCCACTGTGCCACCCAGCTACCCCATTATCTCCTTTTCCATCTGACCAATTCTGCTTTTTAAGGTCTTATTTTTCTCATTAACCTTATAGACTGCTTTTTCCCTTTGACCTAAACTGGTTTTTAAGAAGTTGTTTTCTTCAGCATTTTGTGTATCTCCTTGACTAAGCTGCCGACTTGGTTTTCATGTTTTTTCTGCATCTCTCTTTTCTCTTCTCAATTTTTCTTATACCTCCCTTACTTGATTTTCAAAAATCTTTTTTTGAGCTCTGCCATAGCAACTCCTACTTTTCTTGGAGGTTTTGGATACAGAAGCTTGGACTTTGTCATCTTCTGAGTGTATGCTTTGCTCCTCCATGGGACCAAGTCAGTTGTCTATGGTCAGGTTCCTTTTTTTTTTCTGTTTACTCATTTCCCCAGCCTGTGCCCTGGTTTGGGGTGCTTGAGTTTTTGAGTTGTTATTGGGACATCCCTGCAAGGACCTCAGTTCCTTCATTGTCTGATGAGAGGCTCTGAATGCTTTCCTGGCCTGTCCTCTGCTCTGTGGATGACAATAAGCACTCCCCTTTGCCCTGGAACTGTGAGGAGAGTCCCTTCTCTATGGCAGTGGGGGGCCACAGACTCAGCCTAGGGTCTGAATATGGGCAAAGCACAAGAGTCCTGTCCCAGGGATAGAGGAGAGACCTCAACAGTTTCCCCCCATCCCCCTAACTTCTGTATACTGAGTGCTCTGGGAGCAGCTGCCTGGTGGCTCCCTGATGGGTGGCTCTGTCGGCCTGCTACCATTTCATGGTCCTGGGCTGTGCCAAAGCTCTGCTCTGCGCTCACTCTGGCAGAGGTTTCCCAGCTAGTCTACCTGGATTGGTAGGTCTGGAAACGGCTTTTGCTGCTATGAACTGATGCTCCCCCTTATTTAATTTCTGTTAAACATCAGGTGAGGAATAAAAAAGGGAGAACTGTGCTTGTCAAAGTTCTTGCCACTGCAATATAGGAAATTCAGGGCAGTTCCAAAGGGAGATAATTCCTGTGATTGATGAGATCCTCCATAAATTTCTCTTTGAGTATGATATTGTGTTGATTGCTTCAAAACCTCAAACATTGAAGAGGCTTTTGAAAAATATTAGAAATCATTCAGGAATTTGGGCTAAACATTCACAGAGGAACAATGAAGCAGCTGAAACTACAATATGCATTTATATGGCTACCATGCAGATTTTTCCTAGTAGTATATATGAGAGTGTAATTGACCAATGAGGTTGGGAGGGGCGTCTATTTAGATTGCTTTTAAGAAATTGCACTTTTACTTATGCCAAACTTTTCATAAAAGAAAAGATTTCACTTTTCAATTCTAACATTTTACTAATGTTTCTAGATGGAAGTGAGATGCCATTGCATTTATAAAACTAATAATCATGAGCATCCTATGGAGGTTAGTGGAGAGGTACCATAGGGGATATCCAGGGTACAACAAATAACCAATGAGGAGCTGCAAAGAAGAACAGGAATAAAGGGCATTATCAAGGAATTGTATAGCACGAGGAGACCTGCCCGTCTTGTGACAAGAATGATGGATGAGAAATGTTAGAGTGTTTCACTGATTGATACTTATAGAGAAAAAATCCTTAAGGATATTGGATAGACCTGATGGATCTATGGGGAAACATAGCTAAGAATCATTTCTGTTATTGTTGTTCTGCCTGTTGTTGTTAGGCACAGGGCAGGCAAGGTTGTACTATATAATCTTTATCATTGGAAGTCTAGAATCTATGAAATCACAGATCCTTTACAGTGTTGAGGAGGGTGAGGAGAAAAGAGAAAGAAGAACAGGAATATTAGATTTTGAAGTGCCAGAAAATATTTCAAAATTAGGTTTGTACTAGGCAAAAATGCCTGTGGTATTATTGTTTTGTTTGTCCTTCAATCTTTTTTTTTAAATTTATTTAAGGCAATGGGGTTAAGTGACTTATCCAAGGTCACACAGCTAGGAAATTTTTGAGTGTCTGAGGCCAGATTTGGATTCAGGTCCTCCTGACTCCAGGGCTGGTGGTCTATCCATTGTACCACCTAGCTGCCCATGTCTTGAAGAGAACCATGATATGAGGAATATGATGCCATGCCATGCAAATGAATTAGATTTAAGTGAGAGTAGACTGTGAAAAGTCACCAGTCTCCCTTTCTTCTCTGGAACCATCTGGGTCCAGTGACCATGCCTTTAGAATCCAGTGACAAAGTGAATATTAATACATCTTTAGTGTAATTTCCACTATTAAAATGGAGGGAAGGAAATAAGCGTTTATTAAACACCTAGTAGGGGCAAGGTATTATGCTAAATGGTTAACAACTAACTTATTTGATCCTCATGGCAACCCTGAAATGGCAGATGTATAATGAGACCAATTGTACAGTTCAGGAGACTAAGGCAAACAGGGTTAAGTGACTTGCTCAGGTTGCATAGATAGTAAATGTCTGAAGCTGCTTTTGAACACAAGTCTTCCTGACTGTGCCTAACACTTTAACTGCTGCACTGCTGAAATTTCACTACTTCTTTTATTTTTTTATTTTTTAGTTTTTTAGTTTTGCAAGGCAAATGGGGTTAAGTGGCTTGCTCGAGGCCACACAGCTAGGTAATTATTAAGTATCTGAGGCCGGATTTGAACTCCTGACTCCAGGGCCAGTGCTTTATCCACTGCACCACCTAGCTGCCCCTTCATTACTTCTTTTAAAAAAATTTCTAACATTTATTTTTTCCCCTTCTACCCTTCTTTCTTGTTCTGGAAAAAAAAATCAAAAAATTCTTATAACAAGTAAATATAGCCAAGTAAAACCAGTTTCCACATTAGCCATGACCAATAATGTATGTCTTATTCTGTATTTTCAGACACAGATAACTGGAAACATCACAGAGTAGAATTTACCAGAGTATATGTTAGGCTGATATAATCTTTGAGAATCTGGGGTCACTATTAAAGTATCACTTTCTGTGACTTTTAAATAAGGTACCATATCTGGAAATACCTCAAATTGAATGACGATGTTGATAATAATGATGATTACTGGATATAAAGACAATATTTTTTTTTCCAATTCTGGTAAAAATTTTAATATATTCACAAGTGTTTCTAAGCTCAACAGTAGTATGATAAACATTTAGTTGAATTGTTAAGTTATATGGTATTTTGTCTCTCTGTGTGTGTCTAGGATGATTGAGGAAAGTGGGAATAAGAGAAAGACCATGGCAGAGAAGAGGCAGCTGTTTATGGAAATGCGTAAGTTCCCAGTTCTTTTGTGTTCCATTTTGTTTATCTGAGTATTTTTTCAAATAAGTTGCTGATTTTAATTAGTCAAAAGTTTTAAGTGCAAAGTTTTAGAAATAAGAATCAAATCTCAGTTCTTTCAAGAGTGCTTCTATGAATGCAGAAAAAAACATTGTGTAAAGATTATCAGACTGTCCTCTCTGGGGGGTTGGAGGGAAGGAAAGGTGGGGGGGGGAAATTGTAAAATTCAAAACCTTAACAAAAAGCCTTACAGAAAACTACTCTTGTATATCATTGGAAAACAAATAAAATATTAATAAAAATAAGCGACATTGAATTGATTTTTAATCCATGCTTAACTATAGAACTATAGTTTTTACTGGAAACATATTTATAGTTTATTTAATATCAATCAGCCAGTCAAGCCACAAAACATTGACTGCTTATTTTGCTTCAAGCACTGTTGTATATTTTTTAGGAATATATAGAAAAAAATGAAATAGCCCTTGCCCTCAAAGAGCTTGTATTCTGTGAGGGGAAGGGAAGAATATATATACACAAACATACCCCAAATATATACAAGGTAAATGTTAATTTTAACTGATACTACTGTTAGTATTAGAAAGTCACAGGAAGGTCTTGTTTAGAAGGGAATATATGAGCTGAGCAGTTTTTAAGAAGTAAAATTTTTTTCCCCTTTTTTTGGTTTTTGTAAGGCAGTGGGGTTAAGTGACTTGCCCAAGGTTGCATAGCTAGGTAATTATTAAGTGTCCGAGTCTGGATTTGAACTCAGGTCCTCCCGACTCCAGGGCCAATGCTTTATCCACTGTGTCACTTAGCTGTCTCAAAATAAGAAATTTTAGAGGAGAAATAGATAAAGGACTCGAGTGTGAGTTGGTTGTGTTGGGATGATCTAAAAAAAACTGATGACTAAGAAAGGACAATGCACTTGGAGAAAGGGAAAGGGAGAGAAAGAATGAAAAATTATTTCAAGTGAAAGAGGCTCACAGCAGAGTTTTTACAGGGGTGGTAGGTAATGCTTTTATACCTTATACTCTCATCAGAATTGACTCAAAGAGGGAATGTAACATATGTAATTAGCTGAAAATAGACATCTATTTTCAAGTAGGAGGAGAATGGACTAAGAGAAATGATGAGATTGATAAAAGGGAAGGTATTGGTAAGAAGCAAAACAAATTTTAGAGGAGGAACAAGGTAAAAAGAGAAGGATAAGCAGATGAAAATGGAATGGAGGGAAAATACACAGTGAAAAGAAAGAATTTATCCTTAAAATAGAGGTAGATAGCAGAATGGAGTGGAAATCAGATTCCAACAATGCATTTGTTTGTTTTAACAAGAAAAACACTTGAAACAGAGAAGCACATGCAGAGTTAAAATAAATGGTAGAATCTTTTATACTTCAGCCTGTAACAAAAAAAGGCAGAAGTAGCAGTCATGACCTCAAAAAAAGCCATGGAAAAATTGATCTAATTAAAAGAGATCACCAGAAACTACTTTTTACAAAAGATACTATAGACAAACAAGTAATATCAACACTAAACATGTACCAAATGGTATAACATCCAAATTATTAAAATTTAAATGAGTTATAGGAGGAAATAGGTATTTAAAACTATACTATTAGGGGACCTCAACTTTCCCTTCTCAGAGCTAGATAAATTTCACCACCAAATAAATAAATAAATAATTAAGGAGTTGGATGTAATTTTAGATAAGTTATATATGATAGACCTGGAGAAAATTTAATGAGGATAGAAAGGAGTATACCTTTTTCTCAGCTATATAAGATCCTCACAAAAATTGATTATGTTGCAGAGTATAAAAATCTTACAAATAGTTGCAGAAGAGCAGAAATTTTTATTGCATCCTTTTTAGACCATAATACAATAAAAATTATGTTCAATAAGGGACCATGAAAACATAAATTGGAAATTTATTGGAAACTAAATGAGCTAATCTTAAAGAATTATATTAGATCAAACGACAAATTGTAGAAGCTGTCAATAATTTCATAAACGATTATAACAAGATGCAATATTCTTTTATTTGTATTCTTTTTGCAAGGCAATTGGTTTAAGTGCCTTGCCCAAGATCACACAGCTAGGTAATTATTAAGTGTCCGAGACCGGATTTGAACTCAGGTCCTCCTGACTCCAGGGTCAGTGCTCTATCTATCCAATGTGTCACCTAGCTGTCTCTAATAATATAAAAATTTAAAAATTGTGAGATGCAGCCAGAGCAGTAATTAGGGAAAATTTTGTATCTCTAAATTCATACATCAGTAAAAAAAAGAACAGAACAGTGAATTAAACATGTAACTGAAATACCTAGAAAAAGAACAAAATTAAAAATCTTCAATTAAACACCAAAATGTGAACCCTGAAAATCAAAGGAGAGATTAATAAAATGAAAAGTTAGCTACACTATTGTACTAAAACATAAAATTAGGGGAGCGGCTAGGTGGCGCAGTGGATAGAGCACTGGCCCTGGAGTCAGGAGGAGCTGAGTTCAAATCCGGCCTTGGACACTTAATAATTACCTAGCTGTGTGGCCTTGGGCAAGCCACTTAACCCCATTACTTTGCAAAAACCTTAAAAAAAATAAAATTAGGAGCTGACTCTGGTTTTATGAAAAAAAAGCAATCAAATGTGTTAAATTGTTAAAAAAATGAAGAAAACCAAATTATCAGTAATTGAAAAAAAAGTGAAGAATGAATGAAGACGAAATTAAAACAGTATTTTGACCAGTTATGAGCCAGTGAAACTTGAAAACCTAAATGAAATGAGTGAATATTTGAAAAAAATATAAACCACCCAGGTTAACAGAAGAGGGAATGGAATATTTAAATAATCTTTTCTTAGAAAAAGAATTTGAACATATCATCAGTAAGCTCACTAACAAAAAATTTCCAGGACAAGGGAAATCCAGATACTGTATGAAAAGTGAATTCTACCAAACATTTAAGGAAAAAGTAAACCCAATATTGTCTAAATGAAAAATATGTAAAGAAAGAGTCCCACTAGATTCCTTTTATGATGCAAATATCAACTGTTTGAAAAAATAAGTAAAGGACTCTTAATTTCATCTGTGACATAAATATAGTTTTGATACCTAAAGCAGGGAGAACAAAAAACAGAAAAAAACTGTAGACTGATTTCTGTAAAGAATATTGTTGCAAAAATTTTAAATAAAATATCAACAAAGAGATTACAAAGATTATACTCTGAAGAGGTAGGATTTGTGTTAGGAATGTTGGGCTGATTGAGTCTTAAGAAAACTATAAGCATAATCAACTATCAATAACTGAAAACAAAAATTCAATAAATGAGAAAAACGCCCTTTTGACGAAGTTACAACACCCATTCCTGTAAAGAAAATACTAGAAATATAGGAATCAATGGAACTTTTTTCAGAATAATAAGTATTATCTATCTAAAACCAACAACATATACCATCTCTTATGGGAATAAACTTGAAATTTCACATTAAGACCAGAGTGAAGCAAGTATATCCATTATCACTACTGTTATTCAATATTGTACTAGAAATGCTAGCTATAGCAATAAGACAAGAAAAAGAAATTGAAGGAATAAAAATAGGCAATGAGGAAAAAACTCACTCTTTGCAGGTGATACATTATACTTTGAGAACCCAAGAGAACCTATTAAGAACTGACTGAAATAATTAGCAACTTTCCCAAAGTTGCAGAAAATAAAATGAACCCATAAAAATGAGCATTTCAACCTATATTTCAATATAAAAACAATCTGATGTGAGCTCAGAAATTGCTTGATAGATCAGTGGAATAAATTAGGTTCCCAATGCATAGTAGTGAATGATCATAAATAATCTTGTAAGATAAACCCAGAGACCCCAACTTTTGGGGCAAAAACCCTCCTGACAAAAATGATAGGAAACTGGGAAACAGTTTGGGAGAAACATAGACCGTCATCTTATACCATATGCCAAAATACAATTCATATGGGTGAATGATTTAGAAACAAAGGATGATAGATGATAATACTAAGTAAATTAGGGGTATGTGGAAATAATTTGTCTGTTATCTAGGTCTGTGGATAAGGGAAGAGTTTATGACCAAATGGGATGGAGAGGATCATGGGAAGTTCATTACATAAAATTACAAATTTTTCTTAAACCCAATGAAATCAAATTAGAAAGAAATTAGAAAACTGGATAAAAATTACAAGTTTCTCTAATTAAAGGCTTCATTTTTTAAGTAAATAGGAAATGAGTCATCTTTAGAAAAAAATAGGAGTTATTTTCCACTTGATAAATGTATTAAAGGATATGAACAGGCAGTTCTCACAAGAACAAAGAAAAACTACCAATCGTGTGTAAAAATGATCTAAATTATAGTTGATTAGAGAAATTCAAATTAAACAACTCTGAGGTACCACTTCATATCTAATAAATTGGCTGATATCTCATAAAAGAAAAATGATAAATGCCCGTGGATTTGTCAAAAATAGACTACTATATTGTTAATGGAATATTGAACTGGTTCAACCATTCTGTCCAAAGGGCTAGAAAACTGTATCCTTTTAACTCAGCAATACAACTACTAGGTCTATATCCCAAAGAGATCAAAGAAAAGGGAAAGGGACCTATTGTTTTAAAAATATTTATTATCTTTTTTGGTACTATCAAATAATTGGAAATTGAGGGGATGTTTCATCAATTGAGCATGACTGAACAAGTCATGGTATATGATAGTGATAGAATAATATTGTACTATAAGAAATGACAAAGTGGATAGTTTCAAAAAACTTGGGAAGGTTTATAGGAATTCATACACAATGAAGTGAACTTTCAAGTACATGTTATATACATTAAGAACAATATTGTAATGATGCTCCACTTTGAACGTCTTAGATGCTCTGATCAAGACAATAATCCAAAACAATTCCAGAGGACACATGATGGAAAATGTCCACCTCTTGAGAGAGTCAGAACTAATGGACTCTCAGTACTGATTTAAGTATTGTTTTTTCACCTTTTCTTCCTTTTTTTTTGATTTTTTTTTGCAACATGACTAATATGGAAATATGTTTTGTCTGATTTCACATGTAAGATTAATATGATTAAAAGGGATGGAGGAAGACAGAATTTGGAATCGTAAATTTAAAAAAAATTAATGTTAAAAAAGACAGCAACTGATTGTATATGTTGGATGAGGTAAAGTGAAGGATTGAGCAGATCTCCAGGTTTGACCCTGAGCAACCAGAAAAATCTTCATATCCTTGGCATTAATTAGAAAGTACCAAAATAGTATGAATTGATGGATAGAGTACTGGACTTGAAGTCAAGCAGAATTGAATTCATATCCATACTTTGCCTTAAATATGAAGAAGCAGAGTTACTAATGATAACTCTTAATACCCATCTATTCATGTATTTGTATTTGATAATGCCTACAATAGCATGGATTTTAATTGAGAGAGGTTTTCTTATTACCTGATTTGTAGCTATTGCAGAAGAAAAGAGATAAAATAGAAATTTTTAGAAAAAGATTTTGTAGATTTTCCTAAGTTTGATATGTTAATGACCTTGATAACTGAATTCTTTTGCTTTGGAAAATTTTGAAGTAGAATTGATCAGATTTAATCACCTTTAATATGACATTTCAATATTCTATAGTTCTAATGATATTCAATAATTAATGAGTCTGTGTAGATTTCACAATCTTTATGATTGAATATGTTCTTCTATGGTTACTGTGCTCCCCTTCTCTCAGGTAGGATATGAATTCAGTTCTGCTTGACTTCAAGTCTAGCACCCTTATCTATCATGCCATACTATCATGGTATTGTTTTTAGGTATTTGGTTTTAGGAAAGTATTTTATTAAAATATAATTCTAGATATTGCAGCTATTGGCATTTATCTATTTGTGAAGTTTGTTTGATTTCATTTATAAAATTAATTTTTGTTGCTCTATGAGATGGTACCATTTTTCAAAACAAACAAGTAAGAATAAAAGAAATGAGGATCATTCAAATATATGCAAAGAGTAGAGATTTCAAGAGAACCACTTAGTTCTGGACATGATAATGTTTTTATTCTTGTTAATAATGTATATTCTGCATAGAAAATGAACTAAGAACCATTACTTTTTAAACTTTTTTTATATTTTATTTATTGTAGGCAATGGATTCAAGTGATTTGCCCATGGTCACACAGCTAGGAAATTACTATGTCTTTGAGGCTAGATTTGAACTCAGGTTCTCCTGACTCCAGGGCTGGAACTCTTTACACTGTGCTACTTAGCTGCTCCAACACTGGCTTCTTTCAATACAGAAATTACATCTGTCATAAAATTAGAAATCCTGTTTTATATTTATTATATTATTTTTATGTTCTTTTACATTTTTATTCTTTATTTTATTGATATACTGAAGTGTAGTTTTAGTAAAAAACCAATTTTAAAATTCAAGTCATCAAACATATATTAAATGCTTTGTTTCAGGTGCTAACATTGTGGGGGATACAGAGTTTGTATAAAAACTGATTCCTGCACTCTTGAAATTTGGAGTCTAGTATGGGGCTGTTCACAATGTGATCTGTGGGCTGCAGCAGTTCGATTTTATGCAGCCCCCTGTGGGTTTACTAAGAAGCTGAACTACCACAGAACTCTCACTAAAATGGAAAATCAAAAGATACTATCTATTGTTTCAATAAAACCTTTTAAAAGTAAAGTTGGAAAGCCCTGGTCTAGTATAAGGAAAAGACAGCTTTGCAATATTACATAAATTCTTTAGAGATTTGTGAAACAGTGTTCTCTATGAAGTAGAAAAGGAAAAACTGTTTCTAATTTGTTATTTAATTGGGGATTTTTGATTTGTTCTTTTTTTCTAGCTTTTTTAGTTGTATGTACAATTCATTTATTCCCTCATTCTTTAGTTTATTCATGTAAATAGAAATATAAAGTTTCCCCTAATAATTGCATTGGCTGTATCCCGCAGATTTTGCCATGATGACTCATTACTGTCATTGTTTTAAATGTAATTTTTTCTATGATTTGATTTTTTAAGGCTTTTTTTTTGCAAGGCAAATGGGGTTAAGTGGCTTGCCCAAGGCCACACAGCTAGGTAATTATTAAGTGTCTGAGACTGAATTTGAACCCAGGTACTCCTGACTCCAGGGCCGGTGCTTTATCCACTGTTCCACCTAGCCGACCCTATGATTTGTTTTTGATCTATGATATTTAAAATTAGGTTATTTAGTTTCCATTTAAGTTTAGTCTATCTTTTCATGATCCTTTATTACACCTGATTTTTATTGCATAATGATCTGAAAATGATCTATTTAACATTTCTGTCTTTATGCATTTGTTTGGAAGGTTTCTGTGTCCTAATACATGGTCAATTTTTGTGTAGGTGACATGTATTAAGAAAAAGCTATATTCCTTTCTATCCCTATTCAGTTTTCTCTAGAGGGCTATCATATCTAACTTTTCATAAATTCTAATCACATCCTTAATTTCCTTCTTGTTTATTTTGTGGTTAGATTAATCTAATTCTGAGAGAGGGAGATTGAGAAGGAGCAAAACCAATTATTTTGCTGTCTGTGTCATCCTGTAACTCTTTTAGCTTCTTCTTTTAAGAATTTGGATGCTATACCACTTGATGCATGTATGTTTAATATTGAAATTACTGCATTATCTATGGTCCTTTTTAAGACAATATAATTTTTCCTTTATCCTTTATAATGAGGTCTATTTTTGATTTTGCTTTATCTGAGGTAAGGATTGCTACCTCTGCTTTTTTTTTCATTTCAACTGAAGCTTAATATTCTGCTCCAGCTTTTTACCTTTACTCTGCATGTATCTCTCGACTTCACATGTGTTTCTAGTATACAACTAATTTTTAATTCATTCTGTTATCTGCTTCCATTTTATGGGAGAGGTCACCTCATTCACATTCACAGTTATAATTACTTTTTTACTGTCCATTCAGTCCTCACCACCATTTGTAATTTTCCCCCCATCCTTCCTCACCAGTATTTTGCTTCTAAATACTGCCTTCAACCAGCCCCTTCCCTTTTCCTTCCTCTTTACCTTTTACTTCCCCCCTAATATTAGTCCCCCTTCTATTCCCCACCCCTTTCCCTTGCCTAAGGGGTAAGATAAATTTCTAAACTCAACTGAGTGTATGTGTTATTCCCTCTTTCCCCCTTCCTCCTTTCCCTCTACTGTAATAGGTCCTTTGTGCCTCTTCATGTTATATAATTTACCCTATTCTGCCTCTCCCTTCCCATCCCAGTATAATCCCTTTTTTAAAATAGTTATTTATTCTTTTTGTACAAATGATGTTTTTTATATATTAATAAAATATTCTTGTTTACTCTTAAACACAAAATATAGACTTGCTTGAGCGATAAAGTAAAGGGGAGAGAAAAAAAATTAAAATTAAAAAAATAATAGTAATAATTGTAGGTATGGCCAGGTGGTGCAATGGATGGAGCCCTAGCCCTGGAGCCAGGAGCAACCGAGCCCATATCCGGCCCCATACACCCAACAATCACCAAGCCGTGTGACATGCAAGCCACCCCAACCCTACTGCCCTGCAAAAACCAAAAAAAGAAAAAAAAAGACCCAAAATAAAATAAAGTAATAATAATAGTAGGGGTGGCTGGGTCCAAATCTGGCAATCACCCTGCTGTGCAGCTCCAGGCAGGCCACCCAGCCCCATTTGCCCTGCACGCCCCCTAATAATAATAATAATAATAATAATAATAATGTGCTTCAGTCTTTGTTCCAACACCAACAACTCTGTCTGTCACGGGCAGATCACATTCTTTATGGTAAGTCCATCGCAAAAGTTACTTCCATATTTTTCCACCGTTGCCATTGCTAATCGCAACTCCCTCCTTTTGTATTTCTATACTACCATGTACTATATTTTCTCTCTCCTTTCACTCTGACTCTGCTGTAGGGTATCTGAGTGGTGCAGCAGACAGATCCCTGGTCCTGGGACCAAGAGGCCCATGAGCCCCCCTACCACCCCTTAGGCCCAGCATCTACCTGGCCCTATGGTCCCGGACAGGCCATCCAATCCCAGCCCCTTGCAAGAAGTAAAAAGGAAAATGTGTTATATCTGACCACTCTCCCACCATGCTCCATCCTCTTCTCCATCACTCACATCCCCCTCCTTCACCCTGTCCCTCCCTTTTTCTTCTTACTCCAGATGCCTATACCCCATTGAGTATATATGCTGTTTCCTCTCCTAGCCACCTCTGATGAGAGCAAAGATTCCTTCATTCCTCCTTGTCTCCCCCTTCCATATCATTGCAATATCTCATTGTAATAAAGAAAAAACTTATTATATGAGATATCTTGTCCTATTCCCCCCTCTCCTTTTTTCTTTCTCCCATACATTTCCCTTTTTTTCTGTTGACTCCATTTTTATACCATGTTTTATCTTCAAATTCAGCTTTCTCCTGTGCTTCAACTGTAAAAGCTCCCTCTACCTGCTCTATTAACTGAGAAGGTTCATATGAGTATTATCAGTGTCATTTTTCTATGCAGGAATACATGCAATTCATCATCATCATTAAGTCCCTCATATTTTTTCCCCTCTCCTTCAATCTCCATGCTTCACCTCAGTCTTGTATCTGAAGATCAAACCTTCTGTTCAGCTCTGGCCATTCCAGCAGGAACATTTGAAATTCCCCTGGTTCATTGAAAGTCCATCTTTTTCCCTGGAAGAGGACATTCAGCCTTGCTGGGTAGTTGATTCTCGGTTGTATTCTAAGTTCCTTTGCCTTCCAGTATATTATATTCCAACACCTACAAGCTTCCAGTGTAGTTGCTTCTAAGTCCTGTGTGATCCTGACTGCAGCTCCACAATATTTGAACTGTGTCCTTCTGGCTGCTTGTAATATTTTCTCTTTGACTTGGGAGTTCTGGAATTTGGCTATAATATCCCTAGGGGTTGGTTTTTTGGGATCTCTTTCTCGGGGGGATTGGTGGATTCTCTCCATTTCTATTTTGCCCTCTGCTTCTAGAATATGAGGGCAATTTTCCTGTAGTAATTCTTTGAAAATGATGTCAAGGCTCTTTTCCTGATCATGACTTTCAGGTATTCCAATAATTTTCAAATTATCTTTCCTAAGTCTGTTTTCCATATCTGTTGTTTTTTCAATGAGCTATTTCACATTTTCTTCTAATTTTTCATTTTTTTGTTTTTGTTTTGAAGTGTTGATTCCTGATTTCTGGTAAATTCATCAGTCTCCCTGAATTCTATTCTTTGTCTGAAGGATTTGTTCTCCTCAGAGAGTTTTCTTATCTCTTTTTCCATCTGGCCAATTTTGCTTTTTAAAGCATTCTTCTCAACTTTTTGAACTGTTTTATCTATTTGCCCTAAACTGGTTTTTAGCATGCTATTTTCTTCAGCATTTTATTTTGGATTTCCTTGACTGAGCCGCTGACTTCATTTTCATGTTTTTCCTGCATCTCTCTCATTTCTTTTCCCAGTTTTTCTTCTAATTCCCTCATTTGATTTTCAAAGTCTTTTTTGAGCTCTGTCATAGCCTGAGCCCAATTTCTGTTTTTCGTGGAGTCTTTAGATGCAGGAGCTTGTGCTTCCTCATCTTCAGATTGAGTATTTTGATCCTTCTTGGGCTCATATGCAAAATATTTCTCAATGGTGTTCCTCTTATTTCTCTGCTTGCTCATTTTCCCAGCCTGAGCCTGGTTTTGGGGTGCTTCCTGAGCTTTTGGGACCCTCCCACAAGGGCCTCGGTGTGTAAGGCTCTGTCCTCCCTCCTGGTCTGTGAATGACCATATGCGCCCCCCTCTGCCACGGGGCTGAGGTGGGGGGGGGGGCCTAGACTGCAATCAGGATCTGAATGTGTTCAGAGTCCCCTGAGTCCTGTTCTAGGGGCAGAGGACAGCTCTGCAATCTCTCTCTCTTCACTCCCCTCCCTGGGTTCAATGGGCTCATGCCCTGGGGGCCCCTGCTTACTGGCTCCACCTGCTTCTGTTCCTGGATCTGGACTGCTGAAAGACCCCTGTGCTTGCTGTGTGCCCTGAGGGCTGGGTTTCTCATGCTCTGGCAGAGTTCCCCCGCCGTTCCCCCACTTTGTGCCTGGTGTTCCCTGGGGCTGTAGCTCAGGAGACTCCCCTGCTCCTGTGAGCTGCAGCTCCCAGTGCCCTGGGGCTGCCTCCAGGAGGCTGAAGTTCTTTTGCTCTGGCGGGCCACCCCTCTGGCAGGCCGCCCCTCCAACTCCGGGGAGCAGAGCCTTTCTGCTCTTTTCCAGGTTACCTTGAGTAGGAGGACTGCCTCATTGGGTCCCTCTGTGGGTTCTGTCTCTCCAAAGTTTAGTTAGAGTCTTTAGTTTCGAAGTTTTATGAGAGAGCTTCTAAGAGACGTTTCTCTCTAGTTGGCATCTTTGCTCCACCTAATACCTTTTTAATGTCTTAAATTTTTAAAAAATCATACCATCAAAATTAGCTTATATCTATACCTTCAGTCTTAAGTATCCTTCTAATAGAATTACAGTTTTCAATAGTATCTTCTACCCATGAAGGGATGCAGCCAGTTTATTCTTATTGATTAAGTTTGTTCTTTTTTTTTTCTGTTTACCTTTTTAACATATCTCTTGATTGAATCTTCTGTTTGGCTCTAGATTTTTTATCTGGAAAATTTGAACCACCTATTTTGTTAAATGGCTTATCTTTTCCCATGAAAGAGTATGCTCAATTTGCTTGGTAGTGATTATTAGTTGTAATCTAAGCTCCTTTGCCCTTCTTTCAAAGACTATTTTCTCCTCATGTTTTATAATTTCAGGGCAGTTTTCCTTGATGATTTCTTGAAAAATGTAGTCCAGGTTCTTTTTTGATCATGACATTCAGATAGTCCAATAATTCTTAAGTTATCTCTCCTATTTTCCAGGTGAGATGTTTTTTTTTCCAATGAGTTATTTTACCTTTCTTCTATTTTTTTTATTTCGTTGATTTTGTTTGACTGTTTTGTTGATTTTCCTTGTCTATTTCTTGATTGTAATCCAAGGTCCTTTGCTCTCCAGAATTTCATATTTCAGGTCCTTTAATCCTTTATTGTTGATGCTACCAAGTCCTGCTTAATCCTCACTGTAGCTCCATGGTATTTGAGTTGCATCTTTCTGGCTGGCTGCAGAATTTACTTCGTGATCTGATTATTCTGGAATTTGGCTGTGATATTCCTTAGTATTTTCATTTCCTAGGATTCCTTTCTGGAGGTGATTAGTAGATTCTTTCAATCACTATTTCCCTTTCTGGTTCTATGATATCAGAGCAGTTTTCTTCGATGATTTCTTGGAGGATGCAGTCCAGACTTTTTTTTTTTTTTGATCATGGCTTTCAGGTGGTCTAGTAATTCTTTTTTTTTTTTTTGTTTTTTTCCATTAACATTTTATTTGTTTTCCAGTTATATACAATAGTAGTTTTGGCCTATCATTTTTTTGTAAGGTTTTGAATTTTACAATTTTTTCCCCCACCTTCCATTCCCTCCCGTCCCATAGAAGGCAGTCTTATAGTCTTTACATTGTTTCCATGCTATACATTGATTGAAATTAAATGTGTTATAAAAGTAAATATAACCCCCCCAATGAAGATGAGGAACCTCAAAAACAGTGAGAGAGAGAGAGAAAAAATATACTTCAGTGTGTGTTCATAGTCCAATGGCTCTGTCTCTCGGGTGAGGTGCTTTCTTTATCATAAGTCCACCAGAGAAGTTCATTCAATATTTTTCCCATAGTTGCTATTACTAGCTATACCTCCACTCTATTCCTCCTCACTCTCATTTATTCTATTCTCTCTCTCCTTTCATCCTGGCCATGTCCATAAATGTGTTGAATCTGAGTACCCTCTCCCTTGATCTTCCCTCTCTTCTATCACCTATTTCCCCCTCCCCCTATTCCCCCTTATCCCATCCCTTTCTTCTCATTGTAAGATAGATTTCCTCACCCTATTAAGCATGTATCTTATTTCCTCTCTTTGCCATTTCTGATGAGAATGAAGGCTCACTTATTCCCCTTTGCCTTCCTCCTTTCTACTTCATTGAAAATAATAAAAAAAGAAAAAAACTTTTTCTTGACTCTTATGTGAAATTTCTTAGCTTCTTCTTCATCTCCTTTTCCTTCCTCCCAGTACTTTCTTTTATCACCCATTGACTCCTACTATATTATTCCATTATATTCTGCTCCTTCCTATGTCCTGTCTATATATGTTCCTTCTAGTAGCTCTAATAAATAAGAAAGGTCCTATGAGTTATCAATATCTTCTTCCTGTGCAGGAATACAAACAGTTCAATATCATTAAGTTCCTCGTAGTTAGTCCTTCTCATCCACCCCCTCTATGGTTCACCAGAGTCCTGTACTTGGAGATCAAGCTTTCTGTTCAGCTCTGGTTGTTTCAGTAGGAAAGTTTGAAAGTCCCCTGTGTCATTGAAAGTCCATCTTTTCCCCTGAAAGAGGATGTTCAGTTTTGCTGGGTAGTTGATTCTCAGTTGTAAAACAAGATCTTTTGCCTTCTGGAATATCATATTGTAATCTCTATGATCCCTTAATGTGGATGCTGCCAGATCTTGTGTAGTTCTGACAGTGGAGCCTCAGTAGTTGAATTGTTTCTTTCTGGCATCTTTTAGAATTTTCTCTTTGATTTGGGAGTTTAGGAATTTGGCTATAATATTCCTGGAAGTTTTTCTTTTGGGATCTCTTTCAGGAGGTGACCAGTGATTTCTCACAATATCTATTTTACCCCCTGCTTCTAGGATCTCAGGGCACTTTTGCTGTATTATTTCTTGAAAAATGAAGTCTAGGCTCTTCTCCTGGTCGTGGCTTTCTGATAACCCAATAATTTTTAAATTATTTCTCCTGGATCTGTTTTTGAAGTCGATTGTTTGTCCAGTGAGGTATTTCACATTTTCTTCTAATTTTTGGCTTTTTTGGAAGTTTTATTTCTTCCTGATTTCTTTCAAAGTCATCAACTTCCTTTAGTTCCATTCTGCATTTGAAAGAGTTACCTTCTTCCGAGAGCTTTTTTATCTCCTTTTCTAGCTGGCCAATTCTGCTTTTTAAGGCATCTTCTCTTCATTTGCCTTTCTTTTTCTATTAGGCCTAAACTGGTTTTAAATATGTTACTTCCTTCATTATTTTTTTGGTTATGTTTCACCAAACTGTAGATTTGCCTTTCATGATTTTTCTGCATTGATCTCATTTCACCTCCCCATTTTTCCTCCATCTTCCTTAATTGCTTTTTTTTAGGATTTTTGCAAGGCAAATGGGGTTAAGTGGCTTGCCCAAGGCCACACAGCTAGGTAATTATTAAGTGTCTGAGACCGGATTTGAACCCAGGTGCTCCTGACTCCAGGACCGGTGCTTTATCCACTATGCCACCTAGCCGCCCCCGTCCTTAGTTGCTTTTCAAAGTCATTTTTGAGCTCATCCATAGTCTGAGCCCATTTTCTAATTCTCTTGGAGGTTTTGGATATGGAAGCTTTGATTTTGTCATCATCTGAGTATGTGTTTTGATCTTCCATGGGACTAATATAATTCTCTTTGGTCAGATTTTTCTTTTTCTGTTGTTTATTCATTTCCTCAGCCAAAGACTAATTTATAGCACTTCCAAGACTTTGGGGTTTTTTGGGGGGGACACTCTACTGGGACCTTTATTCCTCCAAGGTCTTATGCACTCTTGCCTGTGTTTTGATATGTAGATGACCACCTTACTTCCTTCTGTCCTGGAGCTGTAAGGAGGGGTCCTGCTTGACTATCTTAGTATGGAAGCCCAAACTGCAACTGGATCTGAGTGTGGGCAAAAAGCAGATTCCTACCCCATGGGTGAGCAGAGAAATTTCTGCAGTCTTCCCTGACCAGCCCTTACCGTCTGTAGGCTTTGCCCTGGGGATGCAGGCTGCTTTCTCCAGATTCTTGCTGCATCTGCGTCTGTTGCTCCCTCACTCCACACTCATTCTGGTGTAGCAGAATTCTCTCCCTGCCTCTTCAAGCTGTTCCGGGACTGTGCTGGAGCTGGGCTTTTTCCCGACTCCCATTCCTGGTGAAACACACCTTTCCTGCGGAACTTCTCAGTTATCTTGTACTGGGAAGATGTATTACTTAGTCTTTCTGTGGGTTCTGCCCCTCCGAATTTTGGCTATAGTCATAATTTGTTGACTTTTGTTGTTTTGGGGGGAAGGAGTTCCCAGGAAATGCTGCCTTCATGCTGCCATCTTGGCTCTGCCCCCCCAGTCCAATAATTCTAAAGTTATCTCTTCTAGATTTATTGTCTGGGTAAACTGTTTTTCCAGTGAGGTATTTCTTCTATTTTTTCATTTCCTTGATTTTTCTTGACTGTTTAATGATATTCATAGAGTCATTTGCTTCAATTTGCCCCCAGTCTAATCTTCAAGGAATATTTTCCTCTTCTTAGCTTTTGCTAACAGAATTGTTCAATTCTGTTTTTAAAGGAATTATTTTCTTTTTTCATTTATTTTTAAATTTACCCAATTGTATTTTTTTAAAGGCTTAGTCAATTTTTGTTATTCCTTTTGTAATATGTTGAATTTCTCTCGCATTTTTTATCCCAATTTTTCTACTTGATTTTTTTTTAGGTGTTTGCAAGGCAAACGGGGTTAAGTGGCTTGCCCAAGGCCACACAGCTAGGTCATTATTAAGTGTCTGAGGTTGGGTTTGAACTCAGGTACTCCTGACTCCAGGGCCAGTGCTGTATCCACTGTGCCACCTAGCTGCTCCTCTACTTGATTTTTTGAACTCTTCAGAAGTCTTTTGGGGCTGGTTACCAATTCAGCTATAGCTTCACCTGCTGAACTTCAGAACCATCCTTAACTTCAAGTTAACTTTCTATAGTCCTATCTTTTCTCTGGCTTTTTTCTCATTCTGAATTTTGTTACTGGCCAATGTCTCAACTTTCTTGTGTTGGAGAAGGGACTCCTCACAGATTTTTTTATATTGAGAAAGCCACTGGGTTAACTGGGCTGTTGAAAACTAGCAGCTTATTCACTGTGTCCAGTCACATGGGCTGAATGGAGGATCTAGGATACCTGTGTTGGGAGTTCTCCCCACTGGCCTGCAGTACTATTGACTAGTTAGCCTGGACTTTAGGGCCTCTGTTGCAGAGAACCTCTGACTAGTATTCAACTGGTCCCACGACACCTCAGTTGTGGTGATTAAAAACAATCAGGATATTTTGACCACTGATGAGAGAAGGGGTGCAAAGAAAATCTAATTCTACAAATATATTGAGTAAGTATGAAGAAAATTATCAAAAGTCATTCCAGGATTATGAGTCTGGATTCCTGAAAAGATAATGTTTCTGGAGCAGCTAGGTGGCCCAATGGATAGAGCACCGGCCCTGGAGTCAGGAGTACCTGAGTTCAAATGCAGCCTCAGACACTTCATAATTACCTAGCTGTGAGGCCTTAGGCAAGCCACTTAACCATGTTTGCCTTCCAAAAAAAAAAAAAAAACTAAAAAGAAAAAGATAATGTTTGTACTTTGAGATAACATGATGAGGAAAAGACGACAAGTTAAATTTTACACATGTTGGACATGGAGGTACTGCTTAAAATGGAAATGTCTTGCAAAATGTTGTAATTTGATGATACTCCTATTCCATAAGTTACACATAAACACATACACACATATCAATGCTGATGTAATCCAAGATTTCACCTGCATAGGTGCACTCCCTACCAGTAAATTCAGTATTTTTATCTACATTACTAGATCATACTTGGATCATAGACTTATGTTTCAATATTAATTGAATTCTTTTTTTCTTACAAGGCACTGGGGGTTAAATGACTTGCCCAAGGCCACACAGCTAGGTAATTATGAAGTGTTTGAGGTCGGATTTGAACTCAGGTACTCCTGACTCCAGAGCCGGTTCTCTATCCATTGCACTACCTAGCTGCCCCAAGAATTCTTGAAGCTTTGGTAGATGCTGCTAGAATTTGATACTTTCTGGTATAGTGTTAAAGATCCAAGGATTACCATTATTCCATGAAGCATTGGAAAGTGGCTTTGTTAAAGATGTCTTTTTGTGTGTGTGTGTGTGTGTGTGTGTGTGTGTGTGTGTGTGTATTTTTTTTTCTAAGATATATATTTTGTTTTTAATTGCCAGGTGCTCAGAATTTTGATGTCATCAGGCTATCAACATACCGGACAGCTTGCAAACTAAGATTTGTACAAAAAAGATGTAATCGTAAGTTTATTTCCACGTGTTTTTTTAACATTGTGAGAATGTGTGTGGTTCTTTTGAATGCCTAGTATTATAATGTAATAAATTTTATTCTTTATGTTTTATATATGTATGTCTTATCTTTATAATTGGTTTATATACTCCTAGTTGAATTTCTTTTTCTGCGATACTGTTGTTTAGATATTTAATCTCTTCTTCATTTAACCTGGGCAACTTATATTTTTGTAAATATGCATCCGTTTCACTTACATTATCAACTTTATTGGCATAGAGTTGGGCAAAATAATTTCTAATTATTACTTTAATTTCCTCCTCATTGGTGGTGAGTTCACCTTTTTCATTTATGATACTAGCAATTTGGTTTTCTTCTTTTTTTAAATCAGATTGACCAGAGGTTTATCAATTTTATTGATTTTTTCATAATACCAACTTTCGGTTTTATTTATTAATTCAATAGTTTTTTTGCTTTTGATTTTATTAATTTCTCCTTTCATTTTTAGAATTTCTAATTTGGTATTTAATTGGGGATTTTTTGATTTGTTCTTTCTCTAATTTTTTTAGTTGCATGTTTAGTTCATTGATTTCCTCTTTCTCCAATTTATTCATATAAGCATTTAGAGCTATAATATATCCCCTGAGAGTCGCTTTGAATGAATCCCATAGGTTTTGGTATGTTGCTTCATTATTATGATTATCTAGGATAAAATGGTTAATTCTTCCTATAATTTGTTTTTTGGTCCACTCATTTTTTAAAATGAGGTTATTCAGTTTCCAATTTGTTCTGGGTCTATATCTCCTTGGCCCAGTATTGCATATGACTTTTATTGCATTGTGACCTGAGAAGGATGTATTCACTATTTCTGCCTTTCTGCAGTTGATCATTAGGTTTTTATGTCCTAGTACATGGTCAATTTTTGTATAAGTTCCATGTACTGCAGAGAAATGTATATGCCTTTCTATCCCCATTCAGTTTCCTCCATAAGTCTACCATATCTAATTTTTCAAACAATCTAATTACCTCCTTAACATCTTTCTTGTTAATTTTATGATTCGATTTATCTAGATCTGATAGCGGGAGGTTGAGGTCTCCCACTAGTAGAGTTTTGCTGTCTATGTCTTCCTGTAGTTCTTTCAGCTTTTCCTCTAAGAATTTGGGTGCTGTCCCACTGGGTGCATATATATATATTCAATATTGAAATGACTTTATTGTCTATGGTACCTTTTAGGAGGATAAAGTTTCCTTCCTTACCTCTTTTAACGCTATCTATTTTTGCTGTTGCTTTGTCTGAGATAAGGATTGCTACCCCTGCTTTTTTGAATTCAGCTGAAGCAAAATATATTTTGCTCCAACCTTTTACCTGTACTCTATACGTATCTCTCTGCTTCAAATGAGTTTCTTGTAAGCAGCATATTGTAGGATTCTGGTTTTTAATCCACTCTGCTGTTTGCTTATGTTTTAAGGGAGAGTTCATCCCATTCACATTCAAGGTTATGATTACTAATTCTTTATTGCCCTCTGTGCTATCTTCCCTCTGTTTGTATTTTTCCCCCTTCCCCCCTTTATCCATATTCCCCAGTATTTTGTTTCTGAATACCACCCCTTCAGTGTGTTTGCCCTCTTATATCACACCCTCCCCTTTCTTTCCCCTTTCCCTTTTTCCCTTTTCTCTTCCCTTCCTTTTGTTATTTCCCCTTTTTCCACCCAGTCCCCTTCCCTTTTTCGGTCCCCCCTCCCCCTTTCCCCTTTTAATGCTTGAAAGGTTAGATGTATTATAAGTTAACTGAGTATGTGTAGGTTGACTTTAAGCCAAGTCTGATGAGAAGAAGATTCAGGTGTTTCTCCTCTGTTCCCTTCTTCCCCTCTATTACCATAGGTTTTTTTGTACCTCTTAGTGTAATGAGATTTACCCCATTCAATTCCCTCCCTCCTCCAGTCTCTTTCCTTTCCCCCTTTTTAAGGAAGTAGTGTTTTTTTAGATCATTCTATCTAAGTCATAGAAAATTCTGAGTGTCTGTCCCTTGTAGTTCAGTATATTCTATCAAATAGAGTCAAAATTCCTGAGAGTTATTAGAGTCTTTCTCCCAGGTGGGGTGAAAGCCAGTTACATCCCATTAGATAGCAGTCTCATGGATAGGTCATGAATGTCCATCATTTCTGGCTAGGTGTATTCTCTCTGTTAGAGGTACAATTCTGAAGATTTATGAGAATCTTCCCCCCCCCCCCATGCTGGGATATAGCCAGTTTCAACTTACTGGATTGCATTTTTTTCTTTTACCCCCCCCCCCCTCCGCCTTTTACCTTTTCATGTGTCTCTTGAGCCTCCTGTTTGATGTCCAAATTTTCTGTTTAGTTCTGGTCTTTTCATCAGAAAATTTTGGAATTCTTCCATTTCGTTAAATGTCCATCTTTTTCCTTGCAAGAGAAGGCTCAGCTTTGCAGGAAAGTAGATTCTTGGCTGTATTCCAAGCTCCCTTGCTTTTTCAAATATCTCTTTCCAGACCCTTTGATACTTTAATGTTGATGTAGCCAGGTCCTGTGTGATCCTTACTGTGGGTCCTTGATATTTAAATTGTTTCTTTCTGGCTGCTTGCAGGATTTTCTCTTTTATTTGATAGTTCTGGAGTTTGGCCACAACATTCCTTGGTGTTTTCATTTTAGGATCTTTTTCTGGTGGGGATGGATGTACTCTTTCAATAACTACTTTGCCCTCCGATTCCATGATATCAGGGCATTTTTCCATCACTAGGTCCTGTAATATTAAGTCCAGGCTTTTTTTTTTTCTCTTCAGTGTTTTCAGGAGGTCCTATAATTTTTCAGGTTGCCCTATAATTTTTCAGGTTGCTCCTCCTCAATCTATTTTCGAGGTCAGTATTTTTGTTGATGAGTTATTTTACATTTGCTTCTATTTTTTTCTATTTTTTGATTTTGTTTAACAACTGACTCTTGCTGTCTCATGCAGTCATTAGTTTCTGTAGACTCCATTCTTTTTGGGGGGGAGGAGTTTTCTTCATTAACATTTTGCAACTCCTTTTCCAATTGGTCGTTTCTACTTTTGAAAGAGCTTTCTATTTGACCAATTGAGGTTTTGAGAGAATTAATTTCATTTTGCATTTGCTCATTTGAGGATCTGAGAGAATTATTCTCATTTTGTATTGGTCCAATTGATGATCTGAGAGATTTATTCTCTCTTTCTTTTTTTTTTTAGGTTTTTGCAAGGCAAATGGGGTTAAGTGGCTTGCCCAAGGCCACACAGCTAGGTAATTATTAAGGGTCCGAGACCGGATTTGAGCCCAGGTACTACTGACTCCAGGGCTGGTGCTTTATCCACTGTGCCACCTAGCTGCCCTGAGATTTATTCTCATTTTTAATTGTCTAATTGATGATCTGAGAGATTTATTCTCCCTTTGTATTTGTCCAATTGTACTTTCTAAGGTTTTGTTTTCTTGCTACAAGGTATTAATTGTCTCTTCCAAATTTTTAAGCTCCTTCCTTAGTTTTTCAAGGAAGTCTTTCTGTGCTGGAGACTAGATTGTATTCTCAGAGGTTCCGGGTCTCTCTGAGTTAGGGTCTTTCTCTTCCAGGAGTTTTTCTATGGTTCCTCCTTTCTGCTGACCCTTCTTCATTTTGGTAAGACCTTGATTTGTGGAGGGGCTGGTTCACCGGGACTTGGGATTGCCAAAGGCTTTACTCACTGGGTGCAGTTTCTCTGGCTGGCCAGTAGGAGGTGTTGGTTACTTTCTCTGAAGTGTCTGTGACCTTGGTTGAGGCCTTCTCCCTTTGCTTGAAGGGAGGGGTTGGAGCTATTGAATTCTTTTGCATTCAGTCAATGGTGGGCTTTACCCTGGCCTAAGGTCATTCCTCAGCTGGGCTGGTTCTTCTGCTCACAGACCTGGGCCTGAGGCAGAAGTAGTTTGCATTTGTTTGTTTGCGAAGAGGCCTCAGCCACAGTGGAGGTGTGGACTCAGAGTTCCTCAGACCCGAGGAGCCCAGGGATGGTGTCTGCAGGTCTCCTGTACCAGAACTCTCCCCCCAGCCCCGTCCCCAAGCTCCAGGGGGGACAGCACCAACACCAGCGCCTCTGCACCTCTGCACCTCTGCAGACCCAAGCCCCTGTCTTCCAGCCCCACCTCTGATCTAGCAGGTCCAGCTCTCGGGCCCTCAGACTCCTGGTTCCACTTCAGCTCTTAATCTGGCTGATTCTCCCTCTGAGCCCAGACTCATCCCCCTGAATTCAGCCAAAGCTGCTGCAGGAGACAAATCCTGAGGTAGATGTTCTTTCTGGCTTTTCTTTCTGGGTTTTGTGGGTCGGATTTCTTTTAAGAGGTTTGTTTCATGTGATAGATGGGGAAGAGATCAGGAGACTTTAGAACTGTGCCTTTCTTCTCTCCGCCATCTTGGCTGGAAGTCTCGATTTATATACTCCTTAGGTACAAATTTGGATTTCACGTTTTTTTTATATCTCCCAAGGTGAACAACATGAAGCTTTCCCTGATAATAAGTACTCAACCACTCTTTATTAGTTGTTATTTTTTAATCATGTCAGCATACCTGAAATGGGAGGAATATATTTCTCCTGGATTTTTCCTTTTAGTTTTTGGTTTGCCAAATTTCCTCTGATTTTAAAAATAGTAATTTTTGATAGTTTTTGCCATCACTTTCACTTCTTAACACTATTTTCCAGTATATGCCCCTGAGAACATGCCTTACAAGAAAGGTGAAAAAAATAGAAAAATACTTCAGCAAAGCTAACCTGCACATCAAAAAGTCTGACATAGGTATTACTGATTCCTCATCTTTGCATAGAAGTTGGGGGGGGGGCAAAGTTCTGTCCTGGACTGGTTTTTTCTTTTTTATTATATACTATCTGACATGATGGTCTCATCAGCTTCCATGGGTTCTACTATTATCCTAGACTCTCTCCTTAACTCTAGTCTTGCATCATAAATTGCATTTTAGATTTTTCAGATGCATTTATTTTAGGTGCCTCAGACTCAGCATTTTCAGTAGTGAATTCATTATTTTTCCTAGTGCTCCCAAAGTGGTATGGCCTAGGGTAAGCTCACTAGATCACTGCCTGATTTGACAAATTTGCAAATTCCTAATCTGATTGGTTCTAAACAATGACTCTTTGAACTTTTCCTATTGGAATTTCTATTAGATTGCTCCTGGACTTAGCCACTATCAGCTAGATGGAAATCTTTGCTATTTTAGAGTGATGGAACTTCATGCTTCTCTTTGGTCTGATATCCCTGGCCTGTTTATTCTATAGCAGATTTCATGCTAGGAAGCTGGAAGTGAGACTGTTCTCTTGGGATTTAAGTCACAAATCTTCTGATTTCTTCTGAACTTGCCCCTTGCTACTTTTCTGGGTTTTCAGGGTTTTCAAGTACTGACTTTGGGCTTGTTGCTGGTTTTACCAGAGTAAGTACTAGCATTTGGGAGATAAGACCATATAGAAAGCAGTAGTTTTCAGGGGCAATTAGGTAATGCAATGGATAGAACATTGCACTTGAAATCAGGAAGATTAATCTTCATGAATTCAAATCCATTCTCAGACACTTACTCGGTATGTTATCCTAAGCCAATCACTTAGCCTTTTGCCTCAGTTCCTTCTTTATAAAATGAGATGGAGAAGGAAATGACAAACCAGTCTAGTATCTTTGCCAATAAATCCCAATTGGGGACATGACTGAACAGGCTCCAGGGCTGGAACCTCTTGATTCTTATGACCTTTATGTTTGGGAATAATCTCAACTTTCCTACCTGGGCTTTGGTATTCCTATACGTTTTTTATTGCTTTTTGATCTTCCAATAGAAGTTAGGTGATATAGTTTGATAGAGTGCTGGACTTGGTAACAGGAAACCGGAATACAAATTCTGTCTCAGTTACTTATTAGCTGTGGACCCTGGGCAAGTCACTTAAAGCCAGTTTAACTCAGTTTCTGCATCTCTAAAATGGAGATAATAATATTCTCCACCTCCGAGGGTTATTATGAGGATGAAATGAAATTATATTTGTAAAGCATGTCGTAAACTTCATAGTACAATATAAGAGCTATTATTATTTGTGGTGGCAGTTGTGTAGTGGTGGTACAAAGATACAAAGTTTTATTTGTTTCCAGCTTTTTGGATTTTTCAGTTGATTGTTGCCCTTCATTCTCAAAGAAGACCAAAATTATATTACTATATGGGAGTCAAGTTACAGTGTGCTCAGCTGTGGCTGATGAGACCAATATGAGCTTGGAATGATGTACAAATGATCCATATGAATTTTTGAGATGCAGATGTCTCTAAATTTATGCATCTCATGTTTCTTTTGAGCTACTTCATATCTGCTTTACTCATAGTGCACAGCACCTTCTTGAATGTGGGCATGTAATATCTGCCAAGACTAAAATAGAAGTTTGTGAATATGAATTTTTTTTGAAGACTGTGAACTCATTGAAGTCTCTGAAGCTAAGATACAACAAAGCATGAATTGATTCTCTGATGCTTGTGCTAATTTTGACCTAATAATTAATTAACCAAGGAAACAAAGGTTCTCCACCAACCACATGTGGAGCAAGTGGAGAAGTTTTGAATACTATGCATAAGTTCACTTACCATGATAGTATACTTTCCAAGGATGTATACATTGGTAATGAGGTTGATGCATGTGCATCTAGAGCTACCTCAGTGTTTGGGAGACTCCAAAAGAAAATTATGGGAGAGAAGAGTTATTAGAATGTCTACTAACTACCAATAGACAGCCATCGTATGCCTGTGACAGTATAACAGTACCATACCAGGAAACTGAATCAATTCCTTTTGAATTTTCTTAGGTAGATTCCAAAGTGCACATGGGACAATAAGGTACCAGAAACTGCAACTTTTTCTCAACCTAAACTGTTAAGCATTCAAACTCTGCTATAAAGAGCACAGCTCCAATGGACTGACCATATTGTTTGAATGCCAACTAAAAGACTATTTTACAAAGAACTCACACAAGGCAGGAGATCATATGGTAGTCTGTAGAAGCGATGCAAGGAACTTTCAAGGACTGAAAAATTCTGGAATGGGAGGCACTAGCAAAGGACCACCCAGACATTACATGCCCACATTCAAGAAGGTGCTGTGCAAATTTGAAGTAGCTCAAAAGAAACATGAGATGCATAAATTTAGAGACATCTTCATCTCAAAAAATTCATATGGATCATTTGTACATCATTCCAAGCTCATATTGGTCTCATCAGCCACAGCTGAGCACACTGTAACTTGACTCCCATACAGTAATATAATTTTGCTCTTCTTTGAGAATGAAGGGCAACAATGAACTGAAAACTCCAAAAGCTGGCAACAAATAAAACTTTGTATCTTTGTACCACCACTACACAATTGCTACCACAAATAATAATAGCTCTTATATAGTACTATGAAGTTTACTACATGCTTTACAAATATAATAGGTATATTTACTTATTATGATAAAATTGCTTTATTAGTAACAAGGGCTTAGTATTTCTAGACACTGCTAGATACTGGGGGTTCCAAGAGGGGAACAAAAGAAACAAACAAAAAACAACAGAAACAGAAACCTACATACAGCCCTTGCTCTCAAGGAATGTGCATTGTATTTGAAGAAACATCTTGGCAGTATCAATGACAGTCATTAAGAATAAAGAATACATTTTTCCATTCTGGGGAGGTTTTTTTTCCCTTTTCTTTCTCTTGAATAGAGGGGAAAAGGAGAAGAAAGGTGAAAATTTAATAAATGAAGAGAAAAGGGCACAGAATACCTGCTAAGTATTTCATTTAGCTAGATGTCTCAAAAGTTGGATTATTTGGAAAGCACAGATCATAGAAACACATATAAACCAGTATGGGAAGAGGGATTTGTTGTAAAATCTTTTTTTTTATCTATAACTTTATAACTTTTTTTATCTATAACTTTAAACATATTAAAAACCATATTTATTTGTACAATTTGCATGCATTCAATTCAATTTGAAAGATATTTATTTAGTGCTTAATGTAGAATACTGTGTTAGACACAAAAGAAGCTACAACATTGAGGTAAGATACAATCCCTATTCTTGTGAAACTTATAATTTAATTGGAAGATGAGACATGCACAGATAAGCTATATAGCAGATAAATCCATTTTAACTGCAATAGAAAGTGCTTAGTGTGATCTGAGGGTGAAGATAGTAAATGAGGTAAAATGGAGCAGGAAAAGCATCACAGAGAAGAAGGCATAAGAATTTAGAAGACCTGTATTCTCTCTCTATTTAAGATCTAAAGTCCAAGAAGATAAGAACTATGTTATAGTCATATATACATAGTAGCTAATAAATTTATATACATTTGTGTATTTCAGTGTTCAGATGAACTGTGGGAAATACAAAGAAGAAAGTGCCATACTTACTGCCTCAAAAAGTTCTAATTGGGAAGGAGAAACACCTAGAACAATTAAATAATTATACTAGACAGGTTACTATTAAAAATTTAAGTACATTAGAAAGAATAGGATCATGGATTTGGAGCTAAAAGGGACACACACAAATACACATGCCTCATTTCATAAATGAAAAATATGAGGTTCAGAGAGGTTGATTTCCTTTATATAATGATGATGATGATGATAGTGATGATGCTTATTTTTTTTTTTTTTTAGTATAATGTCAGGGACATGTTTTATTTTATTAACCCCATTTGGGATTTTTTTTAAATTTAAATTTATTTTTTATTAAAGATATTATTTGAGTTTTACATTTTTTCCCCCAATCTTGCTTCCCCCCCCCGCCCACAGAATGCACTTTGTCAGTCTTTACTTTGTTTCCATGTTGTACCTTTATCCAAATTGGGTGTGATGAAAGAGAAATCATATCCTTAAAGAGAAGTCTAAGAGGTAACAAGATCAGACAATAAGCTATCTGTTTTTCTTTCTAAATTAAAGGGAATAGTCCTTGTACTTTGTTCAAACTCCACAGCTCCTTATCTGGATACAGTTGGTACTCTCCCTTGCAGACAGCCCAAAATTGTTCCCGATTGTTGCACTGATGGAATGAGCAAGTCCTTCAAGGTTGAACATCACTCCCATGTTGCTGTTAGGGTGTACAGTGTTTTTCTGGTTCTGTTCATCTCACTCAGCATCAGTTCATGCAAATCCCTCCAGGTTTCCCTGAAATCCCATCCCTCCTGGTTTCTAATAGAACAATAGTGTTCCATGACATAACATATACCACAGTTTGCTAAGCCATTCCCCAATTGAAGGACATTTACTGGATTTCCAATTCTTTGCCACCACAAACAGGGCTGCTATGAATATTTTTGTACAAGTAATGTTTTTACCCTTTTTCTTCATCTCTTCAGGGTATAGACCCAGTAGTGGTATTGCTGGGTCAAAGGGTATGCACATTTTTGTTGCCCTTTGGGCATAGTTCCAAATAGCTCTCCAGAAGGGTTGGATGAGTTCATAGCTCCACCAACAGTGTAATAGTGTCCCAGATTACCCACATCCCTTCCAACAATGATCATTATCCTTCCTGGTCATACTGGCCAATCTGAGAGGTGTGAGGTGGTACCTCAGAGAAGCTTTAATTTGCATTTCTCTAATAATTAATGATTTAGAGCCTTTTTTCATATGGCTTTGGATTACTTTGATCTCCTTATCTGTAAATTGCCTTTGCATATCCTTTGACCATTTGTCAATTGGGGAATGGCTTTTTATTTTAAAAATATGACTCAGTTCTCTGTATATTTTAGAAATGAGTCCTTTGTCAGAATCATTAATTGTAAAGATTGTTTCCCAATTTACTACTTTTCTTTTGATCTTGATTACATTGGTTTTATCTGTGTAAAAGCTTTTTAATTTAATGTAATCGAAATCATCTAATTGGTTTTTAGTGATGTTCTCCAAGTCTTCCTTAGTCATATAAACTGTTCCCCTTTCCATAGATCTGACAGGTAGACTAGTCCTTGATCTTCTAATTTGCTTATAGTATTGTTTTTTTATGTCTGTGTCCTGTAACCATTTGGATCTTATCTTGGTAAAGGGTATGAGGTGTTGGTCTAATCTAAGTTTCTTCCATACTAACTTCCAATTATCCCAGCAGTTTTTATCAAAGAGGGAGTTTTTATCCCAGTGGCCAGACTCTTTGGGTTTATCAAACAGCCGATTACTGTAATCATCTCCTGCTTTTACACCTAATCTATTCCACTGGTCCACCACTCTATTTCTTAGCCAATACCAAACAGTTTTGATGACTGATGCTTTATAATATAATTTTAGATCGGGTACTGCTAAGCCACCTTCGTTTACATTTTTTTTTCATTAAGCTCCTGGCAATTCTTGACGTTTTCTCCATATGAATTTACTTACAATTTTTTCTAACTCATTAAAGTAATTTTTTGGAATTTTGATTGGTAGGGCACTAAACAGATAGTTTAGTTTTGGTAGAATTGTCAATTTTATTATATTAGCTCTCCCTATCCATGAGCAGTTGATATTTGCCCAGTTATTTAAATCTGATTTAATTTGTGTTTATAATTGTTTTCAAAAAGATTCTGAGTCTGTCTTGGCAAATAGTCTCCCAAATATTTTACACTGTCTGAGGTTACTTTGAATGAGATTTCTCTTTCTAGCTCTTCCTGCTGTATCTTGCTAGACATATATAGAAAAGTTGAGGATTTATGGGAATTTATTTTATAACCTGCAACTTTGCTAAAATTGCTAATTGTTTCCAGTAGTTTTTTAGATGATTTCTTGGGATTCTTTAGGTAGACTATCATGTCATCTGCAAAGAGTGAGAGTTTTGTCTCTTCCTTCCCAATTCTAATTCCTTTGATTTCTTTTTCTTCTCTAATTGCTGATGCTAACATTTCTAATACAATATTGAATAGCAGTGGTGATAATGTGCACCCTTGTTTGACCCCTGATCTTATTGGGAATGCCTCTAGCCTCTCCCCATTGAATATAATGCTTGTTGATGGATTCAGATAGATACTGCTAATTATTTTAAGGAACAGTCCATTTATTCCTACACTCTCTAGTGTTGTTAATAGGAATGGATGCTGTATTTTGTAAAAAGCTTTTTCAGCTTCTGTTGATATGATCATATGATTTCTGATAGGTTTGTTATTGAAATAATTGAGTATACTAACAGTTTTCCTAATATTGAACCAACCCTGCATTCCTGGAATAAATCCTGCTTGATCATAATGTATTATCCTAGTGATGAGTTGTTGCAGGTGTTTTGCTAAGATTTCATTTAGGATTTTTGCATCTATAGTCATCAGGGAAATAGGTCTATAATTTTCTTTCTCTGTTTTAACTCTTCCTGGTTTAGGTAACAGTACCATATTGGTTTCATAGAAAGAGTTAGGCAGAGTTCCATCTTTCCCTATTTTTCCAAAGAGTTTATATAGGATTGGAACCAATTGTTCCTTAAATGTTTGATAGAATTCACTTGTGAATCCATCAGGCCCTGGAGATTTTTTTTTAGGGAGTTCAATAATGGCTTGTTGAATTTCTTTTTCTGAGATAGGGTTGTTTAGGTATTTAATCTCTTCTTCACTTAACCTGGGCAACTTACATTTTTGTAAATATTCATCCATTTCACTTAGATTATCAAATTTATTGGCATAGAGTTGGGCAAAATAATTTTGAATTATTACTTTAATTTCCTCCTCATTGGTGGTGAGTTCACCTTTTTTATTTAGAATACTAGCAATTTGGTTTTCTTCTTTTTTTAATCAAATTGACCAGAGGTTTATCAATTTAATTGCTTTTTTTCATAATACCAACTTTTGGTTTTATTATTAATTCAACAGTTTTTTTTGCTTTTGATTTTATTAATTTCTCCTTTAATTTTTAAAATTTCTAATTTGGTATTTGATTGGGGATTTTTGATTTGTTCTTTCTCTAATTTTTTTAGTTGCATGTTTAGTTCATTGATTTCCTCTTTCTCCAATTTATTCATATAAACATTTAGAACTATAATATATCCCCTGAGAGTTACTTTGAATGAATCCCATAGGTTTTGGTATGTTGTTTCATTATTATCATTATCTAGGATAAAATGGTTAATTCTTTCTATAATTTGCTTTTTGGCCCACTCATTTTTCAAAATGAGGTTATTCAGTTTCCAATTTGTTCTGGGTCTATATCTCCTTGGCCCAGTATTGCATATGACTTTTATTGCATTATGAATAGGAATTTTCAATAGTGGTTTTTCCGGCTTATAAGATGGGTCAGTAGGAAAAATACATAGATTCCGGAAGAGGTTACCATTATAGAGATATTGGTCAAAGGGAACTTTCAAGGTTGTGTTTTGCTTTTCGGAGCAAATTGTTTTTGTAATTCAGTTCTTAGGATGGTGCCAGGCATATAGGAGACATTGATAAATATTTAGAATGAAATAACAATATGTATTCTAAAATCTTCTATTTTCATGTTGTGTATTAAAAAAAAGTTCGTGAAAGCCTTCCTAATCCCTTCTCATGTATTTATCAAGTATTCTTTCAATATATTTTTGATAATATGGAAACAAGCCCATGGTTCTATAGTTGTCTGATACCTTCTCATTCTTTTTCTCTTTTTTTCTCCTTTTTTTCCCTTTCTCTCTTTCTCTCTTTTCCTCAAATATTGGCTGTGTTTTTGTTCTTTGGGAAGTTTCTTGAGTCATTTTGAAAATATATCCTTTAGTTTTAAAAATTAGACTCATTGCTCTAATATTTGTGTATTTTGCCTCTGTTTGCCTGTGTTACCTTGATCAAGTCACATAACCTTAGTGAACCTTAGGATCTTTCTCTTTAGAGTGAGGGAATTTGACATTCTGAACCCTGTGATCCTCTTTTATCTTTTGGTTAAGGTCCAGCTATTTTTACTATTTTCAGTTTCTTCAATTCCATTTCCACTTACAAATAAAGCACAAATTATATGTTTTAGTTTCACTGGTATTAATGATAGATTGCTATAATTTGAGTCCTTGTTCATTTGTTGCTCTTTTTTCCAACTCTGGGTTTTTTGGATTTTTTCTCAAGATCACTGCAAACTATTTCTCTCCAATTGAGGGGTAGAATGGTGCAGTAGAGAAGTTCCTGATCTTAGTCTATAATTCTTCTCTTTCAGTGGTTAGACATAAAATAGATTTTTGTGGAGGGACAGGATAAAAAGAAAGGCAGAAGAATAAACAGAAGAAAATGGGATGGAGGGAAAAACCCAGTTAATGATAGTAACTGTGAATGTGAATGGGATGAGCATACCCAAATGGCAGTGGACAGTGGAATAGATTAGAAAATCTAATCCAGGAGCGGCTAGGTTGCCTAGTGGATAAAGCACCGGCCTTGGAGTCAGGAGTACCTGGGTTCAAATCCAGTCTCAGACACTTAATAATTACCTAGCTGTGTGGCCTTGGGCAAGCCACTTAATCCCATTTGCCTTGCAAAAACCTTAAAAAAAATCTAATCCAGCAGTATGTTGTCTGTAAGAGACACAATTGAAACCGAAAACCATACCCATTTAAAATAAAGCAAAATCTAATATGTTTCATTTTAAACTAAGAAAAGTGAAGGACAATCATGATCTCAAAGCAAAAAAAAAAAAAATAGATTTTAATTTCAAGGAATAATCAGGGAAACTACATTTTGCTAAAAGGCTCCGAAGACAGTGAAATAATATCAAAAATTTTATAGTAAGTTTCTCTGATAAAAGCATAATTTCTCAAATGAATTCTAAATATAGAAGTGAGTCAAATTTATTAAAATAAGAGCCATTTCCCAAATGATGAATGGCCAAAGGATATAAACAGACAGTTTTCAGAAGTAATGAAAGCTAACTTTAGTCATATAAAAATGCTCTAAATAATTATTGGTTAGAGAAAGACAAATTAAAATAATTCTGAAATACTACCTCACAGCTATGAGGCATGACTTATGCTTGAGGGGATGAGGGAAAAAATAGGTACACTAATGAGTTGTTGGTGGAGAAGTGACCTAGTCCAACCACTCTGGAGAACAATTTGGAATGAGGCCCAAATCTGTATCTCAAAGAGATCAAAGAAAAAGGAAAAGAACATTTAAACCAAAATGTTTATAGTAGTTCTGTTTTTTGTGGCAAAGAATTGGAAATTTTGGGAATGCTTATAAATTGAGAAATGTCTGAACAAGTTGTGGTACTTATTTGTTGATGGCTGTTGGGAAATAATGAAGTGAGGTGGTTTCAGAAAGACATTGCAAGATCTATTTGAACTGATATAAAATGAAGTGAAAAGACCTGGAAGATTGTTGAGCACAATGATAACAATGTTGTAATGGTGACCAACTGTGGAAGATTTTACTCTGATCAATGTAATGATCCAAGGTTATTCCAGGACTTGTGATGAAAAAATACCATCTACCTCAACAGTGAGAACTGAGGAATTCTGAATGCAAATTGAAGTATAATTTTATCTTTTTTAAAAGGAAAATTTTAAAAATGGCTGATATGGAAATATGTTTTGCATGATTTCACATGTATAATTGATATTATGTTGCTTGCCTTCTCAAAAAAGTTAAAAATAGATAATAAAATTTTAAAAAATAATTCCCCTTATCCTTTGTATTTGTATAACCATGGGTAAGTTACATATCTCTTCTATTTTCTGATTTCTCTTTGTACCTAAACTTTTTAAAATGTCCCTCTCTATTAGGTGCCTCCACTTTCTCTCCTACTCTCTTTTTATTCCTTATAATATAACTTCTGACCTTAACATATCACTGAAACTGCTTTTTCTCAGGTTATCAATGACCTCTTGGTTTTTCAGTACTCTTTCTCTTTGATTTTCCTGTGATCTTTGTCACTCTTGATCACTTTTTCCTCCTTGATAATCCCTTCTCTCTAGTTTATCAGGATGGTTCTCTCCTGGTTTTCTTCCTCCTATCTGACCACTAATTCTCTGTGTCTTTTGCTGTATTTTCCTCCAGATCATGTTTTCTAACTGTAGGGCCCAGAATAGAACCCTCCTCTCTTCTCCATCTATATACTGTTGCACTTAGTGATCTCATCATCTTCCACGAATTTAATTATTATCTCTGCACTGATGATTCTTAAATCTTCCTTATTACCCTGCTAACCTCCAATCTCCTATCTTCATTTAAGATATCTCAGGCTAGGTGTCCAGTAGACATCTTCAATTCAAAATGTTCAAAATAGAATTAATTATATTTACCATCAAAGCCTCCCCCCTCTCAGTACCCCCAGTTGCTTAAGGTAGAGAACAACACAATCCTCCCAGACTCCAATCTTGTAACCTAGAAGTCATCTTGGACTCCTCACTATTCCTAATCCCCCCCCCATCCAATCTGATGTCAAGGCCTGTTGATTTCACCTTTGCAACATCTCTTGAATATCCCTTCTTTTCTCTGACACTGCCATAACTCTAGTGCAGGCCCCCCAGCACCTCACACCTAGATTTTTGGTTTATTGTTGTTGTTGTTGTTGCTTTTAATCTTCTGTCATTCTCTATGATGTTTTGAACATAAAGTTATATTCAGAACTGGAGTTATGCTTGTCAACCAGAAAGCTTGCCAAGGAGAGAATGTTGGCTGATTAAGGTAGTTTCTGAACTCTTTTGGACTCCTTGTCGTGGTAAATGTTGTGTTTCAGATAAATTACTCTAAGATAAATAGTGAGAAAAGTCAGTGCTTTTCCTTGTGCATTTTTCAAAATAGGTTAACTAGGTCTATTTTAATTGTGTACAATATTATTTTTGTCATCTTTTATTATCATGGAAGGTTGGATTAGAGCTTTAGAGCTAGAAGGATCCTTTGGAGGTCTTTTAGTTAACCTCCTCATTTTATAGATGATAAGACTGAGGCCTAGGGAGATCTTCTGACTCCTAGTCTAGGACTTCTTCCAGCTAATTTGCAATGTATCTTTCTTTTTAAATTTTGGTATTGAATTTTGACTTTTGTTCTAATCAGTTCATCTTATTCCTGTGAGATGCTTGATTCTTAAAGAATTCTGTCTTGATAACATATTCTTTACTATCAAGTTATAGTGAAATAATCTTTTATCCTGTTGGTCAGTACTTTCCATATTCAGCAACTCCAGATTGTCTTTTTGAAAAAAAGTATCCATGGTCTCCAAGCATGAATGTTTCAAGCAATTTTCAAGCCTTTGGCAAGTTTCATTACTTAATCTGGAGCTTTTTTTTAAAAATGATTCTCTTTGTACCTAAACTTTAAAAAGAAATTTTTTCCCCCTCATGTCTACTTTTGTAGTTAAGGTGAAGTTCATCATGTTATACATACATTTGGAGAATCTTGTACAGTTCTTTATGAAATTTTACTTTATCTTCTATAGGAAATGTTAGAAAATAAATTATAGTTTTTTTCATGTGAACTGCTCACTTAGATGATCAAATGAATAAGTATACGATGAAATTATTGAGTCTTGTTGCATTTATTTGAAAGCTAAAATAAATGCCACCTCCTTTACATGCATCCCTGAAGAGACAGCCCTCCATTTTGGTATAAATTGTTTTTGGGATAATATTAATATGGACTTATTTCATTCCCCTTTATCGGTGTCTTTGGACCAAGCTCTCTTGTGTGTTTGTGTGTGTGTGTGTGTATATATCTGAGACCCCTGTGTTATGGGAGAAAACTTCTGAGGCCTTTTTTTTTTTTTGTTTAGTTTTTGCAAGGCAATGGGATTAAAGTGACTTGCCCCAGGCCACACAGCTAGGCAATTATTAAGTGTCTGAGGGCAGTTTTGAACTCAGGTACTCCTGACTCCAGGGCCAGTGCTCTATCCACTGTGCCACCTAGCCGCCCCCCCCAAGGTCTTTTAAAAATTATAAATTACAGAGCATGAGGAAGATGGAAGGGTCCAGTTTGTTCATTGTTCTTTGGAGAGAAGCAGTGCTAGCAGCCCTTAGGAACATAGTTAAAGTTGTTGAATACTTTTTGCTTTGCAGCTAAGTTGGGGATGACTTTCCCAGGGTAGTGTCATATCTGGGACCTCTCCAGATATAGAGACACTGATGTCTGTTTAACCTTTGATCCAAGTAATAAAGAGGCAGCTAATGGGCAAATAATGCCCCCCAGTCAAGAGTCCAGAAGACGGGTGCTTCTTAACATCCTCAGTATCTGACTCCACAGAGTTCAGACACCTCTTGGGATTCTGTTGAAGTAGCCTGCACTTCATGCCAGTGTGGAGAGGAACTGGGATTAGGAGATCTGATTATTGGCAGTACTATCAGACATCTCTCCTCATCATCATCTCCAGGGAATGGAAACTAGAATGTATTTTCTTCTCATTTTCTCTTATAATAATACCTAGCTTACTTTAAATTTAAGCTTGGATTAGCCTATAGGAAGAGACAAAAATAGAAGTTGAATTTAATTATCAGGACATTTCACAGGGTTGAGGAAGCAAGGACTAAAAGGCCCTGACTGCGCTCTCTGGTGGTGTCTTCAATTTATAGCAGACTTGCTTTGGACTGGTCTTTTCCTCAAAGGAAAAAAGCACCATCACATAGTGACAGAGCAGAAGAAATCCTGTATCAAATCACCATATAGAACAGATAAGGGATTCATTTCAGATGTTGATTCTGAAATTCCATCTTCAATGAAATGCAAAGTATTTATAGGCATTACAGACTAAGGCAAGAGTCTTAATCAGTTGGTTATAGATCTGAAGTTCTCAACTTGTATTTGCAATTCTTTTTTTAAAAAAATATTTTATTTATTTGTCTTTCCAACTACATGCATTGGTAGTTTTTTACCATTCATTTTTTGCAAGGTTTTGAGTTGTACGTTTTCCTCCCTCCTTCCCTTCCCCTCTTCCCTTGACAGAAAGCAATCTAATATAGACTCTGCCATGCTTAACAGTAGATCCATATTGTCATGTTGTGGGAGAAGAATCAAATACAAATAAAAGAAAGAAAACACTAGAGAGAAAAGATGTCATAATACATAAGACAACTTTTAAAAATTGAAGGTAATAAGCTTTGGTCTTCATTTAAACTTCACAGTTCGTTCTCTCGATGTGGATGGTATTTTTATGTCTTTTAAAATTGTCTTTGATTATTATATTGCTGAAGTGAACAAGTCCATCATAGTTGATCAAGACTCCATATAGCATGTATAATGTTCTTCTGGTTCTGCTCATTTCACTTCCACATCAATTCATGCAAGTATTTCCCAGCTTTTCTGAAATCCTGTTCTTCATGATTATTATTATATTATAGAACAATAGTGTTCCATCACAGTGTCCATTGTTCTTGAAGAAGCATTTGATGAGATAAAATAAATGCTTGCAAGACTCATCAAACTCACTGATTAAAATCTATTTTTTGCTTTTCCATTGAGTAAATTTAGAACAAATATGTGTTGGAAGAAATCTAGAATGTTTCACTAGAGATCTAGGTATTCAACTGTAGGATTTGTAGTCAAAGTTTTTTATTCTCATTTTGGAAGATACTGAATTTCTAAGAGAGGACAATATAGAGAATTAACAGTGATATAGATGCCATCACAGAATAATATCTGGTTTTCCCTATGATATAGCTTCTGATAACAAGAAGATGACTGAGGAAGAGAGTGTAAATTTTGAAGCCTGGAAACCAAAATAAATATTTGGCAAGAAGCTTGCTCACCTGATTGAGAAAGCTTTGAATTCTATTTTGAGGGATAGGTAGTTTAAAAAAATCACAAAACCACATCCAAAGGAGGACAATGTATAATATAGAAAACTTTAGCATAGTAGTGGCTGAAAACAGCAAAAATGATACTTGTAAGAAATTTTTACTCACATCTCCAAGTACCTATTTTTAATATATTAGTATAAAGTAACAGAATTAAAATTTTAAACAATATAAAAAAAGATGTCATAGATATAACAATACAGTAAATTGTGTGTAATTAAAAGTTTATATTAAATGGAGGAATAAATTTATGATGGTAGTAAAATGTATAGTGTGGTAGTTAGAAAAAGCAATGACTTTAGAGTCAGAGGACCTGAGTTCAAGTTCTGTTTTTGATGCTTATTATCCATGTGACCTTGGGCAAGTCACTTAAACCTGTGGTCCTCAGTTTCTTATTTGTAAAATGAATACTTAAGAGTATTAGGGCTCTCAAGTTCCTTAAAGATCATAGGATCACATATTATGGAGTTGGAAGAGACCTCTTGTTTCTTATAATTCACTGTCTCAGCCTAAAGAAGAGAATTCTCTAAGATGGAAATGCATCATAATTGAATTGGTTTTGTTTCTGAATATTGAGAATATTAACAGAGAAATGTTCTGAAGGTATAGTGTATAACATTGCTAAAAAGTTTACACATATATCATTTAAAATATTAAATAATAGAAAACTTAATTCCATTATTTTTATAAACCTAAACATGTTATATCAAAATTATCTTTCCTTAGATTTTTTCTAAAATTTTAAGTTAAGAATAATTGATTTGTATTTTACAATGTCAGTTGTTATCTTTTAAAACATTGTTTCATTCATTCAGAATTCACTTTCTCATCCTTCTACCCTAAACTCCTGCCCCCAATTGAGAATACAAGAAAAACATAATCAAAGTAACTTTACACGTTGCCTATGTCTAAAAAACATTTGTCTCATTATATATTTTGAGTTCTACTCACCTCTCTCAGGAGGGTGAGTAGCATGTTTCATCACTGGTCCTTTGAAATTGTGGTTATTATGCTGGCAAATTCAGCACCAATAGTATTCTATCATATTTATAAACAACATCTTTTTCATTGATTCTCCAATTTATGATAACCCCTCAGATTTGCATTCTTTTTCACTTCAAAAAGAGCCATAATTTTTTTTTACATAAATTAGTTGGTTTTCCTTAGGACTAATCCTTCCATTAATCAACTCTTCTTCTAATTCTCCCTTTCCTTTTCTCCCCTTTCCCTCCTATTTTTTTTGTTGAGTGAAGTAAGTTTCTGTACCCAACTATGTCTTTATATTCTTCCTTTTTTTATTGATCAGATTAGATGAGAGTGAGGTTTAGGTGTCAGACACTCCTTTCCTGTGCTCTCCCCCTGATTTGTATAGATGTCTTCCTGGACACTATGATTATGTGAGATAATATTCTTCAGCCTGTCTTGCTCTCTTCCCCCCCCCCATCCTGTGGGGTATTTTTCTCTATTTCCATTCTTTTCGTAAGATCATTAGGACATAAAAGAACTCCTATGAAATTTAATTGAACTTCCTCTATGACCCTTGATGGTGTTATGGTTCATCGAGGATACATGTATCATCTGCTCATATTTGAATATAGTTTATCCTTGTTTAGTCCTTTATCATTCTTCATTCATGTTTATTTTTTTTAACATTTCTCTTTACCTGCTGTATGCAACTCTGATCTTTTCACCAGAAATGCTTAGAAATCTTTAATTTTATTAAATTTTTTTTCTTGTATTATATGCAGTTTTTCTGGTTAAGTTATTCTTGGCTGTAGACCAAGACTTGCCTTTTTTTGAATATCGTATTCCAAATTTACTGTATCTCTCTAATGGAAGTTACTAAATCTTGTATGAACCTGACTTGATTCCTATGTGGTTAAATTCTTTCTTTACTTGCAGTATTTTTTCTTTTACCTTTAAACTTTGGATTTTGACCGTGGTATTCCTGAGAGTTTTAATTTTGGAGTTTTTTTAAGGAAGTCACCAGTGGATTGTTTTTATTTCTACTTTGCTCAAAGCAGTTTTCTTTGAAATTTTTTTGAAAGGATTCCAGTCTTTTGGGGGGTCATGAAATTTGGATAATCTAAGTATTCTTAATTTTTCTCTCTTCAATTTGTTTTGGAGGTTAGTTGTTTTCCTTTAAAATATCTTAGATTTTCTTCTGTTTGTATTTTGACTTTGTTTTAATATTTCTTGTGTGTCATGGAGTCATTGACTTTCTACATGGTCTATTCAAATTTTTAGGGAGATTTTTCCTTAGGAATAGGTACTTCTTATATTAAGCTTTGAATTCACTTTCTTGTTCTTTCTTCCATAACTCATTGTTTTCCATTTTTCCCCTCTAACATTTCCATTCCATTCATAAAAGCAGTTTAAAACTCTTTTAAAAATTTTTGTTTTATGTCTTTGAGGAATTCTAGTTGAAATTTTCTGTTTTGTTTGAGGATATTTTGTAGTCATTCTAGTCTTTTCATGTTTTGAGTTTCCTTTCCACCATAGTAACTTTTTGTGGCATGGTCTCTTTTTGTTTTCTCATTCTTTTAGCTTTCTCCCTCACTTTGAATTTAATGATAGAGTTGGAGTCTGTACACTTTTGGAGGGAAGATCTGGATGATTGCTGCTTTCTTGAGTTAATGTTGTGTTATTCTGGGATCTCAGGACAGACTAGGGATCTGAAAGCTTTCATTACTACCAAAGTTGTCTGTTCTAGGGCAGAGGTTGATTTCTGCCCCCTTCTCCAAGTAGTTTTGCTAGTTTCTGACCTGGTTTGGGGTATGATCAAGAGTAGAAGTTTATTGAACTCAGTCTCTCTGAGCTACCTGCAGAATTCATTTGACTCTGAGCTAGAATTGTAGGCTCCCCATTGTTCTGAAATTCCTGTCCTGGTTAATCCTCAATAAGCTCAGTGAGATGTTAGAAATGAGACCCTGCTTTTGGATTCTGAGCCAGATTGCTTTTGAACTTCCTCCTGTTTAGGTAGACCATGTGGGATCACCCTACCTGAGGTTGCTATTCCTCTCTTCAGATCCCCTTTCTGGATTTGTGATCCTGAAATGAGTAGAGATTGGCAAAGTTGCCAATTTGCACCAGCCCACTGTGGGTCTGGTACAGATCTGGGATCTCTTTTTGCCCTGGTACATAGCCTCACCCCGGGTACTGGAGTACTTCATGTACAGTGTGTTCTTGCCTGGACCCTGTTCTGAGTGTCCACACTTCCCTGTCTGTCTCTACTTGCTGCTGTGGGTTTGACTCACTGTGACCTTTTGTGAATTTCCTCATCAGCATTTGTTCTGATACATTTAATAGATCTGTTTAGAGAAGTTTTGTGGAGGAGAGTTCGCTGTACTACTTTTTACCATTCTGCTGTTTTGGTTCTACTTATTTAGATATCAAAATTCCATTTCTAAATATATTGATCTCTTGGAAGAGAGAGTAAAAGTAGAAGGGGGAAAAAGCCATTAAAAACTAGTGAATGGGGGAAGCTAGATGACACAATGTATAGAGCACTGGCCCTGGAGTCAGGAGTACCTGAGGTCAAATTTGGCCTCAGTTACTTAATAATTACCTAAGTTATGTGACCATGGCCAAGTTACTTAACCTTGGGGGAAAAAAAACCAAATACCCAAACCCAAAAAACTGGTAAATTCATCAAGTAAGACTAATAGTATATACAAAAAAGGATGAAGATGCAATTAAATTTATTTTTTATTCTGAAAATCAAGACCATTTCCCTGTACAAAGTAGATTAGAAAAAAAAATTTGTAAAACTGCTTATCTTTGTTATGTATAGCTTGCTTTTAAAATATATATTATAAATTCAACAGGCTAGTTTCAAAGCTCACCTGTTTGCATTGCCTTTAGAACTTCTCTTACATATTTAAAAATTTTTTAAATGACTTTAATGACCTTTTCCTAACTTTATTTGGCAGTTGGCAAGTGAGATTCGTTGATTATGGGTTCCTAAGGTTTTCCCTTTATCCATCATGATAAAGTGGTCTATTCATTTATAGTAAACATTCTTTTAGAATTCAATAAGACCACTTTTCTTTAGAGTTCATTTTCATTATAAATGTATAGAAAATAAGTTACCTAAGTTTAAGAGTATGCATGCCAGTTTGAAAGAGAGTGAGCAGAGAGGGGATAAATTCACCTGGTTCCAGGGCAACAGCACAATTTTTCAGACACATTAGTCCTTAAGCAGGTCAGTGAGCTAGTTAAAGCTCCAACTGTACACGTTTATAATCAGTTTAGGATAATAGCATTCTTCCCTTGCAATCAACTGGCCTCTGATGCTGGTATAAGTATATACATCCCATGGTCTCCATCCTCTTCAGGGAACTCAAGAGTCTAGATTTTTCCTGTCTTGTGTGGTTTCTGTTTCCTATGATCTTTCTGTCTCTTCTACTGTCTGTCTACTACACAAGAAAAAATATACTTCACATTGCCCCCTTTGTCATAAGGGGCTATATCCACTTAATAACTTGTAATTCTTCTGAGAAATGTGTTTTCATATTCTCTGACTATTTAGCCATTGGGGAATGACTGTCTTATTTATAATGGCTTTTAATTTATTTCATATCTTTATTAGAAATATTTGATATAAAGTTCCTTATACCTAAAATTTGAATAAATATAGATTAGAAAAGGAATTGGAGTTGTGATTTCTTTGGAAATTACCTATATCAATGTCAATACTCAACCACCATTCACTAACTTACTGTCTTGGGGAATGGTCTAGACAAAAGCAAGCATTAATGCTCAGGGTTGTATAGCCAGTCAGTGTTGAAGGCAAGACTTGAACTTAGCTCTTCTTGACTTCAAGATTGGCTATCTGCTAAGGTAATATAATGTATAAATTATTTGTGAATTTATAATTGGAATTTCATTCTTTACTCATTTGTATCTAATCACATTGTATTATATTACCATTTATTGTATTTATATAGTGTTCCATACTTTGCAGAGTACTTTGATTATTTGACATTACCTTCTTTAATCCTTACTATAATTCTGTGAGATAGGCAGAACAATTACCCAAATCCCCACCTTGATCTTTGTACCTATAGTTAGATGATCTTGGCTAAGTCACTTAATTTCTTTGGGTCGCAGGTTTTTCATCTTTAAAATGAATAGGTTGTACTAGCTGACTTTGAAGCTTCCTTATAGAAATACTGAGAGGTTTTTGACACCTAGATCATTATTCTTTATATTGTACCTTCCTGTCTCATTCTAGAGTCTCTAATACCCTGACCAGCAAGTTCATCAGTCTCCCCTATTAGCATGATCTGTGTCACATACATTTACTTTGTCTCAGCTCCACATATTGAAAGTTATACTTTTGATTTTACTTTCACTTGTCATAGAAGTTTTTTACTTATATGGTCAAGAACTCAAGTCATTCTGACCTTAACTTCCTATTTTGTCATCTTTCCCTGTCTCTCATATCTTGATATATTTTTCATCCTCAGTATATCTTCTATTTTATCCAGTCCATCACCCCTGACTTGATCTCACCTTTATTTTCTTTCTAATTTTAACCCTTTAGGTAATAATTTCAATGAACCCTACTCTCTCTCTTCATTGAACTCTTGCTTCCTAACTTTTCATTGCTCATTCCTTGCCAAACCTCAGCCCAGGATTACTCTCACTACTTGTCTTTTGAAATCTTTTACATACTATTTATTGCTTCAGGATGAAGTAAAACAACTATACTATTTGGATCACTATAGATTTATGCTCTCTAATCTCTTTAGTTGCTTTCTCATTTATTTTCTTCAGGATGCTTTGCAAAGCATTCTTCTTGCCTTTCAGCAGAGGACTTTGCATGTCCTTATTATTTCTTAACAGAAATTCTTTTTCATTTATCCTGAACTATCTTTCCTATACCCTAGAATCCTGTGACACCATTCCTCATTCACATTAGTTTCTGAATGAGGATCTTCTGGCCATGTCAAATTCCACTAATATACTCTGATTACTCTTCCCAGGTCATTTTGTCAATCTCAAATCTCTGTCAGCTAATTTATCTTTCTCCCAGAATTACTGTCTTGATGTTCCTAAAGTACAAATGGAACCCTGTCATTTTTTGCACAAGAAGCAGGCATCCTGCTGCTTCTGGGATAAAATATAAATTTCTCTGCTCATCATTCTCAGTCTAGCTCCAACCTGTCTTGCCATAGTCACATTATCTCATTCTTCTTTATGTATAGCTCAGCTAAACTGGATAGCTTACTGTTCTTTGCACATTATGTGCCTTTGCATGCACTCCTTTATTCTTTTCACCTTTTTGAATTTCTAGCTTCCTTCAAGCCTCAGATCAAGTGCTTTTTCTTACACTAGCTTTTGTAAATTCCTCCAGTTGTTAGTGCCCTCTCCTCACCTCCTGCCCTCAGGCTCAGCAGTTATTTTGTATTTAATTTTTATGTATCTTTTATTTACTTATCTCTATATACATGTCATTTGCCCCATTGGAATGTAAGCAAACTCTTTTAAGTACAACTATTAATTTTTTTTTTGTTTTTGTGTCCTCTCAATGCTTAGCAATGTCTTAAATATAGTATAGTAACCTCTTAATAAATGCTTGACAACTGAATGATCAGACCTATGTTTTCTCTGAATTTGGGGGAATCTTTTTTCCTTGAAGTCCAAGATACAAATCTGATAGATGCGAAACATATTCTTTGCTTTAAAATAGGTGACATTTGATTTTTTTCTTCACTTTTAGTGCACCTTGTTGATATCTGGAATATGATTGAAGCCTTCCGAGACAATGGCCTTAACACATTGGACCATAACACTGAGATCAGTGTATCCCGTCTGGAAACCATCATTTCATCCATCTACTACCAATTGAACAAACGCCTGCCTTCTACTCACCAGATCAGTGTGGAACAGTCAATCAGCCTTCTCCTCAACTTCATGATTGCAGCATATGACAGGCTAGTACTCTATATGGTTGAGTTCTTCATTTTGCTAAACTTATACTGGTTTTCCTTTTCATAATTTGGCTTTGTCAAAGTTTGCTAACTGTAGAAGCACAATTAAAAAATAGATGCCATTATCTGTGTGCCTTTTTCAGTTATAAAACAGGGAAAAATTCAACCTTATGATTTGATTCCATTATACATGTGGTTGAATAGTGTTTTATTGAATCCCTGCTCCCTTGAAGAAGTAAAAGTTTGGACTGACTTTTCTTGCTCTCTAGGAATTGAAAACCCATAATAGCCTTTGAAAAATGTAACTAGGAAAATAAATTTAGTGTAAAAAAACAAAACAAAACTGCAATCCACAACTAAAAAGAATTCATCCTTCATACTTTTCAACAAAAAGTTGGACATACAACAAAAGATAGAATTTAAAAAAAAATCTAACCATTAAAATTTTTCCTTTCATTGTGTCACTTTTCCTTCTCTCTAAACCATCATACAATATTTTATGCATCTGTAAAATGTTCTAGCAAATATAACATATGGAGAAATTGTTGATACTTAACTTTTAGTTAAGGTTACTACCATTAAGATGCATACCATTTTGTTATGTTTTCCTGCTTTTTTCTGTCAAAAGACAGAAATTAGCTCTTTGAAAGTCAAGAATTTTCAGTACAATGTCAAAATTATTTTTTATTTACTTTAATGGATTCAGATTTTGATGATCATTTAGGGTTAATTTCATTCTAATTGATAACATATGTTCTTTACCTAAGAAACCTTTATCTAAGAAAGTTGATTTGAAGAAAAAATCATGGAATAGTCTTTATAGACTCCCTTTTAGAGGGAGAGAAATAGAAAATCAAAGAGAAATCAAAGAATTGCTTTGCTTTGATGAGAGCCCAGTTGAGATTTGACAATATACATACAACACACCCAGTTGATTTGATTGTATGATTTATTCCAGTTGTGTTAGAAAAAATGAGAAAAGAGGAGAATGTTGGAATATCAAAATGACTTTTGACAATCAGGAGAGTTGATAGGATGAAGGATCAAACTGCAGAACAGTGTTCAGGAGACGTCTTTAATTTTTTAGGGTCCAGATTGGAAAGGGAAGAAAATGAAGTTAGAACCAGTATGATGTCCTGGGAGACTCCTGAGGGATTGAGTGATTGGAGGTTCCAATGAAGAAGAAGAGCACATTTAGAAAACTAAGGCTTTTCTGTAATCAAGTTAAACACAGAGGGATCTTGTATTCTCCATATTTTCAAAAGTATGATGACAATAATATGGTGTGCTATTTTCCCTGTGATACTTTTATCAAGGATAAGTGTTGTGTGTTGTGTGTGTATCTGTGTGTATATATTTGTGTAGAGGGTTCTGAAAATTTTTTTTATAGGTTTTAACATAATTCTAGTTGATTTTTTTTCCTGGTCAGTTTTTTGTTTTTGTTTATTTGTTTTGTCTGTTCTGGTTTTGGTATTAATAAAGTCTGATTTTTTTCATACCTTTGATATCTTTACATCATTTAGATGTCACATTGTGGCATGATCCCTCCAGCTTCTTTACAGTTGTGTTGCCTCTTACCCAAGTGTTCTTTTTAATATTTGATCTAAAATATCTCTTTCCCATCTTTGTTCTTTTCAGTGGCATTTCTCCCTCCTGTAAACATATACTTCTGAGACTTCCTTAGACACTTTCTTCTAAGTTCCATCATCTCCATTCTTCAAATTAGCACCATATTTCCATTGTGCTGAAAACATTTACCTTATTTGACATAATTATAATTTTGAATAGTGTGATTCTGAATACATAGGAGCCATACAAAGGTTCCATGACTTGAACTAATCAGGGTCTTCCTATCATTTCTGTATTTTTTAATCCTCTTCAGCTGACATTGGTATATAAGCTACAGTTATTTATCTAATGGCCATTTTGCAAATATTTACAAGCACTGAAATAGAAATAGTCAAATGCCCCATGAAATGTTTTTGTTGTTTTTGGAAAGAGAAAACAATTCTGTCAACTTCTTTAATTCTTTCCAAATGGAGAACCCGTGAATCATTCCTTCTATTTAACTGCTTTTGCTTTCTGTTTTCTTATTTCATTTATAGTGATGATGTCAGGGTGTATATGGTTCATTTCTTTGAGTAATCCAGTTTTTATTGCCAAAGATCTCATATTTGGTGCCTAAGTTCAAATTTATAGATAATCTGAAAACAATACAATCTTTAGCACCTTGTGCTTTCTTGTCTGACAGTGTTCCTCTTTCTCTTTAAAAGTAAAAGTGTGGGAACTTCTTGAGACTAAGGGCCATTTAGTATTTTTTGTGTTTGTTTCATGAGTTGAGATGGCCAAAGAATTCATCATCAAGTAGCCAGGCTACTGGTAATGAACTGCAAATAAAATCAAGTTAAGTTTTAATAATATGAAAATTTCAAAAATATTATGAAAATAAAATAACAGATTCTCAATATGATAAATTCTCAATCCATAAACTAACTATATTAATAATGTTGGTGAAATGTGGATTTATTTTTTAGATACAATTTCATAGTGCCATTATTTTATTATTTACATATTTTCAGCTACTAATTGATAGATGTTTTTATCTTTACAGCAGTCAGAAAGCCCAGTTTTATGCAAAAAAAGTTCTTAGTAATAAGTTTGTAGTGCTTTGTTTGATAAATCAGGATAATCTTTATTCATATATAGCCAAAATGTAATTCAGACTTAAATGGTTATTTCAGCAAAATAAGTGACAGAAGATAAGTTTATGGTTCTTGTTCAGATATGTGAGATTAAATATATCATATTTCTTCTGTGAAAAATAAGTTCTTCAACTTTTCACATTTAAAAATATTTGGTCCATCAAAAATAAAATGAAATTATTTCTGTAGATTGTTAGGAGATTAATAAACAGGTATGTACTTCTGTTTTATTTGACAACATATTTTTTAAAATTGGGAAGCACCAAGAATATTATTTTGTATATTTATTACCAATAGCTCTAATGCATTTATGTTATTTATTGATCAGCGTAAATTAGAAGACCTTTCATAATTTATCTAGAGAACACAAGTTTTCTTTCTTTTTTTTTTTTTGCAAACTTGCCCAAGATCACAAAAGCCAGGTAATTATTAAATATCTGAGGCCGAATTAGAACTCAGGTCCTCCTGACTCCAGGGCTAGTGCTTTATCCACTGTACCACTCCCTGCCCCAAAGAGAACACAAGTTTTCTAAGAATAATAGCTAAATACCACTTTTAGAGAAAATTTTTTTTTATCATAAAATGAATTTCCTTTATTATTATGGACAGACTTTGTAATTTCTTAGGTCAGATAACATTAGGTACTTTGGCATGAGAAAACTGTATTTTGTTACCACAATTTTTAAAAGTTCATTTTTTTAATGGAATGGTTTTACAAAGTTTGTTACTTATAACAATTTGAAATACTATATATCTTTTCACTCAATTTTTCTATACAAATGATTATGATAATCATTTTATACAAAGGAAACTAATGTTTATAGATCTGTATTTTGGTCAGGAGATGCTTTTAAAGTACGTTTATGATCTGCTAGGAATCGTACTGAGCACTAGCAAAGCAAAGAAAGTTAGTCTTGACAACAATTGAACCCCTGTCAGTATATAATCAGTGTATGTGTTATCTCGCATACCATTTTCATTTAAAAATTTTATGTATTAACATTATCTAGGTAGAACATTATCATGAATAAATTTGCAAAGTAAAAAAACTTACCTAAACTACCATTATTTTCAACAGTGTGTTGTGTGTATATCTGTAATAGACTGAGAATCTTTAATTACATCTTTCCTTTATTTTATTCAGTTGCAGTACAAAATAGGAGCTTTTAGTTTCTTGATTAATTAATTCCAGATGTCTTTAGACATATGGGTAAATGATTTTTCTCATAAAATCATATGCAAGTTAAACCATTTGAAGCTGTTATGCATATCATTTGTTAAGCATCATTTCAAATAAAGTGGTAGTTGCAAGCATCAACATTTCTCATACTGAATGAGGTCTTTTATACTTTGTTCTGTAAAAAACCTTTGACACAAGCAATCCTTTTGATATCACAAAATATGATTGTGGAAAATTAATTGTTATCTATTAAAAACATCTACTTTTATCTGGAATTTCTTTTGTTTTGGTAATAGTTTATTGTCTTTCATTGTCAAAGAAGACTAAAATGACATCAATAAGTTGAGGTCAAGGTACAGTTTGTCCAATTGTGACTGATCAGTCCAATATAAAATCAAAAGGCTCTACCATAGATCAAGCATATTTTTATCAATCACTGATTTTACAAATGCATTTTCTTTTTTTTTATCATTTTTGTTTTCCAGTGTCTAGCATTGGGTGTGGTATATATAGTAGTATTTAACAAATGCTTATTGATATCATTTAATTGATTGGATATAATCCCTTTCCATTCCTTTGATAAGAAAAATAAATAAAAAATGAAAATTTTAAAATGGTAGTTCAGCAAAATTAACCAACTCATTTATCAAACTTGACAGTAGATGCCCTGTACATTAGATTTAGATCTTTGAAAAATGTTTTGTCCTTTGTTTTCAAAGAAGACCATGGCATTAGGGAGGTGATGTTATGATAAGCACGTGAGTTGGATCTAAGTGAGAGGCTACTGTGCTAAGTTTACCAGCCTTACTTTATCCTCCAGAACCTCTGAGTCCAGTGGTCAGATATGAATCGGGACACTGAAGATGGCCCTAGATGCAAGGCAATCAGGGTTAAGTGACTTGCCCAAGGACATACAGCTAGTAAGAGTCAAGTGTCTGCGGCTGAATTTGAACTTGGGTCCTCCTGTTTCCAAGATGTAGAGCAAGATAGGACCTTTGTAAACCTTGTGATCGATCTTCTTCCTTCTAGACATGAACAAACTGTGACACCAGGGAAAGTGAAAACCATAAATGGAATTTCAGACTATCATTCCAGTTGAGTGAGTTTTAGTGAGTTTTATCTGTAGCTAAAGCAATTCATATAAAGCATTCATAGTTCTCATTGAATTTGTTGTGGGGTCTCATGAATTTTACCTTCAGAAAATCCTTATATATATCCATTCTCCTTTGATATTGCTCCTACCCTAATGCAGACCTTTACCACTTCATATCTGGACTTCGGCAGGCCTTTACTGTCTGGTCTCCCTGTCCCAAGTCTCTCCTTACTTCAGTCCGTAAAAAATTGATCTTTTTCCTGCATATATTTTACCGTGTCACTCTGCTATTCAATAAATTCCAGTGGTACCTTGAGGTATCACCTCAGGGATCAGATCAAATCATCTGTTTAGCATTCAAGACCTTTCACAAACTATTCTTCTTCTTCTACATTTCTAGTTTACTTATATTCCACTCTCCAAAATGCACTCTTATTCAGCAACACTGGCCTCTATTATTTTTTGTGCATGACCCTCCATTTCCAAGCTCTGGTCTTTCTCCCTGGTTATCTCCCATGCCTGGAATATGCTTCTTCCTCATGTCCACTTCCTGGATTTTCTGACTTCTTTCAAGATTCAGATAAAATTCCATCCTCTAAGAGAAGTCTTTCCTGATTCTTCTTAATGATAATCCTCTCTATTGATTATCTTTGATTTATCCTTGATGAAAGGGTGTCTATTTGCTTTCTTTGCATTCCCAACACTTAGCTCAATAACTGGGATATAGGAGTTGCTTGATAAATGCTAATTGACTATTTTCACTTGGTGTTCCTGCTTGTCTGCTACTTAACCTTTTTCTATTGTATTTGTTTCAGTTTCAGCTGCTTGAGTGAATTTTATCTTTAAACCAATTATGTATTTTTTTCTATCATGAAAGGATTGTAGTTTCACTTTTAAAATATTTACAAATAATATTTCAGAGAATTTAATTTAAATAAATTCATTGAAAATTTGAAATTTATGGCAGTTCTTGAAAATCTAATAGTTCTTTTTTATAAATATTTTATTTGTTTTCCAATTATATGCAATAGTAGTTTCTATCATTTTTTGTAATTTTATAATTTTATAATTTCCCCCACTTTCCCTTCCCCCCCACAGAGACAATCTGATAATCTTTACATTGTTTCCATGCTATACATTGATCAAAATTGAATGTGTTGGGAGAATAATCATATTCTTGAGGAAAAAAAATATTAGAGATAGAAAAATTATGTAGTACATAAGACAACTTTAAAAAAAAAAACAATTGAAGGTAATAATCTTTGGTCTTTATTTAAACTCCAAGTTCTTTCTCTGGATACAGATGGTATTCTCTATCACAGATACCTTAAAATTGTCCCTGATTGTTACACTGATGGAATGAGTAAGTCCATTAAGGTTGATCATCACCCCCGTGTTGCTGTTAGGGTGTATGGTGTTTTTCTGGTTCTTCTCATATAAGTCACCTTCAGTTCATGTAAATCCTTCCAGGCTTCTTTGAATTCCCACCCTCCTGGTTTCTAATAAAAACATAATGTTCCAGCACATACATATACCACAATTTTTTCAGCCATTCCCCAGTTGATGGGCATTCACTCCATTTCCAATTCTTTTGCTACCACAAACAGAGCTGCTATGAATGTTTTTGTACAAATGATGTTTTTGCCCTTTCACATGATCTTTTTAGGGTATAGACCCAGTATAAGTATTGCTGGATAAAAGGGTATGCACATTTTTATTGCCTTTTGGGTGTAATTCCAAATTGGTTTCCAAAACCTTTGGATCAGTTCACAGCTCCACCAACAATATATTAGAGTCCCAGATTTCCCACATCCCTTCCAACATTGATCATTGCCCTTTCTGGTCATATTGGCCAATCTGAGAGGTATGAGGTGGTACCTCAGAGAAGCTTTAATTTACATTTCTCTAATCAGTAATGAAAAATCCAATAGTTCTTAAAATATTTCACTCTTTAAAAAGATGCAGTTTTTGGAAAACATACTTAATAAAATTATCTTTTTCAAAATACATCTCTGATTACTTTTGTTTTTATATTGCTTTCATTTCTCTCTGTATGCGTTTCCCCCTTACCTTTCCCAGAGAGTCAGTTCATATAGTAAAGAGTATTTTAAAAGTGAAATTGGAAGAAGGAAAAAAAAATGCAGTATTGTTCAATTCCCCTGTGGACTTCTAAAAGAGGTGTCTCTCTTTTGTGGGGGGGGTCTAAACTTGCTTGTGATCATTTTTGCAACATTCATTTTTGTTTTTTTTTGTGGTAGTTTTTTCCATCCACATGTCTCAAACACTTACTAATTCTGTCATCCAGGAAAAGTCATTTGACTTCTCTTTGCCTCATTTTCTTCAATTGTAAAAATGGCGATAATAATAACAACATGGTTATCTTCCTTGGTTATTATGAGGATCAAATTAGATAATATTGTAAAGTATTTGGCACATAGTAGACCATTCATTTATTCATTCGTGTGCTATTATAAATACTTTGATGTATCTTAAACATTTTTTAAATTTATAGGTAAAAAAATTGATATTTTCTCTCTATCCACTCATTAAAAGAGACAAGTCCCAAGTGACATATATATGTATTTATAAATATATATATATATTTATATACACTTATTCATAACACATATATGTGCATATATGCATATATATACACATTTTTTAGCAAAATAAATTCCATGATTGATTATGGCCCAAAAGTGTATTTTTCATTCTGTACGTAGAGTCCCACACTTTTCTATGATCATTGTCTTCTGGAATCATGGATGATTGTTTTGTCATTCAGAATTCTTAAGTCTTTCAAGATTGTTTTTACAATGTTATGAAATTTGTTGTCTTGGTTTTAATCACTTTATTCCACGACAGTTCATTTTAAGTTTTACAAGGTCTCTCTAAAAATAATCTCTTTCATTATTTATTATTAAGTATTTCAAGTTAGATCAGCAACCATTTGTTAAGTTCTAACAAACATTCTGTCAGGGACTGTGCCATTACAGATAGAAGCAAAAGGAAAGATAATCCTTGTTTTCAAGTAGTTTGCTTTCTAATAGATGGGAGATATCATATAAAATTGCTGAAGAGCAGTCAAGGTTAGGGGTGAATAATGGTGAAGTGTCAGAAGATGCAGGATGACTGGCCTGAACCTTTCCTCAAGATGAGATCCCAGGAGGAACTTACCAGTTTGAGAAAGGGGTTCAGAGGTAGAGGAAGATTTCAGGGTGAGAAATTCATGTGTGAATGGGGGAACGTCTGGGATGCAATGGCAATTGAAATATGGTGGCAAAGTCAGAAGAGTCAGAAGAGAGCCAGGAGAGGAAGGAAGAGGCTTGATCTGTGCTCTTTTTCAAAATAGAGGGTTTCAGGAAGAACACACCATTGGAACAGAGGGGACAGTAAGGGATAATGGATGTCCCAAAGTTGGAAGGACACAAGGATTGAGGGAAGTTTTATTATATTATTATTTAATTATTTAATCACTTACCAATTCATGGGCACCCCATTAATTTCCAGTTCTTTGCCACCACAAAAAGAATTGCTATAAATGATTTTATGCATATGGGCCTTTTTCTTCTTAGATCTCTTTTGGGTATATCTTCTGATCTAAGGGTTTGCACAGTTTAGTGATTTTTTTTTGTAGCTATAGCTAGCATGTTCCAAATTCTTCCTAGAATGGCTGCATGAATTCCCACCTTCACCAACTGCACATTAATATGCCTATTTCGCTATAGCCCATCCAACACTTGTTGCTTTCATTTTTTTGTCAGCTTTGCCAATATAGTAGGTTTGAGGTGGGACCTTAGAATTACTTCAATTTCCATTTTTCTGTTTATTTTAATCTTAAACATTTTTCCATGTTTCATTTAAACTTGTTTCATCATACTTCAAGCCTACTTCTTTTTTTACTTCATCATGCTGTACCTTAAAAAGGTTGCATCTTTTTTAATCAGATTTTTTTTAGTGAATCAAAATCTACTTTATTTCCCTTCCAATTCTCCTGCCTTGTAACGAGAAAGCATGATAAACAAAATCCTTGTTAAATAATGTATAGTAAAGCAAAACAAATTCCTTTGTTGTCCAGCCCCCCCCCCCAAATCTCAGTTTGTTTTCTGCATTCATCAGTTCCATGTTAAGAGATGAGTAGAACGTTTCATCATTCTCTGGAATCATAGTTAGTCATCATGTTGATCAGCGTTCCCAAGTCTTTCAGAGTCATACAATGTTGTTGTAATTGAATAGTTATTGTCCTGGTTGTCCTGGTTCTGTAACTTCACTTGGCATCAGTTCATACAGGTCTTCCCAGATTTCTCTCATACTATTCCAATATTTCTTATAACACAATACTATTTGATTACATTCATTTTTCTTTGGCCAATCTCTGGTTAATGGGCTTCCACTCAGTTTCCAGGTTTTTTTGGTTTGTTTTTTTACCATTGTAATAAGAGCAGCTACAAAATATTTTTATATAAGTAGGTTTTTTTTTTATTCTTTTGTTCTCTTTGGACTATAAATCTAGTAGTATTGCTGAATCATAAGGTATGAGCAGTTTAATAGCTTTTTGGGTAGAGTTCTGAACTGCTACTCAGAATGACTGTACCAATGTATTGGGTCTGCTAACAATGGATTAATGTATCTGTTTTCCCACAACTTCTCAAGTATTTGTCACTTTTCCTTTCTTTTTAAACATCAGATTTGCTATTCTTATCTGTATGAGGTGGAACTTTAAAGTTATTTGAATGTTTATTTTCTTAATTACTAGTGGTTTGTAGCATTTTTATATATTTGCTAATAGTTTAGATTTCTTTAGAAAATTGCTTCTTCTTATCTTTTGACTAGACAGCTAAGAGGTAAAGTTGATAGAATGCTGGGCATGAAGTCAAGAAGATTCAACTTTCTGAGTTCAAATGCAGCCTCAACACTTAATAGCTGGGTGACCCTGAACAAGTTCACTTAACCCTAGGGCAGCTAGGTGGCGCAGAGGATAGAGCACTGGTCTTAGAATTAGGAGGATGGGAGTTCGAATCCACCCTCAGACACAATGTTAACCAGCTGTGTGACCTTGGACAAGTCACTTAACCCTGATTGCCTCACATCCAGGACTATCTCCAGTTGTCCTGATCCATATCTGGCCACTGGATCCAGATGGCTCTGGAGAAGAAAGTGAGGCTGGTGACTTTGCATAGCACCCCTTCGCTCAAATCCAGTTCACATGCTTATCATGGCATCACCGCTCTGATATTTTAGTCTTCTTTAAGAAGGAAGGACAAACATAAAATGAGTATCTTTGCCAAGAAAATCTCAGTGGGGTCATAATCTAATGCACGCGTACACACATATATTCATGTACACAGACACATATTCTTTGACCGTTTATCCCAGAGAATGGCTCTTATTCTTGTAAATGTGAGTCAATTTTTTATCTAGTTAGGTCCTTGTCAATGTGATCAACATATTCTTTGAAGTTGCATTTTTGAATTGAAGTTATAATTATATATAAATACAGTAGTTGCTACCAGCTGAATGAAAATATGCAGTAAATTTTTTTAAATTAAAATTTTAAATTTTTTCATATAACTAAGTTAAGAAAAAAATTATTTCTGACTCAAGTTTACTAAAAAATAAAAGTAGTTATGGGAAGTAAAATTTAAAAAATAAAATAGTAGTTACCATACTTAAGGATAAGCCTATACTAATGATATAACAAAAGTATTATTATTGTCATTTAAAATATTTTAGTAGTTTAGACTGAATTCTCTTTACATCTTTAATATAGCAGCTTGAAGTTCAGAGAACTTTATGTAGATATTTTTTTGAAAGATTTTATTTATTTTGAATTTTACAATTTCCCCCCCAATGTTGCCCCCCACCGCCCACAGAAGGTAGTCTTTACATTGTTCTAAATTGAAAGTGATGAGAGAGAAATCATATCCTTAAGCAAGAAACATAAAGTATGAGATCTAGCAGCATTACATAATAAGATATAATTTTCTTTTTAAAAAATTAAAGGTAATAGTCTTTGGTCTTTTACCAAACTTCACAATTCCTTCTCAGGATACAGATGGCCCTATGTACACCTTGATGTATTTGTTGTTCAGTGTATCTACTTTCTAATATTTTCTTCAAGACATTAGGATATTTGGGACAGCTAGGTGGCATAGTCAATAGAGTACCAGTCCCAGGAGTCAGGAGACCTAAGCTCAAATCCAGCCTCAGACACATAATAATTGCCTAGCTGTGTGACCTTGGTCAAGTCACTTAACCCCATTGCCTTAAATAAACTAAAATAAAAATAAATAAAAAAAAGACATTAGGATAGTTAACTGACATGTCTTATCTATATACCTCCCTCTGGTAAAATTTAACATTATACATAGAAGTTCAGAAGCAATTGAGCCATTCCTTAGAGTAAAAAGTTTTTCATTTCCCAGTGAAAATTTTCTTTCACTACCTTAAACAGATTTAAAGCTATTCTTTGAACGGTTACTCTGGCAAAGAGAATGTACATTTACCTCTAAAAGATTCTCCAATTTATTATTGTATCATGTAACAGTATGTATCACAAAAATAAATCACAAAAAGCTGATGTAACTTTTGATTCAGGCAGTCAGACATCTATTTTAGAGTCTCTATGATCATATTTATGGCCATTAATTATGCAAATTTTTGTTCTAATATAATAACAAACCTCTTTTTGTGCTGGCAGTATTTCCATGTACTCCAGTATTTCCTTAAGCACTCTTTAAAATTTATTTTTAATTCAAATGTTGGTATATGGTATACTACAGTACCTCATATTCATATTCTATGATAAACAAATATAGACTAATGATATAGAAGCATCTTAAAACCCTCAATTAATTCATGTAAATTGTATTAGTTAAATTCTGACTCATATTTAATACATCTTGTTATTATTTTATAGTTTACACCAAATGTTTTCAAAATTTTATTTGTGAATTTCCTATCTGTAGACTGACTTTCCCGGGAGAATTGTAGTCCATAAACTTCTCTTTTTCCATTCTTTAATCTTTGAAATTTGCTCTCGAAAAATGTAGGGTACCTATCTGATAGCATTTAACATAGTACCTGGGACATAATAGATGCTTAATAAATATTTATTGATTTATTGGTTGATTTACTATATCCAGATTTCCTAGAATCATGGAATTTCAGAATTGGGAAGGTCTTAAGTAGCCATTAGTCCAACTCAAAATAATTCTTCTACAGCATACCCAACAGAAGGTCATCCATACTTTGCTTGAAGATCTCCAGTGAGGCCCAAGGCAGTCCATTCCATGTTTATATAACATTAAATGTCAGAAAGTTTTTTCTTTCATAAAGCCTGAATTTGTCTCTTTGTTTCTTTCCCCTGTTATTCCTAGCACTTTCTTTTGAGGTTGACAGATAGGAAAACACCCAGAAATGGTCCAGCTATTCTAGAAAGCACTTTTATCAAACATTTAAGTAACAATTCATTGCAATTCTATATAAACTCTTTGGAAAAATAGGTGAAGATGGAACTCTGTCTAACTCTTTCTATGAACCAAAATGATGCTGATACCTAAACCAGGAAGAGTTAAAACAGAGAAAGAAAATTATAGACCTATCTCCTTGATGAATATAGATGCAAAAATTTTAAATAAAATCTTAGCAAAATATTTACAACAAGTTATCATTAGGATAATACATTATGATCAAGTAGGATTTATTCCAGTAATTCAGGGTTGGTTCAATATTAGAAAAACTGTTAGGTTTGTTATTGATATTATTAATTATACTATCAGAAATCATATGATTATCAATAGATGCTGAAAAAGCTTTTGACAAAATACAGCACCCATTCCTACTAAAAACAGTAGAGAGTCTAGGAATAAATGGACTGTTCCTTAGAATAATAAGCAGTAACTATCTGAAACCATCAACAAGCATTATATTCAATGGGAATAGGCTAGAAGCATTCCCAATAAGATCAGGGGTGAAACAAGGACGCGCATTATCACCATCACTATTCAATATTGTATTAGAAATGTTAGCTTGAGCAATAAGAGAAGGAAAAGAAATTGAAGGAATTAGAATTGGGAAGGAAGAGACAAAACTCTTACTCTTTGCAGATGACATGATGGTATACCTAGAGAATCCCCCAAAATCATCTAAAAAACTACTGGAAACAATTAGCAACTTTAGCAAAGTCACAGGATATAAAATAAACCCTCATGAATCCTCAACTTTTCCAAGTAACTGCAGACAATATAAAATACCTAGGAGTCTTATTTGCCAAGGCAGACTCAGAAACTTTTTGAAAACACTTATAAAACACTTCTCACACAAATAAAATCAGATTTAAATAACTGGGCAAACATCAACTGCTCATGGATAGGTCAAGAAAATATAGTAAAAATGACAATTCTACCAAAACTAAAAACTACCTGTTTAGTGCCCTGGCAATCAAAATTCCAAAAAATTATTTTAACAAGTTAGAAAATGTGGTAAGTAAATTCATGTGGAGAAATCAAAAGTCAAGAATTTGCAGGGATTCAATTTTAAAAAGTGCAAAAGAAGGTGGCTTAGCCCTACCAGATCTAAAATTATATTATAAAGAGTCCAGCTATTGGGATAAAACTCTCTCTTTGATACAAACTGTTGGGAAATTGGAAGTTAGTATGGAAGAAACTGTGGTATGTGCATGTGATGAAGCCTGGAGGGATTTGCATGAATTGATGCTGAGCGAGATGAGCAGAACCAGAAAAGCATTGTACTCCCTAACAGCAACATGGGGGTGATGGTTAACCTTGATGGGCTTGCTCATTCCATCAGTGTAACAATCGGATAATTTGGGGCTATCTAAGATGGAGAATACCATCTGTATCCAGAGAAAGAATTGTGGAGTTTGAACAAAGACCAAGGGCTATTACCTTTGACTTAGGAAAAAAGCCTGATATCTTATTGTCTGATCTTGCTATCTCTTATACTTTATTTTTCTTTCTTAAGGATATGATTTCTCTCTCATCACATTCAATTTGGATCAGTGTATACCATGGAAACAATATAACAACTGGCAAATTGCCTTCTGCCAGGGCGGGGGGGGGGGGGGAATGGAAGGAAGCAAGATTAGGGTAAAATTGTAAAACTCAAAATAAATAAAATCTTTAAAATGGACAAAAAAAGAAAGCAATTTGTAATTATGTCCAAAAATTCACTGAACTGTTCAAACTCTTTTACTCATCAATCTCACTACTAAACCTATAACCTCAAAGAGATCAAAGACAGGAAAAGAATCCTACTATATGAGAACAATTACAGCTGCTCTTTTTTAGTAGCAAAAACTGGAAACCAAGGGGTGCTCAACTAATGAGGATGATGACTAAACAAATTATGGTATATAGGTGCAGTATACCATATTCATGACATAAGGAGTTTCAGAGAAAAGCTGAAAAGACTTCCATGGATTGAGCAAAATGAAAACAATTTACAAAGTGACATTATGAAGAAGAACAATTTTGATTACATAAAAAGTTTTTTCACAAACAATCAATAAAATCAGAATCAGTTTGAATGAAAACAAGCAACTGGGATAAAATCTTTGTATTAAGTTTATTGGATAAAGATCTCTTATACAAGATAAGGATGTGATTAAATTTGTAAGAATAAAGACTATTCTCTTAAAGGATATGAATATGTAGTTTATAAAAGAAGAAATCCAGACTATCAGCACACATATTCAAAATACTCTGTCACTGATAAAGAAATGCAAAATAAAGCATGTTGGAGGTTCTGCTTCACACTCATGACAAAATATGAAAATGGCAATTACTGTTGAGTTTACAGGAAAAACACTTATACCAATAATGTTCCTCATCCTTAGCTAGAAATGTCTGTATTGTATTTTAAGCCATGTTCAAAACAATTTTAAATCTGACTTTCTGGCTCTGTCTACTCAATCAGCTGTGTACTTTCCAAATCTGCCTCTCTTGAATCCTTTGCTTCATTCACATTAACAGCAACAATGGTCACACACTTGGTTCTTTTGGTTTCTGATTTCTTATCCTAACATTCATTAATGCTTTCTAGATGTCATGTAGGCCAACACTTATCAAAATAAATATCTCCCACAACCTAGCGAAGATCTTAGTGATCTTACATTCAAATATGAATTAAAAATGTAATAAAGCAGACTAAACAGCCTAATGCTGCCTTGGAGTACATAGACCTCCTCCAAGGTGGGAGGACTCATCACCTACTGAGGCAGTTTCTTCTACTTTTAGACAGCTTTAATGAAATGTAATTTTCTTGATAAAAATCTTACATGGTTTTCTTTGCAATTTCTACCTATTTCCTGGTTTTTGCCTATTGGGGCCAAACAGAAAAAAAAATCTCCATCTTCAAATATCTGTCCTTTAAACACTTGAATATCAGTTCCTTTTAATCCAGCCTCATAAAACATGGACTCAATGGCCCTTTATCATGCTGGTTGCTCTCCTCTAGACACTGTCTGGCTTATCAATGACTTTTCTAAGCCATGGTGCCCAAAACTGAACATAACATTCCATACAAAGTGTGACAAAGGCAGAATTATTGTAGGACTGTCACTTCTATGCCCTGAAGTTATGTACTCCAAGGCAGCATTAGGCTGTTTAATCTGCTTTATTACATTTTTAATTCATATTTGAATGTAAGATCACTAAAACTATTGGATTTTTTTTTCAGGGCTGCTGCCTAATTATGTCATTAAAAAATGAAAGAGAATCAAGTATATAGACACTACTCAGTGAACTTGATTGATTTCATTCCTGGGAGAAGTCCATAATAAGTCATTTTAAAGTGGTCATTGAACATTTAATCAAGGAAGCAGTTATCATGAACACCCAGAATGACTTTTCCAAACCAGGTCATGCTCCCTTTTCTTCCCATTTGATTTTTTTTTTTTTAGGTTTTTGCAAGGCAAATAGGGTTAAGTGGCTTGCCCAAGGCCATACAGCTAGGTAACTATTAAGTGTCTGAGACCGGATTTGAACCCAGGTACTCCTGACTCCAGGGCCGGTGCTTATCCACTATGCCACCTAGCTACCCCATCCATTTGATTTAATTAAACTGGTAGAGTGAGTAATGCTATAAAGAGCAGTTTTCTTAGAGGTCATTTAGTCACTTTCTTTATTTTATAATATAGGTAAATGAGACATAGAGGGATGACACGTCTTATCCAGGTTTTCATTGACATTAAATGGCAGAACTAGAATTTGAATCAGATTCCCTGGCTTTTAATCTAGGTCTCTTTACTCTGTACTATTATTTAATTTAGTAAATTCAGCCAGCATTAAGTACCTCCTGTCTGTTAAGCAGTAGGAATGTAAAGATAAAAACAACTTACCTAAATCTACCTAATTTAAAGTGCATTTCTTCATTTACTATACTATAGGGTCTGTCTGATATGACTTCAAGATTTTGAGTCAGGGTCAGTAGAAGTGTCATGACATCAGTAGAAATGGGAGACTGAACGTCCAAGGGATGGGTTTTACGGGGGAAGGTAATGAGTTTGGTTTTCAATGTATTGAGTAGAAAATATTTGTAGCACAATTTGTTGGCGATGAGCATGAGACAGTTGGTAATATAGAATTTTCCTTATAGGAAAATATTTTAGTTAAGAATATAGAGAGGATAATTGAAACAGTGGCAACTGATGCTGTTTGTTAGGTGACAATGTAATGAGGAGAGGAGAAAAATGATAACCACTCACTGGTGGTTGAAAAATGATGAGCTATTATAAAAAAGATTGAGTGAATAACAAGATAGGAAGAAAAATGAAGAGAATTCATTGCAATGAAAGCTGGGGGAAAAGAAATTTTAAAGTAGGGATTTGATGAGAAAACACCATCTTGGAGGGGACAGTTTCAATAGAATGCTGGAAATGGAAATAAAGAGTATTTTGTCAAAGGAGTTCACAGTCTTATAAAGAATTTAAAATATTATCTGAATTAGAAATAAGAGTATTAGGAAATAGAAGTATAGATTTCTTTTTCTTTTTTCTTTTAATGTAAAGACTATTAGACTGCCTCCTGTGGGGGTAGGAGGAGGGAAGCAAAATGGGGGAAAAATTGTGAAATTCAAAAAACAATAAAAAATTATCTTTTTATTTTAGTTAGTATTTTATTTTCCCTAGTTACATGTAAAACCAATTGTTTTTAACATTGACTTTTTAACAGTTCAATTTTTCCTCCCTTCCCTCCCCCCATTGAGAAGGCAAACTATTTGAACTAGGTTTTACATGTGTAGTTATGCAAAATATTTACATTAATAGTCATGTATATAGATCAAAAAACCATCAAGAAAAATAAAGTAAAAAAATTGCTTCATTTTATACTTAGATGCCATCAGTTCTTTCTCTGGGGATAGATTTTTCTTTTTTTTTCCATTTTTCTTTATCATAAGTCCTTCAGAGTTGTCTAGGATCATTTTTATTTAGGTTTATTTCTAAGGACTCTGATGTTTGTCCATCATTTTTAAGAAGATCATGACATCAGGGCTTGATACTATGACATACATGTGAATTAGATTTGAGTGAAGGGTAGCTGTGCTAAGTCACCAGCCTCACTTTCTCCTTTGGAATAGTCTGAATCCAGAGATCATATATGAATCAGGAAGACTGGAGATGGCCCTGGGTGCAAGGCTATCAAGGTTAAGTGATTTGCCTAAGGTTATACATCTAGTAAGTGGCTAAGACTGAATTTGAAGTCAGGTCCTTCTGACTTCAGGGCTGGTACTCTACCCATTGCACCACATTAGCTGTCCTGAATTAGCTTGATGATTAAGTGTTGGAATTCTTGCCTGTCATGAGAGAGACCCAGGTTTGATTCCTGGCCCATGCCTATTGATTTTTAGGAGACCCATACCAGTAACTCTTCTAAGGACTTGAAGTGCTTGTTGAAAATGGTTATTTGAAATTGAAGTGGGGAGAGAAATAGTGGATGATAATAATAATATTAATATTAATAATAATAATAATAGTAATTGTAATAGTAATGATAATAACTAACATTTATCTAGTTCCTTCAGTGTATCAGGTACTTCACTAAGAACTTTATAAATATTATCTCATTTGATCCTCACAACTACCCTAGGAGGGGAGTACTATTATCCCCATTTTTCAGTTGAGGAAACCAAGACAAATAGAAGTCAAGTGACTTATGGGACATACAGCTGGTAAGAGTCTGAGATGAGATTTGAATTTAGTTCTTCTTGACTCTAGACCTAGCAATTTTTCCACTGTACCCCATAGCTGCCTTGAGGGCAAAATAAAGGTAAATAGACATTATATTAGCTTTTTTTAGAATGGTGAAATCTAATTATATTTTTAGGCAGAAGGAATTGAGCTAACATAGGGAGAAATTGAAGTGCCAGAGAATGAACAAGGTAATGTTACAATAAGGTCCCAGGGGCACCTACAATAATGCGCTCATTTAATTTCTTCAGCCTTAATTTCCTTAACTGCCAAAAATAAATGAACATGGTTACTATCCCCTTTTTTTCTCATCTGCATACCCCAAAACTGTTTTTATAGATAAATGGTAGTATGCTAGAAGTATTTTAATGTTTCCAGAAGAGAAACACTCCAGATGTCTTTTGATTTTTTTAATTCAGTTAAATGTTTTAAACTCTTCATAAGATTGTGAACTCCTTTGACCAAATACATTACAGTAGTAACCTTTTTAAGACCTCAGTGTACTAGTGAGCTAACCTTCTGATGCCATAGAGAGCGCACTGGATTTAGAGTTAAGAATAATTGAGTTCAGATTATGTCTCAGACCTTTATTTGTGACTCTGTATTATTTGAGCCTTTCCCTTACCTCAGTTTCCTCATCTGTAAAATGCTAATAATATTAGCACTCAACTCAGGGTATTTGTGAAGACCAAATGAGATAATATTTGTAAAGTGCTTTGTAAACTTTAAAGTGCTATATAAATGCAGTGATAATGATGAAGATGAATTGTTGGCTAATCCTGAGGGCAGTCCAGTTTAGTGATATTTAATTCAAGAAACAATTTGCTAGATACTGTGATAAGGAGTGGAGAATAGAAAAATAAAAATTAAACAATTCCTGCATTCCATCCTTTGTCCTCAAACAGATTGCCACCTCTGTCATTTTCACTCAGCTATTTTCAATCTCTCCTCTAGTGGCTTGTTTCCTACTGCCTAAACATATGCCCATGGTTCCCTCAATATGAAAAAAAAATTTCATTTGATCCTTCCATTCCCACTATTGTATATCTCTTGTATCCTTTGTAGCTAAACTTCTCAGAAAGGTACAATTGTGCTTCCATTTTCTCTCCTTTTCTCCCTTCTTAACTCCTAGTCTAACTTCTGACCTTCTTATTCCATTGAAACAGCTCTCTTCAAAAGTTACTTATTTGGGGCAGCTAGGTGGTACAGTGGATAGAGCACCGGCCCTGGAGTCAGGAGTACCTGAGTTCCAATCCAGCCTCAGACACTTAATAATTACCTAGCTGTGTGACCTTGGGCAAGTACTGAACCTCATTTGCCTTGCAAAAAAAAGTTACTTATGGTCTTTTAGATGCCAAATCCAATAGCCTTTTCATATTCCTCATTCTCCTGGACTCCTCCGAAGCTTTTGACTTTGTGACTCCTCTTGGATATTCTCTTCTCTTTAGGTTTTTGGGACCTCTTTTTCTCCTGGTTCTCTTGCTACAGATTTGACTGCTGTTTCTCTCTCTTCTTTGCTGGATTCTCATTCAAATCTTGCCCTCTAACTGCAAGTGTCCCTGAGTCCTCCCTCTGGTCTTCATCTATTATTCTGCTTCATCTTTAAATTAAATTAAATCTATAAATTTAATTACCACTTCTAAGCTAACGATTTTCATATCTATCTACCCTACTTTTATACTATTGATTCTCATCTCTACCTACCCTATCCCAACCTTTCTTTTGACTTTCAATTTCTGTGTCAAAATGCCTTTCAGGCATCTCAAACTGGATGTCCAGTAGACATCTTAAACTCAGTATGTCTGCAACTCATTATTTCTGCACTCCTACCCACCCTAACTGTAGAGACCAATCTCCCAGTCCCTCAAACTTACAACCAAGGAATTATCCTGATTCCTCATTCACATCCAATGCATTTCCAAGACCTATTGATTTTTCCTTTACAACATCTATTGGCTATGCTCATTCTTTCTGACACTGCCACCATTCTTGTGCAAGCACTCATTACATCATGCCTGCATAATAGCAATAGCCAGCTGATGGTCTATCTGCCTCAAATCTCTCCTCACTCCAATCCATCCTCTATTGAACCAGGAAAGTGATTTTCCTAAATTGAAATCTGATCATGTTATCCTTCTGCTTAGTAGACTCTGGTGGCTTCCTCGGGCCTCCAAGAGCAAAAAAAAAAAATGTTTTGGTTGGCATCCAAAGACCTTCATTATCTCACTCCCTCTGCCCATCCCAGTCTTCTAATCTTAGTCCTCAACAGTTACTCTTTGATCCAGTGACCTGGCCCCCTGACTATTCCACAACTGAGACTCTCTATCTCTTAGCCCTGGAACACTCTCTCCTACTGCAGCTACTGATATTTTTAATTCTAGTGCCTTTCCTCTGTTAATTATCTTCTATCTTTTATATAATTTGATTTGTATATATTTGTTTGAATGTGATCTTTCCTATTAGATTGTAAGCTTCTTTAGAGCAGGGACAGTCTTTTTTTTCCTACTCTTTTCCTTAGTGCTAAGCACAGTGACACATAATATTTAATAAAGTTTATTGATTTGTTGAATGATAATCATGGAACTTAAATTGTGCTGCTGGGAAATAATATACACATATACATAAATGTAAAATATAAAGATAATGCAAAATAATTTGATCAAAAAGGACACTAAAATAAGAGAATTAATTAGGAAAGGCTTCTTATGGCATTTGGCACTTGAATTGATTCTTGAAGAAAGCCATTATTTTTCAAGAGTCAGAGGTGAGAATGGAGAAAATCATACATATATATATATATATATATATATATATATATATATATATATGGGATGGCTCCTACAAATATTCAAGGTTAGCAGATAGAGTAAAATTATAGGGATCAGAAGTAGAGTTGTTCAGCTGGAATGTAGAATATATGAATGGAGGGAGGGTACAAGTCTATAAAAGCAAGATTGTGTATCACCTTGTTTGCCAAAGGGGGAGAATTGTATTTATCCTACAGTCAGTAGAAAATCATTGAAGTTTCTTGAGTAGATAAGTTGAGATTTAAGCATATCAGTTTTGTAGAGGGGAAAGTGGAGTTGGAGACAGAGTCTAATTAGGATGTTAAGATAGTCATTCAAGTAAGAAATTATGAGGCTTGAAGTAGAGGTAGAGGCCATTTTAGTGGTGAGAAGGGATTGACAAGAACAAACTAGTGGATATGTGGAATAAGAATAAGGAACTCAGAATAACTCATGAGTTGGGAACCTAAGAACCAGAAGAATGTTGCTGGCCTTAACAGAAATAGGGTACAAGAATAAGAGAGGTTAAGTTTTGGTGTGTGTGGGGGAATAATAAATTCTATTTTGGACATGTTGATTTCAAGATGCCCATTCAAGTAGAAATGTCTAGTCAGTTGGAAATATGAGAATGACTCCCAGAAAAGGTTAGGGCTAGATATATAGATTTGGAAGTTAAACACATAGGGCTGGTAGTTTAAGTCAAGGGAACCATTGAGCTGAGAGAGAGAGAGAGAGAGAGAGAGAGAGAGAGAGAGAGAGAGAGAGAGAGAGAGAAGGGAGAAGGGAGAAGGGAGAAGGGAGAAGGGAGAAGGGAGAAGGGAGAAGGGAGAAGGGAGAAGAATGAAGAGGAGAAAGAGGAGGAGGAGGAGCAGGAAAAGAAGAAAAAGATGATGATGATCCCAGGAAGGGCCATGGAATACTTAACATGTATGGTAGGAGATAGGTCAGGATGTCATATATTAACCAGTAAAGGGCTCTGAGCAGAAATAATTCATCATTTGGAAGTACTGTGGAACAGAATATAACCTCAAAAGGGAGATTGTTCAGAAGAAGATGAAAGTCAGCAATGTTGAATGCTTCAGAAGTTAGGGTATGGCAATAATGATATCCTTTGGTGACCTTGGATAGAAGTTAGGGTATGGCAATAATGATATCCTTTGGTGACCTTGGATAAAATAACTTCAGTTGAGTGGTTGGGTCAGAAGTTAGATTGGTAACAAATTATTGGCATGAAACTATTCCAGTGGGCCTTGACAATTATTGATTTCTTTTGTTTCTTTAACTCTATTATATTTTATTTTCAGTTCTACAATTGCAATAAATAATGGAGAATTTAATATAGAATTAGTATAAATATACACTCATTGTCATTAACGTCCTTTTTACCTTTCAAGGCCCATAACAGATCAAGTCTAATAAAGTACTTCATGACCAGATTGAAATGCCTCTTCATCTGTCTATAGTATATTAACAATTGTGAATAATGCCCAAAGGGTGCTTTTTAAATGTGGAGATGTATCATGGGATGGTAGATAGCAAGTTGGTCTCGAAGCCAGAATGGCCTGGGTTCAAGTCTCATCTCTAATAAATACTGATTGTGTGACCCTAGAGAAGTTATTTAACCCCTCAGTCCTCTAAGAAACTCTCTAAGAGGGTAAGTTGCAGATTGGGTGGTTATTTGAATTGGTAGGGGGAATTTCCTTTGGCAGTTAAATCATTGATGTCAAGGCCTTTTAAAACATTCTGTACCCAGAATGGTTGGATCAGTTCACAACTCCACCAAGGGTGCATTAGTTTCTCACTTTTCCCACATCCCCTCCCAACACTGACAATTTTCCTTTTTTGTTATTTTAATTTATCTGATGATTATGAGGTTGTATGAAAATATATTAAACATGATAAAACACTTATAAACTATATCAGATTATAGGGTTGGCTAGGTGGTGCAGTGGATAGAGCACTGGCCCTGGAGTCAAGAGTACCTGAGTTCAAATCCAGCCTCAGACACTTAATAATTACCTAGCTGTGTGGCCTTGGGCAAGCTACTTTATCCCATTTGCCTAATTGCAAAATACCTAAAAAAAAAAAACTATCAGAGGAGGGTAGAGAACTGTGCAACTCAAAAGTTTACAAAAAGATGAATGTTGAACACTATTTTTGCATGTAATTGAAGAAAATAAGTAACATTCAAAAAAATTACCACCAAGTTTCTCTCTTATTAATCTGAGTATTATTGTGTTTGTTTAGAAGTTATGACTCAGCACAAGAATAATTCAGTGTTTCCAAGAATTCTAGAAAATTTTCAAATAATACTGGAATTTTAATAAATTCCTATAACTTTAAGAACTTTCTGTCATAAGGAATGATAGCTTGGCACAGATAAACTGATTGTTTTGTTTTTCGTAATTCGTAATGTTTATTTGCCTTAATGGTTCCAGATAGCAATTATTTCTAATGTAATTTATTTTGCAGTGAGGGCCGAGGAAAGTTGACGGTATTTTCAGTTAAAGCTATGTTAGCAACCATGTGTGGTGGAAAAATGCTGGACAAATTAAGATGTAAGTATTTTCTTTTTATTTAAGATACTTTTATCAGACCAGATCTTTCAGTTTGAACTGACACATTGTATTTCTAATTTTGTCCCTAGCCAGCTGCTCACTTCAGTTGAACTTGTAATTAATGTTGATTACTTTTAGATTAAACATTTCTGACCAAATAGCTTGATGCATTTTCTTTAACTAGTCTTTGATTTTTGAAGATGGGAGTCAGAGTTAATATAGTGATATTTATTTTGTTGCCCTATCCTTAATATATTTTAATATCATTTTATAAAACCACAGGAAAGTATCGACCTTTTTTTGGGGGGAGCAGAATCTCATAGCTAGTTTTTGGGTTTTTTCCCCATTTTTAACAAAAGTATTTATTAGGTTTAAGCTGTTTATTGGTCATGAGATAATTTTATCTGTTGAGGAAATTGAAATTCAGACAATTCAATTGCAGTGTTGTTTGTAACCCAGGATGATCCTGTATCTAGAACTGTATTTTCTAGATCCTAGTATTATAAACACACTATGTTAATCTTTATCCTTTTTAAATATATAGTACAATATAGCATCTATAACACCTTTCCATTTTGCTTAAATCAAATTTGTAATAACTTAGCATAAGATGAATGTATGTTGTTATAAATGTTTGTGTAATTTATGTATATGTCATGCCATACTATTACACATTTACATTCAGAAACATCATCAGTGAGAAATTAAAGAAGATAAGAACCCAATAAAAACAGTAGCAATAATTTTGTGTATATTATATAGTTAAGAAATATATAAATAATAGAATAAAAATGGTGGTATCCTTTACTTCAGCCTGTTGCTGGGCCTGTTCTTGTTTTCTGTTGACTAGGAAAGATTGGCAGGTGGGTGGGTGGTATTCATGGTTGTGAATGAACCCTCCTCTGTTCCTACATCTTTTCTACCAGAAAATATATGATAAATATTCCTTGGAATTAACCTAAAGTTGTAAGTGGACATCTGAATTTAGTATAATCTGTACCTGTGATTGTGCTACTTCTTGTCTGTATTTGTCTTCATTCTGCTTTGGTATTGTTTAAGCAGTCATTTTATGCACTTGTAGAGTGGATAGAGTTTCTTTTGACTTTATGTTTTTTATCATTGTAAAAAGTCTACATTATTCCACATCCCTAGACCCCTTATCTCTGCAAAAGGTTTTGAGGAGATGCCTTTCCCTTTCTTTTCCTTTGGGGCAAAACCTATTCTTTGTAACTCTGAAACATTCATTTTCTTTGTTTTGTAGTTCTTTCCAATTATATTATTGCAGTTATTGTGTATACCATTTTTCTGGTTTTGCTTACTTAATGTTGTATCAGTTCATATAAATCCTATCATATTTCTTTGTATTCCTTATTGTCTTTATTTTTTTAGCACAGTAATACTCATTACATTCATGTATATATTTTGTTTAGCCATTTCCCATTTGATGGACAAAAGAGATGCAAATTTAAGTTATTCACTATCTTAACATTCATGAAATTGACAAGAATAATTAAAAGCAATTAATTTCAGTGCTGGCAAGGTTGTACAGAAATGGGTTCATTACATTTCTAGTTTAATTGTGAACTGTAAAATCTTTTTGAACAACAGCCTAGCAACGTACAGTAAAAATTACACAAATTATCTTATTCAGTTCATTAATTCCATTATTAGAAATATATCTTCAAAATGTTATAAAAACAAAAAACTATTCACAATTTTTATTATAGCATCTTATGAAGGAATCATTCTATATATCCAACCAAAGGGAATTGATTACATAAATTGTAATGCAATACTATAATGCAGTCAAACCAATAAAAATGAGGAATACAGAGACATGATGCAAAGTTTTACAAAAGAGTTAAAATGCAAGACAGTGCTCAATAATTATAACCATAGCTACAATAGAAATAGTGCTAGAGAATTAGTGAATAAATAATATTGATGGAGACTTAGAAGTTGCTGAAAAATTATTATAATGCTTTGTGCTTGAGCTAATTTAAATGTAAATAGTTTCCAGATCATTTTGGTTGTTATGTTGATGTTCAGTCTTAATTTTTAAGAAAATATTAACTTTTTAATATGTATCCACATGTACAGATTACTCTGTAACAACTAAGTAGCCTTATCTGAGGACCTTCTAAAAAGAAATTTTAAATTTATCTAATACATACTCTCTACTGGAGTATCTTCTTACTTTTCATGTTTTATAGGATTATTGTGCACTAATGCTATTTCAGACAATTATAGCAAGCATGTCAACCACAAAGTGGATCTTATTACAAAAGTAAATTCCCCTCAGTTTTCTTTAAGACAGAAGAAAATCCTCAGTGACCTCAATCACTGTATTAAGCACCACTTTTATCCTCTAATGACGGCTGCTATTCTGAAGCTAAGGGAACAGGAGTGAGTATAGGGAATCAAAACATAATGGTAAGTCAATAAATAGAACAAATAAAACGAAAAAACAAAGATAAACCCAGGTTTAGTGGGGGCAGAGGAGAAAGTGTTGAAAAGAATTATTGGAGTTAAGAAGGAAACCACTGTATATGATAAAATGATCTAAAGTGAAGGCAGAAGCTGTCAAATTAAACACACACAGTTATTAAGGAACTTCCCTTGCTTCTCTTTCCCCCTACTCCCACCCTCATCCAGTGACTTGGAAAATTCAAGTAAAAATTTTTTAGTCTTCCCTTAGTGAAGAGAAGCCTGAATTTTTTTTTCTTTTATGGAGTGTTTACAGTACACTATTGTAAAATTTGGGTATATTTATGGTATTAAAAGATAAAATATTTTGATACTATATATATTTTATGCAGTTTTGAGTTTCTAAACTTTTTCTTTGTCATCTTTGGCTTCCACAAAACTCGCTCAAAATTCTCATTTAATTTCTTATGCTAACCTGCAATGTATCAAAACCATGATGAGGAAAGACTGCTGTGGAAGGGATAACTGTATATTAACTAATAGCTATTTAAATCAACACTGAAAGGAATACAGAAGAAATTTAAGCTAAAACCTACCTGCTTATCATCTAATTGGGGATGTAAACATGAGCAATATAAAGAAAAACTGTAGGATAATGACTGTATGAGAGGAGTTCAGAAAACCTTAGTTATAAATTCAAGTCATTTTAGAAGTCAAGTCATGAAGGATGAACAAAACAGATCATTTATAGACCTGAATTAGTGGAAGAGAATTGAGGAATTGAGCTGGCCATGGCAGGTTAAAATTTAGATCAAGTAGAATGAGAATTATTAGAAGTGAACATATTGGAATAACTCTCGTAGATGAGCAAACAGATGAGCAGAAGGTCAAGGATAGAATCTGAATAAATGTTTACTTTTGAAAGTGGATAGAGGGGCGGCTAGGTGGCATAGTGGATAAAGCACCGGCCTTGGAGTCAGGAGTACCTGGGTTCAAATCCGGTCTCAAGACACTTAATAATTACCTAGCTGTGTGGCCTTGGGCAAGCCACTTAACCCCATTTACCTTGCAAAAACTTAAAAAAAATGAAAAGAAAGTAGATAGAAAGGGAAAAAATGATCATACAATAGAAGTACCTTCATTGATTATTTTCTTCTTCTTGAACGTGGGAAGTTTGAAATGTGATTATTTTATAAAATATTGTAGATGAAGGAAGTTTGACAGTAGTACAATATAATGAATGACATTGTTAAGGAAGTAGAAAGGGAAAGTTTAAACTAGGGTATCCAGATGTCCCAGTTGTGCCAAGGTAGTCCTTGGTTTTAGATGACATGGGTCTAGAGTCAAGGACAGTTGTCTAGAAGAGTAAGTATATTTCCTAGTCAAACTATTGTTTTGGGCATTTTAGTACAAAAAGTAAGTGGAAGAGTAGCATTGTTAATTACATTAATATGCAGTATTTATACCTCAAAAATAATCCACCATATTTAGCAGTTTATTACATGAAGCAATGTTCAGGGTGTTAAAGTGATATTTTAGTTTATATCCAGCAAATCATCATCTTCTAGATACAAAGTTTGGAGAGGGGGAAAAGAAACTTTTTAGTAAATCTAAGGACATAAACAGGGGATTCATTTATTGTGCCAGTGTCGCTGTAAGTTTAGCATTTCCTTGTTTCAGTCATAGCTGTGACTATAGTTGTTTTGACCTCTCTGAGTCTCAAATTGTGAGGATAAAACTGTGTTATATATTCAACAAAGTGCTCAATAAATGTACTTTACAATTATTTCTATGAGGTTTACATGAGCAGATCAAGGAAACACATCTAGTTAAAAATACTTTCTAGATACAGTTAATATGAAAGTTACATAATCTTTACTGGTCAGACTAACAGAGAAAGGGAGTAAACTCTCTTCTGCTGAATTTTCATTATCAAAACTAAAAGAATTACATGCACACAAGTGTAGGTAAATCCCAAAGTGTAAGACATAGTTTGAGGAATTTTAAGAGAGAATCAGAAGATAAAAACTATTATTGATTATGATTTGTGATCATATTAATCACACAAAATAGTCATTGAGAATCTTAAGGTTTTATAAAATTTTGTATATAGATTCATTTCAGCTAAATTCTCTGACTTTTCTTGTGCTCTTAAAGATAAATTACTTGCTTTATTAATTATGTGGTTAGAGTTTGTATGAAGAAGGGGAAGGGGTGGAATGTTATTGGGGAAAGGAATAACACCAAAGAATAAGAAAGAGCAAACAAATTCCTTTTTATTACCACATGTTCTTAAAATATCAGCCAAATAGATTCTGAAATGGGTTAAAATCTGATTACTATTTAATTTAAAATAAAGGATCATAGAGTTAAAGCTGAAAGAATACTTAAAAGAGCGTTTCTTTTCTTTGACAAAGAAATATTTTAAAAGTCCATAAGATATAATAATTTACCCAAGGGCACACAGTTAGCAGCAGAACTGGGATTTGAACTTAGGTACTTTTGTCTTCAAATTAAGTACATGTGAAAGCTCGGGGAAAGAGGAGGAAGAATTCTTAACCTAAAGCTATATTCCTATATATATTTTTCCTACCCAAAATTTCTGGATACTCTTAAGTGAAAAAGGATATTTAGTAGAATCCTGAATTAAGTGAGTTTGATGAAAATCTGTATAAAGAGATCTTTATACATTGCTTTTTATTTTTTAGCATATTGTTAGGTAATAGAATTTGGGGATTTATAAATAATTTGTAATCAACTATTTTATTTTATTACATCTTTAAACAATATCTTATGGTTTTGACCCCTGAATTCCCCTGATCCTCTTCCCTTTCTAGAGAGCCAGCCAATATAACAGAATATTTTTTGCTTCTATTTTTGTATTATTTCAGTACCTTTATGTAATTGATAGATGAGACCAGGTGATCTTGAAATGTCACTCCTGGAGGTTCTAATTGTGAGATCAACTATTAATCCTACTTAGAAAAAGGTAATTCCAGACAGAGAAAGAGGAAAGACGGACAGTTACCATGTTTTCAAATAGTTCTTTTATGTTGTTGAAGTAACATCATAAAAGTTACCATAGGAAGTGCTGTTACTGTTTCTTAATTCAGGAAAGTGAACCATTGGACCAGAATTGTAGTGGAAAAAGCTCATTCACCTTGCCAAACTGAGGAAAACATTCAAATGTATTGTGTGAATGTCCCCAAAAATGGAGCTGGATTGTTTACAGTAAGTCCTTCTGGAGTTAAGATAAGTTATGGAAACTTCACTGTCGGATGTGAGAATAAGGCCATGAATTTATTGTGTAGTTGGTGTCTTTGGATTGTCAGTTTGTCTTCCTTGGAATTGTTCATCTTCCTAAGTTTTTTTCTCAATAATTTCCATTATATTTTCTGTCTCCCAGCTTTAATTGTGAGAATATTTTAGAACATAAACTCCTGGAAAAACAACTTTGATAGACTTTAGAACTCTAATCCATTCAAGAAAAAAACAAAGCTTGGAAGCTGAAAGATGAAACATGCCATTCCCTTCCTTCAAAAGGATCATGAACTTAAATTGAAAAGAGAAACATACATTTTGGGGTCAACTCAGTGTAGAAGTTTGTTTTGAGGGACCATGTATAGTTATAATGAGAGTTGTTCTTTTTTAAAAAAATTGTTTTCTTCATTAAGGGAGGGTAGTGGGAGAGAGAGATTATAAATGCATGTATAAATAAATTAATTTAAAAATAAAAAGAGAAAAGAAAAAATAATGTAGGCTCTTGGCCTACATTATGGCCTACATCTTGGTTAATATGGATTATTATATTCTTTGTATTTGAATCCCAAGTGCTATTACAGTGCTCAACTTATTAAATATTTGTTCATTGATTGTTAAAGTATGTGTCTTCAAATGCAGGGGAAACAAAATGACTGTGAGAAGTCAGGAAGACTCTATCCTGAGTTCAAATCTGGCTTCAGATACTTAATAGTTGTGTGAGCCTGGGCAAGTTTACCCCACTTGTCTCAGTTTCCTCATCTGTAAAATGAACTAGGGAAGGAAATAACAAACTCCTCCAGTGTTTTTGCCAAGAAAACCTCAGATGGTAATGCAAAATAGACATGCCTAAAAAATGATTGATTTATCATTTATCACAATATTTCAAATATTTAGGAGTGAGTGCTAAAACTAAAATCTGCTAAAATATGATAATTTTTAAAATTTATGAAATCATTTATAAGTCATTAATTCTATATTTTAATATAATAAATTATTAAAGTTCATTTAAAAAGAATGGATAGAAAATCATAGCCATATTCTACTACAAAATAAATAAATATTTTTAAGCACATCTTATTGATTATCTGGTAAACATCTAAAAACCTACTATTTCATATTACTTGTATGGACCTTCATATTGTCCCTGAAATGTAAGGAATTTAGGTTTAAGGTAGTGCAATTCATAATAAATTCAAGAGTTTCTGGGTAATTATTTTATTAATTATGCCAGTGAGTTATTAATAAAAGGGGTCGGTGACACTCTCAAATGTTGAAGACTCTTCATGGACTCATTCAACACTTATATAGCCTTGGAAGAGGATGATAATCAAAATTATTGAGAAGAATGTATATTATAATGAGAAGTGGATCCATTCTGATAAGGGGTTAGGGAAACTTGACTTTGATCTCTCTCACTTGCAGACTAGCCTCAACCTCAACAATCTAGACAAAGGATCTACTCACCCCCCTCCCCTTGTCTAAATAAAACACAATAATTTTTCCCTCTTGTGTGGAATCTGAACAAGATTGAGGAGAAAATTAATCCAGTCTCATTATCAGCAGTGTCCTTCAGATGTTTTAGGAAGGGGGAAAACATTGGCTGTCTCCAATAATTTGTGATTTAATAATCCTTTATCTCAATAGCTTTCCTATTTCAGTTTGATGTACATTGAACAAAAAATGGACATATGTTCTCTCTACCCATGAAATCATACATTATTAGCATATTTTGATAAGTACTAGTTTTCTTTTCCAAATAATAAAAATGTTAGACTAGATAATCTGTAAGGGAATTCCAGTTCTGATTTTTGCGTCATTTTCCTGGCACACAAATATCTTCTCTTTGAACACCTTTCATCAATACCCACTGGTATTGGCATTTATGGTACTTTACTGGTTCTCAGATGTATGTATATTTGAGCACAAAAGCATTTATCAAAATGGAAAGGAAGAAGAACAAAGCATTTAAGTAAAGGTGAATCTTATAAGCACAGTCATAAAATTAAAAGGTTAGGTTGAATTATCTGATGGGCAGGAAAAAGATGAATGTTTGAAACAGAGTAGGCCATTGGTTAAGTGACATCAAGAAAAATTGAAAATAGATTATATCCTTGTCTGCAAATCACAGTTATTTTTGGTACTTTGAAATTGGTAAGTGGTGGCAAGAGCTATGTAATAGTTTCTAGAGAGATAATATGATGTAATATAATACAGTATAGTATGTATATTACATACTACATAATATAGCATAGTACAATATGCTTTTTCTTTTCTCTTTCTGCTTTTTACTTGTAGATATTTTCTCTCAGATGTCAGATTCCAATGGCTTAATGATATTTAACAAATTTGACCAGTTTCTGAAGGAAGTTTTAAAGCTCCCTACAGCTGTTTTTGAAGGTCCTTCTTTTGGGTACACAGAACATTCAGTACGAACTTGTTTTCCACAGCAGGTAAGTACAATTGCTATAATATAGCATTTTTTATCTCTTAGAGACAGAAGGAATTTAATCCTATAGGTTTGATTAATCAATTGCTTCTGAAATAGCTTCTAGAATATAAAGTACTTAAGGATGGAGTAAGGGGAGGTAAGAAGAGCTAAAAAATAAAGTCGAGGAAGGGAACCATTTTGTAATTCAGAGTTTTTTTGTGCATATTTCAGAAAAAGAAATCATGCAACTTGAAACATTTTAGGTTATGAAGGATAATGACCTCCAATTTCTCTAGAAGAAACTTCTAAAACTTAAGTTGAGTTTTATAAAAGAATTATAATATACACTGGATGAAGTTCCCCATGGTGACAAAACCACAAATCCTTTGTGAACAGATTTTATTGAAATATCTGATTCTTATATTTAAGATAAAGTGTTCACATATTTCATTAGTCCTTTACTCAGAAGATCAACTTAACTAGTAGAAGATAGGAGATGATTACATTTAGTAGTTCACCAAAAAAAAAGCTTTTGATGAAATATAAATAAACTCAGTATGTGTCAACAAGTGATATAACTAAAAATGCTAATTTGATCTCAGATTTCATTGCAACATCCTGGGCAGGGAATATGACAGTGTTACTGTACTTGGCCCTTGGACCATATCCAGTGTTCTTAGTGCCACTTTAAGGACATTGACAGTTGGTGGTACTGAGAGGAGGATAACCAGCATGGTAAAATATGTTGAGATCATGTTGTAGAATGATTATTTTAATATGTGAGAATATTTCAACTTAAAAATAAAGACTTTAGAGGAAGAAAATAACTTTCTTTAAATATCTGTAAAGCTTGAAAACTTTTTTTTTCATTTGGAAGAGGGATTTGACTTCTTCCTGGCCTAAAGGTGCAACTAGAAGTTGTGGTCTTTATTATAGACAGATTTTTAATTTTATTTTATATTTGATAATATTTTTAGAAGAATAGAAATTTGTAAGAAAAAAACTTAAGAATTAGAACTTTACAAGAGTGGAATAGAAGATACTAAGTTCAGTTCAATGTATTTCAAAGTATTAAGTAAAGTCTTCCTGTTTGCAAGTGAGTTTCTCCTCACTGGTTGTTTTCTTTAATTGAAGTCAAAAGATTTCAGGATTCTATAGGAGAAATTCCTCTATTTGTTGAATGAGACGATGCTTCTTTGAGATCCCTTTCAAGTTTGATATTGTGTGATACATGAAATATTGGTTAAATGCTATCATCTAGAAGATAATTAAATATTGGGGGGAGGAGATTAAAATGATATCATCCCTACTATCAAAAATTTATTTTCTACTGTGGAAGGGGTATGGATTACAACTTGCCCAAATGTAAGTCTAATACAATCTGCAAATATTTTAAGGACTATCATATATGAAAGGGATTAACTCTGTGTCTGCTTGATCCTAAAGAGTTTAAGGAACAATAAATTAGAGTTATAGAGAATCAGAGTTTTGATCCATTTAAGGAAAAACTTTCTCATATTGAAGCTCTCCAAAGATGGTATGGACAGTCTTAGAATGTATCTGGTTCCCTGTTTCTAAAGGGTTTTAAGCAAAAGTTGAATGGTCATTTGTTGACTGTTACAGAATGACCTCTTATTCAGATATATATATATTTATCAAGATGGCCTCTGAAGTCTCTTTCTGCTTCCTTAAATGATTCCATTGAAAAATTGTAGAATAGAGAATTATTGTGTAAAACTACTAACAATGTTAAAACAAAACCAGGCTCTTGCTCGAGCAAGAGGTAAGTTAGAATAAATAACCTGGGGGCATGCCAGTTCCAGTCTCCTGAATGCTGTCATATTCCTTGGAACTTAATTTCTCTTGTTTGTGCCTTCTGTGAGATAGATTTCCTAAAGCCTTTCTCACAGTGTCTAACAATACTATGTGGCTTATGCTTAGAAACATGAATGACTTTTGTCAACTGGACTGGAACTGAACTCTTCCCTGTGAATGACAGAGTCAAACAGGACAGAGCAGAGACAGATGAGTCAGGACACAAATAGAGGTTTCATTAATTTCAAAGGGAGGAAAATGATGTTTGCAAAAGGAAATTCCCCCCTTCCCCCAACAAGGAGGGCTTAATACTGCTAAGGTTGGGATCATTTATATACATGAAAGGAGTTGGACCACAACCTATTCATTTTTGGGTCTTGAGACAGTTCTCATGATTGGGATAATACAAATGTTCTTGAATCATGAAACAATCTAAGTTGTGGCAGGACATGAACAGGAGTTCAGTACCTGGTTTGGTTCATTTGGCAGTTACATAGATACAAGTATCAGGAGGTATGATGAATGGAACTGGGAAACAGGGAGCTAAATCTCTCAATGAACATTTGATTCTGGTTTGAGCAATGTACTTTGACAGAGGGTGATATCAACCAGAATGCAAAGGATTATAATGCTAAACTCAGGATACAGTCTGCTTGCTGGGCCTTACCTCTGGGAAATATTTTATGTAATTATCTTGTTTTCCTTGGTAGACTTTTACCTATCCACTGAAACTTTTCAGTCTTACACATTACTTTCTTTCTTTGTACTCCTATATTTCATCCTTCCAGGTCTTGTTTACTATGAATCACTGCTTTCAGACTATCATTTCTTTTTCTGGAGGTGTCTGAGGCCGGATTTCAACTCAAGTCTTCATCTTTCTTCTTTTCCTTCCCCTCCTTCATTTTCACTTTTGATTTCTAGAAATATAGCTCTGAAAAGATGGGTTTTTAAAAAAACCCATTGTGTTTAAATGGAGCTAATTGACTATCCTTTAAAAGGAATCATTCTAACTTTTGTTAATTGGCCAATCACAGCCCCAATCTAAGTTTTATAGCTCATTGTCTAGATTTTGATGGCTTCATGATGATGTTGTCCTTCATTCTTGAAGAAGGCTATGCTATCAGGGAGATGCTATGTCACCAGCCTCACTTTCTCCTCCAGTCATATAGCCCAGTGGCCAGATATGAATCAAGATGATAGGATATATATATAGCCTTGTATGCAGTGCAATCAGGGTTAAATTTGAACTTAAACAGGGTCACACAGCTAGTATTAAGAGTCTGACGCCAGATTTGAACTCAGGTATTCTATCCCCTAAGCCACCTAGCTACTCCTGTCATTGTTCTCTTTAAGAATAAAGAATGAACAATAACCCCACAAAAACACTCTATTTCACATATCCTACCCTTTGCATTGGCTGTACTACTTTTCTTGTTCTGTCTTTTCCCAGTTGAATCTCTTAAATTCCTGCCCTGGAATTTTACTGTTTATTGAGAACTCATTAAGTCTAGCTGACTCTAGGCACCTAACTATGCAATTTTCTCTTCTTCCTCCATATCTCAAGCTGATCTCAGTTGAATCTGTTTCCACTCTTGAACTGATTGTGTTGATTGTCGAACACTCATTACAACCATCTGGACCCAATTATTCAACCATTTTGTCTTCTTTTCATGTCACTCGGCTTCCTCCTTTGTATCCTTCCAACCTCATCTCTAACCTGGGGCTCTGATAATTGGTAAGATCTAGATGTTCCAACCCAACTGTACCTTCTTCCTGCTATAGTTTCCTCTCTCCCATTACCCTTTTTCCACTTTTATCTCTAGGCATAGTGATCAAGTCAATACTACCTTTGCTTTTCCTTCTCTTTGATTGAAGAGAATCTCAGAATTTCCATAGAAAGAGGGTGCCCAGGTCAGTCATCTTTTCATTTTTTCACCCAGATGTACTACTCTGGAATTTGCCAACATATACCTCCAATTTATTTCCTTTCAACTTCCTTTTATGTTTTGTTTTCCTTCTTTAGATAGTAAGGACAGGGACTGTCTTTCTTTTTTTCTTTTGTATTCCCAGTCCTAACCATAGTACCTGAGTTATAGTAAATACTTAATAGATGTTTATTGACTGATTAATTGCCCTATCATTCCTTTCACCATCCCTGTAATTTAACTCTTGCCTGACCATCACTGTCTTCTATGTGTTGTCTCATACTCCTCTTAGAATGTAAGCTTCTTGAAGGTAGGGACTCTATCCTTTGCATTTTCTCAGCACTTAGCACTATACCTTCTACATAGTAAGTACTTAATAAATATTTTTCATGCATTCATTTGTTCATTAGAATTTTACTTTCATTAGCTAACTGTTTATAACCTGTGTAAATTATCATTGAATTCCTGCTAATTCTATTTTATGATACAGATGATGAGAACCTCTATGTAACTTTACTACAACTGAGAGGCTATAAAAATGTTGTTTAGTCTTAATTCTAAGGAGACACAATTACTAAATTTGTACGTGAAGTAGTGTTTTATACAAAACAGTCATTAAACTATTTTTCATTTCACTTAACAAGCTGGTAAAATTATTTTTTTCTCCTAGACAATATTTGTGGCATATAAAAGTATTTCCACATTGAAAGTTGTTTTGGGAAGACATTATTTACAAATACTGTCAAATAAAATATGCATTTCCAAATGCTCCTAGAATAACTGAACATATCTATGCATATAACAAAAAAATCTTTATACATATAAAAATCTTTCATATTTATAAAAGATGATGAAGAAAGTGAAAATATATCTTTGGTATTCTCAAATCCAAATTCCACCTGATGCTGATTTTATAATAGCATTATCAAAGAGGGTTTCCCATTAAATATTCTCAAGGACCCAAATCATTAATAGTTGTTCAAAAATGATTTTCATCAGCTTCATAGATGAGATGAAATAAGATTAAGAAAAAAATGATTAAGTTTTTTCCAGGAGAAATACCTTCAAGGATGTCATTGTTAATAGCTGAAAATACAATATTACAGAAGTTCTTTATTTTACCAAGATCATTGTACTTTTTGCCTAGCAAGCTTTTTGGGGACATTCTCTTTTTTAAGTTGCATATTAAATATATCAATAACATCCATTTGAAGGGGAATGAATTAAGAATAATTTCTTGTTATGTGGGTGAACAGAATGAAGGAATTAGAAACCATGATTTTATTTCAAACTGATCTTCCCTATTTTCTCATCACTCCCAAGACTAGCTTTAGTTTTTTCATAATTCTTTTGCTTTCTAAAAGACCTTTTGGTTGTTCTTTTTTAAAAATCTGTGTTTAAGTTATTGTTTAACTTAATTATATTTTATCCATTATCTCTGAACCTCTTAGAATCTTTCTTTTTGGTATTTCAATTGTTTCAGGTTCTCCATACTAGTAAAGTATTTTAGCATTTTTCTTTGAGCACTTTTTTTACCTTTTTTTTATTTAAGTCAATGAAATTAAGTGACTTGCCCAAGGTCACACAGCGAGGCAATTATTAAGTGTGTGAAGTCGGATTTGTACTCCTGACTCCAGGGTCAGTATTCTATCTGCAGTGCCACCTAGCTGCCCCTCTTTGAGCAGTTTTAATGAATGATTTTTATTTGTGTGATTTTGAATTATTTTTATAAGAAGAAACTAGTGTTGTGAAAATAAGAGAGGAAATTGTATCCAGAGAGAGAAAAGACCAGTATTAAAGACTTTAGAGAGTTCAAAGAATGAGGATAGAGAAAGGACCATTAGATCACTGGTCATATTAATAAGGTATTTTTTTATTAATATTAGGTGGGAATTTAGATTGCAAAGGTTAAGTCGAGTTAAAGAAGAGGAAGTGAAGCTACATAGTGTAAATAGATTTCTCAAATAGTTTAGCTTAGAAAAGTTGGAGAAATAGAAAAAGATAACTATTTGGCATGGTTGGAACAAATAAGGGCTTTTTAAGGAATAGTGAGGATATGGCATATTTTTAGACAGCAAAGGTGAATTCAAGGAATAGGGAGAGCAAAAAGCAGGATGATATTGAGCTCAATCTTTTGGAGAGAATGGATAGGACTAAGGTCAACAGAACATATAAATAGGTTGATTTTTAGCAAGAAGAAAGGCTATTTCTTTTTCCAGCATAGAGGTGATTAAAAAGATAGTAGGGGAAGATATCTGAGTGATATGAGATTAAAAAAGAGGGGATCAGGGTCTTCTCATTTGAATGGCCTCAGATTTTTGTATTATATTCAACAAGTCTCTCAAAAGAAATGATAGGAGTGGTTTGGAAGCTTAAAGAGACTGGAAAGTAGACATATAGGATGGCAATAATATAACTGATGTTTTTTTTGTCTCTGTTATTTTCCTTACCTTATAAATTGATCCCCCAGTACCTCCACAATTATGTCACCTCTAGCAAACATCTCTCCTTGTGTATACTTGGTCTAATTCACCTGTTTTTTTACTTGTTTGTATTCTCTCTAGTTCCATTTCTACCTCTTCTGTAAACATATCTGGTTGAGATCAAATATTTATACATAAAATATTTATACATAAAAATATTTTTCCATATTTCTTTTAGTCATTCTACTTCCTATTTTATTCTCACATACTCTAACCCCAAACCTTATATTTGGAGAGATTTTTAGGGTATCGAATTTGTGATTTTTTTTTATATTGGCTGCAGCTATAAAAGATTTTAAATATTGCATTTATAGGTTATGATAGAATAGAAGTGCTATTATATAATAATACAGAAATAAAAGGTGTTTGCTTATAGAATTACAAAAACAATAGATTATGTTCAATAAGGGATAGGAAAGACACTAGATACCAAAATATGACTATGGGGACTTAAAGGCAAGACTGTAAGAGTCAACTTCCTTATTAAGATTGAGAAAATTAGCTGAGTCTATTTATATTAGCCTAAAATAAGGAATTAACTGTTATATGCCATTATAAAAGAGAATCAAATCAAGATGAGAGCAGGAAACAATTAGAATGATGAATCTAAGAAATGAATTTTTAAAGCAATTTTTTGCTGAGTGATTATTTTATGACTTGATTCCTCATTTTAATTATATAGTTGGTAATATGATTTAGGGTAAAGACTGGAAAACCCCCTTTTCAAGATGTGGGAGAGATTCACTTCCAGATTTAAGGTGGACTTAATGACTTCCACATTAAAGAGAAAATTCTAAAAGCTGCCTGAAACAAACAGTTCTACTACCGAGGCTCCATAGTCAGGATTACACAGTATCTGGCAGCATCTACATTAAGGGCTTGCAGGGATTGGAATATGATATTCCAGAAGACAAAAATCTTGGTTTACAACTGAGAATCAACTACCCAGCAAAACTGAACATCGTCTTTCAAGGGAAAAGATGTACTTTCATTGAAAGAGGGGACTTTCAAACTTTCCTATTGAAACAACCAGAGCCGAACAGAAAGTTTTATCTCCAAGTATAGGGTTCTGGTGAAACATAGAGGGGGTGGATGAGAAGGACTAACTATGAGGAACTTAATGATATCGAATTGTTTGTATTCCTGCATGGCAAGAAGATATTGATAACTTAAATGAACTTTCTCATTTATAAGAGCTGTTAGAAAAAGCATATATAGACAGGGCACAGGAAGGAGCTGAATATAATGGTATAATAGAGTAAAAAGATGGAGTCAATGGGTGATAAAGGAAATTGCCTGGAGGAAGAGGAAGGAGATGAAGAAAAAGCAAGGAAATTTCGCATAAGAGTCAAGATAAAGCTTTTTCAATGGAGAAGAATGGGGGAAGGCAAGGGGAAATGAGTGAGCCTTCATTCTCCTCGGAAATGGCTCAGAGAAGAAATAACATGAACACTTAATAGGATGAGGAAATCTATCTTACCCTGGAGAAAAATGAGAATAAAGGGATGGGATAAGGGGGAAATGGAGGGAGGGATGGGGGAATAGGCGATAGAAGAGAGGAAAGATTGTGGGAGAGGGTACTCAGACACAACACAGTTTTGGACAGGGCTAGGGGAGAGAGAGAATAGAATAAATGAGAGTGTGTAGGGTAATACAGCTAGTAATGGCAACCATGGGGAAAATATTGAAGCAACTTCTCTGGTGGACTTATGATAAAGAAAGCAACTCACCCCAGAGACAGAGCCATTGGAATCTGAACACAGATTGAAATTCATTTTTTCCCCCTCTCTTGCACTGTTCTTGTGATTTCTCATCTTCTTGGGGGAGGGGGGTTTATATTTACTCTTATAACAAAATTGTAATAATATAAAATAAATCTAGATCCTTCACTGAAAAACAAAGAAAAATGATGGGTTATTCAATTTCTTTTATGAAGAAAATATAGTATTGATATCAAAACCAGACAAAAACAAAGAGAACATTATAGATCAATATCATTAAGGTAAGTCTATACCAAAATGTTAAACAGGACAAAACTGTATATTTAAAAATCCATAATGGCCAAAAAATTATCTTTAACTGGAACACAGAAATAATTTATAAGGGAAACAGTTGTTACAAGTCATATCAAGACAAAATAAAAGGTGCATAATTATGTAGCATTTATTTATATTATTAATTTGAAACAGGAATAGAAAGCTTTTTCTTTACTATGATTAAAAGAATATTACAAAAACAACTAGTTAATTTGGCAGAGGAGCATTTATTTTCTAGTAGGAAGAGATATCATATAATAATTACTATATTTGCTTTTCCTATATGACATAGTCTTAGAAATATTAGCAACAAGAACTGGGCCGGGGCGGGGGGGTGGGGAGGCATTGGGAGAGGGATGCAGGATGGGATTTCGTTTGTATAGTTATTTCCTAGTGAGGTAACATCAGCCACCTTCCTTTCCTGAAGTAATCTCCATCTTCAGACCATACTTCATTTCATTCACTCTTTGACTCTGCAATTTTCTTACATCTTCTCACTAGCCTTCAATTTTCTTGCTTTGCCTTACCCCCGCTTTGCAACTTCTATTAGATTAAGGACTGTCTTCTTTACTTATATTTGTATTCTTAGAACTTAGTACAGTGCTCTCGTAAGCACTTTTAAATGTTTTATCTAGCTAGCTTTTGCCCTTTTGCAAAGTAATAGGATTAAGTGACTTGCTTAAAGTCGCACAGCTAGAAAATATTAAGTATCTGAGGTTGGATTTGAACTCAGGTCCTCCTGGCTGAGGCTAGTGCTCTATCCACTTCCTCACCTAGCTACTCTTACTTTATAGATTCTTAAGGATCCTCACCCCAATTCACACTCACACTGTTAAGGTGAGTGTGTTAAGGGTGTTAAGCTACCTCTCACCCACATCCTCGAGCAAATCCACCTACTACTGCTTTGAATTTTAGGAGTCCCTTTAAAGAGCAAGGGGATTTTTTTTTAATGCTCTGTTCAAGCACACTTTTTATTGTGTGTTCTTCCCAATGTTAATCACCAGAGGTTAGAATTACATTCAGCTAGTAAGCATCAATTATCTTTCCCATAGGGATATATAATGAGAAAATATAGCAAGGCTAGAAGTAGAAACTTTCTCTTGAACTAGAGAGTTTCTATCCCAAATCAGTGATCAGTGATTAGAGACTCAATTTACATTAAACCAGGTAACATTAGTTTTTAAATTCATTTTTCATTCAATTTGTTTTCAATTTCAAAATCTCTCTCTTCTTCTTCACTCTCTCCCCTTGAGGAGCTTCTGTTGAAAAGGCCAGAAAACATATACATCATGAATATGTATAGTCAAACAAAATAAACTTCTCCATTATCCATACATATCTCGAAAAAAAAAAGAGAAAAAACTACTCTTGAGTTTATCAGCTCTTTTATCTGGATGTAGATATCATTTCTCATTCTGAGATCAATGGAATTGTCACTTAGCTTTTACAAAGCGATATTTACTGAGAAATTATAGAAAGGATGGAAGCTTAAAGCATGCATGCTTGTGTGTACATACCCACCAAATAAAACATTTTCTATCAACCATTTATCTTACCAGGCTCCCTTCCCTTTGCAGCATGACAACTTTTGAACTATACTTCAACTACTGCTAGGTTACTTCAGGACTCATCTTTCTGCCTTATGTATTCCAGTGTCTTGACTATTGGTCCCTATTATGACATTTTGAAACTTACAAGTCTGTAACCATTGTTATTTCACCTAAAAGCAAAAAGAGACCATCTTATAGTGAGGCAAAGAATAAGTTGGACTGCACTTATTCTTAGCTTCTCTGACTTTTGCTAAAAGAGTGTGTGAGGCCTTTCTCTCCTCTGGAGCTGGTTCACTGCAGCATCCTTACCAACAGAGAAGAAAAAGGGACAAATTTGGTTGGTGCTTTGTGCAAACAGTATCAAGTTGAACTTAATAAGTAATACATGTTTCTGCTTCAATTTAGGAAGCTGGATTCTTCTGTTGCAAATCATCACACCTTTCTAATGCAAGTTAGAAGTTCTCCTGTCTCTTTCACACATATTGACAACAAATAGAGCTTACTGTGCTTGTTCTGAGTAAGAGACTCATATTGTTTGGACCCTCTTTATATGTCTGCCTCCTAATGCAGCTCAGTACCTCTCTGAAACTTTAGCTTTTGACATTTGATCTTTGTTCTTGTTGATTTTTTTAAGAATATATATACTGTATGAATGCCTGCAAAGTAGATTCCCTGGCAGAGAGATAATCTCTAACAATGGACCAGCAACTGGGACCCCAGCTCTGAAGTAGGAATAAAGTTTCTTAGTCATTTAGAATCACTTGGAATATTTCTATACTACCCACAGATGGACATGAGGAAAGACCTGAATCTGGGTTAAGTAAAGATTTTTGTGAGAACTAATGATTTTTAGTTGTTTTTCAGTTGTGTTTGACTCTTTACCACCCCATTTGAGGTTTCTTTGGCAAAGATACTGGAGTGATTGCCATTTTCTTCTGCAGCTTATTTTGGAGATGAGGAAAATAAACAGGATTAAGTGACTTGCCCATGGTCACACCACTGGATTTGGAGTTAGGTCTTCTTGACTCCCAGCCCATTGATCTATATACATTGTACTACCTAGGTGCCAGAAGGAAAAAATAGAATAAGTCAGTAAAAATAGAATAGCTGAGTGATAAACAGGTGGCCCAGTGAATTCAGTATTGGACCTGGAGTTAAGAAGACCTATTTTTGAACTCTATATTTCAAAAAATCATAAATGGAATCTGTTAGAGCCACAAGGCAAAATGTAGGTAGATTTAGCTAATTGCCTCCTAAAAGAACCCCAAAATGAATAATTCCTGGAGTTTCATGATCCAGATTCAGAGCACTCAAATGGAGCCTGTGCACTGGTGGGCTCTTTAATTTTTTTTTATTTTTATTTTTTTTTGCAAGGCAAATGGGGTTAAGTGGCTTGCCCAAGGCCACACAGCTAGGTAATTATTAAGTGTCTGAAACTGGATTTGAACCCAGGTACTCCTGACTCCAGGCTGGTGCTTTTTCCACTGCACCACCTAGCCACCCCTGGGCCCTTTAATTAATATGACACCAGCCATCTATTGGAAACATCAGAAGAGACAATATAACTTTCCAAAAGTCTTTGCAGGACTGTTTAGAGCCTTACATAGGAGGAAGTCAGTTGTCAACTGGAGATTATTCATAGAAAGAGACCTAAAATTTACTTTGGGTCACTAAGGGTAGTGCATAATCCCAACCACTCTTTCCAGATGTGCAGTTTGAATGTATGCATTTTCATTAGAGGAGGGGTAGAATCAAATTTGGCTGTCAACCTGTCCTAGATTCTAGTAACAAGTGGTTTGGACTTATCATGAATTCCATTATTCAACTTAAGGATATTCTCCTCAGGATGAGAGAGGTGGAATTATTACTCTACTGCATTAATACACTTGCTGGAAATTTTCAGTGTTTGATTCTGACCAGAAGTGGGTACAGTGTTATGTTAATGAAGGCAAGCTTGGGAGAGTGGAGCCTTTGCCTTCTATGGTGATTCAAAAATGCAGTCCAGACACTAAGGCTAGAAATATGAGTAAACAGAAAAAAATTATGTAAGTAGCTAAAAAGAAGTTTAAGCACTAAGAAACCTCAGTTGAGATCATTTAAGAATGTGCTATACAACTGTTAAAGAAGGAAAAAATCTCAAAATATGATATTCCCAAAAACAAACAATAAAGCCTTTCAAACAGGAAAAACTTGACCTTCAGGACTGAGTATAAACTCATGGGGTAAGGGTGGGTGTGGGCCTTGAGCAAATTAGAGGATTTTGAAACATTCCTTATGAGAAGATCAGACCTGAACTAAAAATTACAAGCATAAAACACAGTAGTTAAGAGAAACTTAGAGAAATAAATACATTTAAGGGAAGGAGCCAAATGTCCATATTTCAAAAAATTAATGGAACATTTTAGAACCAGAAGGCAAAATGTAGGTGGATTTAACTAATTACCTTCTAAAAGGACCCCAAAATGAAAAATTTCTGGACTTCCACGACCCATTCCAGAGCACTCAAGTGGAGCCTGTGCACTCAATGCTTGTCTATTCGAGAAGTGTACTAAATGTACTGTGCTTAGAATTCAGAGATGAAAGTAGAACAGTCTCTGTCCTTATGGTTTACATTTTGACAAGAGACCTGTATGTGTTTGAGTTTTACATAATATCAAAATAAATACAATGTAGTCGTGAGAAGGCTTGCTTCAGGAAAAGGGTCCTGTAGAAGTTGATGTTTGTGCTTGAGGTTTAAAGGAAATAAGGGATTTCAAGAGATACTAGTGAGGAGGAAGAGAATGCCAAGGACTGATAGACAACCTGTTCTTACTAATCAGGATGCTTATTTCCTCAGTGAAGGAACTTCAACTTAAATACTGATATTTCCTCAAATATCCTGAATTCCAAATTCTTTCATTGATTCAATTTCCATGAACTCCTTTTCTGCCATCACTTACAGTTTTTACACTTTCATTTTATGAAATCCAAAATTCTTTAATGTGATATTTTCCCATCATTCCATCTTTAAATGCCTGATGAGCTTTAATTCTGTTCTTCCATCCTCACTAAGACTTCCATTCTTCAGTTCTTTCTCAGACTGTTGCCTTTGCATCCATTATAATTCTCTTCCTTCTCCATCTTGACCCCTTGTTTGAAACAACCCAACCCTATTTATTACTCTTCTACTAATTATACTGTCTTCCCTTCTCTTTCTTAACCTCTTGTTGCACCAACCCAACTATTCTACTCTTAAATCCTTTGTGTCCTACTATTACTTCACTATTACTGTCACAATATACCAAATTCTAATTCTGCATCATTCTCTTCCCATTTTCTTCACTCCTGTTCCTATTGACATACTATCAAAAGCTGGAGGAAATCATGAAGCTGTGTCAGTTGGTTCACTATAAATTTGTTATCTAATCTTAACTGATTCCTCACTATAATAAGGCAGTCATTCTATCCTTCTCTACAGCTACTGATCCAAACATTTTTGTTTCTTTTCCAAATGTCCAGTCTCCAGTCTTTGCTCCATCTTTTCTATTAAGGATTTTGCTACTACACCACTAAAAAAATTTGAAGTTATTTTCTTTCCCATATCACTCAGACATCTCTCTCATTCCATTTGTTCTCTTACTATTTAGTACTTTCCTATCTCAGATAAAGAGATGATCCTAGTCTTTTGCCCGGGCCAACCAATCTGTATGCCACTTTGATCCCATTCCTTCTCAACTTCTCTAACAGATTACCCCTACTTCATTTCTGTTCTTTTATATTTAATCTCTCCCTTTTAAAGGAGTTTAATGACTCCTTTCCTGCTGCCTACAAAGGTGCCTATCTCCTCTATCCTTAAAAAAAAAATCCTCTCAATTGATTGAACTATCTCTATTAATCATCATTCCATCTGCATAGCAACTTGCTATTTGAATTTGCTACCCCTTCCATCTCTTCTCTGACTTTTTCTCAGGCATTTCTTTTCCCAGTTTGCCCTTCCTTTTTTGTTTCCAGAAACTTTGGTACTCTCTAATGCCTCTCAAAATCTCTCATACATCAAAGCATATATGACTGAATTGTTAGAGAAGAGGTATAAAGTCTCAGTGTTTGCACACCACATTTGAATGATTCAGAATCTTTCTCTGCAACCATTTCCATCAGTTTCATCTGAGTGTTTCTCAACCTTTTTTTTTTTAATAATCACATGCTTAAAAATGAGGAAAAATCATTTGTTTAGGTTGGAGGAAACCAAACATTCTAATACTGGACTTCTTGATTAATCCAGCTGTTCTACTGAGCAACTGAAATTATGTTAAGAAAATTTTCATACCCTTTGATTTAAAGATCCCTCTACCAGGCACATATTCCAAGAAGATCAAAAATAATAAATTCCTCTATCCATCAGAATATTGATAGAATCACTTTTTGTAGTAGTAAAAATGTGATACAAGGTAGATATTCAGTTATTGGAAAACAGCAGCAAAGTTTAGTGCTTGAATTTAATGGAATTTATTGCACAGAAAGAAATGGAAGACTCAAGAATAACATAACATTTGTAAGAACTAAGGGCAAATGAGATAGAACCTTGAAAACAATATGTACAATGTCATCATCAAGCAAGTAGAAAGGACATCATGAATTTTTAAAAAAAGTAATTGAATATTTTGCATTGTAATATGCAGTTTGGTCCAAAAGAACACAGGGGAAAATACTTTCTATTCCATCTTTACTGAAGTGGAAGATGATGAATGTGAAGCATTTTCTATATACTGTCATTCAATTGTTGTGTTAGTTTTGTTGAACTTTTTTTCTCTTAAATTTTTATTCATTTTTCCATTACGAAGCTTGGCTTTCTGGGGAAGGGAGGTAGAGGTCAACACACACATTTACATAGAAATGAAAGTGAGTTTAAAATATAGCAATAATTTTTTTAAAGAAAAAATATTCCATCAGGGAGTGTTCCTATAAATACTTGTATCTTAGGCATTCTCTGTGGTCCCTAGGACTTAACTAAAGATGATCTTAACCCTCTCTTTTATGTAAATAAACATTTGCAATCCCTATAAATTTACTTATTCATCAGGGAGATAGGTCTATAATTTTGTTTCTCTGTTTTAACTCTTCCTGGTTTAGGTAACAGTACCATATTGGTTTCATAGAAAGAGTTAGGCAGAGTTACATCTTTCCCTATTTTTCCAAAGAGTTTATATTGGATTGGAACCAATTGTTCCTTAAATGTTTGGTAGAATTCACTTGTGAATCCATCAGGCCCTGGAGATTTTTTTTTTTAGGGAGTTCAGTAATGGCTTGTTGAATTTCTTTTTCTGAGATAGGGTTGTTTAGGTATTTAATCTCTTCTTCATTTAACCTGGGCAACTTATATTTTTGTAAATATTCATCCATTTCACTTAGATTATCAAATTTATTGGCATAGAGTTGGGCAAAATAATTTCGAATTATTACTTTAATTTCCTCCTCATTGGTGGTGAGTTCACCTTTTTTATTTAGAATACTAGCAATTTGGTTTTCTTCTTTTTTTAATCAAATTGACCAGAGGTTTATCAATTTAATTGGTTTTTTCATAATACCAACTTTTGGTTTTATTATTAATTCAATAGTTTTTTTGCTTTTGATTTTATTAATTTCTCCTTTAATTTTTAGAATTTCTAATTTGGTACTTAATTGGGGATTTTTGATTTGTTCTTTCTCTAATTTTTTTAGTTGCATTCATTGATTTCCTCTTTCTCCAATTTATTCATATAAGCATTTAGAGCTATAGTATATCCCCTGAGAGTTGCTTTGAATGAATCCCATAGGTTTTGGTATGTTGTTTCATCATTATCATTATCTAGGATAAAATGGTTAATTCTTCTATAATTTGTTTTTTGGTCCACTCATTTTTTAAAATGAGGTTATTCAGTTTCCAATTTGTTCTGGGTCTATATCTCCTTGGCCCAGTATTGCATATGACTTTTATTGCATTGTGATCTGAGAAAGATGTATTAACTATTTCTGCCTTTCTGCAGTTGATCATTAGGTTTTTATGGCCTAGTACATGGTCAATTTTTGTATAAGTTCTATGTACTGCAGAGAAAAAGGTATATTCCTTTCCATCCACATTCAGTTTCCTCCAAAAATCTACCATATCTAATTTTTCTAACAATGTATTTACCTCCCTAATTTCTTTATTGTTTGTTTTATGATTCGATTTATCTAGATCTGATAGCGGGAGGTTGAGGTTTCCCACTAGTAGAGTTTTGCTATCTATGTCTTCCTGTAATTCTTTCAGCTTCTTCTCTAAGAATTTGGGTGCTGTCCCACTGGGTGCACATATATTCAATATTGAAATGACTTTATTGTCTATGGTACCTTTTAGGAGGATATAGTTTCCTTCCTTATCTCATTTAATGCTGTCTATTTTTGCTTCTGCTTTGTCTGAGATAAGGATTGCTACCCCTGCTTTTTTTACTTCAGCTGAAGCAAAATATATTTTGCTCCAACCTTTTACCTGTACTCTATATGTATCTCTCTGCTTCAAATGAGTTTCTTGTAAGCAGCATGTTGTAGGATTCTGATTTTTAATCCACTCTGCTATTTGCTTACGTTTTAAGGGAGAGTTCATCCAATTCACATTTAAGGTTATGATTACTAATTCTTTATTGCCCTCCGTGCTATCTTCCCTCTGTTTGTATTTTTCCCTCTTTCCCCCCCTTTTATCCATATTCCCCAGTCTTTTGTTTCTGAAAACCATCCCCTTCAGTGTGTTTGCCTTCCTATATCACACCCTCCCCTTTCCCTTTTTCCCCATTTCCCTTCCCTTCCTCTTATTATTTCCCCTTATTTCCCCCACTGCCCTTCCCTTTCTCCATCCCCCCTCTCCCCTTTTCCCCTTTTAATACTTGAAAGGTTAAATGTTTTATAAGTTAACTGAGTATGTGTAGGTTGACTTTAAGCCAAGTCTGATGAGAAGAAGATTCAGGTGTTTCTCTTCTGTTCCCTTCTTTCCCACTATTACCATAGGTTTTTTTGTACCTCTTAGTGTAATGTGATTTACCCCATTCAATCCCCTCCCTCCTCCCATCTCTTTCCTGTCCCCCTTTTTAGGGCCGTAGTGGTTTTTTTTTTTACATCATTCTATCTTAGTCATAGAAAATTTGGGGTGTCTGACCCTTCTAGTTCTGTATATTCTATCGAATAGAGTCTAAATTCCTGAGAGTTATTAGAGTTTTACTCCCAAATGGGGGTTAAAGCCAGTTACATCCCATTAGATTGTAGTCTCATGGATAGGTCATGAATGTCCATCATTTCTGGAAAGGTATATTCTCTCTGTAGAGTTACATTTATTGCATTTTTTTTCTTTTATTCCCCCCCCCCCTTTTTTTTACCTTTTCATGTATCTCTTGAACCTCCTGTTTGATGTCCAAATTTTCTGTTTAGCTCTGGTCTTTTCATCAGAAATTTTTGGAATTCTTCCATTTCGTTAAATGTCCATCTTTTTCCTTGGAAGAGTAGGCTCAGCTTTGCAGGAAAGTAGATTCTTGGCTGCATTCCAAGCTCCTGTGCTCTTCAAAATATCTCGTTCCAGGCCCTTCGATCCCTTAATGTTGATGCAGCCAGGTCCTGAGTGATCCTTACTGTGGCTCCTTGATATTTAAATTGTTCCTTTCTGGCTGCTTGCAGCATTTTCTCTTTTTTCTGATAGTTCTGCAGTTTGGCCACAACATTCCTTGGTGTTTTCATTTTAGGATTTTTTTCTGGTGGGGATCGCTGTACTCTTTCAATAACTACTTTGCCCTCTGATTCCATGATATCAGGGCAGTTTTCCATCACTAGATCCTATAATATTAAATCCAGGCTTTTTTTCTCTTCACTGTTTGCAGGAAGTCCTGTAATTTTAAGTTTGCCCCTCCTCGATCTATTCTCAAGGTCAGTGGTTTTGTTGATGAGGTATTTTCCATTTGCTTCTATTTTTTCTATTTTTTTTTATTTTTGTTTAACTGACTCTTGCTGTCTCGTGGAGTCATTAGTTTCTGTAGACTCCATTATTTTTTTTTTGGGGGGGGTTTCTTCATTTACCTTTTGCAACTCCTTTTCCAATTGGTCACTTCTACTTTTGAAAGAGCTTTCCATTTGACCAGTTGAGGTTTTAAGAGAATTAATTTCTTTTTGCATTTGCTCATGTGAGGATCTGAGAGAATTGTTCTCATTTTGTAATTGTCCAGTTGATGATCTGAGAAATTTATTCTCCTTTTGTGTCTTTTCAATTGTTCATTCTAAGGTTTTGTTTTCTTGTTGCAAGGTATTAATTGTCTCTCCCAAATTTTTAAGCTCCTTCCTTATTTCTTCAAGGAAGTCTTTCTGTGCTGGAGACCAGATTGTATTCTCAGAGGTTCCAGGTCTCTCTGATTTGGGGTCTTTCCCTTCCAGGAATTTTTCTATGGTTCCACCTTTTCCGCCGACCCTTCTTCATTATGCTAAGACTTTGAGTTTGGGGGGGGCTGGTTCACCTGGGTTTAGGATCGCTAAAGGCTTTACTGAGTGCAGTTTCTCTGGCTGGCCAGTAGGAGGTGCTGGTTTCCCTTTCTGGGGTGTCTGTGACCTTGGTTGGGAGGCCTTCTCCCTTTGCCAGAAGGGAGGAGTTGGAACTATTGAATTCTTTTGCCTTCAATCAATGGTGGGCTTTACCCTGGCCTGAGGTCATTCCTCAGCTTGGCTGGTTCTTTTGCTCACACACCTGGGCCTGAGGCAGAAGTAGTTTGCAATTGTTTGTTTTGGAGGAGGTGTCAGTGCAATGAAGGCGTGGACTCAGAGTTTCTCAGACCAAAGATGCCCAGAGATAGTGTCTGCAGCTCTCCTGCACCAGACCTCTCCCCGCAGCCCTGTCCCCAAGCTGCAGGGGGACAGCACCAACACCAGCGCCTCTACTTCCCTGTGGACCAAGCCCCTTTCATCCAGCCCCACCCCTGATCCAGCAGGTCTCGCTCTCCAGCCTTCAGACTCTCGGTTCCAATTCAGCTGTTACTCTGGCTGATCCGGGTCTGATACTCACCCACCTGAATTCTACCAAAGCTGCAATGGGAGGGAAATCCAGAGGTAGATGCTCTTTCTCCTGGCTTTTCTCTCTGGGTTCCGTGAGTCAGACTTCCTTTAAGAGGTTTGTTTCATGTGATAGATGGGGAAGAGATCAGGAGATTCTAGACCTGTGCCTGTCTTCTCTCCGCCATCTTGGCCGGAAACTTGGCACAGTATTGGGATAGGTGGAGTGTCTCAAGTGATAGTGACTTGTAAAAGGAGAATGTGAGAAATTTCTCATATCTGAGGTAGTAAAAGGATATAAAACCAGGGTGGCTAGTGGAAAGCACTGTGGCAAAAGTCTGGTGTTGCAATTCAGTCTCTCAATAGTTGATCAATGGTAGAGGTTACAATATATTAAATACTTATTATGTGTGAAGCATCCTGCTAGGTACTGAAGATAGAAGTGCGGAGAATGAAATAATTATGACTTACAATGAGCTTATATTTGTAACCTGTTATACAGTTCTTTCTCTGTCACTTATTTGCATTAAATTTCCTCTGAATGACTTTTCATATCTGCAAAACAGAAGAAAGTGAGTGATTTTTTAAAATTATGTAGTTTTGGGGGCAGCTAGGTGGTGCAGTGGGTAGAGCACCAGCCCTGAAGTCAGGAGTACCTGAGTTCAAATCCGACCTCAGACACTTAATAATTACCTAGTTGTATGGCCTTTGGCAAGTCACTTAACCCCATTGCCTTGCAAAAAAAACCTAAAAAAATTATGTAATTTTAATTAGGATCAAATGAATTAAATACATATATGCACAAAATAATATATTTATACACATTTTTGTTTATTTTAACATGTTTATTACAAAAAATACAATTTATATTTGATTAGGGTTTTTTTTTTCTTGTTCCCCTCCCATAAACATGTTCATTGTGCTGTTTCTTTATACTTGAGCAATCAATGTGCCTTTAGCAACATGCCCAACAGTGCTATAAATCCATTCTTAACGGGTGCACATGGAAATACATTTCAATAATTTATACACACATATAAAAATATACAAATATGTGTTAACACATGTGTCTTTTAAAGCCACATATATATGTACACATAAAATGCATATATGTATATCACTAGTAATATTTTATTTTGTGATTGTAATTTCACATGTAGTAAAGATTTGAATTGTTCTAGAAAACCACTTAAATCTTAAGTCTAATTCCTTATAAATAGTAGATTTTTAGTAAATATTTATTAAATTGTATTAAAAGTTTATATTGGAGAGATTTGGGAATGAAAAATATCTTTTCTGTTTAAAAAATTGTTTCCTGTTTTATTTACAGAAAAAGATAATGCTAAATATGTTTTTAGACACATTGATGGCTGATCCTCCTCCCCAGTGCCTTGTCTGGCTACCTCTCATGCATAGACTTTCCCATGTTGAAAATGGTAAGTATAGAATATAGGGGCTTGGAAATTGTATTTTTATGTTTATGGTTTTTATTTTTACAAAAGTTTTCTTCTCAAACTAAATCAGTAACTTTTAGATATATTGACACTGGGTGGTACTCAGGTATCATAGCTAAGTTGTCATGTTTTTCTGGGCTCATACAGAGTAGCTTTTTTCATGAACCCACTTAATTTTTTTTAAATTTTTTTTATTAAAGATATTATTTGAGTTTTACAATTTTCCCCCCACTCTTACTCCCCCCCCCCAGAAAGCAATCTGTCAGTCTTTACTTTGTTTCCATGTTGTACATTGATCCAAATTGAGTGTGATGAGAGAGAAATCATATCCTTAAGGAAGAAACAAGAAGTCTGAGAGGTAACAAGATCAGACAATAAGGTATCTTTTTTTTTTTCTAAATTAAAGGGAATAGTCCTTGAACTTTGTTCAAACTCCATGGCTCTTTATCTGGTTACAGATGGCACTGTCCTTTGCAGATCCCGATTGTTGCACTGATGGATTGAGTGAGTCCGTTGAACATCACCCCCATGTTGCTGTTAGGGTATACAGTGTTTTTCTGGTTCTGCTCATCTCACTCAGCATCAGTTCATGCAAATCCCTCCAGGCTTCCCTGAAATCCCATCCCTCCTGGTTTCTAATAGAACAATAGTGTTCCATGACATACATATACCATAGTTTGCTAAGCCATTCCCCAATTGAAGGACATTTACTTGATTTCCAATTCTTTGCCACCACAAACAGGGCTGCTATAAATATTTTTGTACAAGTGATGTTTTTACCCTTTTTCATCATCTCTTCAGGGTATAGACCCAGTAGTAGTATTGCTGGGTCAAAGAACCCACTTATTTTCTCCATGGGTGGTTCACTCATTGTTGATGTCTGTAATATGTTTCTTCCTTTAAAAAGTTGAACTTTAAATATGTGATCATTTATTTTATTTTATTTTTTTTTGGTAGAGAATTTTTAAAGATATAAGTGCCTCAAGGACAATTTGGTACTGTTGATATTGGATTTTTTTTATTTATTTATTTTAGGTTTTTGTAAGGTAAATGGGGTTAAGTGGATTGCCCAAGGCCACACAGCTAGGTAATTATTAAGTGTTTGAGACCGGATTTGAACCCAGGTACTCCTGACTCCAGGGCCGGTGCTTTATCCACTGTGCCGCCTAGCCACCCCGATATTGGATTTTTTTTTAAAAAGGAATCACTAACTTTTATTTTTGTCAATTCACTTTTAATCCTAGACTGGAATCAAAAGTCTTTTCTAGCAATTTATCTTTAGTTTTGGGGCTTATTTCTCAACTGTCTATTATGCTTTTTCTCTGCTCTAGTCAGTTTCTTCCATAGCTAGAATATTTGACCTAAATACAATGAAGGCCTTTGTCTTCTCTACCTCATTTTTCACCACCACTATTCCTTCTAATCCTCTTGTCACCTAAAAGCATGGAAGCTTCCTTGTCTCTTTTTTTTTCACTAGAAAGATAGAGGTCCTTTGCTTTCTTTTTAAGTAAGCCAATATTGAGTAAACTAATATTTTAGCTTCCTTAATTAGGACTAGGTGTAGCTTGTTTTGCATATAGCATTATTTTGCTGCTAGAAATGATGTTTTTTTTCAAAACTTACAAACCTTGAATCTTTGAAACAGATTAAACACTTTGAATATTTCAGACAAATTTAAACTTGCTTTAAGCCAGTATACCAGCTTACTAATTTTTGTTCTCAGTAATACCTCTTTTAAAGTCTTAAGAATTTGTCATTTTTCTCATATCCAATTTAGTTGCAGGGAAGAAACATAATCAAATCATTTTGCATTCAGTGCTCCTAGGTAAACACATAAATCTCAGCATTTTTATTAAACTTTGGCACTTTGTTTTATAGTACTTTAGAATGTCTCTTAGGGTTTTTTTTTTAGGTTCCCTTGAGTCATTTTTATGACTGTAATCTAAGAGATGAAGAATGGTATGAAATTTACTAAATTAGCAGTTATCCAAGCACTTTAAAATTTTTTCTCTCATCTAAAACAATTCCAAAGTGTGCTCTTTCTTACTATTTTAAGAATTTTGAGTAATGAATAGAATGCTGAATATAAATTTAGGAAGTCCAGGATTAAAATTCCACCTTAGAAACTTCTTAGCTCTGTAACCCTGGATAAATCATCCAAACTCTTATTTCTTCAGGCTTTCAATTGAAAATGAGAGTATTGTATTTTATGGTTTCAAAGATCTCTTCCAGCTCTAAATCTGTATTTATCACTGCATCCCATCCTTCAAATCATTCTTAGCAAGTCATGCATTACTAAAAATCATTTTTTAAAAAGAAGAAAAAAATTCACATAACTAACCAGCATTAAAAAGTTTGATCCTATATGTATTGTTCCACAGTATCTCCTGTCGGTAATGTTCCACATTTACAAAGAAGTGAAGGAAGATTTATTTTCATTTCTCTTATTTGGAGCCAAGTTTGTTCATTGTAATTTCATAGTACCAAATTTTAATTATTTTGCTTTTATTCTTTACATTTACATTATTGTGATCATTGCAGATTGTTTATGCCTGGTTTGGTGACTTCATTTTGAGTCAGTTCATATAAGACTCTCCACATTTCTGTATATTCCTTATATTAATATTCCTTATATTAATAATTTCTTATAGCTTATATTTCATTACTTTTGTGTTTCACAATTTGTTTAACCATTACCCATCAATGAACCTTACTTTGTTTCCTGTTCTTTACTTCCAAAAATAATGCTGCTATAAATATTTTGGTGTCTATGGAAGAACTTTATTTTTTTGCTGTCTTCAGGATATATGCCTAACGCTAGGTGCTGGGTTAAAGGATATGATCAAATGAGATATTACTTGTAAAGTGCTTATCATTGTCCCTGACACACAATAGGCACTATATAAATATTGTTTTTGTTATCATTATTATTGTATCGCTATTTTAGTCACTCTGTGTGTCATTCAAAATTGCTTTCTCTAGGGATTGGACCAATTTACTAGCATTGCATTGGATTCTTTACCTTTTTTGTAATTTTCCTTACCTGCTCTATTTATTTTTCAACAGACTAGTTTCCTTAGAGAAAATATAAATTCTAACTGTGTGGACATTGGATTGAACTTTAATTCTGTACAGTTTTGCTTTAATCTATTAGATATAGACTTGGATTAAATTTGCAAAGCTCATGTTTGTATGACAAATTGTACTTTCCTGTTGTTTTCTATTGTATGTACTTAGGAATATGATCTAAAAGGGAAAAAATTATACCATCACTTAAATGTTTAATTAGAACCTTCTGTCATAGCTTAGTATATGGGTATGTATTGCATATTGTAATGTGACTTCACCACCCAATAGGCATTTACACTGTAAAAAGTCTTTGTGTCCCATGATATGGGGAGTTAATAACAAGTAGAAGTGTAATTCTATACTTCAAATCTCCCATTTGTTGATACAGGATATTTTTTTTAGTTTTTTTTTTGGCAAGGCAGTGGGGTTAAGTGACTTGCCCAAGGTCACACAGCTAGGTAATTATTAAGTATCTGAGGTTGAATTTGAACTCAGGGTCAGTGCTCTATTCACTGCACCATCTAGCTGCCCCAATGCAGAATATTTTTCTTGGTTTTGGTCATGCATGTAATTTTCATTTTCAAGCCACTTGTAGTATAACTATTCCCAATCTTCCTTTATATAGTAGAGCTGCTCATTTATACTCAGACATGGTTATGACATTCCTTGAGGACACTAGTAATTTTCAAAATGGAAGGAAGCTTACTTATTCCTTTCATCTTCTTATTACTCTATTTTATTCTAGCTTTCTTTGACCTAGGTTTTAGCCTAAAGAAAGAAAATATTTGTGTAAATGTATAATTTTATCAAATGTAGTAGCGGAATCAGATACATATTATAGGAATAAATCACTCATTCAAAGTTAGATATAATCAGATGTCACAAAATTGAATTGGCTTCTCAAATTTTCTTGACCACAGAAATAGGCTTTGACTCAGAACTTGAATTTAAGAATATGGATTTTTAAGGAATATTGAAAAGTGAACACATTTTAATTTTTATATGTTAACTTTAATTCTGATCACAGTTTTGAATGTTAACAATTAAATTTCAGTGTTCTTTGTCAAAAGCTAAGCAGAAAATTGAGACTCTTCTTTGAAATATGGGTGAAGATTATTTTTCAGAGACTGAATAAGCCAGAAAATGTAATTCCATGCCTTTGAGATGTTAAAGTACCCTATTTTGTAATATTTGAATTGCAGCAATAATTTTGGATTTTTTGTCTATTAAATGTGTTTTGAAAATTATAATTTGTATTTTACATTATAGACAGCTACCAACAATCATGTATTATGAAGAGGAGAGGGACTTCTGTTTTATAAGTGGGAAAAATTAGTGAGATAGACATTAAATCATTTGCCTAAAATTGCACAAGTACTAACTTCCAGATTCCATTCTTCTTTAACCCATTAAAGATTTATGATTTTCTTTTTATAATTGTTTACTCAAGAACTTTCAGAGATCTAGAGGCCTGGGTTCTTTTGAGCTTTATAGATTCTTCAGCATAATAATAATAATAATAATAATAATAATAATAATAATAATAATACTTTCAAGCTTTATAGATTCCTTGGCATAATGATGATGATGATAATAATAACAACAACAACAATAATAATATAAAAATGAAGATACTTTTTGTTGCCCAAGTTTGTTTTCATGTAAGATATTATTTGAAATTTTTAAAATTTAATGTTTTACATATAAATGTAGTAATTATTATTTTAACAAAATCATTCAATATTGAAGAAGAGTGTTTCAGATAAAGGAAAATATAAGAGGGGTAAAAGGATAGGGAACAACTTGACTGACTTTTAGTTCTATTTTAGTTTCAAGTATTTCTTTTGTTCAACTCTTTCATTCTGATTTCATTCATTTAAATAAACATGTTTTTCTCTTTCTCTTTTCCCCATTCTGCCTTTCTCCCCACCCTTTTTTTTAACTTCTTCAAGTCTTCCATCCTGTGGAGTGTTCATATTGCCGATGTGAAAGTATGATGGGCTTCCGATATAGATGCCAGCAGTGCCACAACTACCAGCTCTGCCAAAACTGCTTTTGGCGGGGCCATGCTAATGGCCCTCACAGCAACCAACACCAGATGAAGGAACACTCCTCTTGGGTAACTTTGCCATTTGTATTTGCCTTGAGTCTTTTTTGAACAAGTGTCAAGAAGCATCTAGCTTCTAAATAGTTAAATATTGTTAAAAGGTTAATAAATGCTTGGCACATTAAATATTTTCTTTGTAGAATGTGTAGGTTGGAATAATTGTTCACTCTTTAGGTTCCCTCTCAGCATTGAAATCCCTTTATCTAATATAATAGTTAAATGAGTCTACTACAAGTTTAGAAAATGGACTACTTCATCCCTTGTCTCTAAAAAGATTGTTAGACCATGTGAAAACGCCAAATAAAAGGTGCGTTTTTATATAAAGAAAAGTCATAGAATTTTAGAGTTTGAGGGGAGGCCTCAGTAGTCATCCAGTCTGATCTATATCTGAAAAAGTATTTTTTTTTGAATTTTCCAGTTTATGTTGATCTGGTCAATGAGATATAAGATTTATTTCTGAAATAAGGAGTAGGAGACTTTTAAAAAAATTGAGTCAAAAAGATGGCCTTCAAAATATTTGGGCTTCTGAATTAATTCATCAAGCAAAATTTCTAACTTTAGGTAAGCATTAAAATATTTTGCAGTGTAAATTCCGGTCAGGTTTGCTCTGTATCATATATAAAGTTGAAATTATAGCAGTAATTAATAAATTAGGTAGATTTTTGCCTTCAGGCAAATGCCCTATACACAGTTAAAATTCACATGAGAGCAAAGCTCTTAAAACTATGTGACTCACCAAAACTCAACCAACAGTAATCCTTGGTTAACTAAATTTTTTTTTTCTTTTCTTCACTTGAATGACAGTTAAACTCATTTAACAAGAAAAATTCACAAATCCATGGCAACTAGGTTAAAAAATTGTATAGATTTTCAGATATGGTCATTGAATCAAATTCTTTTTTAAAATTGTTTTTCTTGGGTCAACTAGGTGGTGCAGTGAATAGAGCAATGACCTTGGATTCAGGAATATCTGAGTTCATATCCTGTCACAGATGCTTAATAATGACCTAGCTGTGTGACCTTGGGCAAGTCACTTAAGCCCACTGCCTTGCACCCTCCCCCAACCCCCCCCAAAATAACATTGTTTTTCTTTGACAGAAGGGAGTGTTCGTTTTGGAGAGTGAAAAATTATTGTGATGTAAAGAAAAAGGGTATCAATAAGATAAAGTTTAAAAAAACTCTAACTTCAGTAAAAATATACTAAATTTCCAGAATATACTTTAAAATGAATACAGATTTTTTTGTACCTTCTTGTAGCTATGTTACCAGTCATAATTAGAGATTCTTTGATGTAGGTTCTTTTTCTGCTGTTTTCAGTTTTGTGGGTTTTCCCCCTCTCACTTAATTTCTCTTCACCAATGCAAATGAGCAAATGCTCTGCTGTTTCCTCTTAGAGAATTGCCTTGAGGCACTGAGAATAGTTGTTTATCTTTACCTTGTTCTCATCATTAAATTGTTCTGATTCTGTTCACTGTCTTTTGTATCAATTCATCTAAATCTTTCCTGGTTTCCCTGAAACTCTGCCCTTTATCTTTTCTGAAATCACCTCAGTATGTATGCATGTGTATTTTTTTCTTTCTTTGGTCAGGTCAAATGAGAGTGAGGTCAAGTGTCAGCTGCTCTTCCCCCCACCTCCTTCCGTTTCCTCATTTTCCTTGTACTTCTAGATACCTACTTGTATATCCAGATTGCATGGGATAATTTTCTTTAATCTACCTTTTCCTTCTTCCCATAGTATATTACTTTTCTCCTCTCTTTCCTTTCTTCTAAGACCACAAAGATAGGTTTTTTCCTTCTTAGATGCCCTCTGTGACCCTGATGATGTAAGGTTTAGAGAGAACACATGAATCATATCCCCATATTTTAATAAAGGCAGTTTATCTTTGATCCTTTTGGTTGAACATTCATGTTGATCTTCTTTAATTTCTGTGTTTGTACAGCTCTGAATATTTTTTCTTTATTAGAAAGGCTTAGAATTCTTTAATTAATTAGAGGTCTGATTTTCCCTTTGTATGATTATACTTAGTTTTGCTGGGAGGCTATTCTTGGGTATATGCCTATGTGATCTTTGTTCTCTGGAATACTGTTTTCCAAGCTTTCTATTTCTTTATAGTGGTGACTGCTAGCTTGTGTGTGATCCCACATACATCTGGAGAGAGAGTCTGGGAAAGGCCTTGTGCTACTTGTTTGGGGGCTTTATTATGTTATTCCAGGAACTCATGGACAGCTTAGACTGGGACCTATCATATTTCCTCAAAAATAAGACCAGTCTTAAATTCATTTTTGCTCCAAAAGAGATAATAGGGCTTATTTCAGGGAACTTCTTTTTTTATATACATTAATCTACATTTTATTCATATATAAGAATATACATTTATTCATGTATAAAAACTTACATTTATCTAAATACAGTCATATCATCTTGTGGAACATAGTCATAACTATCCAAACCCTGAATTCCAGCCTGAATTTCTTCTTTTTTGTTGTTTTTTGCAAGGCTGTGAGGTTAAGTGAATTGCCCAAGGTCACACAGCTAGGTAATTATTGTCTTAGGTTGGGTTTGAACTTATGTCCTCCTGACTCCAGGTCCCGTACTCTATCCATTGTGCTACCTGGCTGGACCTCCAGCCTGAATTTCTTGTGACTCCATTTCTTGTAGAATCATTGGACTCAGTCTCTAATGTCCAGTAATAGAGGTCTCCTTAAATTGGCAACATAGCAGTCAGCAATTTTATCACATGAATTCTTTACCAAAGTCACGACCTCTTGCAGACTAATCTTCACAAAGTTTCCATGCTAATTTCTCTCCATTCTGTTTTCAGTGTAATCATTGATTTCCATGTGCAAATGGTCTTTGAATGGCTTGTTTATTGCATATCAGGAGTCTAGAAATAGACAGTTATTCCTATAGGAATCATTATTTGATCTAATCTTCTCTTTGCAAGGAAGTTCTTTATGTCTTTAGTTTGATGAGTGTTGATTGAATCTCAGAGTAGCAGACCTCTTTGCTCACCTCAAAAAACAAGTAGCAGCATTAAACCAACCCCACTTCCTTGTAACTACTTGTGTGTACCAGGTTTTTGGTTTCAAGAATGCCTATAACACTTTCAGTCTTATCTTTCTTGTCCTTAGTGATGATTAGAGGTGGAGCTTTCTTTCCATCCAGATGTTATCAAGTGTGCACTTTTTATTCATGCATTGTGTCTGTACTCCAGTTGGTCATTTGGCAATAAGTTTTAAGTTCATTTGTCTACATAGGCATTTATTTCTCACCCAAGGGCTCCCATTTGGGTATTTGCAAATATTTAATTATAATTTATATTTTCATTTTAAGTATTACTGTCATTATTTCTTTATATTTAATTCTATATTAATATTATTACTTTATAATTCAGTATGTCTGTTTACTAGATGTGCCCATCTGACTGATGATTTTAACTGGGACTTATTTTGGGGGTAGGGTTTATAGTATGAGCTTCCTGAAAAAAAAAATCTTGCTTGGCTTATTATTCTGAGTAGGTCTTATTTTGGGGGAATTATAGTATAAGTTTATACTATTATAGCATAAGTTTTCAATGCTCCCAAAGTGATCTGATCCAGGACAGAGTTTGATTTTTGCCTCTCTTGCCTGAGTTCTGTAAGTTTCTGATATGAGTTTGAGTCTGAGCAATAGTAGATGCCACTGTACTCAACCCTTATTGCCTGGTGAGAAATTTTGTTGGTTTGGAATAATATTCGTTACACTTTCCTGTGTGATTTCTGCTCTGATTATTCTTATGTAGTCTTTAGAATGAAAAAGAAAACAGAACTGAGACTGCTCTGCTTCTGGCCTGTGAGCTGCACTACTGCTGTTTGCTTTGTAACTTTCTCCTCTTTAACTGCATTAACTTTCTCTGCCCTAGAATGGGTGATGGTTATGTGTGGACCTGTGACCTGGAATCTAGTAGAGGCCACAGAGCTGCCAGATACACCGGTCCCTGTTCAGCTTAAAGAACCTTGGCATATATCTGAGACTGCCTTCTGCCTGGAGCCTGGGCCCTGCCTTGCTCTGGTGTGTGGGGTGTCCTGAGCCATATCATATGGGTAATGTTTATAGAGCTCTTTGTCTTTTTATGCTTCCACTTTCCCTGTACTTCCACAGGGATCTGGAGAAGCCATTCACTATCTTTTCCTGGATTTCCCTATCAGGATTTGATCTGATCTTTTCTAGCTCTGTCTGGAGGGCATGCCATACTGTTTCCTTCTACTCAGCCACCTTGATTCTATTTCTATACGAATACACACACACACACACACACACACACGTATATGTGCAGTGGATAGAGCACTGACCTTGAAGTCAGGAGGATGGAAACTCCAATCCAGCCTCAAATACTTGACTCTTATAGCTGTGTGACCTTAGGCAAGTCACTTAGCCCTGATTGCCTTGCATCCTTCAGGGCCATCTTCAGTCATCCTGATTTCATATCTGCCAGTGGATCCAGGTAGCTCTGGAGGAGAAAGTTGACTTAGCACAGCATCCCCCTCACTCAAATCCAATTAATGTTTTTGTCATGGCATCACCTCCCTGATGTTGTGATCTTCTTCAAAAATTAAGGACAACCATTATTGTTTGTGTTTTATATACATGTGTATATGTGATCATATTTTATCTTTTTCCAATTTCATGTAGAGATGATTTTTCACATTCATTTTTTAATAAAATTTTGAGTGCGGCTAGGTGGCATAGTGGATAAAGCACCGGCCCTGGAGTCAGGAGTACCTGGGTTCAAATCCAGTCTCAGACACTTAATAATTACCTAGCTGTGTGGCCTTGGGCAAGCCACTTAATCCTGTTGCCTTGCAAAAAACTAAAATAAAATAAAATAAAATTTTGAATTCCAAGTTTTCTCCCTTTTTTCTCTTCACTTCCAAGATTGTAAGAAATTTGATAAAAGTTATATATATGTACAATCATGTATGTTGTGAAAGAAACAGTTTTCAAAAAAAAATTACAGTTTACAAAAGGAAAAAACCTCGAAGGAAATAAGTGAAAATAATGTGCTTCAATTTGCATTTAGATTCCATCAATTCTTTCTCTGGAAGTGGACAGTATTTTTCATCATGAGTCAGAAATATATTTAAATGTATCACATCCTTCAACTTCTAAAGTATGCTCTGCTGATGCTCCAGAGCCCAATCAGATTATTTTTTTTCAGATACATCTTATTTAGGGCCTAACTTCCTTAGAGATGTCTTCCTTCCTTATTTTCTTTTGGAGTCCTTGTTTCAGTGTATTTCTTCTAAGACTTCTCAAAATCTAGGTTTTAGAAATGAAGCAGAAAAATTCCTCATACACCCTAGCTTGGATTATGTGCTTTTACTAACTTTTAGGATGTGGCACATGTTAATTTCTAAAACTTATTTTTCCCAATAAGGTGGTAGTTTAATGATGACTAAAGTTTTCTTTGTTCTTTACTTTATTAGCATTTATTTCTTGGTGTTTTAGTTGGAATTTAAGTTTAATCTACTTAATTAATGATTTCATTTCTACTTGTAACTTAATAGCCCTGAATAGTACAGATTTAAAATTCAGATATAGGCATTCTTTTTAAGGTTTTCCAAGGCAGTGGGATTAAGTGATTTGTGCAAGGTCACACAGCTAGGAAATTATCAAGTGTCTGAGGGCAGATTTGAATTTAGGTCCTCCTGACTCTAGGGCCACTGTGCTACCTAGCTGCCCCTTCAGGTATTCTTGATATTAAAATTGGTGCATAATCATTGATATCTCACAGTTTTGTATTTTATTTATGTATGTAAACTTTATGGCAATAGTATTTGAATATAGTGTTAAAATTAATGTTTATTTTCTTTTTGTCTGTGAAGTCTTTCATATATGCTCAAGTTTAGACTGGGTTTAGTGTTCTTAACTTTTAAGAGAAGAAAAATAAAGTCTTTATCCAGTAGAAAGGTAAAGACTTGTGGACCTGTTCTGAGTGAAAATATAGCTAAGTAGTCTCTGGTCAAAAATCAGCATGCCCATGGTTCCAGTTCATAAAGAAGACAATGTTTCATACAGATTTGTTTTATGTGGTTGCAATAGATAAGCCTTTGAATTCATTTTGTTTATTATTGTGTTATGTAGTACATTGTAGGTTTATGATGATTGCATTTTTTTCTAGAATTGCAGTGTTAATTGTAACTTAACTGTTGGCTAGAGTTTATATGATACAGTGGGAGTAACACTGAATCTGGGATCAGAGGAGGTACATTCAAGTTTTTCATCTCTTACCTACTTTGTGTAAATAAGAGATTACGAATAAGTCACTCAATTCCATGACCTTCAGTTTCCTCAACTAGAAAATGAGGAGCTGAGATTAAATGCACCAAAATGCTTGTTCCAAAATTAGGTTATTTTTTTCTATACTGAAATAAGAATCTTAAAAAAAATGATATATAATATCTAATTATATATTATGTCACAATTATATAACAACAAAATAAAATACACTTTTTACTATATTATAAAATGTAAAAGATACAAATTTATTTTTTCTTTCTACTTTTCTATGAGATGCAGAAATTTGATGGTTCGTTTTTGTTTCATTTCATTTGAGAAAATAAGATTTGCCATAGTGAATTAAACCCAAGGCCTCCCAAACATAGTACTCCATATTTGATAATGACATGATTGTAATGGTGATAATGATATGGGTTTGCAAGGTTAGCTTTCATGAGCCTATTTTCTTTGTATTTAGCCCATAATATAAGTAGACTGCCACAAGATAAAAAATTCCTGATCTGTGACCTAGAAACACAAGCAATTAGGCATCTCTGAGTCACGTTTAACAGAATCATCAATCCTTTTTTTTTTTATTTTTGATACATAAAATCTTAGTCTGGGCTAAATGCAGGGAAAACAGTCTCATGAAAGCAGATTTTGGAGGTATTGGGAAAGACTTCTGTAAAAGATTGCATTTTAGTTGGGACTTCAAACTAGGAAAATCAGTACTAGGAGATGAGGAGAGAGAACATTTCATGTGTTAGGGAACAACCAGAGAAACCTTGAGCTGAGAGGTGAGTATTGTGTTCATGGAAAAGCAAGAAGACTTGTATGACAGGATTGAAGATTATGTTTTGGGGAGTAAGAAGTAACTAGACTGGAAAATTAGGAGGAGGATGGGTAAAGAGCTTTGAATGCAAAATAGTCTTTTATATTTAAGCCTGGAGGCAATAGGAAGCCATTGCGATTTATTAAGGAGGGAGGTGACATGTACAGATTTGTGCTTTAACAAAATCACTTTGCTGGTTGAATAGAGGATAGATTAGGGTGGGAAAAGTCTTGAGGTATACAGACCCATCATCAAACTATTAAAAAGAGTTCATGGGGCAGCTAGGTGGTGCAGTGGATAGAGCACCAGCCCTGGAGTCAGAAGGACCTGAGTTCAGATGGGGCCTCAGACACTTAATAATTACCTAGCTGTGTGGCCTTGGGCAAGCCACTTAACCCCATTTGCTTTGCAAAAAGAAAACAACCCTTAAAAAAAAAGAGTTCAAGCATGAGGTATTAAGGGTCTGCACTAGAGTGGTTCCAGTATCAAAGGAGGAAGAGAATATATTTGAGAGATGATGCAGAGGTAAAATTGGCTGTCTTGGCTATTGAGTAGGGAGAGGGGAGATTTACTCCTTAATTGTGAGCCTGTAGCACTGGGAAAATGGTGTTACTTCTACAGTAATAGGAAAGGTGGGAGATGGGGAAGGTTTTTTGGGGAAATATAATGAGTTTTGTTTTGAAAATGTTCAGTTTAAGATATCTATTGGACATTCATTTGAATGTCTGAAAGGCAGTTGAAAATATGATATTAGTGGTCTGGAGAGAGGTTGGGGCAGGATAGATAGATTTGAGAAGCCTCAGTGTAAAAATTGTTACTAAATCCATAGGAGCTGATGAGATAATCATCATGTAAAGTAGTATCTATATCTATCTCATCTATCCATCTATTTATCTAACTATCTATAGTAAGAGAGGGGGAAGAGAAGAGAAGAGACATTTTAGTAGTTAGGGAAACATAAAAATAAATAGCATTTTTATTGTCTGCATTTTGAAGAGTCTCCACATACAGACTCCTTTTAGTTGTTTGTGTTTTAGGGTTTTTATATTATTAACTAAAAACAAAGAGTATTTCTCCCAAAACATTAGCTTGAGCTAGAATGGCCCTGGGATACTATATAGACAAAGAATTCATTTTTTTAGATATGCCAGTTTTAAAAGCACATGTCTTAGTATAATCACCTTTTACAGAGTATTAGTTTGTAGACATTAATTGCTTCCTATGTGCCAGGCAAAAGAAATTCAAAGACCAGCCCTGATCTCATTAAATTCATAGTTTAATGGTCTATTAAGATCAGATTTTCAACATCATAATATTTAAAAGGCAGGAAATACACAACTAAAATATCCCTTTGCTTTTAAGGATGACCAAGTTGGTTTGGCTGTACTATGGATCTACCACATTTTTAATGATTCATCAACCTCACTGTACCTTGGATTTACTTTATAACATTTCCCCTTAAACTGGTTAGTGTGAGAAAGTGAACTGATTTCATGTTTTAGATGAGGAATGCTAGACCATTTTCAAAAAAGAACAATTATTGCTAACAATAATTTGAACAGTCTTGGAAACAGAAGCAGACATTTTCAATCTTCCATACTGTATTATTAAATGGGACCTGTAGGAAGTTCTGGGACAAATAATGTTTCTATCAAACTCCACAATTCCACAGATTTCCTTATTTGGCTCCATCTGACTTGCTCATGAATAGGCTGGTAACATGATATGTTGGTTTGAAACTCACTGATAGAGAACAGTTTAAAAGATTGATTGAAAGCATCTTGTCCCCGAATGATGTTTTGCATTTGATATTAAATGGTACTATCTAGGTACAATCTAGACAGCACTCTTCTCACTTTATCTGTAGTGTCATAGTAAATATTGATAGATTCTTCTACTCATTATAAGTTTTAAAATTCATAGACAGAGACATTTCCATTATCTCCTGAGAAAGATTGAGTGACTCGGATCTTTAGGCAAAGTTTACGGAGGACATCAGAGTTATTATAAAGACAGGAGGCAGAGGAGATTCATAAGGTAGAAATAGCTGAGATAATTGTTGAATTCTTTCTTTTTTTTGCGAGTCAATAGGGTTAAAGTGATTTGTTCAAGGTTATACAGCTAAGTAAGTATTAAGTGTCCGAGGTCAGATTTGAATTCAGGTCCTCCTGACTCTAGGTCTCATTGAATTCCTGATCATTATTTGGTCTTTTGCAAATTTTGGATTTTTGCTGGAGTAGGTATTTGGGAATGGGGACTTTTGCCTCTTTTCAATAGCCATCTTGATTAGAAATTTCTTATAGTTTTTTAAAGACAGTGGGGTTAAGGGACTTGCCCAAGATCACACAGTCAGGTAATTACTAAGTGTCTGAAGTCACATTTGAACTCAGGTCCTCCTGACTCCAGGGCCGGTGCTCTATCCACTGTGCCACCAAGCTGCCTTGATTAGAAATTTCCATAGAAGTTCTGAATTTTTTCCTGTTGATATTTTCAGTGAAAAATTCAGACTAAGGATCAGTTTCATTAAGAGTAGAAGCATAATTTCTCCTTACAAAGTTCCAAATGCTCTCTTATTTGGCAGAGATTATCTTTTCTCTTAGAGATGGGCAGACTGAGACCCAGAAAGTTGAAATATAAAATCCTTACCTCTACTTACTTATCTCTAGTTCATTTTTTAATCCTTTTCAGTATAGTTTCAAATTTCATAATTTGACTAAATCTGGTCTTTTCTTTTTTCTTTTTAAAAATTTATTCTTATTTTGTACATATATATTTTTATACATTACTAAAATATTCTTGTTTAAGAATAAACATAATACCCCCTCCCCCCAAGAAAATATAGACCTGTATAAGTGATAAAGGGGAGAGAAAAAATTAAAATAAAAAAATAATAATAATAATTGCAGGTATGGCCAGGTGGTGCAGTGGACGGAGCACTGGCCCTGGAGCCAGGAGTACCTGAGCCCAAATTTGGCCCCAGACACCTAATGGTCACCCAGCTATGTGACCCCATGCAAGCCACCCCAACCCCATTGCCCTACAAAAACCAAAAAAAAAGATGCAAAATAAAATAAAATAGTAATAATGATAATGATAGGGTGGCTTGGTGACAGACAGATCACTGGCCCTTGAGCCAGGAGCACCCAGGTCCAAATCCAACCTCAGACACCCAACAATCACCTAGCTGTGTGGCCCCAGGCAGGCCACATCGTCCCATTTGCCCTGCTACACCTCCCATAAAATAATAATAATGAAAAATGTGCTTCAGTCTGTGTTCCAACACCACCAGCTCTGTCGCGGGTGGATCACATTCTTTATGCTAAGTCCATCACAAAAGTTACTTCCATATTTTTCCACCTTTGCCATTGCTGAGCGCAACTCCCTCCTTTCGTATTTCTCCACTACCATGTACTATATTTTCTCTCTCCTTTCACTCTGACTCTGCTGTAGGGTAGCTGAGTGGCACAGTAGACAGATCCCTGGCCCTGGGGCCAAGAGGCCCCGAGCCCACATACCACCCCATCCTGGCCCTATGGTCCCGGACAGGCCATCCAATCCAGGCTTCTTGCAAGAAGTAAAAAAGAAAATGTGTTATATCTGACCACTCCCCCCCCCCATGGTCCATCTTTTCCTCCATCACTTACATTCCTCCCCCTTCCCCCTGTCCCCCTTCTCTCCTTCTTACTCCAGATGTCTTTACCCCATTGAGTATATATGCTGTTTCCTCTCCTAGCCACCTCTGATGAGAGCAAAGATTCCCTCATTCCCCCTCGCCTTCCCCCTTCCATATCATTGCAATAACTCACTGTAATAAAGAAAAATCTTATTATATGAAATATTTTAGACTATTTCTCCTCCCCTTTTTCTTTATCCCAATACATTTCCCTTTTATCTGTTGACTCCATTTTTATACCACCATATATCTTCAAATTCAGTTTTCTCCTGAGCTTCAACTATAAAAGCTCCTTCTACCTGCTCTATTAAATAAGAAGGTTCATATGAGTATTATGAGTATCATTTTTCTATACAGGAATACATGTAGTTCATCATCATTAAGTAGCTCATATTTTCCTCTTCTCCTCCACTCTCTATGCTTCACCTGAGTCCTGTATTTGAAGATCAAACCTTCTGTTCAGCTCTGGCCATTCCAACAGGAACATTTGAAATTCCCTTGGTTCATTGAAAGTCCAGCTTTTTCTCTGGAAGAGGACATTCAGTTTTGCTGGGTTGCATTCTAAGCTCTTTTGCCTTCCAGAATATTATATTCCAAGCCCTACGAGCTTTTAATGTAGTTGCTGCTAAGTCCTATGTGATCCTGACTGCAGCTCCACGATACTTGAATTGTTTCCTTATGGCTGCTTGTAATATTTTCTCTTTGACTTGTGAGTTCTGGAACTTGGCTATAATATTCCTGGGGGTTGTTTTTTTTTTAATCTCTTTCTCCGGGAGATTGGTGGATTCTCTCCATTTCAATTTTGCCCTCTGCTTCTAGGATATCAGGGCAATTTTCCTGTAATAATTCTTTGAAAATGATGTCAAGGCTCTTTTCCTGATCATGACTTTCAGGTATTCCAATAATTTTTAAATTATCTTCCCTAAATCTGTTTTCCATATCTGTTGTTTTTTCAGTGAGATGTTTCACATTTTCTTCTTATTTTTCATTCTTTTGGTTTTGAAGTATTGAGTCCTGATTTCTCCTAAAATCAGCAATCTCCCTGAGTTCTATTCTTTGTCTGAAGCATTTGTTTTCCTCAGAAAGCTTTCTTATCTCCTTTTCCATCTGGCCAATTCTGCTTTTTAAAGCATTCTTCTCCTCAATAACTTTTTGAACTGTTTTATCCATTTGACCTAAGCTGGTTTTTAGCATGCTATTTTCTTCAGCATTTTTTTGGATCTCCTTGTTTAAGCTTCTGACTTCATTTTCATGTTTTTCCTGCATCTCTCTCATTTCCTTTCCCAGTTTTTCTTCTAACTCCCTCATTTGATTTTCAAAGTCTTTGTTGAGCTCTGTTATGGCCTGAGCCCACTTTCTGTTTTTATTGGGAGTCTTTAGGTGCAGGAACTTGTACCTCCTCATCTTCAGATTGTGTGTTTCGATCCTTCTTGGGATCACAGGCAAAGTATTTCTCAATTGTGCTTCTCTTTTTTCTCTGCTTACTCATTTCCCCAGCCTGTGCCTGGTTTTGGGGTGCTTCCTGAGCTTCTGAGTATTAGTTGGATACCCCCACAAGGTTCTCTGTGTGTGAGGCTCTGTCTTCCTTCCTGGTCTGTGAATGACCATAAGCGCACCCCTCTGCCATGTGGTTGAGGTCAGTGGGGGGGCCCTGCTGTTCTATGGAGGGGCCTAGACTGTGATCAGGATCTAAATGTGGTCAGAACCCCAGAGTCCTTTTCTAGGGACAGAGGACAGAACTCGGCAGTCTCTCTTCACTCCCCTCCCTGGGCTCAGCCCTTGGGGGCTCCTGCTTACTGGCTCCGCCTGCTTCTGGTTCCTGGATTTGGGCTGCCCTGGCCATGATGCTCGCTGTGTGCCCTGAGAGCTGGGCTTCACCTGCTTGTTCTGACAGAGGTTCCCCACACTGTCCCCCCAAGTTGTGCTAGGTGCTCCCTGGAGTGTAGGTCAGGAAACTGCCCCTGCTGCTGTGAGCTGGGCTTGCAGTACCCTGGGGTTGCCCCTGGGAGGCTGAGGTTCCTTCCCTCTGGTGGGCAACCCCTCCAACTCTTGGAGCTGAGCCTTTCCGCTCTTTTCCAGGTTACCTTGGGATGGAGAATTGACTCACTGGAACCCTCTGTGGGTTCTGTCTCTCGAAAATGTAGTTAGAGTCCTTAGCTTATAAGTGTTGCTCCAGAGCGATTAAGAGATGGTCCTCTCCTGTCGCCATCTTGGCTCCGCCCCTCTAAATCTGGTCTTTTCAAGATTACCAAGAATCTGTAGCTTTTTCTTAGTCCTCATGTCTTGACCTCTCTGATGTTTTTTGCCATTGTTTGACCCCCTTTCCTAAATACTTTCTCTTCCCTTGGTTTATATATGATCATGGTTTTTCTTTTGCAGGGTTGATTACCCTTTGCCTGATCATTTTCCATGTTCTAAGACTTTTCTGGAATCCCCACTTCACCCCCCCTTCCCTCCTTCATCTTCTAGTACCTTGTTTTTATAAAAGTATTGTATGTTTATTTTATATATGTTTTTGTCTCCCCTGTCCTTAAGGACAAGGATTCCTCCCCCATTGTCAAGTCTTGCCAGTTCAGTATCCAAATACTTTCCAAATTTGCCCTGTTGTAATTGGCCTTTTTGCTTTCAGTCTCTTCACTTTGCAATCCATTCTCTCCATAGTTGCCAAAGCAGTCTCCCTAAAGTAAAAAGTCTGATTATGTTTCTCACCCATTCATAATTTTTCAATGACTCTCACATTCCTATCCCTTTGTATTTAAAAGCTTCTTGCAGTCTGACTTCATTTTACCTTTCCAGAATTATTTCACATTCCTTCCCTTTACTCACTTGATTTGTGTCTTTTTTTCCCTGAACTTGGTATTGCATCTTCTTTTTTTTAAAAAGATTTTATTTATTTTGAATTTTACAATATTTCCCATAATCTTTCTCCCCCCCCCACAGAAGGCTATTGCATCTTCTTTCCCCAAGCTTTTACCAAAGCAATCTGCCCCCTTATATCTGGAAATATTCTTTCTCCCCTCCTCCTCTACTTAGAATATTTAGCTTCTATTAAGGCTTAGCCCTTGTTCCACTTCACACAGGAAATCATTACTGATTTCCTGAATTGTTAGCTATCTTTCCTTATTCAAATGATCTTATATTTACTTGTCTTTGCAAATGCCTGTATCCTAACCTAATACAATGCCTGTAATAGTAGATTCTTAGTAATTTTATATTGAATATTGAAATCAAATAATGTCAGAATTTTCTTGATTACATATTCAGTGCTCTTTTAATTATATCATATTGATTAATTTTCTGTGGATCTTTTCTGGCTCTATTATGCCTTTTTTGAGATAGAGGAACTTGAACTATACAGGGTATTTAATAAAAAGTCAAAACAGATTTTATAAGCATGGAATGTCATTGTTTTATTTTATTGCTTATTGTTTTAAATAATTCTGTTGAAACTTTTGACTTCAGCAATATATTTGAGTTATTCAGGGAAACTTTTATGTTTTTACATAGGTCTCTGAGTGATAGTTGATAGCCAAGAGGCTATCAATCAGCATATAAAATCTGGATTACCAACAAGGATAGCTGGATTTATATTATACTTGCCCACATTATAACTTTCTGCTACTTTTTTCCTTACCCACATGGCTTTGTGAGATATTCTTTGTGGTTAACATTAGTAGGATTTTGTAACATGACAATGCTTTGGGTCTTTAGCAAAGTTGAAGAACTTTTATTAAAAGTGATGAATGATTACTGGACCCTGAGGAAAACTCCCTATTACACATTTCTATCTCTTTTTTATATCTTTAAACTAGTTAGTTTTCTTTTCATGTTTCAATTCTTAAAATGACTTAATTGTTTTTGAAGAAGCAGGTTTTTATTTTGATAGTATAGCTTGCTCCTTGAAACCTTGCATATTTTTAGAATGGTGAATGTTGTATTTACTTTTATTTTTTAGGTTTTTGCAAGGCAGTGGGGTTAAGTGGCTTGCCCAAGGCCACACAGCTAGGTAATTTTTAAGTGTCTGAAGCCACATTTGAACTCAGGTACTCCTGACTCCAGGGCTGGTGCTCTATCCACTGTGCCACCTAGCCACCCCTGTATTTACTTTTTAATGGAATTTTGTTTCATTTCAATAAGGTATTCAAGAAAGATATATTTTTCACATTCTAGTATGTTCTTTTTTTCATAGTGGGAATAAAATTTAGTGAAAAGACTTCATGTATTGACTTTGAATCTTTGTGATACAGATGATAATAATTGGGTAGAAGGAACTTTGTAGATCATTTGTAATCCAACTTATTTATTTTACAGATAAGGAAATCATGAGACATAAAGTAATCAAAGAGGCTTGTCTAAGGTCACAGAGTACAAATCAGTTAGTGGTAGATCTAAAGTTAACTCTCAATATCCAGGCCTCTTTTCATAACAATGAACTATGGTGCCCATGTTTTAAAGATGACTTAGTATGTTTTCAGACATCTAGGAAAGTGTATGGTGTTGTGCTGGAAGTATGATCAATAATTTGTTTTTGGTGATTTGTGCTATATCATTTAGGAATATGAGAAATTCAGGTACTTAGAATTATTTTAATACCTTTTTATATATTTAAAACATTATATATGTATGCATTATATTTGTTTATCTATAAATACATATATTTAAATATTTCAATGTATAAATGCATGCATTTTTTCCTAATCTGAGCACAATTAAAATGCCTTTTGATAATAAACTCAATATAGGTATGGAGCTTCTAACTTTTTTTCAGATAGACTTTTTCATATTGCTTCCAGCTAATTCAGACTCCTAGTCTGCATTTGCTTTTGTCTAAAACCTTGTTTGTGTCTAACAGATAGTCTTAAACCATTTCATATTTCTTCCCAGCAGATGGCATACTTCTCCATTCAGTAAATTTACCAGACTTCATTCAGTTATTTATATTACTCCATTAATATGTTGACACAATTCTTACAAATTCTAAGAAATAATTTGCACCAATTTAGTGGAGCTGCTTGCATGATAGGTCGCTATTTAAACCAGAGTCTACTGGAACCTTGGAAAGAGCAGTAGATTTGAATTCAGAAGATGGAATTCAAAATCTGGTTCTGCCAACCACTTTTGTTACTTGGCAAATCACCTCCTTTAGGTCTCAGTCTCCTTACTAAAAAAAAAAACCCAAAATAGAGTTGAACTAGTTGTTCTTTCATTCCATCTCTAAATATATGGAAAGAAAAAGGATCTTTGGTTTCCATTCCAGCTCTAAATCTATGACCCTATGACAGAAGTTCTATGAGTGAGTTAATGTTAATGCTCTTATCTAGACCTTGTATTTAACAAGAATTTGGTAACTTACTCTTGTCAAGAATAGCATGTTGTGTTCTTGTAGTTGGACCTTCATCACTTGCTTCATCTTCCTTAAATTCTGTCAAGTTATTTGAGTCCACAGTTCCCATCTATAAAATGATAGTAATTCCATCTGTGGCATTGCTCCCCAAGGGTTGTTAAGAAGAGATTAGAAGGTAATGTAGGAAAGAAAAGTGCTTTATAAACTTTCAATGTGCTAAATTGTCATCTGGTATTATCTGAATCTCTTTCTGTGTTATATCATCACATTTTTTTCCCTCATTCTTATGGGTCAGAATCACACATTTTAGTTTAACTTGATGACAAAGATAAGTATGATGGAAGAAAACTCAAGCCTTCCCTTCTTAGGAGCTATTTGGATGGATGTCCATTAAGAAAAAGAAGAATGGTCAACATCTACCTCTGAAAAATAAAGGGTTAATCTTCTATCTAAGAACTTATATTTGTAGTTTTTTCCTAAGAAGGTACATAAGATGGATTATTGGTGGCTAAAAATGACTGTGAAACTAAATGCCAAGTAAAAAATAAATATTAAAAAACAAAAACCCAAAAAAGTTGTATAGGTCCAGTGTGCCTCTATAGTTCATCATTCTACTATATGATACTAATTGTATATCCAACAGTTCTTACTAAAGGAGTGATATGCACCTAACACATTATTAAATATCCTGGGAACAAAGAGAAACACTAGAAATAATCCTTACCCTCAAGTACTTTGTAGATTTTTGAGGAAGACTTATACACTTGAATTGACTAAACAGAAAGACCTATTTCAGTACTTAGAGGATCTCTGGTTTTTTCCATCTTGAGTGCTTCATCCATTGGCACAGGTCATAGACTCTTTTTAACTGTTATAAATAGTCCTCGTGAATTCTTGTGGCAAAGCAAACTCATTTCTTGGTGGTTCAGCCTTCTAGTGTTGAGCTTTGTAAAGCTAGTCTCATGTGATAGAATAACAACCTGTTAGAATGCCTATCTTAAAAGGACCTTTTAGTCCTTTTGTACTTTAATGTGCCCTTTGAGAATCTCTAGGGTAGGAGTTCTTAACCTTGTTTTGGGAGGGGGTCTTTGACTCTTTTGGCAATCTGTTGTAATCTGTGGAGCCCTTTTCAGAATGATGTTTTATGTGCAGAAAATAAAATACATACAATCACAAAAGAAACCGAAGATCCTTTTTCTTTCCATTTCTTGGGCCACTGAAATTTATCCATGTGTGGACTACAGATACAAACTGCTGCTTTAGGGTCACCTCCATTCTATTGTGAGACTTCGAGGAGGATGTAGAGGGAAAAACAAGAAGATATGTAATTCCAAATTATGTAGAATAGTGAAAAAGAAGTTAAGATTAGGATCAGTATTATCCATATTAGTCAAGGCAAATATATGTGGATTCAGGTATGGGTTTATGCTGTGGTTTGACCCAGGGACCAATAAGAAGAATTTTTTACTAAATATTCAATTTTCAACAATCAAACTTTTTTATTGTGTCCATTACCTTTCATTCATTGTGCTAGGTATTGGAGATACAAAGACAAAAATGGAACATGCCCTGCCCTCAAGGAGCTTGTATTCTATCAGGAGAGACACAATACAAACAAATTAGGTATAACGTAAATTATTTTTCTCCTAGTGCCATCTAATCAAGAATTATGATTACAGGTGATGGTTCTTGAAAGTGATTGCTATGGAATACTATCATATTCTGACTCTGCCCTTGGGAACTCACTGCCTTTTAATTGACTTGTTCCTCAAGGAGAATTGTTTATTTTTTTTCCTTCTTTCTTTATTTTTTCCAATCACATGCAAAGGTAATTTTCAATATTTTTCCTTTTCCAGACTTTTGAGTTACAAATTTTTCTCTCACCCTTTCTTACCTCCCGTTCCCCTTCCGCAAGGCAGTAAACTTATCTGATATGGGTTGCATAAGTGTACTAGTTGTGTTTAGCATGAAAGACAAATTAGAACTAAGGGTGGGGGGAAGGTCATGAGAGAGAAAGAAACAATATAAAAGAAGCTTTAAAAAGTGAACATAAAATGCTTTCCTTCAGACTCCATAGTTTTTTCCTCTGGATGTGGATGGCATTTTCTATAGCAAGTCTCTCAGGATTGTCCTTCATCTGAACTTCTGAGAGGAGTTGCATCCAAATTGGTTGATCTTCTCATAATGTTGCTGTTATTGTATACAATGTTTTTCCGATTCTACACACTTCACTCAGCATCAGTTCCTACAGATCTTTCCAGGCTTTTCCAAAGTCTATCCAGTCATTATTTATTATAGAAACACTTGCTATGAAAGTTGTTTCCCAATTTTTTGCATTCCTTCTAATCTTGGTTGCATTGGTTTTATTTTTTGAAAAACTTCTCCTTTCCCTTCATTCTATCTTTCCATTATTTGTACTTTTCTTTCTCCTTTCCACTTATGCCCCTTACCAATGTTTTGCTTTTGACTGCTACCTGCCTCACACTGTCTTTCCCCTGTTACCTCCTACTTCCTTGTAGAATAAGATAAATTTCTAAATACAAATGGGAATGTATATCATTCCTCTTTGAACCATATCTGTTGAGAGTAAAATTTACTCAGTATTTACACTGTCCCTTCTTTCCCTCTACTATATTAGGTCCCTTATACCTCTTCATGGGATGCTAATTATCCTCTAATGCCTCCACTGTTCTCCCAGTATAATCCTTTTTTTCAAGTCTTAAATGTTTTATACATGTCTTGTATCCACAACCTCTGTCAAAATATACTACTTTCAACTGTACTGATGAAAGTATAATTCTCAAAAGCCATAAACATCATCATAACATAATCAATTTATGCTCACACCTTCTGTCCAAGTACTCTCTAGTTGTCCCAATAGAAATACCCATTACCCTCTATGTAATTATGTTCCTTTCAACTGTTCTAAGAGAAATACAGTTCTCAAGAATTACAGGTATTATCTTCCCATATGGTCTTATTGATTAACATTTTTTTTCTTTCTGTTTACCTTTTTATGCATCTCTTGAGTCTTGGAGTATTTGAAGATCAAATTTTCTGTTCAGTTCTGGTCTTTTTATCAAGTAAGTTTGAGCCCTCTTTTTCATTAAAAATTCATCTTTTCCCCTGAAAAATATGTTGGATTTTCAGGATAATTGATTCTTTGCCCTCTGGATTTTCATATTTCACTATATTCCTCCAATCCTTTAATGGTTTTTTTAGGTTTTTGCAAAGCAAATTGGGGTTAAATGGCTTGCTCAAGGCCACACAGCTAGGTAATTATTAAGTGTCTGAGGCCAGATTTGAACTCAGGTACTCCTGACTCCAGGGCCGGTGCTCTATCCATTGTGTCACCTAGATGCCCCTCAGTCCTTTAATGTTGAAGCTGTGTATTCCTGACTGTGACTCTTTTGTATTTAAATTGCTTCATTTTGCAGCTTGGAGTATTTTCTCCTTTACCTGATAATTCTGAAATTTGACTTCATTATTCTTTGTTTTTATTTTGGAATCTCTTTCTGGGAATAATAGATGGATTTTTTTCAAGGAACATTTTATCTTCTTGTTCTAGGATATTAGGCCATTTTTCCATGATAATTTGCTGCAAGATATTGTCCAGGCTTTTTTTCTGATTATAGTTTTCAGGTAGACAAATAATTCTTAAACTATCTTTCTTAGATCTGTTTTCTAGGTCAGTCATTTTTCCTAAGAGGTGTTTTACATTTTCTTCTATTTTTTAACCTTTTGGTTTTGTTTGATGGAACCTTGGTGCCTCACAGAATCATTAGTTTCTATTTGTTTAATTCTCATTTTTAGGATTTTATTTTCTTCAGTTAACTTTTGAGTTTCCTTTTTCAGTTTGTCATTTTTACTTTTAAAGGAATTGATTTCTAATTTTACTTTTGAAGGTATTGTTTTCTTCAGTCAATTTTTATAATCCTCTTGCATGATTCTTATTTCTTTTCTCCATTTTTCTTCTTTTTCTCTTTTTTAGTTTTTAAAATGTTTTTTGAGTTCATCCAAGAGGCCTTTTTGGATTTGAGACCAATTCATCAATCCCTTTGAGGTTTCCTATTGAGGCATTTTGTCATTGCTTTCCTCTTCAGAGTTGGCATCTGAATTAGGATATAGTAGATTTTTATGGTTTGTGCTTTTTTAGGGGTTTTTTTTTTTTTGCTTGCATTGAACTCTGCTCCTGGGGCAAGGTAGATATAGTTCCAAGTTTTTTGTGGTGGAACCCTGGTTCCACTCCTTGGTTTACTACTTGCATATGGTGTTGCTGGTGCTAGGGTTTGTTCCCAGTGTTAGGGTAGCCCAATTCAGTCTCACCTGTTGTCTGTGTTTCTGGGTCTTGAACTTTGTCTTCTGATCTGGGGTTAGACTCCTCACTGTTGGCCTGCTGCACTGTTGGCTTACTGAGCCTGGACTTGAGCAGGGCTGTGACTAAGAGCTCCCAGCTCTCTATGCTGGACTATACTCCCCCTTTATTCATTCTGGTATGTGTGTGTGTGTGTGTGTGTGTGTGTGTGTGTGAGAGAGAGAGAGAGAGAGAGAGAGAGAGAGAGAGAGATTGTTCTGTCACTTTAGAGTCTGTTTAGAGGCTTCAGTTAAATTTGTTTCAAAAAAAGCTCCTGGAGTTTCCTAGCTTCATGCCATCTTGTTGGCTCTGACCCTGTAACAGAATTGTTTATTTTTGTTGCTATTTGCTATTCCTTTTCTACTCTACTGTCAAGGTCCAGAATAGATTTCTTAAATTAGTTTTTTGGGGTTTTTTTTAGGGTTTTTTTTGCAAGGCAAATGGGGTTAAGTTGCTTGCCCAAGGCCACACAGCTAGGTAATTAGTAAGTATCTGAGACTGGATTTGAACCCAGGTACTCCTGACTCCAGGGCTGGTGCTTTATCCGCTATGCCACCTAGCTTCCCCCTTTTTTTCCCTTTTTTTTTAAAAAAAAGATTTTATTTATTTTGAGTTTTGCAATTTCCCCCCAATCTTATTTCCCTCCCCCCATCCCCTGCAGAAGGCAATCTGTCATTCTTTACATGGTTTCCATGGTATACATTGATCCAAATTGAATGTGATGAGAGAGACATCATATCCTTAAGGAAGAAACATAAAGTATTAGAGATAGCAAGATCAGACAATAAGATATCAGGTTTTTTCCCTAAATCAAAGGTAATAGTCCTTAGTCTTTTTTCAAACTTAACAGTTTTTTTCCTCTGGATACAGATGGTATTCTCCATTGCAGAGTCCCAAATTGTCCCTGATTGTTGCACTGATGGAATGAGCAAGTCCATCAAGGTTGATCATCACCCCCATGTTGCTGTTAGGGTGTACAGTGTTTTTCTGGTTCTGCTCATCTCACTCAGCATCAGTTCATGCAAATCCCTCCAGGCTTCCCTGAATTCCCATCCCTCCTGGTTTCTAATAGAACAATAGTGTTCCATGACATACATATACCATAGTTTGCTAAGCCATTCCCCAATTGAAGGACATTTACTTGATTTCCAAATTCTTTGCCACCACAAACATGACTGCTATGAATATTTTTGTACAAATGATGTTTTTACCTTTTTTTATCATCTCTTCAGGATATAGACCCAGTAGTGGTATTGCTGGATCAAAGAGTATGCACATTTTTGTTGTCCTTTGGGTGTAGTTCCAAATTTCTCTCCAGAAAGGTTGGATGAGTTCACAGCTCCATCAACAATGTAATAGTGTCCCAGATTTCTCACATCCCTTCCAACAATGATCGTTATCCTTTCTGGTCATATTGGCCAGTCTGAGAGGTGTGAGGTGGTACCTCAGACAAGTTTTAGTTTGCATTAAATTAATCTTAAAAAGTTAATATCAGTTTTTTACAGATTAGAGGATGGCATGGAAAGCTTCCTGTTCTGTTATCTTTCCTACTTTGGTGGCCCAACCTTAACTAATTGTCAGAATCAATGCTCCTACTACTTATAGAGTTGAACTTTATTTTCTAGAGTGGTAATGGTTGGGAAAGTAGTGCAGATTGTTAGTGTAGCACTTACTTCTCTAGGGTTTTATCTTTCCTTTGTGGCAAAGTCCTATTCATTCTCCTTATCCCAAATCCAGCTACCTCCATCACATCCTAAGAGATTCATATGTTATACTATGAAATAAAAAATTAAGATTTATTTTATTTCTCTTCCAGCATGTTATTATTTGCTCTGGACTGTTTGTAAGATTGCTTTAAAATTGAGGCAATTAAAAAATTTTTTTTAAAAATTGAGGCAATTAGTTGAAGATTACGGAGTCGTTTGGGATTAGGAAGGAGGTTTTTCACCCGCATGTGATCTCCATTCTCCTTTCAAAGAGGAATTTTGGTTTTTCTTAAAGTTTTTGGTAAATACAACATCTTTGGATAGTGAAATTAGAGATTTGTTTACTTAAGTGTGTAGTGTTTTTTACTTTTTTGAATTTATACAGAGAAGTAGCTCCCCCAAAGAGTTTGGAATTCTATAGTTTGCTAACTTAGACATTTAACTCATCAGTTTTACAAATACATACTTTCAGAGAATGCCAGAAATTTCTAATTCTTTTTCACAGAACTGTGGATTCCAAGAGAGAAAGAAAAAACTTTTGACCCTGGGCTTGCCTCCCTCCATTGTTTGGTTGATTCTAGGCCCATGAAGGGATTCTAAACCACTAATCTTGAGAGGTTTAGAGAGAATTGGAATTTGCAGGATTCTTATAAGTGGTTGGAGGCCTTGACCTTGTCAAACCAGTCAGAAGTCATTTGAACTGGAAGCCAATCACCAGGTTAAGCTCTCTAAGAGCTCTAGCTAAAAGCCTTTCAGCCCAGGATCCTTGACATTTCTGAACTCCTCCAGGGACTGGAATGGTGGATTGAGCCTGATGGCACTTCTCAGTAGGTTGTTGGAAACACTTAAGTCTTAGCCATTTCAGCAGCTGGATATTAACACAACCCATATCATGTATCATTTGTTTAAGTTTTTGAATTATTTTCTTCCTGTTATCATGTGCAGATGCATAAACTTTGATTCCAAAAACAGAATATTTGAAATATTTCCAGCTGTTCAAGAAATGGAGACTTAAGAAAGGAAGAATTGGTTATGTAGATGATAAGCAGTGAGACTTCAACAGCAAGGAGATGACACACAGTTATTCAAAAGAACAATTTCCTTTAAGCAATTCATCACTTTTCCAAAAATTTTCTCACTTCTTTAGAACTTTTCTTTGTCTGACAGGTGGCCACCAGAGCTAATATGGGGAATGTACAATGTTCCATGTGTAGGAAAGAGTGGAATTTGAGGGAATGTTTTTATTCTCTTTTTTATGGTATTTTCAGTAACTCCCCCACCTCCATGTGATTTTATTTAATGGAGGTATTTGCCTATTTTTATATTAACCATAATATCTGACCAACCAAAGTAATGTTCTATATATAACCTATAGGTACTGCAGAAATGTAAATTATTCTGCCTGAGTGACTTGTGGATATTTAAAGTAATGCTTTTTACATATATAACATATTTAGGATATACCTCTTTGCTTCCACCCTATGATAATGCTGTTGTTTAGCCTTTGGAGAAAATATTTTAGAGGAGATCTAATGTTTCTGGCCAGGGAAATTGCCTTTTTTCCTCTTGGAGGCTATTAGATTAAGCTTCTTGAGCTTGAGTTTATAATACTGGAGGATTCATGCCCCTGGTAAAAGTGGGAGTGACGATTATCTAGTGACTGGTGAAACCAACATCAGCTGTCAGCCTCTGGAGAGTCAGAATTTGGTCTCATATGGGGCATGGTCAGAATTTGAATTCAACCTTTATCTTCTGCCAGAGGTTGTTTTGGCCTTTAGGATGTGCTAGTGCATTCTTGGACCTAGAATGTATTAAAGAAAAAATTTAAAATTAGTTTGATTCTTCTTGTTTCCACCACATCCTTTGTTCCTGATCTTTCTAGGAACTTTCCCCAAGCATTCTGGAAGACACTTCTATTTCCACAAGAACTCCCATATTTCTGCCTAAATAAAATTAAATGGAAATCTGAAAAATAATAACAATAATAAGCCTCACATTCTTTTTATTTACTCTTTAATTTTTGATTTAGAATATGACTTTTCTTTGCAATTTTTATCTTTTGTGACTACTCATTCAATTTTTAAGCCTGGCTTTAGATTAAATTCTAGGCATGCATTATGCTGTGGGCTTGGGATACTTTTGAGAGGATGATTTATTTATTTTTAAGAGGAAATGAGGATTATACATGAAACTGAATTTGTGTTATGTACAGTTTGCTTTTCAAGTATATAATAAATTCAGTATGTAATTTTTAAAACTATCCTGCTTCTGATTTCTTCTGGCTGTCCTTATGTTTTCTTCTGTACATGTTAATTTTCCTTCAGTGACAGCTTTTTCTTTCTCCTTTGGTTTGGGCTGCCTAATCTATTTCTGAAGCCCCTCTGTCCCTTCACTGTACCCCCATTGGAAAAAAAAAACAAGACCCTTGTAATAGATATGCATAAACAAGCAAAACAAATAATTATAATGGTAGTGTCTGAAAATGTTTAGCTTAGTCTATAGCTTTAATCCATCATCTGTCAGGAGGTGGGTAGCATGCTCCATTATTGTTCTTCTGGAATTATGATTGGTCATTGTATTGACCAGAGTTCTTAAATCTTTATAAGTTTTTTCCTTGATAATGATATTATTATTGTATAAATTGTTCTGCTTACTTCACTTTCCATAGTTATGGGAGGGTTTTAGTAACTGCCTAGGATCACACAGTTAATAAATATCTAAGTCTAGATTTGAACCCAGATCTTCTTGAGTCCATATCTAGCACTCTAACTATTGTACCACCTAGCTCATGGGGGGAAGGGGAGTCTCTGTCTCCATTTTTATTTACTTTTTAGTTGACTCTTTGGGATTCAGGAGACTATTGGATCATCTATAGAAGATGATAGTTTTATTTCTGTGCTTAATTCCTTCTGTTTCTTGTTTCTTGACTTTAATGCTGTAGCCAATATTTTCAGCACTATGTTAAATAATTGTGATGACAATGAACCATTCTTGCTTTAGGAGTCTTTTCTTATGGTGGAGGCTTCTAGCCTTTCTGTTACATATAATATTCGTTTCCAATTTTAGGTAGCAAGATATTTTCAGTATTTGTTGATGTAATCATGTGGTTTTGTTATGTTTGCTGTTAACATGGTCTGTTACATTTATAGTTTTCCTTATATATTTATTGAACCCTGCATTCCTGCTCTCAGTATAAATACATAATTTTAAAAATAGGTTGTTGCAGTCTCTCTGCTAATATTTTATTTACTATTGGTATTCATTTGTAATGTTATTATATAGTTTTCTTTGTCTTCCTCTAGTTTAGATATCAAGACCATATTTGTATAATATCTGATGGAGTTTAGAAGGCTGATTAGGGGATACTTAAAAAGATCTAGCATTTCCCCTGTGAATGGATATTTTTTTCACCATTGCAGATCCCAAACCCTTAAAGGTTTGACTATATTGACTTTCACAGTCTCTTCAATTTCTTGTTTTGAGATGAAGAATAGCTAGAACACTTTTTGGTGGAAACTATAAGCATATTCCTTTTGTACCTTTCTGTGTGACAGCTTGAGAAAGTAGTCCACATTGTACTCTGCACTCTCCAGTTGGCTTTTATAGGGACCTATATGATATTAAGTGAACAAAGTACATCTTCATCAAGAATAGGTTATGCCAGACTAAATTACTTTTTTGACACAATTAATAGACTTGTAGATCAGAATAGGACAGATCAGAAAAGGACTGTAGGCAGTGTTTACCTAGATTTCAACAATGTATGTGAATGTCTCTTGTTGAGAAAAAGATAGATGTGACCTAGATAGAGAACTCATTGAATGAATGAATTTAAAAAGTAACATCTGTAATTTAATGTTATTTGGAAAATTTTTTTGGCGAAGTACTCTGGGGATCTATTGCTTGACCTTGTGCTGTTTTAACTGTTTTCATGAATGATTTGAATAAAGGTATAGATCATAGAGTTATCAAATTTATAAATGACATATTTAGTAGAGAAGGATAGTTAACTTATTGGATGATAAAATCAGGATCCATAGTATCCTGACAGCCTTGAACTTTGAGCCAAATCTAATAAGATGAACTTTATAGGGATAAATATAAGGCCTTCTATTTCATTTCAAAAAATCAGTTCCAAAAATTCAGAATAGGGAACTATGACCAGAAAATGGATTATCTGAAAAAAGACTCTGGGGATTTTAGTGTATTGCCTTCCTCTAATGAGACAACAATGTAACCTCAGAATCTTCCTTAAGATTTCTTTTCTTCATGTTTCCTATATAAGTTGCTAGATCTTGTCACTAGATCTTGTCCATTATCTTTCCAAGGCATCTACTGAACATTTTCTTATCTCTTAATCATATTATTCCCATCTTAGTCTAATGCACATTTTTCATTTGGATTAAATTTATAGCATCTTTAAAAAATTATGGCTATCTTTCTTTTGCTATCATGTTCAATTTCTGAATATATCAAGGAGCAGCTGGTGGTGCAGTGGCAAGAGTATTGACCCTGAAGTCAAGAGAACTTGAGTTCACATTTGACCTCAGACACTTAATGCTTACTAGCTGTATGACCCTGGATAATTCACTTAACTCTGATTGTCTTGGGGAAAAAAGAAAAATTATTACTATCTCTTTTTTGTGATTATGTTAGTTTCTCAATATATCCCTTCAGCCTCCCCCATTATTTTGATACTTCCTTTGTAACAAAAAAATGAAAAAGGTTTTCAAAAAACAGTTCAGTAAAACTTAAAAAAAGCCATCAACTGGGTCTGACCACTTATGTGTTGTTTAATACCCATAGAAACCCATGAAGGGAAAATTTTCATTTTTTTCATCTCTTCAGGGCCAAGCTTGTTCATTATAATAAAATGAATTTTGGTGTTTTTTTTAATTGTTCAGTTGTATTCACATTGTTGTACTCATTTTGTATATTGTTTTCCTGGTTTCTCACCTTGCTTCATTTGCTATAATAAGCTCTTATAAGTCTTCCTATGCTTTTCTGAATTTTTCATTTTCACAGTTCTTATCTCAGACCTGTGATTTCATTGATTTGATCACTCAAATGAAGCAGATTGCAAAACATTTGTTGCATTTGTTGTGATTCTTTTATGTCCTTCCATAAGTTTGTTACAGAGTATATATCCACTGTGCAGGTGGTCTTCTTTACTTTGTTTGGCTATTGTGAGGTACCATCAGAGGCCCTTAGCTTTCCACCCAGCCGTCCCTTAATTGTCCCATGTGACTAGACATTTTCTTTAACTATTGTGCAATTTCTTTTTGACATCTTTTATTCCTAATCTTTATAGTTCCTTATTGTTTTTATGTTATAGTTTTCTCATGTTCACTGTGCATTTCTCCATTTAACACTTTGAAGACTTCTATTCTTTGTCTTTCTGCCATATAATAATATAGTTTGAATATTGCTATTAAAAAGATTGGGATGAGTAAAAGAGTTTTGTAATTTTCTAAAACCAATCCAGTTTTCTTTTTTCCCCATTTAACTCTGGATTTAATTTAGTGCCCATATGTACTATGTGATCTAGATTTAGCTGATGGACAAGTGCTATAGGTCTTTTATCCAAATGCATGTTACAATCTGGGCAATAGACATTCTTGATCCATTTGACTTTTCTCTGTGAATAGTCAGGTCAAACTCTTTTGAGTGACTCTGGTTTGGAAGAGGAAGATATGAGGTGAAAAGATAATGAGTTCAGGTTTAAGATGTCTACAGGACATAGAATTTTAATAGGCAATTATTGATATAGAGCTGAAATACAGGGGACCAAGAAAGAGATATAATTGGAGAAAAGAACTTTCAAGAATACCTATAATTAGGGGAGATAACATGGATGATCAACCAACAGAGGAGACTGAGAAGAAGTGTAAGAGACACATACTAAACAGGTAAGACTCAAATCAGGAAAGAGATAACAGTCACAAAATATTAGAGAGGAGTGTGTCTTCTGGAGGAAAAGGAGATCAACAATATCAGATGCAGTAAGTAAATTATTAAATACTTACTATATGCTTAGCACAAGTTAGGATATGGGTAAAAGCAAAAATAGTCCCTGCCCTCAAAAAGTTCATATTCTGAAAGAAGGAACAATATATACACAGTGATGAAAATAAGATACATGTAGGGTAAATTGGAAGTAATCTGTGGGATTAGACTAGCAGTAGCTTTGAAAAGGCATAGCAGTAGGAGCAGGAGGAAAAGGGTCTGGGAAAGGTCTCTTGACAATCAATTTTAGTTACACCCTGAAGGAAGCAAGGAGGCAGAGGGAAGGGGGTATACTCCAGTTATAGAGAACGAACAGTTAAAAGGCATGGAATTAGAAAAATAGTGTCATATTCAAGCAATAACAAGAATTCCAGAGTTGCTATAGGATGGAGGTAAAGTATAAGACCATAAAAATAAGGAGCCAAGTTGTGAAAGGCTTTAAGAGCCAAATGTGCATAGAGACTGGCAAGAGACTAAGAAGGGTGAAGTTGAAGAAATGGGTGACTTTGACAGTTAAAAACTTTTTGGTAACTTCTGAGAGCAGTTTCAGTTGAGTGAGGAGTTGGAAAGCTGGCCTGCAGAAGGTTTAGTGAAGGGAAGAGTAGAGTCACCAATTAGGAGTGACTTTCTCAAATAAGATTAGTTAGCCACAAAGAGAGGAGGGAGAAGGACAATAGTGGGGTAGTCAGATCATGTGAGGTTAGTTTTCGGTTTTGGTTTGTTTTCTTATAGTGGATGAACACATCTAAGTGATGTAGGCTGGAGAAGAGAGAAGAGGAAGTTTTTGATGAATGACTTCAATTGACATGTAAGAACAAGGTTCTCTTCTGAGAGGGGTTGGGAAATGGGTACCATGATGAAAAAATTTTGGAATAACTTTTGTGATAAGTGGGATGGAAACTCAGGGATGTATAAAAAGATTGCTTTGCTGCAATGAGAGCCCAGTCAGAATTATTTAACAAAAGCTTGTGATGGACCTAGTCAGCATAGTTTTGTGATTTTCTCCTGTTCTGCTTAGTAGCACATGAATGGGAGTGAAGACAACAGATGATGGAAAGAAAAAAAAAACTGGGAATCAGCAGTACATGTCAATGATAGGATAAGGAGGCAAGGAGTTCATGTCTGAAATACAGGATGCTATTTAATTGGTAGCTAGTCGAAAAACAGTGAGAGGCGTGGAGGGAAAGATAGAAAGACAAGAGACTGATCAAATTATAGAATTTCAGAGTTCATGAACATTAAAGCAGAACACTTATGGGTGATGACCATTGATTTGGAACTAAGGTGAAATGAAAGAGTAGGTCAAGAAAAATTATTGAATTGAGGAACTCAAAAGTTAGAATTTTTGAAGGCCTCTCTCTCTCTCTCTCTCTCTCTCTCTCTCTCTCTCTTTATATATAAATATAGATATAGATAGATGTAAATATAGATATATATGTTGAAGTCCCTTAATATGAAGTCAGAAATTGGAATGAAGAGGAAAATTGTGAACTAAGCATTAAATTCATTGAGTAAAGAAGGTTAGTGTCCTGGGAACCAGTATATTACAGCCTCCTGAATATTGATTGACTAATAAGTATAGAATGAGTGAAATTTAAGGAGGAAAGATTATTGAATAATGGTGTAGAAGGAGACTCTAAAAGTGGGGGGGGGAGGAGTTATTTGGACTCTTGCACTGCAACTGAGGAGTCAGGTGCCATGAATGAAAGCACAATCAGTATCAAAAAGTCACATGCCATCAGAAGAGAACTTGTTTTCAGGGAATGCCAGAAAATGGAAGGACTAGGAAAGGAAAAGTTTTAATATAAAAGCATATTATATATTTTTAAATGTTGAACTGGCATTCTAGAGAACACAATGGAATGAGTATGTAGATTTGAAGTGAGATTTGTGGGGTGGGGTGTGGTTTAGGAGAAAGGAAAAAAGGTTTCAGTGAAAATGGTACAACTTATCCAACTAATTCCTGAGTATATCAAACAGATATCAATGAGTCTATGACACAGGAAAAAATATTAGAACACAATTAAAAGATAGAAAATAGAAGAAAATACAAGAGATCGCTGTTTAAAAAACTGATTTGGAAAATAGGTCAATAAGAAATAATTTAAGAACTTTTGAACTCCCTGAAAACCATAATTTTAAAATAAACTTAGACACTATATTTCAAGAAATCAGGATTGGAAAGTCCCTTGATCTGTTGTAACTAGAGAACAAAGTGAAGATAGAAAGAACCTGCTGATTTTCTGACAGGAAAAGTTCAAGAAATTTTATAATTAAAATCCAGAGCTTATGCATCAAGTAAAATTATTGCAAACATACAAAAAACAGGAATTCAGATATCAAGGAAACATACTCACAATCACAAAAGACTTGAGAGCCTCTTATAAACAACTAGAAAACTTACAGTACAATATTCCAAAAGACAAAATTTTTAGGTGTACAGTAAAGAATAACTTAGCCTGATCTCTCTTTGGGAGACCAGCCTGCTCCTAGGAGCATGATCCCCCAAATAAATAACTTCTCTTGAAGTAGAGAAAGTGTGAATCTAAATTCTTTCAAGAGATGATCTGCATCCCAAACTTTACATTTTTGGTGATCTTATATGGGAATGTCACTTAATTTCAACTCTCTCCAACATGAGGAATCTCTCTAGTAGTTCAGAAATGAATGAAATCAGTACAATGAACTATCTGGAGGACTTCACTATACACAGAGGAACACTATTCAACTTGAACTCTACACTGAACTTCTTTCACCGCCAGTGATGAACAAGTCAAGTCTTCCAATTTTACACTTTACCTAATATGTATGATTATAGAGTTCTTGCAGAGGATCACTGTTGTTTATATTCTGATGTATGGATTGAAGTTAATTTGCTGAAGTCATTAAATTAAGTTAGTTAAATAATTAAATAATCGATTAAATTAATAATAATTAGTAAGAAAATTAATTATAATAAATAGCCATGAACAGTGAACTCTTCTTTTCTGTATATGCCAAACAATAATAAATGACAAAGATGTGGTCCATTGTTGAATATTGCTTGCAATATTCACTTACCATTTTCATTAATGATGTTCTTAATTTGTGAATAGATTAACGTAAATTTTAGAAGATAAAAGAATAGGCACTTTTTTCTGAATATTGGGTTTTTTAAATTGATAAAAGTTAAAATCCCCCTCCCGAAAAACCTTTGGTACCCTCCTTTCCTTAAAGTCAATTGGATCATACCTTTTATTGTTCTTATAAGTATATCACACACACACACACACACACACACACACACACACACAATATCACTTAGCCTGCAATATTCCCCCTACATGAGGGGGAAAATTTTAGAACTTAGTGCACTTAGAGAACTTTTTAAAACTATGTCTGATGAAAAGACCAGAGCTGATCAGGAACTTTGAAATTCAAATACAGGAGTCTAGAGAAATACGAAAAAGTAAATTATTTGAAAAACTAGAGAGAATTATATGATACTGTGGAATTAATTTTCTAATGGTGAAAAGAAACAAGTATTTCTTCAGGATATTAATGTTGTCAAAGGATATTGAATGAATTAAATAAGAAAAACAGAGGTCCTGGGGGTAAGTTGGTTTTCCTGTAAAGAGAGGATTTTAGAATGGAGAATGAAAGGAAAGAGAAGGGAAGGAAATACCCTAGGATAAAAAAGAGGTGGAGGGGGGTAGAATTCTCAAAGGTATATATGAGAAAAAGAAAGAATTTATACAAACATGGAGGAAGGAATGGGGGAAATGAGCCACATTCTTATCTAAAATTAAGAGGAGGTTTGAATACATATGGAGATATTTTGCCATAGAAATTAATCATACTGAACTGGGAAACAAGAGGATACAAAAGGGACAGAAATTTACTGAAAACAGTCATAGACAAAACAAAATTACTAATCCTGAAATGGACATTAAAAGAAAAATAAGAAAAGCACTGGATTCTAACAGGATGCTCATCATTTGAGGAATTACTGAAAAAATTATCATGTTATATGAATATAATCAATTATTATTGTACCATAAGTAATGATAAAAATAAATCAGAGACTCTTTGATATGCATTGTTGAAATATTAAGGGAGTAGAACCAGGAGAGCATTTTATTAAAGGACAACAATATTATAAAGAAAAGCAACTCTACGAGACTTAAAAACTCTAATCAAGGTGATGACCAACCATGTTCCCAGAAAAACTTAGGAGATAGATAATTCAATGAAGTGGTGGAAGCAAGGTGCAGAAAGACATTTGTTTTGCACATGGCCATTGTCTGGATTTCTTTTGTTTCATTATACTTATATGTTACAAGGGTTCCCCCCTCATTTCTTTCAATTTTTATTAGAAGGGGTGTTGGTGGAAGAAAGGGTTATCAATACTGATTACAAAAATGGGGAGCAATGAAATATTTTTTTAAAATTATATAGAAGAGGGGTGGCTAGGTGGAGCAGTGGATAGAGCATCAGCCCTGGAGTCAAGAGTACCTGAGTTCAAATACAGCCTCAGACACTTAATAATTACCTGGCCCTGTGGCCTTGGGCAAGCCACTTAACCCTATTTGTCTTGCAAAAACCTAAAAAAAGATTGCATAGAAGAAAAAAGGTGGAAGTTTAGAAAGAAACTTTTTGAAAGCAATGTATAAAATTTGTCATATATATTTTTTTAAATCAAGGAATATTAGATGGAGCTTCCCTTACATAGAAAGTGTTCTTTTTTATCTTCTTCTGGAACATGTATGGAAATTCTAACTTTTGATGTTCAAATAAATACAATTTAAAACTTAAGTAGGCAAAATTTTATCTAACATGATTTAGAATTTAACATGATTTTGTTTTAGATCACATTTTTTTTAGATTTTTCAAGGCAATAGGGTTAAGTGGTTTGCCCAAGGGCCACACAGCTAGTTATTATCATTATCATTATCATTATTATTATTGTTGTTGTTGTTGTTATTATTATTAAGTGTCTGAGGCTGAATTTGAACTTAGGTACTCCTGGCTCCAAGGCAGGTGCTCTATCCATTGCACCACCTAGCTGCCCCATATTACATTTTTTTAAACTTAAATTTTTTTAAATTTATTTAAGGCATTGGGTTAAGTGACTTGCCCAAGGTCACACAGCTAGGGCAATCATTAAGTGTCTGAGGCCAAATTTGAACTCAGGTCTTCCTGACTCTAGGACTATGCCACTGTGCCACCTAGCTGCCCAGCAAGATTATATGGGGTTTTTTTTTTTTTGTTGTTGTTGTTGTTGTTTTTAGTTTTTGCAAGGCAATGGGGTTAAGTGGCTTGCCCAAGGCCACTCGGCCAGGTAATTATTAAGTGTCTGAGGCTGGATTTGAACTCAGATACTCCTGACTCCAGGGCCAGTTCTCTATTCACTGCGCCACCTACCTGCCCCCAGCAAGATTATATGTTAAGAAATATGACCTATATTTTCATTTACTTCAAACATTTTTAAATTTCTATTGATTTATTTTATTGTTAAATCAGTGATTTCTAAATATACTCCTCCTCTCTCTCCTACCCAGTTTAATGCCTCCCTTTTATAATATAAGAGAAAAAATAAATCAGCAAAACCAGCTAATATATTGAACACATCTGACAAAAGAAACCATATTTCACACTTGTAGTCCAATAAAGGGAGGAAAATATATTTATTAATTATTTTCTGGAGATAAGCTTGGTTATTATTACACAAGGATCGGTTTATTATATTCTTTATAATATTAGCACTCAACTGACTTTCTCCCTACCTTTTTATTGTTTTTTCTGCATCTGGGGAACATGACAGATGTTGATATTAGAGGTTTAGGCTGACGAATACAGTCTAAACATAGTTTTATGCTATGGACAACTTAAGATCATGATGATAGCAATACATTTTAAACAGCATTTAAAAATAAAGAATATAATTTTATTTATAAAACTAGTCATAAAATAACATTAATATAACATGTCAGGGTCCCAAGGATATTGTGAACTCTTAGTTCTCTTGATTTAAAAAAATTGATATATTTAAAGAGGTTCTTTTTAAAAAGACACTACTTATTAATTCGTACCTTTCTCACTATTTCCCAATTGAGCAATTGCAATTTAATCTAAAATCTCTTTCTTATTATTGGATTATGATTGCTAAAAGTTAAAGACTGGCATACATAGACTTGAAAAAAAAAGGTTATTGGCTACTAGATTTAATTTAGAATGAATTCATTTTATACTCTCAATCCCATTTCAAAATTAGATTCCCTAGTGAAACTTGGCATCTGAAAAATCCCTTTAAATAGTTTTTTTCCCCAGTTCAGTGAATTTTTTCCATTTTCAGCCCAGGCTACTCCATTTAACTTGCTAATAAACCAGGTAAAACTAATAAAGTGGATAGTATTAATTTGCTTTTCCAGCACATCAGTTTAGTCTTTTGACTCTTCTCAGTCCCCATTATGTGGTATAAACAGAAACAGAGGCCAGGGAATGCTAGATATTTCCATGTTAAGTGTAAAAATCTTCCATTACTAGTTTGACAACAATCAAAAGGATGTTATTTCCTATTAGATCTCCTAAAAAAGAATACAATATCTGTGCCACCCCATCAGCTATTTTCAACTGTGGGTAGTTATTGGATACATCTTATTGAATATGCATAACAGTTCTCCAAGAAGAACTAGAATCTAACCATTCTTTTTTACAAATTGAGATAAATCTCAGAGCTATTGTTTTAATGACTGCTGTTTTACTACTATTTAATTATTGTGTCCACTCTAATGATTCAGGGTCTGCTCATATTTTTGATCAGTCTCCCCTTGGTCAGTGGAACAAATCTATGTTCTTTATACAAAATACTGCAGAAGGGTCATAATTTCCATTGGAAATTGGCAAGTCCATTGCAGATTGCAAACCATCTCTGCCTTTAGTAGATAACCTCCATGGTTTACAATGTTTTGCTGTGCCTAAAATAATTCATCTTCTGGTGGCCAAATTTCTAATGGTTATTTACTATATGATATGTTATTATAGAATAAATTTCAAAAGAAAGCTGATTCTATTTAACAGGGATCATGTACTATTTTTCAGTGTAGCGTAACAATTGTTCAAAGTTTTTTTCCCAAAAGATCTGTTTTTTGTTGAACATTTTACATTGAATTTGACCATGAGTTTCAAATGTAGAATTAAATTAGTTTATCACAAGGTATTTTTGTTTTGTTATTTGATTTAAAAAAAAAACAAATGTTAAGGGGCAGCTAGGTAGTACAGTAGATAAGAGCACTAGCTCTAGAGTCAGGAGTACTTGAGTTCAACTCTGACCTCAGACACTTAATAATTGCCTAGCTATGTGGCCTTGGTCAAGTAACTTAACCCTATTGCCTTAAATAAATAAAATTTAGATAGGACAAGAAGAATTTCATTTTGAAACAGCCCTTATTCCTTTGGATCTACATTAAAAGAACAATCATATTTTCCATTTCTGCTGTGTATCTAAGAGATAAAGATTTTTGGTAATGAGAATGTTGCTATCTTCATTATAGCTGTGTCTGTACTGTGATTTAAAAAGCAAAAGAGAGAACTTGATTGTATGTATAAAAATTGTATTTATGCCCATATCTTAACAATTTCTCTTTTAATTACTCATTCTAAATCACTTTAAAAATGCTTTTAAAATCAATTTCCTTTCTTTTAGTTCTTATTCCCTCATATTGTCTTTCATTAAGGTATAGATTACTTCTATGTGATTGAGGAAATGAATTTCAGTATTTTAACAGTGGTGAGGCTAAGGACAGTGCTATAATCCATAGAGACAGAGGAATTGACAAAAAAAAATTTTCAAAATGAACAGAAAGGAAAAGAAAATTTGATTTAACTACTCCATGAGGGAAATGTTTGGATAACGTGGTGAGAATATATAAAATAGAAATAACTTTGGAGCAACTTTGGTTTCCTATAATACCCTACCCCTATTTAATTGTTCAATCATAGCTGTGTAGAGTTCTAACCTAAAAATACCATCAATATAATCGATGGCAGACTTCATACAAGAATCCATGATCTTTAATTTCTGATCTAGTACTTGTAATGAAAACTTGCTCTGTATTTGAAAAGATGTATATTATAGTCTTTAGAAGCACAATGGACAGTTCATTAAAAGTTTGTTTTTTTCCCTTTGATACAGAAATCTCCTGCAAAGAAGCTGAGCCATGCAATTAGTAAATCTCTGGGTTGTGTACCCACCAGGGAGCCCCCACATCCTGTTTTTCCTGAGCAACCAGAAAAGCCACTTGACCTTGCACATATAGTGTAAGTAAAAATTTATGTGTGAATTATTTTTCTTCTGAAATCTCACTTTAGGTATATGTTCCAATCAAAGATCAAATTCTAGCTCCAAGTCATTTCTTTATATGTACTACATGGTGAAACATTTGTACCACAAATGAAAATGCCATTTGTGGAATACCAAGAAATGAAAACACAACATTTTTAATCTTGATGTATACAAATAATTTGCTGCCCAATAAATAATTAATACCTTATAGTCTTATAAAATATGAGCTAAATCATTTGATAGGATGATTTCTCACAATATAAATAAATTTTTACTCTTTATAATTTAATATTTCTTTTTTTATTTTTTTAATTCTCATTTTGTACAAATGTTTTTTTTTACATTAATAAAATATTCTTGTTTAAGAGTAAACAAAATACCCCTCCCCCCATGAATATAGACTTCCTTGGGTGATAAAGTAAAGGGGAGAGAAAAAAAATTAAAATAAAAAAAATAGTAATAATTGTAGGTATGGCCAGATGGCGCAATGGACGAAGAACCAGCCCTGGAGCCACGAGCACCCGAGCCCACATCCGGCCCCGTAGACCCAACAATCACCCAGCCGTGTGATATGCAAGCCACCCGGTCCCCACTGCCCTGCAAAAACCAAAAAGAAGAAAAAAAAAGACCCAAAATAAAATAAAATAGTAATCATAGTAGGGGTGGCTGGGTGACAGAGCATTGGCTCTTGAGCCAGGAGCACCTGGGTCCAAATCCAGCCTTAGACACCCCAAGATCACCCTGCTATGTGGCCCCAGGTAGGCCACCCAGCCCCATTTGCCCTGCACCCTCCCCCAAATAATAATAATAATAATAATAATAATAATAATAATAATAATAATAATAATAATAATAAATGTGCTTCAGTCTTTGTTCCAACACCAACAACTCTGTCATGGGTGGATCGCATTCTTTATGTTAAGTTCATCGCAAAAGTTGCTTACATATTTTTCCATCATTGCCATTGCTGATCGCAACTCCCTCCTTTCTTATTTCTCTACTACCATGTACTATATTTTCTCTCTCCTTTCACTCTGACTCTGCTGTAAGGTCGCTGAGTGGCGCAGCAGATAGATCCCTGGTCCTGGGACAAAGAGGCCCTGAGCCTCCCTACCACCCCTTAGACCCAGCATCCACCTGGCCCTATGGTTCTGGACAGGCCTTCCAATCCCAGCCTCTTGCAAGGAGTAAAAAAGAAAATGAGTTATATCTGACCACTCTCCCCACATGGTCCATCCTCTCCTCCTTTATTCATATCCCCACCCCTTCCCCCTGCTCCCCCCCCCTTCTTACTCCAGATTTCTAGACCCCATTAAGTATATATGCTGTTTCCTCCCCTAGCCACCTCTGATGAGAGCAAAGGTTCCCTCATTCCCCCTTGCCTCCCCCCTTCCATGTCATTGCAATAGCTCATTGTAATAAAGGAAAAATCTTATTATATGAAATATCTTGGCCTATTCCCCCTCTCCTTTTTCTTTCTCCCATTACATTTCCCTTTTTTCCTATTGGCTCCATTTTTACACCATATTTTATCTTCGAATTCAGCTTTCTCCTGTGCTTCAACTATAAAAGCTCCCTCTACCTGCTCTATTAACTGAGAAGGTTCATATGAGTATTATGTGTCATTTTTCTATGCAGGAATATATAAAGTTCATCATCATTAAGTCCCTCATATTTTCCCCCTCTCCTCCAATCTCCATGCTTTACCTGAGTCCTGTATCTGAAGATCAAACCTTCTGTTCAGCTCTGGCCATTCCAAAAGGAACATTTGAAATTCCCCTGTTCATTGAAAGTCCATCTTTTTCCATGGAAGAGGACATTTAGCCTTGCTGGATAGTTCATTCTTGGCTGCATTCTAAGCTCTTTTGCCTTCTGGTATATTGTATTCCAAGCCCTATGAGCTTCCAGTGTAGTTGCTGCTAAGTCCTGTGTGATCCTGACTGCAGCTCCACAATATTTGATCTGTGTCCTTCTGGCCGCTTGTAATATTTTCTCTTTGACTTGGGAGTTCTGGAACTTGGCTATAATATTCCTAGGGCATGGTTTTTTGGGATCTCTTTCTTGGGATCGGTGGATTCTCTCCATTTCTATTTTGCCTTCTGCTTCTAGAATATCAGGGCAATTTTCCTTTAGTAATTCTTTGAAAATGATGTCAAGGCTCTTTTCCTGGTCATGACTTTCGGGTATTCCAATAATTTTTAAATTATCTTTCCTAAGTCTGTTTTCCATATCAGTTGTTTTTTTCAATGAGATATTTTACATTTTCTTCTAATTTTTCATTTTTTTGGTTTTGAAGTATTGATTCCTGATTTCTGGTAAATTTGTCAATCTCCCTGAGTTCTATTCTTTGTCTGAAGGATTTGTTCTCCTCAGAGAGTTTTCTTATCTCTTTTTCCATCTGGCCAATTCTGCTTTTTAAAGCATTCTTCTCCTCAATAACTTTTTGAACTGTTTTATCCATTTGACCTAAGCTGGTTTTTAACATGCTATTTTCTTCAGCATTTTTTTGGATTTCCTTTACTAGGCTACTGACTTCATTTTCATGTTTTTCCTGCATCTCTCGCCTTTCTTTTCCCAGTTTTTCTTCCAACTCCCTCATTTGATTTTCAAAGTCTTTTTTGAGCTGTCATAGCCTGAACCCAATTTCTGTTTTTCTTGGAGTCTTTAGATGCAGGAGCTTGTGCTTCCTCATCTTCAGACTGAGTATTTTGATCCTTCTTGGGCTCATATGCAAAATATTTCTCAATGGTGTTCCTTTTATTTCTCTGCTTGCTCATTTTCCCAGCCTGGGCCTGGTTTTGGGGGTGCTTCCTGAGCTTTTGGGACACTCCCACAAGGATCTCAGTGTGTGAGGCTCTGTCCTCCTTCCTGTTCTGTGAATGACCATAAGCGCCCCCCTTTGCCACGGGGCTGAGGTGGGGGAGTCCTGCTGTCTTATTGGGGGGGGCCTAGACTGTGATCAGGATCTGAATGTGGTCAGAGCCCCAGAGTCCTGTTCCAGAAGCAGAGGACAGAGCTCTGCAGTTTCTCTCTTCACTCCCCTCCCTCAGCTCAATGGGCTTATGCCCTGGAGGCTCCTGCTTACTGGCTTCACCTGCTTCTGTTTCCGGATCTGGGCTGCTGAAAGACCAAGCTGCTGACTGTGTGCCCTGAGGGCTGGGCTCCACATGCTTGCTCTGGCAGAGGTCCCCCGCTGTTCCCCCACTATGTGCCCAGTGCTCCCTGGGGTGCAGCTCAGGAGTCTCCGCTCTGGTGAGCTGTGGCTCCCAGCGCCCTGGGGCTGCCTCTGGGAGGCTGAAGTTCTTTTGCTCTGGTGGGCCACCCCTCTGGCAGGCCACCCCTCCAACCCCGGGGAGCAGAGCCTTTCTGCTCTTTTCCAGGTTACCTTGAGTAGGAGAACTGCCTCACTGGGTCCCTTTGTGGGTTCTGTCTCTCGAAAGTTTAGTTAGAGTTCTTAGTTTCAAGTTTTATCAGAGAGTGCCTAAGACTCCATCCCTTCTTGTCGCCATCTTGGCTCCACCCCCTAATTTAATATTTCTTAATAGAAGGGAAGAGTGTGTTTTTTAATGTATAATTTGGAACCAATATGGTATGGTTGGGTTTTTTTTTGGTTTCTCTATTTACTTTTTTCAGGTAATTTTGCGAATTATTCTTTTGGTCTGTCCATGTTTCCAATAGTTCTTAATATTTGCCTTCTTTTGTGACAGAGACAGAAGATATGAGGTTGATCTTATGTGATATATAAATTAACATCATAAAGATTAATTTTTATAATCATATTTCAAAATCTTCATATTGTGATCAGTTAGGGGCAGTTCAAGAAAAACCAAAGTGGTGAGAGACACAGAGACAGACAGATGGTTGGGGGGGGAGAAAGAGAGAGAAAATGTTATTACAGTTTCACAGAGTGTTGTAATCAGATTTGGACTTAGGAAAAGTTGCAGTAGAAACATTTTAAATAGACTGGAAATAGAGAGATTTAAAGTAGGGAGAAAAATTAGGAGGCTGGTGAAATAATACAGATGAGGAGTGTTGAGAGCCAATGAGGGTCTGAAGATAAAACCTGTTAGCCAAGTGAATGATGAAACGTGGTGGTTAAAAATAAAAATATCTCACAATTAATTTGGATTAATTGGATGAGGAAAAGGAAGTAGTTGAAGATTACTGCTTCTTGGTTAAAAGAATAAATGAATAAAAATTGTTATTTTCAGTCATTATTATAGTACAAAATTTACAGTCATCCATATATATTCAAGGCAAGTGGACAACCATTTATTAAGTGCTCACTATAACCCAGGCACCATATTGAATACCAGGGATACAAAAAAACTTCAAAAACAGATTCACCCAAACCTCAGTAGCTTTTGGTATTTATTGCCCTTGCTATTCTACTTAAATTACTGTTATTCCCTGGATGGTAGCTCTTGGATGATGGCTATTTTCATTTGCATCTTTGGATTAGTTAATTTTGAATACTTTTATGTAGTTGTTGATAGCTTGTGCTGCTTTTCAGAATTTTTGGTTTATATGTTTTGACCTATAATTGACCTATTGACCTATAATATTATATATTCATCACAATTTCCTATAGATTTTGATGCCAGTCTTTAATTAGAGAGACTTCATAAAAAGATGTTCATCAGTCTATATTTTTCTTATTATTCTGTATTTTTTAAAGTTTTATTTTTATAAATCAAAGTATTTTTTCTTTTATGATACTCCTCATCTCACTGTTTGTTATGAATTCTTCCCTTATACATAATTGAGAAAGATAATCTTCAACTCTTTAATTTTTAATGGTGTGAGTTTTTATACTTAGCTTATTTTCTATTTGGAAAGTTTTATGATGCATGATAGATAATGTTTGTCTAAACTTCTTTTCTACTATAGGGCTATCCAGTTTTTCCAACAGTTCTTACTGCATAAAAAGAACTTTCCCCCAGTACTTTGTGTTTGGGGTTTGCTTATCTAATCTAATCAAATTTTACATTTTTCTTTGTCTAGCACCAAATAGTTTTGATAATTATGGCTTTATGATGCAATCTGATATTGACCACTGGTAGACTTACTTTCTTTTTTACTTTTTTTTGGTCACTATTTCCTTAGCTTTTTAAGATCCCTTGTTTTTCTGTATGAATTTTTAAATTATTTTGTCAAACTCTACAAATTATTCCTTTGGCAATTTGTTGTATACTTAATCTATAGATTAACTACATTCATATCACTTTAATAATATTTCTGTGGGGTGCCTAGGTGGCTCAGTGAATAGAGCACCAGCCCTGGAGTCAGGAATACCTGAGTTCAAATTTGACTTCAGACACTTAATAATTACCTAGCTTAACCCCATTTGCCTAAAAAAAAAATAATTTTACTGTGGCCTAACTATTAATACACTTTCCACTTAGTTAAGTCATTTTTGTCTGTGAAAATGCCCTGATGGGTTGATTCCAGGATACATACTGCCTTTTATTGTTTTAAGTGGTATTTCTCTTTCTGTCTCTTTTACCTGTTTTTGCATAATATGGAAATGCTGGTGATTTGGGGTATTATTTTGTGTCCTTTTGAAAAAAATTAAAAAATTAAATTTTTAATGATTTCAAAGTTAACTCACTTTCATGAATAGAGATCATTTTGTCCTTTGTTAGGCCTTGTTCCCTTGATTCATTTATATTCCTTTGTCAAACAATAATAGGAGCATGATACAATGAACTAGAATACTGAAGTTGGAATCAGAAAGACCTGAGTTGTAATCCCACATCAAATATTTACTAGTTCTGTAACCTTAGTCATGCTACTACTATACAATATTCTTGTGAGGTATCAAATGAGATGTTTGTAAAAATACTTTCTAACTTAAAATAAGTCAACTCGAGCATCATGTCTGATGTTACTGGATGATCTGTTAATAGTTTTTGGTTTTAGGTAGATACTCCTGATCTTATTAAAGAGTTCTTTTATTCCTATACTTTTTTGTGTGTTTAACATAGGTTCTTACCAATTTTTTAATTGTTTTATACATCTCGAGTCTTGTTTTATTAGTAACATAATTATGTGAATTATTTTCCTACTATTGAAACTTCTTGGCTTTCTTTTTATCCATATCTGCATAATGAATAACGTTTCAGTTTTATTGCTGTAATCTCCTTGCTATTCAATTTTTTGTAAAAAATATTGATTCATTAGAATTGCATTCACTTCTGCTAAATTTAATAACAACCCTCCCCCTAAAATATCTAAAAAAAGGAAACTTCTTAACTCATGCAATAATCGAAGTAAGTGGAATTAATTTATCAGTAAAAAAGAAAAAGGGAATGGATAAGTGCAGGTTACATATGAGTAAACTGAAATAAATCACTAACAAATAATTGTGCTGGAAAAGTATTAGTAAAAGATATCGTCAGAGACATTAGATACCTGGAAAAAATATAGGTCAGTCTTAAGTGAGAGGTATAATTCACGAAAAGCTTTCATATTCTGTTAGTATCTGTGTAGTGCTAAGTGTTCTAATGCAGAGGTGTCAAACACAACCATGATCCATATCAGTGGTGGTAGCAACATTCCCAATTCTTCCTCCCCCTTAATTAGATTAAAATGTGAAATTGGGAAATATTTAACAAAACATATAGAAATACAACAGATCATAGATCTTATTATTAGGTAGTTTTCTAAAACATTATGTGGCCAACAAAGATTCAAATGAAGGGTTAGTGACCCTTATGAATGTAAGGTATTATCACTTTCACTATCACTTTTGTGTGTAGATCCAAGAAAAACATCTTTTTCTCTTTTTTTTAGTCATGCCTTATCCTGTATGCTGGAAGTCTTTCCAACTTGTCAACTTGATAGGTTATACTGACAGTCACTTTCTTCTAAGTACTGGGCTGATAAAGAACTAATTTTTTTATACAAATTACATTTCTTATTGGCAAAATATCTTTATAATTTCTGAAATTCTTTCCTAAGAGATAGCAAGGCTGAAGTATGTAGATTTTTCAAACTATCACAAGGAAAAAAACTTTCCAGAATTTAAACATATTCCATAATTTCTTGCAGAAATATATTACAACTTAAAATAAAAACTGCTTCTTTTTCCCCAGAATCTTCTTAAAGCTTTCAATTTGTTCTTTCAGTGTACTTATTAAGTATTTAACCCAGTCCATTACTAAAGACTACAAGTTTGGAATTCTGTTGTTATTTAAGACTTCAAATTTCTAATATTCAACCCTTATCTTGCTTGTGAATAGCTACTGTTCTTTAAAAAAGAAACTTGTTTTATACCTCTTCCCTGAGAAAACAGAATTTTCTGATCTTGCTTCTTTGTGTGTCTGATCAAATTTAAGATTGAGAGAACATTGTCTTTCCTCCATGCCCATTAATAAGTCTAGTCCGTTACAGAGAATGAGACATGAGCCAGAAACATGAGTTGTCTTATATTTCCTTAGTATTATTATTCCTCTAAATTTTGTCACCTCATCTGATCCTAGATTAAGAATTGCTTTATTAATTGATAATTGCTACTTCTATCAAACCCTGGAATAAAGTTTGTTGCCTGTAAAAATCAAATTCATTTCTTATTCACTGAAATTACTTTATCTCTCTCATAACCAGCTTACAAGTAAGTACATAGAACATTTTTAGCAGACTTTGATAAGATTTTCTCCATGCCTTATTTAAAGATTTTAATTTCACTGACAATCAAGTCATTTCTTCAATTAAAATAATACTTTTGGATAACTCCTTTTTGTTTTTCATACTATTCACTGTCTTTATTATTGCCACTCTGACACAGTGTCAACAAACACTTCAGTTTAATAGAAGAAAATCTTAATTCTTATTTTCAACCTACTTCTTAGACATTCTGAATTTCAGCCAATTAAGCAGTTCTAGTATTCCTAGAGTTGTGTTCCTTTTTGGTTGTAAACTCATATGGCATGATGATTTGGCTAGTTTTATTCTTATTTATAATGAGTTCAAAGAAGTGCAATAGAAATTCACTAGACCAGGAGTAATAGAAGAGCATTTGTGACCCAAATTTTTCTTCATTACTTAGTTATTAAGGGACACTTGTGATACTTACTTTAAAGTGATAGATGACTCTGAAGTCTAAAAATGGCATTCTCCTTCTCCACACCCCCCCCTTTTTTTAAATGGAAGTGCTTCTGGTTGATGTCATTTACTAAGCAGATTACTTCATTCTTTGTAACCTCACCCTCTACTCCCCATCATAAAACCCCAAAATTAAATTTAATGAAGGAGACAATAATTCAGTGTTTAATTTATTTTGCTCAGTAGTTAAATTGAAGGAAGTATTTGAAATTACATGATATTTCCCGAATTCATTAGGTTTAGAACTTGGCTTGGATAAATCATCATAAGTCATTTGAGGAGACTGTCATACATTGACTATTGTGCTAAGTATATTAATCCATTTACCTTAATATTTTCTTCCTTTATACTTGATATGAAGCTTCTCACTCTTATACTTTTCTTTCCATACCACTGAAAGCTTTTATGTAGTTGAAAAAATCTTTGAATCTGGAATCACCTGACCTGAATTCTCATTTTGCCACTAATTGTCTGTATTGGACATGTAGTTTTTGCGCCCTGCACCTCAGTTTCTTCATCTGTAAAATGAAAATGTTGGATCATAGCCTTCTAGCTCTGACTTTATGATCCAATGATTATCATAATACTATTTCTTCTTAAGGACTTAGAAATGCTTTCTCATGCCTGTTTTTTGAAAGAGAAAAAGTGAATAAAAGGCGCAGGAAAAAAAAGAAAATTTACTTTATTATAACATGTACCTTTCCACCTTATCCAGACCAGACCATTATAACACATATTAAGTATTTATTAATTGTCCACTAAAGACAGCTTGGTAGAGCACAGGACTGGGATCCGGGAGACCTGAGTTCAAATGTGTGACCTCAGAAACTCTGGGTGTGGCATTTAACCCAATTTGCCTCAGTTTTCTCATCTGTAATATTTGCTGGAGAAATAAATGGCTAATCACGCCAATCTCTTTGCTAAGAAAACCCTAAATGGGGTCATGAAAAGTCAGTCACATAATAAAATGACTGAATAACAACAAAATGTGTCACACACACTCTCTCCTAGGTGCTGGATACAGAAACAGAAATAAACCAGTTTCTACCCTCAAAGAGCTTATGGAGTAATGAAGGAGAGACAGTGAATATGTAAAATATATGCAGGACAACTTTGGGAGGAAGGCCCTAGTAGCTGGGATGGAGAAAGGAAGAGTTCCAACAAGCCTTCATTTAGTACTTGAGTTTAGCCTTGAAGAAACCTAGGGTTCTAAAATGATGGGCAGTAAGCTGACTAGGTCAATTGGGACTTTGTCATGGGTTTTACATGTAACATAAAGGAGTTTACATTTACTCCTAAAGATAACAGAAAGTCAATGGAGTTTATTGAGTAGGGGGACTGACATGATCGGAATTGTGCTTTAGAAAGACCAATGGTAGCTATGTGAAGTATGTATTGAAGTCAGAGATTTGAAGCAGGTTCATGCAGTGTAGATAAGTAATGATAGCTTTAACTAGGGTGATGGCTGTGTTACTTAGAAACTCTTGAAATTGCTTTCTGAAATCCTGGTCCTTAAGTCAAGAAGAGCTAATTTCCAGTCCTGACTCAAATACTTAATAGATGTGAGTGGTTTCTAGGCCTCATTTTCCTCATCTACAAAATGGCAGGTGATTTGGAAGTGATTTCTGTGGTCCATTTAGGCTTTAATGTATAATCCTGAAAAAGTAGTGTCAGACATGGTTTTTGAAGTCAGATTTGCCATCTCCAAATCCATAGTTCTTTCAATTTCATTATAGCAACTTTCATCCTTCACAAGTAGTCCTCAGTCCTAAAGCTCACCACCTCACCAAGAAAGCTTCCTCATTCTTACTGTGTTCCAGAAACTTCTATCATTTAGCCGGTCCTAATTCTTCATCCTTAAATTTTACAGAACAAATTTCATCCCTTATTTGAATTATAACTATTGTAGATTAAGAAACCGCTTTAGTTTTCTGCTCTAGGTGTTCTTCCTCCTCCTCCTTGTACTCCAGGTCATCCTTGCAGGATGCTCCAGGCATTCCTGACGACTCCTTGCTTGTGATATGAAAGATGGAAAGCCAGGGGTGGCTAGGTGGAGCAGTGGATAGAGCACTGGCCTTGGAGTCAGGAGTACCTGAGTTCAAATCTGGCCTCAGACACGTAATAATTACCTAGCTGTGTGGCCTTGGGCAAGCCACTTAACCCCATTGCCTTGCAAAAACTAAAAAAAAAAAAAAAAAAAAAAGGCAATGGAAAGCCAAAAAATCAACTGCAAGAACCTCTCCATAATAACCCCCCTCTCTGATTTTCAAATTACTGAGCTATTCTGATACATGAAGTGTTGCTTCGATACCCATGTGATGCTGGAGGGATAGGGAGAGCTCAATACAACAATGTTTCAAATTAGGGTACTGTTTCTTACAAAGATTTCCTGCTCCTATCATGGTTAAAAGACACAGTACCTCTGATAGTATCCTTTATTATATATCCCTCCTCTCCTTGCCTGCTTTTCCTAAAGCCCTAGTCTGACACTATCTCTACTCATAAACCCCAGTGATTCTTGAATGGGAAAATTTCTACTGGGAAAGTTCCTGTTGAAGTCCTCTTAGGGTTAAAAACTGTTTTTGTCACGAAAACCTTGCATTCCAAAGGAGATTCAGAGCTACATGCTTTATGATAAGATTATTTTTGCAAACTAATCACAGACATTTCTTCATTAAGATAGTGATGAAGGCCCCAAGTTACCTTCCCATCTGGTAGGAAAAATACTATGAAAACATTTCATTCTTTTTTCTGTGTCTGTTGCTTGGGTAGGTTTTCCACGAATAAAAGTGTACCTCCAGAGACTCAGCCAATGGGTAAAGGAGAAGGTGATTAGGGAGGGGAACCTGCGTTAAGACCTATATAATCATGCTTGACTGTCCTGTGGTTGCAGCTCTGCCTCTTGCCTCTTCTTTTTGGTGAGATTTTTGAGCCTGCCCTTTCTTGAGAAAGATAATAAACTTTCTTTTGTTCAGACCTAGTCTCTGAAGATTTTGTTTAGTGGATTTTTTTTTTAGGTTTTTGCAAGGCAAACGGGGTTAAGTGGCTTGCCCAAGGCCACACAGCTAGGCAATGATTAAGTGTCTGAGACCGGATTTGAACCCAGGTACTCCTGACTCCAGGGCCGGTGCTTTATCCACTACGCCACCTAGCCGCCCCCATTTAGTGGATTTTTTATTCCGCACAATTTTGGTGCATTGACCAGGAGCAATACCCTCCTTAAGACTCTCCTGGACACAAATACTAGCAAGTCCCAATGCTGATAATTTCAGCAGCTTGTGATTTATTGCCTGGGCAGATCCCTTGTGGAGTGGGGAAGAATCTGGATGAGGGACTTAGATGAGCAAATTAAAAGTCCAAAGACCCCTGGGGGAAAAACAACAAGGAAGAAGGGCCCTGCCTCAGAAGTAGACCAGAGCAAATGGTACACCCAGGTTACATAAGCTTGTGTACACAAACCCAGGCAAGCAAAACCTGGGAGTCCAAGATCCGGACAAGATTCATTGAGCTCTTGGCTGACCTGGCAGCTCTCCCTTTCTTTCAAGCAGGTTGTGTCTGTAAGGATAAAGGCAGAGAGAACCTTCCAAGGTCTTTGGATGGGGTCTGGAGACAACCTCTAGCAGTTCAAGTCTGCAAGAGGTCCAGGATGGGAGGGTCAAAAGTTAAGTGGTCAGGAATCATCATTACCCCTTGAAGTGCTGGCTGAGAGCTCTAGTGTCTAGACTTAATAATTGGAAGGAAATACAAAAGTACAAATAGAAAGTGCAGAAAATGATTAAATGCTGTTGATTTTTTTCTCTCTTCCCTTGCTTTTTTGCTACTATTCTGTGCTTCCAGATGAATTTTCCCCTCCCCCCCTGCTTTTCTCCAAGCTCGATTTGTTATCTTCAACCTTGAGAAATGGGAGCAAAAGGGGAGTTTATTAAGAAAAAGGACTAAGAGAGAGAATTGTTTCATGAAGACTTGGTGAAACAAAAAAGGAATTTATTTGGACTTAAAAGAAAACATAAAAAATACTATTTTATATTCAGATACCTTTGAGGAAGTAAATTCCAGGAAGACAGGAGAGTCATGTCCATTCTAAAGGATATAATTTTATTATAAAGAAATGACAGAAAAAAGGGGAAGTAAATGATTGATCTTGTAACAAATGAATTCAAGTTTCCTTTATAGTAACATTATAGTTTAAGGAATTTATTAGTATAGACTCTAGTAATGTTAGTTATTACAGAAATTAATGGGACAGTTGAGGATTTAGGAACAGAAGATTCCCCTCCCCAGAAAAGATTTAAGACTGTCCCCTTAAAGAGAAGTTATTTGGTTTATTTTATCTGAAGAAGGAAGAGCAGGGGATATTCTAAGTTAGGCTGAGGGATTTTTTTTTCTTTGAGTGGCTGTTTGCCTTCTCAAAAAGTATACCAGTTAAAATCAAGAAGTGTTAAATATTAAAACCTTTTAATAAAAAAAATGAATTGTGAAAAAATGGAATCATATGTGATTTTTATAGCTGTAAATAAGTTTTAAATAAGCTATGGGAATCTAGTGCAGAACAAAATATACTAAAATCAGAAGAGTTAATGGAAAAAATAGTGGAACAGTATATTAAAGAAGAAAAGTAGTTCAAACTGAGTAATGGGTTCTGAAAGAATTGGGTAGAAAATCAAGGCATAGAGACAGTTGGGTTTTTTTTTAACAATTTGTGAAATATGGGAGTTAGTTAAAGCTTGTAGAAAGAAGGTATGAGCAAATTTGACTTTGTATAAGTAAAAAGATTGATTTTGGGAACTTTGAGAAGTGATTTAAAAATCAGTCTAACAAAAAAGATGTGGTGAGTTATAGGTTCAAATGGAGATATGTGTTTAAATGAGATTGGGTAATTTGAAAATTGCATTAGACTGTCACTTTTGCAATATCTGGCAGTGAATTGATTGGAAAGTAATAAACCCCATACTATGAAAAGTTTGATATGAAAGCAACTGCTAGGTAAATGTTAATTATTTTTATCTTATTGTTTTAATAGATATGCTACAATAGATGGGGACAGAATGATCTTGGTGGACTGGGAGTCTGCCAAAACCACTGACAGCACAGACTTGTGTGTTATATGCTCTTTTTTTTTTAAGGTTTTTTTTGCAAGGCAAATGGGGTGGCTTGCCCAAGGCCACACAGCTAGGTAATTATTAAGTATCAGAGACCGGATTTGAACCCAGGTACTCCTGACTTCAGGGCCAACACTCTATCCACTGAGCCACCTTGCTGTCCCCTAATGTTTAGTTTTAAAGAAATAAAATTGCAGATTTCTTCCTCCCCCCTCCACCCCCCCCCGTTAAATGCAGACTTAGAAGGATAGTGTATAAAAGATTGGGAACTATATCTTGACTGCAAAATACCCTTTCCAATAATTTTGAATAACTGTGAGGAGCTTTGAAAAATGATTAGGAAGTTAAAAAGTATGTATCCCTTAGGTAATTTATTGATGAATAAGGTGTTGAAAAGTTATGTGATCTACTTTTGTAAATTTAATCTTACTGTAATGCTGTCAAAGCTTGGAATTAATAATGGATTGATTTGTAGGGATAATGAGGGAAAATATCAAAAGCCATGACCCTCTGCGCTCCCTGAAATTCTTAAAGAATATGTTGGACCTTGTTCTAGATCCATAGGTCCATGGATAAATGCAATAATGGGAGGATAGTTTTGTAAAGTCTAGCAATTAATGTGTTATTATTATTATTATTATTATTATTATTATTATTATTATTATTACTGTTTTCTTACATTTGGAATTACTAACACATGTTGAAAAATTTAGAGTCCCCTAAGAAGTTCTAATGGATTGAAAAAATACTAAAAGCAAGAATTTATATTTCAAACTTGGCTAATAATTAAATAGGTTTATTATGCAGAATTGTTTGCATAAGAACTTGCCAATTATATATGTGAATTGGGATTATTGTGGTTATATATGTGTGTATATATTTATATGTATATATCTCAAAATTGTAACTTGTTTGCTTTGAAGTGGAAATACCTAAGTAACATGGGAAAGATAAAAATAGCAATAATTTGAGATTTTTCTGTGGCAATCTCTGGCTAATTGTTGTGTGAGTAATCTTCTAGCCAAAGGAGTTGTAATACAGTAGGCTAGAAGTAGAGGTCTCTAACCAGGAGTCCTCTGATATAGCATCTTTATCTAGAAATAAAGCAGATGTGATTTTAGACAAAGGGATGCAGTCCAGAGATTAGAAGTTAGTGTCACCAGAAGGACAGACCTAGTTAAATTATGGAACATACTTGTGAAGAGGCTTTTGTATGTTAAGGAATACTCCAGATGCTAGGGGAACTTGACTGCTTTTTAAAATAAGTTTAGAAAGTAACCCTATTAAGTATATTCCAATGACAGGGAGCCAGAGGGGCACTCAGAATATAGATATATGTAACATATATATGTAGGGAAGGAGGATGATTGGTTGTGATTGTGACCTCCCTACCCCATCCAGGTTATAATTAACATTTAGTCCTTGTGAAGTAGATTCATTTGGGGGGTCTGATTAGCTGGAATTACTATTTAATGAAAACATTTCATTGTTGTCTCTGTGTCTGCTGCTGGGTCCATGAATAAGATTGTACTTCCAGAGAGTCAGCCATTGGGTAAAGAAGAAGGTGTTAGGGAAGGGGACCTGTGTTAGGACTTATATAATCTTGCTTGACTCCTTTGAGTGCAGCTCTGCCTCTTGCCTCTTCTTTTGGTGAGATTTTTGAGCCTTCCCTTTCTTGAGAAAGATAATAAACTTTATTTTGCTCAGACCCAGTCTCTGAAGATTTTGTTTAGTGGATTTTTATGCCATACATTCTCTTTTACCTCCAAGACCAAATAGAGAAATTCTCCCTTTGTCATTTTTAGCCCCGGCTTCTTCCTACCTTTCGAGTCATTATATACCCTGCATAACACTATAAAATACTAGTCTACTTGCCTTCCCTCACACATAAGAAGTGCATTTCCCTGACAATTCTGGCTGTCAAGCCATCAGAAACATTTATTTTTTTTATAAATTGTTTTTTTATTAAAGATATTATTTATTAAACACTTCCTATGGACCAGACACTATGCTAAACTCTGGGGATACAGAAAAAGGCAAAGTGCAGTCCCTGCCTTCAAGGAGGGCAATCTAATAAGGGAGACAGCAAGCAAAGTTGTCCAAATTCAAATATTTTCACCTTACCTGTTTTTCCTGATGATTTATTTCCATGCTTGTGACTTTGTTCATGTATGCACTCTTGTCCTCACTTCAACACATTACTATAACCATATCTGTCCCCAAAACACTTATACAATATAAATATTCCTGCAGATTTCAGGAAAGCTTGCTGTATTTAGAGTGCGAGTTCTAAGTGCAAGATGGGATCAAAAATGTAGGCAATTTGGTAGCATAATGGATAAAATACTGAACCTGAAGTTGGGAGGATCTGAGTTGAAATCCTACCTCAGTTTCCTTAACATTTATTTACTTCCATTTCCTTATCTGTAAAATGGAGCTAATTATATCACTTACTTTCCAGAGTTGTTGTGAAGAACAAATAAATTAATTTTGAAGTTGTTAGGTAACACAGTGCCTGACATAAGAAACACTATGTAAATAGTAGTAGTAACAGTAATAGTAGTAGTAGCAGCTGCAGCAGTGGTAGCAGTAGTAATAGTAGTAGTAGTAGTAGTAGTAGTAGTAGTAGTAGTAGTAGTAGTAGTAGTAGTTGTTGTTCTCAAACTTCTCACCAATTTTGAAAAAAGAAGTCAGTTTCCTTTTTTAAAGCTATTTTATCCTCTTCTGTTCTAGAGTTCATCTCTTAAATGGAAATCTTGCTCTGAGACTTTTCCTTTCTTTCTCCTTTAACTTTCATATTACTTTTCCATTAACTGTTTCTCCTACCTTCAAACATACCATGTCTCTTTATCTTTTTGTCTATTTTTGTTTTTTTAGGATTCTGCAAGGTAAATGGGGTTAGTGGCTTACCCAAGGCCACACAGCTAGGTAAATTATTAAGTGTCTGAGTCTGGATTTGAATTCAGGTACTCCTGACTCCAGGGCTGGTGCTCTATCCAGTGCGCCACCTAGCTGCCCTGTCTCTTTATCTTTTAAAAATAAAGTCATAAGTCTTTTCCCTTCACTCTGTGGTTCTTTGTGGCTATCTTAAGGCAATCTGACTGCAGACATTTGAAAGCTTACTACACACAAAACTTTATAGTAATCACTGTATAAGAGATACAAAAAAAACTAACTAATCCATGGCATTCTAATAATAGCTTGCATTTTATATAGCATTTTATGGCTTGCAAGTATTTTGCCCACACTTCCATAAAATAATATAAACATTGTTAATCCCATTTTACAGAGCAGGAAATAGATTTAAGAGGACACACCATGCTGTAGAGAATATGCTGTACTTGGAGTCAATAGACTTGGGTTCAAATTCTGATTCTAACACTGCTTAGCTGTATGACTGAGGGCAAATCACTTAGCCTTTCTAAGGTGAGAACTAGATGGCCTATAAGGTTGTTTTCTAGTTCTAAATGAAGAAGATGGAACTTTAGGGTCCCTGGCTACAAAGAGTTCAGTCCATTGGACTCAGCCAAAACAGGGGAAAAAATTTTAAAAAAAAGGCATTTTATCCACCTCTGAAATTGTTCTCAGAACCATAAATATAAAAGAATAATAGTAGGATAGCAATTTGTCACAGAATCATTTATATCTGAACGCTAAAAAGTTGAGAATATTTTGACAATATCTTACACTTTGGGGCAACTAGGTGGCGCAGTGGATAGAGCGCCAGTCCTGGAGTCAGGACTCCTTGAGTTCAAATCTGGCCTCAGACACTTAATAATTACCTAGCTGTGTGGCCTTGGGCAAGCCACTTAACCCCATTGCTTTGCAAAAGCTTAAAAAAAATCTTACATTTCCATACACTTTTAAGGTGTACAAAGTATTTTACAGTGTATTATCACATGGAAGTTTCTTGATAGCCCTGTAAGGTAGGAGCTTTTATTTCCATTTTTCATTGAAAAAACTGAGGTTCAGAGATATTGTGTTATTTGCTTAGATTCACATATATGTTACTTATTTGAGACAGATTTCAAATCTAGGTTTTCCTGACTCTGAAGTTCAATGCTTTATCTATTATGCTATAGGTAAATGAAAAAGAACACTATAAGACAGGGACATGTGAAACAGGTAAAAATACTATAGGAGCTCAGAGAAGGATGAGATAATTGGGAGATGGAGGTTGTTATGGAAGATGTAAAGTGTAAGATTGAAATGAGTCCTAAAATGCTGGAAAATGTGAAGAGTATTTATTTAAATGAAGATGTCAGGGCACAGGTATAGAAATGTAAACATATATCACTCTCCTATTATTCTTTTATTTTTAGCTTTGTGAACTATTTAATGGGTAGCTAAAATGACAGTGTTATTAATATTTCTCCCAACTACATGTTGGAAACAAATTGATATGGAAACAAATTGAATGACTTGTGGTTAGAACTTTGGGAATTTCAAATATTTTGCATTTCTACGTTACTGGGGTCATTGTCAGTCAGTCAGTAAACTTTTATCATCTAACTATGATATGCCAAGTATTACGTTAAATACTGTAGTTACAAAGAACTGTAAAAGACAGAGCCTGATCTCAAGGGATTCACAACCTAGAGGCAGCTTAGTGGCGCAGTGGATAGAATACCGACCCTGGTGTCAGGAGGACCTGAGTTCAAATCTAGCCTCAGACACTTAATACTTATTTAGCCAAGTGACCTTGGACAAGTCATTTAACCCTACTTACAAAAAACAACAACAAAAAAGGATTCACATTCTAATGTGGGAGAAAAGCTACAAACAACTCCAAATTATCTATCTATCTATCTATCTATGGAATAAATTGGTGATAATCAATCAGTAACTGGGAAGGTATTAGAGTGGGATTGGAAAAGGAAAATCTTATATGGTAGGTGGGATTTTAGGTGGGATTTGAAGGAAATCAGGAAATCCAGGAAGTTGATATGAAAAAAGAGTGCACCCCAGACCTAGGGAATGACCAATGAAAAATGCCCAGAGGTGAATATGGAATAGGAAGAAGGTCAAGATCATTGGTAGGGTATAAAGTGTAACAAGACTGGAAAGGATAAAGGTCTTTGAATGCCAAACCGAAGATTCATGTTTAATTCTGAAGATGATGGGGAACCGTTAGAGTTTAGAAGATGGTCAGACCTGCAATTTTGGAAGATCACTTTGATAGCTGAGTCGATATTGGCCTGGAGTGAGGAGAGATTTGTGGCTGGTAGACCCACCAAAAGCCCATTGCAATGGTCCAGGCATTAAGTGATAAAGATTTGCACCAGGGTGGTGGTAATCTCATAGGAAAGAATAGGGCAGATAGAAGATTTGTTAGAAAAGTAAAATTGGCAGACCTACGGAATAAATAATATGGGTTAAAGAGGGGGAGGATTTGAGGAAAACCTTTAAGATGTGAGCCTGGATGCCTGGAAGAATGGTGGTCCTCTTGACTGTAATAAATTATTTTGAAGGGGAGAAAGGTAATTAGATCAGTTTTGGATATGTTGAGTTTAAAAGGTATACAGGATATCCAATTTGAGATTGTTAAGTTGTTGTTCTGTGAGATTCCCCATGTTTGTTTGTTTGTGTTGTTTTTGGCAATGGCATGGCACAGTAGATAGTCTGGAGACAGGGAGACCTGAGTTCAAATTCAGCCTCATACATTTAACTAGTTGTGTGATCACTGAGTAAGTCAATTAGTCTCTAACTGCTTCAATTTCCTCAGCTTTTAAAATGGGGATAATAGAATGGGTACCTATCTCTCAAGATTTTGAAGATCAAATGACATAATATTTATAATGTTCTGTATTATATATAGTAGACAGTAAATAAATTGCTTGTTCCAAGGAGCAGTTCATTTGTCAGATCCATGGAAAAGGGAGAAGTTTATGACCAAAGATGAGATAGATAATGCTATAAAAGGCAAAATGATAATTTAGATTACATTAAATGAAAAGGTTTTTGCACAAACAAAACTAATACAACAAGATTAAAAGAGATGCAGTAAGTTGGGAAACACTTTTATAACCAGTGTTTCTGACAAAGCACTCATTTCTAAATATGTCGAGAACTGAATCAAATTTATAAGAAAACAAGTCATTCTCCAAATGATAAATGGTCAAAGGATATGGAAAGATAATTCTCGGGTGAAGAAATGAAAGCTATCTATATTCATGTGAAAAATTGCTCTAAATCATTATTGATTAGAGAAATGAAAATTAAAGCAACTCTGAGGTAACACCTCACACCTATCAGAGTGTCTCATATGACTAAAAAGGAAAATGATCAATGTTGGAGGGTATATGGGAAAACTGGGACACTAATGCATTGTTGGTGGAATTGTGAACTGGAATTATACTGAAAGGGCAATAAAACTGTGCATGCCCTTTGATCTAGCAATAACATTTCCAGGTCTGTATCCCAAAGAGATCATGTAAAATGGTACAAATCCTACATACACAAAAATATTCATAGCAGCTCTTTTTGAAGTTGAAAAGAATTGAAAATTGAGGGGAATACTCATCATTTGCGGAATGGCTGAACTAATTGTGGTATGTGTATGTTGTGGAACACTATTGTCCTATGAGAAATCATGAATTTGGGACTTCAGAAAAACCTGGAAAGACTTGCATGAATTGATGTTAAGTGAAATGAGAAGAACCAGAAGAACATTAGACACACTAACAACAGCAATGGGTGATAATTAACTATGATGGACTTGTATAATAATTGTACAATAATCAAAGACAATTCTAAAAGACTTGTGATGGAAACTACCATCCATATCCAGAGAAGTGGAGTTTAAATGAAGACCAAAGATTATTATCTCCAATTTTTATAAGTTGTCTGATGTATTATGACTTTTTTGTATCTAATTTTTTTTCTTCCTTATGGATTTGATTCTTCTTTTACAACATAATCAATATGGACCTGTGTTTAATATAGTTATACATGTAGAGCCTATATTACAATGCTTTTGTCAGAGGGAGGGAGGAAGAAAATTGTAAATCTCAAAACATTGCAAAAAAAGATTGAAAACTACCATTGCTTGTAGTTAGAAAAAAATATATAAAATATTTTTTAAAGTTTGATATTAAAAAGGTGCTTGCCCTTCCCCCCTTCCACTTTTCAAATTATGAAGGTAAAATGTGAATCCTTAAAGGTAAAGTAAATCCAGTTCCCTGTGAAATCATACCCTTATAGCTTGATAAAGGAACTTGATCTTTTTTTTTTTAAAAAAAAAGATTTCAATTGCAGTAGGTTGGACAACAAATATAATACTCTATGTTAGGTGTATTACTGCTTTACAGTGTACTTCAGAATACTTCAATTCTAGAAACTATATATGCTGATAGCATGATTGTCTAACATAAAGTTACTTTTAAAACAAACAACAACATGCAGCCAATCCTCTGTGCTGTTCTTTTAGCATGTAAATTTTGCTGTCAACTTTAATAAAATTGTGTTTCTTTTAGCAAAACCTCTAATGTGTCAGAACATGTAAAACTAGTTTTTTACTCCTGTTCAGAAGTGAAATTGGCAGCTTTTGAAGGATTGTGTTGTTTTTAACAATATCAGGAAAAAAATCCTCTGATAATTTTGGTGCTTAGTACCAGCAATTCTCCCTTCATGTATCTGGACATAATCTCTTTGGCATGCCCCAGGGCATAGTGTTCCAGTTCATTTCATTCCTGCTGCCCAGGAGTTTTTGTCACCTAAGTGACCTGCCTTTGTCTATCTCCTTTGAATTTTCTGTCTGAATAGAGTTCCCATCTGAAAATTAATTCAGAGAAGCCTTTCTATTACTTCCCCACTTCTGAGTTCAGGGACCTGATGTGTAAATGGAGAATTAATAGTGGTTAGACTGAAGAAGTAGAAATAGAGATTAGAAAGAACCATGTTGAACTTTAGTGATTAACCCTTCTGAAGTATTTACATGCATATATTTGTATATATATGTGTATGTGTGTATATATGTGTGTATATATATGTATGCATGTATGTATGTATGATCTGATCATGTCATCTTTCAAGTGTTCTCTGTCCTAAATATTTTATGGAGTTTATAGACCGAAAACACCTCTACTTTTCTACCTGTGCCTGTGATAGTCCAACAATATCAAGGATTTCACTTCTTCATGACTTTCTAATTTCTTCATTTTGATATATAGGCCTCTGGTATTAAAACATTCTGACTTGGATTTTCTGGTATTTCTTATTTCTGTCTGCTGTTTGTTTGATCAGCTTCTCTGTCATTGTGTTTGCCTGAAGCCTGCAGCAGAATTCTTTCCTAGCCAATCCAGCCAGACTTTTTTCAGCCTGTCTCTTGTTATTCTGAGCATTATGACTGTTCCAGTTTCTAGCTTCAACACTCATCTAAACACCTTTTAAGGTTTTTTAATTTTATTTTTTGTGCCAACGGTCTAGTACCACTTTGATCCAGGTGAAACCCATTCTTCAAATATATAGTCCAAATGTCTGAAAAGGTCTCCACATTCCTAATAAACTTAAAATCTTCTTTATGCAATTATCTCAACCAAACATTGTGACTATAAAACTGTCTTCTACTGATGAAATAGGTAATATCTCAGATAAACTACCAAGGACATTCTAGTGGATTTCACTTTTCTTATTAACCCAAATCCATTCTTTACATTCTCCCTACTGTACTGGTGCAATGGATAAAGCACCAGCTCTGGAGTCAGGAGGACCCAAGTTCAAATCTGATCTTGGACATTTGACTCTCATTAGCTGAGCTGTGTGATCTTGGACCCTGATTGCCTCTCACCCCGGGCCATCTGCAGTCCTCCTGATTCATATCTGGCCACTGGACCCAGATAACTTTGGGGGGAAAGGTGAGACTGCTGACTTAGCACAGCCCCCCCCACTCAAATCTAAAGCATGTGGTTGTCATAGCATCATAGAGATACTATAGCATCCCTGATGTCATGTTCTTCTTTGAAAACAAAGGACAAGCATACTAATCAATCAACTAGTATGCATTATATATTATGTGTAAGGCACTGTGATAAGTGCTGGGATATACAGAAAAGCAAAAGACAGCCTTTGCTCTCACTGAACTCAGAGTTTATTGGGGGGGGCAACATGGAAATAACTCAGCACAAACCAAATATGGACAAGATAAAACAGAGATAAGAGAGTAGTCACTAGCATTGGGGGGCAGCTCAGGAAAGGCTTCTTGCAGAAGGTGTAACTTTAGTTAAAAATTAGAGGAAGGCAGAGATGAGAAAGGAAAGCATTCAGGTATGCTTGATACTCTAGTTCAAGTATCCAGTCCCAAATAATAGAAGAAATAAATATGATACTAGCTAGGATATAAAGGTTCTTATATAGTTGTAGTCATAGAAAAATTAACATTTAGAAGTGAAAAGTAAAGTTAAAAACTATTAATATTGAATATTAAAAATGAGACATAACACACTTAAACAATCTCCAAAATTAATGGTATGTAAAGGAGAAGAATGAAAATTCTAGTGAAGCATCTTACCAGATTAAGTTGTTGTATCCTGTAGTTCTCAATCTTACCAACTATAGGTAATTTGGCAGATAGAGTACTGAACCTGGAGTCAGAAAGATATAAGTTAAATCCACTTGGATATACTTATTGGTTTATTATGTGACCTTGGGTAAGGCATTGTCTGCTTCAGATTCCTCATCTGCAAAATGAAGATTATAGCATCTACATCTCAGAGTTGATATCAGTATAAGTTAAGATAATATTTATAAAGGTCTTTGCAAACATTGAAGCACAGTATAAATGCTAGCTATTGAGACCCAATGAAACTCAATTATCTAGTTTTTTTCTTCAATATTATACTCTTTTGAATTTTAAGCAGATATGTCATAAGAAAATATAAACAATACAAGGATTATTCCATAAATCATCAGTATTAAGGGGTTTTATAGTCCACTAGTTAATAATTGTGAATTTTTGTATTGGGTAGGAGATTAGATCAGCTCCAGAGAATAATGACCAGTACCTCAAGAGTTAACTAAGTTAACTAAATCATTATAGGTAGAGTTGTGGTACAAGCAGGAACAAGGGACAGTGGAAAACTAGAAAAGGGTATAGAGAAGTTAATGAGCTTCATGCCATTGGGTCATCTGACAAAGGAAAGGATAATTTGAGATCCGTTAAGGAACTTGAGATTAATTAATGTTCACTTATTCCAACGGACAGGGAAAGCTTGGAAACCAGAGAGTCAGATAAATCAGTCTTTAGAAACAAATTGCGAAAAGATACAAAATTGGTAACGTAAAATCAGTACAGGTCAGACGGAAACATTTGCTGAAATACATGCAATGTTAATGAAGACAAAATCAAGGTGAAAAAAAGAACAAAGCTGAATGGATTAGATTACTAACTATGGAATGATTATTAGTGTATAAGCATCAGGTTACAGTGGTCGAAGAGAATGAGAAATTAATAAAATTGTTTTAACAAGGGCAAATGTAAGTCTAAGATTTTTTAATACCACTCACAGCCTGTGGGACATACAAGTTCTCTGACCCATACACAAAATGTATGTTATCCACTGATGTGAGGGCAGAGACCAGAGCTGTGTTTCCTGGACTAACTGAAAACCCAGTCACTGCAGAAAAGATCTACAATGATAAAGTCTCTGTTTATGAATGAATAGAAGCAAAAATTTAGTCGAGGGTCAGGTGTACAAGTCAAGAGCTGTGATTTCAACAGAGTGGTAAACTAGTAAAAAAAGATTGGAACCTGTTTTGTTGATTGACAGTCTATACAGTTACCTGGGATAGTGAATGAGAAGTTATGTCATTTGCCCAGGATCACAGAGTTAATAAGTGTCACAGACAAAATCTCAACCCAGTATGTTCTTACTCAATACTGATGCTCTTGATACACACTATGCTGCTTCTTCATTTGCCTAGATAGTGAATGAACCAAATCAACAAGGACCTAAGACAGATTTCATATTTCATGTTAAGAAGAATAGATTTATAGTAAAGTACAGATACTATCCAAAGAGAAAATTCTAGATTCATTCTGAGGTTCGACTAAACTTCACATAAATTGAGTATCTTTTTTTAAAATTTATTTTTATTAAAGATATTATTTGAGTTTTTCAATTTTCCCCCCAATCCTGCTTCCCTCCCCACCCCCCATGGAAAGCACTCTGTCAGTCTTTACCCAGTTTCCATGTTGTACCTTGATCCAAATTGGGTGTGATGAGAGAGAAATCATATCCTTAAAGAAGAGAAGTCTAAGAGGTAACAAGATCAGACAATAAGATATCTGTTTTTTTCTAAAATAAGGGAATAGTCCTTGCACTTTGTTCAAACTCCAGAGCTCCTTATCTGTATACAGATGGCACTCTCCTTTGAAGACAGCCCAAAATTGTTCCTGATTGTTGCACTGAAGAAATGATCAAGTCCTTCAAGGTTGAACATCACTCCCATGTTGCTGTTAGGGTGTACAGTGTTTTTCTGGTTCTGCTCACCTCACTCAGCATCAGTTCATGCAAATCCCTCCAGGCTTCCCTTAAATCCCTTCCCTCCTGGTTTCTAATAGAACAGTAGTGTTCCATGACATACATATACCATAGTTTGCTAAGCCATTCCCCAATTGAAGGACATTTACTTGATTTCCAGTTCTTTGCCACCACAAACAGGGCTGCTATAAATATTTTTGTACAAGTAATGTTTTTACACTTTTTTGTCATCTCTTTAGGGGTATAGACTCAGTAGTGGTATTGCTGGGTCAAAGGGCATGCACATTTTTGTTGCCCTTTGGGCATAGTTCCAAATAGCTCTCCAGAAGGGTTGGATGAGTTCACAGCTCCATAACAGTGTTATAATGTCCCAGATTTCCCACAACCCTTCCAACAATGATCATTATCCTTCCTGGTCATATTGGCCAATCAGAGAGGTGTGAGGTGGTACCTCAGAGAAGCTTTAATTTGCATTTCTCTAATAATTAATGATTTAGAGCATTTTTTCATATGGCTATGAATTGCTTTGATCTCCTCATCTGTAAATTGCCTTTGCATATCCTTTGACCATTTGTCAATTGGGGAATGGCTTTTTGTTTTAAAAATATGACTCAGTTCTCTGTATATTTTAGAAATGAGTCCTTTTGTCAGAATCATTAGTTGTAAAGATTGTTTCCCAATTTACTACATTTCTTTTGATCTTGGTTACATTGGTTTTATCTGAGCAAAAGCTTTTTAATTTAATGTAATCGAAATCATCTAATTGGTTTTTGGTGATGTTCTCCAACTCTTCCTTAGTCATAAACTGTTCCCCTTTCCATAGATCTGACAGGTAGACTAGTCCTTGATCTTCTAATTTGCTTATAGTATTGTTTTTTATGTCTACGTCCTGTAACCATTTGTATCTTATCTTGGTAAAGGGTGTGAGGTGTTGGTCTAATCTTTCTTCCATACTAACTTCCAATGATCCCAGCAATTTTTATCAAAGAGGGAGTTTTATCCCAATGGCTGGACTCTTTGAGTTTATCAAACAGCGGATTACTATAATCCTCTCCTGCTTTTACACCTAGTCTTTTCCACTGGTCCACCACTCTATTTCTTAGTCAATACCAAACAGTTTTTATGACTGATGCTTTATAATATAATTTTAGGTCAGGTAGGGCTAAGCCACCTTCTTTTGCACTTTTTTTTATTAAGCTCCTGGCAATTCTTGACTTTTTATTTCTCCATATGAATTTACTTACAATTTTTTCTAACTCGTTAAAGTAATTTTTTGGAATTTTGATTGGTAGGGCACTAAACAGATAGTTTAGTTTTGGTAGAATTGTCATTTATTATATTAGCTCTACCTATCCATGGTCAGTTATTTAAATCGGATTTAATTTGTGTGAGAAGTGTTTTATAATTGTTTTCAAAAATATTCTGAGTCTGTCTTGTCAAATGGACTCACAAATATTTTATATTGTCTGAGGTTACTTTGAATGGGATTTCTCTTTCTAGCTCTTCCTGCTGTTTCTTGCTAGACATATATAGAAAAGTTGAGGATTTATGAGGGTTTATTTTATAACCTGCAACTTTGCTAAAATTGCTAATTGTTTCCAGTACTTTTTGGATGATTTCTTGGGATTCTCTAGGTCATCATGTCATCTACAAAGAGTGAGAGTTTTGTCTCTTCCTTTCCAATTCTAATTCTTTAAATTTCTTTTTCTTCTCTAATTGCTGATGCTAACATTTCTAATACAATATTGAATAGTAGTGGTGATAATGGGCCCCCTTGTTTCATCCCTGATCTTATTGGGAATGCCTCTAGCCTCTCCCCTTTGAATATAATGCTTGTTGATGGTTTCAAATAGATACTGCTAATTATTTTAAGGAACAGTCCATTTAATAGGAATGGATGGTGTGTTTTGTCAAAAGCTTTTTCAGCATCTTCTGATATGATCATATGATTTCTGATAAATTTATTGTTGATATAATTGAGTATACTAATAGTTTTCCTAATATTGAACCAACCCTGCGTTCCTGGAATAAATCCTACTTGATCATAATGTATTATCCTAGTGATGACTTGTTGTAATCATTTTACTAAGATTTTCTTTAGGATTTTTACATCTATATTCATCAGGGAAATAGATCTATAATTTTCTTTCTCTGTTTTAACTCTTCCTGGTTTAGGTGATGGTACCATATTGGTTTCATAGAAAGAGTTAGGCAGAGTTCCATCTTTCCCTATTTTTTCCAAAGAGTTAATATAGGATTGGAGCCAATTGTTCCTTAAATGTTTGGTAAAATTCACTTGTGAATCCATCAGGCCCTGGAGATTTTTTTTAGGGAGCTCAATAATGGTTTGTTGAATTTCTTTTTCTGAGATAGGGTTGTTTAGGTATTTAATCTCTTCTTCATTTAACCTGGGCAACTTATATTTTTGTATATATTCATCCATTTCACTTAGATTATCAAATTTATTGGCATAGAGTTGGGCAAAATAATTTTGAATTATTACTTTAATTTCCTCCTCATTGGTGGTGAGTTCACCTTTTTCATTTATGATACTAGCAATTTGGTTTTCTTTCTTTTTTTTAATCAAATTGACCAGAGGTTTATCAATTTTATTGGTTTTTTTCATAATACCAATTTTGGTTTTATTTATTAATTCAATAGTTTTTTTGCTTTTGATTTTATTAATTTCTCCTTTAATTTTTAGAATTTCTAATTTGGTACTTAATTGGGGATTTTTGATTTGTTCTTTCTCTAATTTTTTTAGTTGCATGTTTAGTTCATTGATTTCCTCTTTCTCCAATTTATTCATATAAGCATTTAGAGCTATAATATATCCCCTGAGAGTTGCTTTGAATGAATATCCCATAGGTTTTGGTATGTTGTTTCATCATTATCATTATCTAGGATAAAATGGTTACTTCTTTCTATAATTTGTTTTTTGGTCCACTAATTTTTTAAATGAGGTTATTCAGTTTCCAATTTTTTCTGGGTCTATATCTCCTTGGCCCAGTATTGCATATGACTTTTATTGCATTGTGATCTGAGAAAGATGTATTCACTATTTCTGCCTTTCTGCAGTTGATCATTAGGTTTTTATTTCCTAGTACATGGTCAGTTTTTGTATAAGTTCCATGTACTGCCAAGAAAAAGGTATATTCCTTTCTATCCCCATTCAGTTTCCTCAAAAAAGTCTACCATATCTAATTTTTCTAACAATCTATTTACCTCCCTAATTTTTTTCTTGTTTGTTTTATGATTTGATTTATCTAGATCTGATAGCAGGAGGTTGAGGTCTCCCAGCAGTTTTGCTGTCTGTGTCTTCCTGTAATTCTTTCAGCTTCTCCTCTAAGAATTTGGGTGCTGTCCCACTGGGTGCATATATATTCAATATTGAAATGACTTTGTCTATGGTACCTTTTAGGAGGATAAAGTTTCCTTCCTTATCTCTTTTAACGCTATCTATTTTTGTTGCTGCTTTGTCTGAGATAAGGATTGCTACCCCTGCTTTTTTTTAATTCAGCCGAGGCTCCAACCTTTTCCCTTTACTCTATATGTATCTCTCTGCTTCAAATGAGTTTCTTGTAAGCAGCATATTGTAGGATTCTGGTTTTTAATCCACTCTGCTATTTGCTTATGTTTTAAGGGAGAGTTCATCCCATTCACATTCAAGGTTATGATTACTAATTCTTTATTGCCCTCTGTGCTATCTTCCCTCTGTTTGTATTTTTCCCCCTTTCCCCCCCCTTTTATCCATATTCCCCAGTATTTTGTTTTTGAATAACACCCCCTTCAGTGTGTTTGCCCTCCTATATCACACCCTCCCCTTTCTTTCCCCTTTCCCTTTTCCCCTTCCCTTCCTTTTGTTATTTCCCCTTATTTCCCCCACTCCCCTTCCCTTTCTCCATCCCTCCTCCCCTTTTAATACTTGAAAGGTTAGATGTTTTATAAGTTAACTGAGTATGTGTAGGTTGACTTCTAGCAAAGTCTGATGAGAAGAAGATTCAGGTGTTTCTCCTCTGCTCCCTTCTTACCCTCTATTACCACAGGCTTTTTGTACCTCTTAGTGTAATGAGATTTTTCCCATTCAGTCCCCTCCCTCCTCCTGTCTCTTTTCTGTCCCCCTTTTTAGGGAGGTAGTGTATTTTTTTTAGATCATTCTATCTAGGTCATAGAAAATTCTGAGTGTCTGTCCCTTCTAGTTCAGTGTATTCTATTGAATAGAGTCAAAATTCCTGAGGGTTATTAGAGTCTTTCTCCTAAGTGGGGTTAAAGCCAGTTACATCCCATTAGATAGCAGTCTCATGGATAGGTCATGAATGTCCTTCATTTCTGGCTAGGTGTATTCTCTCTGTTAGAGGTACAGTTCTCAAGATTTATGAGAATCTTTTTTCCCCCCATGCTGGGATATAGCCAGTTTCAACTTACCTGATTGCCTTTTTTTTTCTTTTACTGCCCCCTTTTTTTTAACTTTTTCATGTGTCTCTTGAACCTCCTGTTTGATGTCCAAATTTTCTGTTTAGCTCTGGTCTTTTCATCAGAAAATTTTCGAATTCTTCCATTTTGTTAAATGTCCATCTTTTTCCCTGGAAGAGAAGGCTCAGCTTTGCAGGAAAGTAGATTCTTGGCTGCATTTCCAAGCTCCCTTCCTCTTCTAAATATCTTGTTCCAGGCCCTTTGATCCCTTCATATTGATGCAGCCAGGTCCTGCGTGATCCTTACTGTGGGTCCTTGATATTTAAATTGTTTCTTTCTGGCTGCTTGCAGGATTTTCTCTTTTATCTGATAGTTCTGGAGTTTGGCCACAACATTCCTTGGTGTTTTCATTTTAGGATCTTTTTTCTGGTGGGGATCGATGTACTCTTTCAATAACTACTTTGCCCTCCAATTCCATGATATCAGGGCAGTTTTCCATCACTAGATCCTGTATTATTAAGTCCAGGCTTTTTTTTTCTCTTCAGTGTTTTCAGGAAGTCCTATAATTTTCATGTTGCCCCTCCTTGAGCTATTCTCAAGGTCAGTGGTTTTGTTGATGAGGTATTTTCCATTTGCTTCTGTTTTTTCTATTTTTTGATTTTGTTTAACTGACTCTTGCTGTCTCATGGAGTCATTAGTTTCTGTAGACTCCATTCTTCTTTTGGGGGAGGAGTTTTCTTCATTAACCTTTTGCAACTCCTTTTCCAATTGGTCAGTTCTACTTTTGAAAGAACTTTCCATTTGACCAATTAATGTTTTGAGAGAATTAATTTTTTGTTTGCATATGCTCATTTTCGGATCTGAGAGAATCATTCTCATTTTATATTGGTCCGATTGATGATGTGAGAGATTTATTCTCATTTTGTAATTGTCCAACTGATGATCTGAGAGATTTATTCTCCTTTTGTGTTTGTCCAATTGTACTTTCTACGGTTTTGTTTTCTTGTTGCAAGGTATTAATTGTCTCTCCCAAATTTTTAAGCTCCTTCCTTATTTCTTCAAGGAAGTCTTTCTGTGCTGGAGACCAGATTGTATTCTCAGAGGTTCCAGGTCTTTCTGAGTTAGGGTCTTTCCCTTCCAGGAATTTTTCTATGGATCCTCTTTTCTCCTGACCCTTCTTCATTTTGCTAAGACCTTGATTTGGGGAGGGGCTGGTTCACCAGAGCTTGGGATTTCTAAAGGCTTTACTCACTGGGTGCAGTAGGAAGTGTTGGTTGCTTTCTCTGGAGTGTCTGTGACCTTGGTTGAGGCCTGCTTGAAGGGAGGGGTTGGAGCTATTGTATTCTTTTGCCTTCAATCAATGGTGGGCTTTACCCTGGCCTAAGGTCATTCCTCAGCTGGGCTGGTTCTTCTGCTCACAGACCTGGGCCTGAGGCAGAAGTAGTTTGCATTTGTTTGTTTGGGAAGAGGCCTCAGCTGCAATGGAGGCTTGGATTCAGAGTTCCTCCGGGATGGTGTCTGCAGCTCTCCTACACCAGAACTCTCCCCCCAGCCCCAGCCCCAAGCTCCAGGGGAACAGCACCAACACCAGCGCCTCTGCACCCCCGCCAACCCAAGCCCCTCTTTTCCAGCCCCACCTCTGATCTAGCAGGTCCTGTTCTCAGGCCCTCAGACTCCCGGCTCCAATTCAACTGTTAATCTTGCTGATCTGAGGCTGATCCTCCCTCTGAGCCATGATCACCCGCCTGCATTTGGCCAAAGCTGCTGCCGGAGACAAATCCCAAGGTAGATATTCTTTCTCCTGGCTTTTCTTTCTATGTTTTGTGGGTTGGATTTCTTTTAAGAGGTTTGTTTCATGTGATAGATGGGGAAGAGATCAGGAGACTTTAAAACTGTGCCTGTCTTCTCTCCACCATCTTGGCCAGAAGTCCTCTTTTCGATTCAATATAAATTGAATATCTGAACATAGTCTGACTTTAACCTAGTTTCTACATAATTAATCAGTAAACAAACCGGACAATCTTGTTGGCTCTTTTGTATGTTCCAGCTATCAACAGTATTTCTCTGCTCCTGAAAAGTACTATTTTTTACATATTTCATATCATCTATGTGATCTTTACAGTTATACAAATTCAACTATCTGTACATGAAGTAACTTCATCTCCCATTACCATTCCTGCCATAGTCTGACCTGGAATTGTCTCATGCCTTGTAATAATCTCTATGACAAGAAGAACCTCTGGCATTGGTTGTGGAAGGTTCTTCCCATCTAAAATCTTTTTTACCTCACCACATAGATTCTCTATTTCCCTTAGACTCTCCTTCTTCTCAACAGCCTCAGGCTTACCCTGCTGGATTTTGGTCTCTTCTCTCATAAGGACCCTGAAAGCCTTCTCAACAAATGGCACTCATAGCTTCCATCTCCTATAGAATATGCATTTGTTTTCTGTGGAGCCCCTTGCTTTAAGCAAAAGTGATGGGAATGCATTCTAATTTTCTTTTACTATCACTTCTATCCTGCTTGATATTTATTCTGCAATGAAGTGCAAATGATTTTTCCTTAATAGTGTTCATCCCCATTCATGCTGTTTAGCAGATAGATAAACCTTTCCTGTTACCTTCTTGCTATCAGTAATTTACAATTAGAAAGAATCTATGCACAGTGTCAGGTAATCTTCATGGTAGTGATGAGAAATTGTTCTGAAAATCTCCTTTAGAATTACATTGGTAACTGGCTTGATGGTAATAATAATTTTGCAGCAAGGCTTTTATTCCAATGTATGTGTGTGAGTGGGTTTCATTTTTAAGCATTTCTGTAGTGGCACCTGCTCTCTGTGCTGCATATGACTTTCTGTCATTAGCTGGATATGACTGCCTTCTGGTCTTGCTGACGAAGTACAGATGTGTGCTTGCCTAATGAATTGTTCTTTTGTACCTATTCTTTGCTTAATATGCTCTGTGAGGTATACTACCTTGTGGAAGAGATTCTTCGTCATGTGATTGTTCTGTTTCCTTAGCGACACCAGCAGTGTAGTGCATTAACATGCCAGTACCATAGAGAAAGAAGAGACATTGCTAGAGAGCACCAAGGTTTGATGTCTTTTGCTTGAATTTCTGTTTTGCTCCTCTCTTATGGAGATGATGTATTCTTGGCAGGATGCCACAACCCCATGTAACTTCTCTGAGAGTTGATGTAAAAGAGGCAGCCCATTTTGTGTATTCCTATATGGTTAACTTCCCGAGATTATGTCTGTCCTCTTTGGATGTATATTTGTTTCTACTATTGTAGTAGATTACAGTCATAGCTCATGAAAAGATTTTGTTTGGACTATCTTCATATCCTTTTAACAATTACTTGCTGAAGCATTTGAGTCACAGTATTTTCTCATTATCTTTCTAGAAATGCTCTGAGCCAGTTCTGTGTGGAATGGTGGTAACTTGTTTTCTAACTCCTTAATGGAGGATGGAAACATGGAAGGAGGGGGGTAGGTGGTGGTAATTGGAAAGCTTTTTAAAGGAAAAAGTGGCTAGTTTCCTTTAGCATGATTACTAATTTAGAGGACCCCTGGTTGGTTTTTCATCGCAGTGATTCTGAATTGACATGATATCAGATAGTTCATCGGAATCCTCATGCTATTTCCTACCTCATTAGGCAGCTTACCTCTTCCTGGAACCAAACAAGAGAGAGCTGAGATTTTTCCCCTATCTCTGATTCAGAAATACTGCTTCATTGTCAAAGTAATATATTGGAATAAGTATTTAGGAATGCATGTGTGTTAAACCTCAGTTCAGGAATCATTTCATTTTATATTATAATGTGAATATATTTGGATCTGCGAGAGATATGAAATCTAAAACAAGTGCTATATTAGCCCTGCTTAAATTTTTAAAATTTATTATAAAGCAGTTCATTTATATATTGGTGTTGGTTTTCAGAATTTATTTTTTTCTTTTGGTTTCCTATGGCAAGAAACAAAACAACCTTTCCCTAAGTCTGAAGTTTCTGCTTTAAACATAAAATATCTAATCTAAAATCATTTGGCTATATAATTTTTAAAACTTGTCATTTTTTAAAAGGTAGTTTCTTTCATATGATAGGAGATACTGTTCAGTCTGCTAAATGATAAGAGGTGATTATTTTATTTTTTAGGGAACAATAAAAAATTAAAATATGACACTGTCTAGGACGATAAAAAGGACCTACATTTGTCAGATCTGCTCTCTAAAGGCAAGGCATTGCTATAGAATGCCCAAAGTTCTGGAATTCATTCTCTGAACTCCATCAGAGCCTCCAGGATGGCAGCAGGGAAAGCATTAATGGACAAATCAAATCCCACATTTTCTCAGCATTTTACTTGACTGGATAAGCCATTTTCTTTTCTGGTTATGAGTGTTTGTTTTTTTTAAGTCCTATTTAAAGATCTATAGGTTGGTAAGTGAAAGACAAATAAGTGATAGTGAAAGACAAATAAGTGATCGTGAAAAGAACAAATCCTGATCTGCAAATATCTCAGACCTAGGTAGATAATAAGTTACCTCTGGAGGATCTGGACAAGACAGTATTCTGAAGATTAACATTTAGATCCCTTTCCTTTGAGAGAAAATCTCCCCTAATTCAGAGTAAAAGGAAGGGGCACATATCAGTATAGTGTTCCCTTGTTGATGTAAGCAATTTATTAACTATTTTTAGAATTGAGAAGCTTTGAGTAATAGAATTGCCAACCAGGACTTCTTACCATTCCTAAATCAGTATAAGATTTGGATGGAGAATGTTAATATTCTCTTGGTAGAACTTTGGAAAGTTATGGTAGTTAAGAAAGCTAACTATCTGAATGAGTATAAAAAAGTAAGTTAGGAATAAAACTTTGTTAGACTAGAAATTATTTTATTCTTATATTTGAATACCTGGAACCTAGATTCATGGACCAGAGCCCAGGAAGGTATTTTAAAATTATCTTTTGATTAATTCTAGTGCCATTTAGTTTGACTTCAGGTAAGGAATATTATGCACGCCTTTTGGATCAGTGTGTTGTGAGTGTTTAATTAATAACATTGGATGTTTTTATCTTTATTACATGGGAGAAAATGAAATGAATGAAAAGAAATTTAATTGCTTAAGATCTTCCTCATTGAGAAGGCAGTCTATCAGGAAAAGTTGAGAGCAACTGAGAAATGGACAAGAATTGTTGCAGTTCATGAAATATGTGTTAAATTATACAATGAACTAAAAGAATTATGAATATTATTTTATTATATTGAAATCTTGATTATTGAATGTATCTTAAAATAATTGGTCAAGTGTTTTTGAGACTTCTGTTAATATGTCACACAGGGTATTGATTTAAAATGGTACTTGTTATGATAGATTTGACATGAAAATAATGTAATAACATATGCAGAGAAGTGATCAGATAAATGATGAATAGTCATGGGAATTGATGAAATTGTAAATTAAATTAAAATACAATAATGGAAGAAACAGAGGGCTTACTCAAATCTTACTGTATCTGTCACTTACACATGTTAAGACTTTGGACAGATAATTTAGCCTAATTCTTTTTTCTCATCTACAGAATAGAGATGATATCTTTACAGAAATGACATGATGTTCAGATAAAATAGTTTATTTGAAAGGGCTTTAAAATATTAAAGTACTATATGAATATCAATTCATATAACATCTTTGGAGGTAGTATTGAGCATATGATAAGGTTGATTAAAACATTCAATTGAATGGAATTGATGGTAATTTGATATACTTGTCAGAAATTTAATGGAGAATATATTCAGGTGCTATATGTTTGCAAGAAAGGAGAATTAGGGGCAGCTAGGTGGTACAGTGGATAGAGCACTAGCTCTATTCACTGCGCCACCTAGCAGCCCCCTTGCTTTTGATTTTAGACAGATTTTTTTTATAATATTAAAAAAAAGTTCCATGGATAGAGCACCAGCCCTGGAGTCAGGAGTACTTGAGTTCAAATCTGACCTCAGACACTTAATTACCTAGCTGTGTGGCCTTGGGCAAGCCATTTAACCCCATTGCCTTGCAAAAGAAAAAAAAAAGAAAAAGAAAAGAAAAAAGAAAGGAGAATTAATTTGTAGAAGAATCTATGAGTATAGAGTGTAGTAGAGAACTTTAAGAATAGGATAGATGAATGAAATGGTGGGCAGATTTAGTTATTTGGAAATATTTGGAAATTAGTTATTTGGAGATATTTTAGCAAAGGGTTTGAAGCATAGTTGCTTATCTTTGGCCTGGTTTGTAGAGCAATGGGAAGAACCTATATAAACCATTCAGAGTGAACTAGTGGATCATATAATCAGAAAATGGAAGACTAGACAATTTTCTCTGACCCTCACAAACTCTCAAATCTCTTCAAAACAAATTACGGGAAGCAGCTAGGTGGTACTTGTTATGATAGATTTGACATGAAAATAATGTAATAACATATGCAGAGAAGTGATCAGATAAATGATGAATAGTCATGGGAATTGATGAAATTGTAAATTAAATTAAAATACCAGTATAAAATACCAGTAAATAGAGCACTGACCCTAGAGTCAGGAGGACTTGAGTTCAAATCTGGTCTCAGACAATTAATAATTACCTAGCTGTGTGAACTTGGGTAAGTCACTTAACCCTATTGCCTTGCAAAAAAAAATTATGAACCAAAGATAAACCAACTTCAGCTATCTCCATAGTCTAGGACATCTGGAGTCCAAAAGAAGATAAAACAAAAAGAAATTCATGAACTGATACCTTCCCTGAGCTCTTTTTATTTCCTCAGCAACTGTGGGGTGGACAACCCCTTAGCACTAGTGTGGCAAAGCTATGAACTATAGATAGACTTGTATCATCAGCAGTGCAAAGCTCTAAATTATGTGCTAAGATGGAGACCTATAATACCAGTGCAGCAGGTCTCTAAACTAGCAGTGCTGGGCCAGATACCTGGGGAACAGAAGGAGCATTCTGTGTCTATATGTGGGGGTAATGCCCTACTCAGCCTGAGGGGAAGAACACAGCATCTAGCTGGAGTCAGTTTTGACCATTTAGAAGTCACCTGGGGCAGAGACTTCGTTTGAGTTCATCCATTTATGAATACTGTAAAACAAGGAAGATGATCCAGCACTTGATGAGACAGCAGATTTTGTGAAATGTGAGGAAACCATGGAACTACCACATACCATATGGAACACCACAACATGAGATTCAAAAGAGAAATAAGAATTATGAATGCAAAATTTATGGTGTACACAGCAAAAATAAGGGACAGTATAGAGTCTTACCAAAAGTGAAATCACAACAAAACCAGAAGAAATAAAAAGAAAAAAAAAATTAAACTTATTATTTACACTTATATGCTAACACACTTGAGAACACGAAAGTTAGATAAATACCTTCATAAGAAGTCCAGATAGAAACCGAAAATAGCCCAATCTCAAAAAAAAAAAAGAAATAGATTTAACTGAAAAGGAGCTACCAAAGGGAAAAAAAACTAGAAACTAGAAACTAAAACATCCCAAAGCACATGATCATTTCAGTAGATGAAGAAAATGCCTATGACAAAGTACAGCACTTTAATATGAAAAACTGCATGCATAGAGGAACCTGTTTTTTTTTTAAGTTTTCACCAGACAATGGTGTTAAGTGATTTGCCCAAGGTCACACAACTAGCTAATTATTAAGTATCTGAGGCTGGATTTGAACTTAGGTCCTCCTGACTCCAGGGTTGGTGCTCTATCCATGGAACCTTTTTTTAATATTATAAAAAAATCTGTTTAAAATCAAAAGCAAGGTGGTGGCTAGGTGGCACAGTGGATAGAGCACCAGCCCTGGAGTCAGGAGTACTGGAGTTCAAATCCAGCCTCAGACACTTAATAATTGCCTAGCTGTGTGTTCTCAAACAGGTCACTTAACCTAACCCCATTGTCTTAAATAAAACTTCAAAAAAAGTTTTATATATACATATGCACATATACATATAAAAATCAAAAGCAAGCATCATATGCAATGAAGATAAGGTAGAATTTTTCACAATAAATACAAAAGTAAAAACAAGAATGACTCATCACTAATGTTTGATGTAGTTCGCAAAATGCTAGCAATAGATATAGGAAAAAGAAATTAAAGGTATAAAGATACTGATGATATGATAGTTGACTTGGAAAACCATAGGGAATCAATAAGGAACCAATTGAGACAATAGCTTTAGCAAAATCACTAGGTATAAACAAACAGTTCTCAAAAGAAGAATTTCAAGATATCTACATGAGGGAAAGTTCCAAATTACTGATAGTAAGAGAAATGCAAATTAAAACAACTATGGGTTTTACCTCACACATTGAAAATTGGCAAAAATTGCAGCATTTCTATATAATAAATAACCACAAAAATCTAAGAAGCCATAATAGGAACAGAAATCCTGTTTCAAAAAACTGCAAAGTGCCTAAAATATCTGGGGGATTGACCTGCCAGAGCACACAAAAGACTCATATAGATTCAATTACAAAGTGCTCCATAAAGGACTAAAGAAAAAACTTTAATAATGGGAGGAATTTTCTGTGCTTGTGGCTAGGCTTTGACAATATAATTAAAATGACAAACTGCCAAAGCTAATTTACTCTTTTAATGCTATACCAATTAAATTGCCAAGGGGATACTTTTTAGCACTTGATAAAATAGTAACAAAATTCATTTGGAAAAAACAAAAGATTTAGAATATCAAGGAATTAGTGAATAAAAGTAGAAATAAAAGGGAAATAGTTCTTTCAGTCCCAAACTATATAATAAAACAGCAGTCATTAAAACCATCTAGTATTGGTTAAAAAAATAGTAAGAGAGATCAGTGGAAGGGACTAGGTAGGGAAGAAGCCTAAATAATAGAACTCACTACTCCAATATTTGATAACATGAAAAGCATAGATTATCTAAGAAAAAATTCTTTATGTTATAAAAATCTGCTAGGAAACTTAGAAAAGCTGTCTGATTAGAATTAATCTAAAATAATACCTTATACCACATTCCCAAATACATTTCAAATAGATATGGAACCTTAATATTAACAGTAAAACTATAAAAAAATTGAAGAGAAGCAGATCATATACAACTACTTGTAAAAGTATATTATTTTTTAATTTTATTTTTAAACTTTATTTAGTATTTTATTTTTCTCCTTCCATGTTAATACAATTTTTAACATTCATTTTTAAAGCTTTGACTTCTAAATTTTCTCCTTTAATCCCTCCCCACCCTCCTCATTGAAAAAGCAAGCAATTCAATATAGATTATACATATGCAGTCAAGCAAAACACTTCCATAATAGTTGTGTTGTAGAAGAAATAGATAAAATTAAAAACTTAAAGAAAAATAAAATAAAAAAGTATGTTTCAAACTGTTTTCAGACACCATCAGTTCTTTTTCTGGGAATAGATCACATTTTTCATTACAAGTCCTTCAGAGTTGTCTTGCATCATTTCATTGCTGAGAAAAACCTAAGTCACAGTCACATTTCACTTTGTATCAGTTTATGTAAGTCTTTCTAGCTTTTTCTGATAGTATCCTGCTCATCATTTCATCAGTAGAATAAGCATTCCATCATAATCATATACCACAAGTTATTCAAGTTTTCCCCAACTGATGGACATCCCCGCAATTTCTAATTCTTTGGCACCAGAAAAGAACTGCCATAAATATGCTTGTACAAATAAATTCTTTTCCTTACTGTTTTTCATCTCTTTTGTGATACAGACCTAGTAGTGGCATTGTTAGGTCAAAGGATATGCATAGTTACTGTTGACTCTAAAGAAAGTTCTATCTTACCCTAGAGGGAAAAGGAGAGGAAGGTGATGGGAGAAAGGGGCTAGGGGGGAGGGGAGGGGTGATCTAGATGATAGAGGAGAAGGAAGATCATGGGAGAGGGTAGTCAGATACAATAACATTTCTTTGGCAGGGTGGTGGGGTTGGGTGGCTTGCCTGGGGCCACCCAGCTGGATGATTGTTGGGTATCTGAGGCAGGATTTGGGCTTGGGTCCTCCTTGGCTCTAGGGTCAGTGCTCTATCTGCTTTGTTACTTGGCTATCCCACAACACATTTTTGAGGAGGGACAGAGTGGAAGGAGAGAGGGAATAGAATAAATGGGAGTGGGGAGAATAGAAGGAAGTAAACACAGTTAGCAGTAGCAATGGTGGGAAGAATATTGATGCAACTTCTCTGACATTTATGATAAAAAATTCAATCCATCTTCTGAAACACTGAAATACAATTTTTTCATTTTTGTCCTCGCTGTATTTTTCATGATGTTTCTCTATCCGTGGGGGGAGAGAATTAAGGTTACTTTTACAACAAGACTATTTTAATAATGTGTAAATAAATAGTGTGCATTAATGTTTCATTTTCCCTACATCCCCGCCAACACTTTTCATTTTCCTTTTCTCTCATGTTAGCCAATCTTAATAGATATGAGATGATACCTCAGTATTGTTTTAATTTACATTTCTTCAAACAGTACTGATTTTGAACATTTTTTATAAATTGCTATAAATAACAGTGATAACTTCTTCTGAAAATTGATATCTTTTGATCATTTTATATTTAGTAAATGGATTTTTTATATAAATTTGACTCAGATCTCTATATGCTTGAGAAATGAGGCTTTTATCATAGAAACTTGCTTCAAAATTTTTTTTAGTTAACTATTGCTAACTGTATTTCCCTCTATTCCCCCATCCCATTTATTCTATTCTGTCTCCTTTCTATCAACAAAAGTGTTTTGCTTCTTACTACTTCCTCCTCCAATCTTCCCTCCTTTCCTTCACTACCATCACCACCACCACCTCCTTCTCTCATCCTCTTCATTTTCTATTTTCCTATAGAATAAGTAGATTTCTGTATCCAGTTCGGTGTGTATGTTATAGTCCTTCTTTGAGCCAGTTCTGATGAGAGTAAAGTTAACTCACTCCACCAGTTCTCCCTGCTCCTCTGCTACTATAAAGCTTCTTTTTCTTTTGTGTGAGATAATTTACTCCATTCGATCTCTTCCCTACCCTTTCTCCCTGTACAGTCTTCTCATACCCCCTAGTTTAATTTTTTTAGGAATCATGCCTTCAACTTGCACATGTGTGTTTTCTGTCTCTGTCTCTGTCTCTCTCCCCATAACACACACACACACACACACACACACACACACACACACACACACGTGTGAACTACCAGTATCATCTTCCCAAATAGGAATAAAAAGAGTTCAGTATTATTTAGTCTTTTATGATAGACCTTTCCTATTTACCTTTTTTATGCTTCTCTCTCTCCTTCTCTCTCTCTCTTTTTTTTTTGATTTTTTCAAAGCAATGGGGTTAAGTGGCTTGCCCAAGGCCACACAGCTAGGCAATTATTAAGTGTCTGAGGTCAGATTTTAACTCAGGTACTCCTGACTCCAGGGCTGGTGCTATATCTACTGCACCACCTAGGCAGCCCTTTTTATGCCTCTCTTGAATCTTGTATTTAAAAATCAAATTTTCTGTTCAACTCTGGATTTTTTTCACCAAGAAAATTTAAATAATGTCCCATTTCATTGAAGGTCCATCTTTTGCTGGGTGGTTGATTCTTGAGTGTAATTCAAGCAATTTTGCCTTCTCTCCTGAATCTGTTTTCCATATCAGTTATTTTTCCAATGAAAATATATATTATTTTTTTATTTTTTCATTCTTTTTATTTTATTTAATTGTTAGTGTTTCATGGAGTCTTTAGCTCCCACTTGTCCAATTCTATTTTTTTTAAGTTTTTGCAAGGCAAATGGGGTTAAGTGGCTTGCCCAAGGCCACACAGCTAAGTAATTATTAAGTGTCTGAGGCCGGATTTGAACTCAGGTACTCCTGCCGATGCTCTATCCACTGCGCCACCTAGCCGCCCCCCCAATTCTAATTTTTAAAGTATTTATTTTTCTGAAATGAGCTTTGGCCTTTTTCATTTGACCAGTTCTACTTTTTAAGTTTTTTTCTTCAGTGGATTTTTTTTTGCCTCTTACTATTTAGTGTGTTATTTTCTTGAATTTTTCTATGCTTCCTTAGTTCTTTCTTCATTATTTTTTCCCATAAATCTCATTTCTCTTTTCAATGGCCCCCTCAATGTCTCTAATTTGATTTTTTTAAAGTTCTTTTGAACTCTTCTAATGATTCTTTTTTTTTTTGGCAGGAAGAGGGGAAGACAGACCAATTCACATTTTTTTTCTTTGAGACTTTGTTTTCTTCTTCTGAGTTGTGTTTCCTATCTTCTTTGTCCCATAGTAACTTTCTATGATAAATTGCTTTTTTGTTTAATCATTTTTCTGACCTATTTCATGTCTTTGAACTTCATGTTAAAGTTGGGCTTTGTTACTGGGGCAGAGGCACTATCCCAGTCTTCATATTTTTCATGCTGCTGTTTTTAGAGCTGGTTCTGGTAACCAGCAAGTTTTTGATTCTTTTAAGGTGATATGATCTAAGTATAGGTATGGTCATTGTTCTCCTGGCCCATGCTCTGGTCTGTGAACAACCACAAGTACTCTTCTCTGGCTTGGAATTGTTTCCAGGGACCCCACTCCCTGAGGTCATAAGTTCTATTCCTGTCCCCAGTAACAGAAAAGTGTCCTTTTTGACTTATTCTCTATGGACTAAGAGTGCTGAAAACTTGTGCTGCAGATTCACATGCCTCTAAGACCTGCTGCTTACTAGTTGGGGCATGACCTGCACTGGACTATGTTCTGCTCTCATGACCTGCACTGGATTATGTTCTGCTCTCACCCTAGTGAGACATGCTTTTCCTCCTGCCCTTCTAAGTTGTCTTGGTTAGGAACATTGTTTCACCCTATCCTTTTGTTACCTCTGCTGCCCCAGACTTCATTTTGAGAGGTTATTTTTTAAGTTGTTTGGAGGGGAATTTGACAGAACTCAGATGAGTCCTTGTCTTTACTACCTTGGCTGCCCTCTGGAGAGACAAACCTAATGTACCTAGGGTAAGAAGTCTCCCTAGACCACAACCTTGTCATGGCCAAGGGGCTTGTATGTTTCAATGAAGCTATTACTTATGCTATGCAGGGTTACCCAAGATAGACAGACCATAATGGAGAGTTCAGGCAAAAGGTAATCCAGTGGCAAAGGAAATGGCAAACTTCTCCAGTGTCTTTGCCAAGAAAAGGTCATGGGATCATGAAGAGTTGGAAATGATTAAACAACTAAACAGTAACAGTGAATTAAAAGGAAGATAGTTGAATTAGAAAATTTCTTATCATATTTCTCTAATAAGGGATCAGAATCCAAGATCTTTAAGCAGTTAATAAATATTTTAGAAGCTGCTGTTCATTTCCCAGTAGAGAAATGTTCGATGGATAAGAAGAAACAGTTCTCAAAAGAGTTTCAAAGTATTCATAGCCACATGAAACAATGCTTCAAATCACTAATAAGAGAAATGCAAATCAAAATAGCCCATAGATTCTACTTCACACCCAGAAAAATAGTAACGATGAAAAGAAATTAGAGGAGTAATGGAATTAAAGACCAACTAACATATTGTTGATGGAGCTATGAGATGGTATTACTGTTGTTGGCCCTACACCCTAAGGAAATTATTGATAGCAAGAAGGTCCCCATAGAAGCAGTTTATGAATAAGCAAGAGATGTAGAACATCACTAAAAACAAACTAGATGATTTTGATTACCTACATGAAATTAAAAAGATTTTTGCACAGACAAAACCACTGTAATCCAGATCAAAAGAAATGTAGTAAACTGGGAAATAATCTTTACAATTAATGTTTCTAACAAAGGACTCATTTCCTTTTTTTTTTTTTGGCTGTTTTCAGTTTATTACATGAATGAGTTACACTAATCCAAGTTAAGCAGCTGACCCCAAATGGTTACATTATACAAGCTGTGAGGTTTTTAAACTTGTGACAAGGGACAGAAGGGAATTTTTCTACTCATTGCAAGGAAATCCTCACTTAAGCTTCAGTGAGCCACAAGCACTTTTAAAACCCATGAACCTTTAGCTAGTCGTCCTTAGCCAGTCCAATCTTTTATTTTTTTTTTTAGATTTTTGCAAGGCAAATGGGGTTAAGTGGCTTGTCCAAGGCCACACAGCTAGGTGATTATTAAGTGTACAAGGTCGGATTTGAACCCAGGTACTCCTGACTCCAAGGCCGGTGCTCTATCCACTGCGCCACCTAGCTGCCCCTTAGCCAGTCCAGTCTTGACGAGGAACTGGCATATGTTCTTGCACTGGTCACCCTCTAGCTGAATTACTTCTCCGTATTCTGGATGCTCAATTACAGTACCATGCAAATTTCTTCTTGAATGCCTTCTCACCAGTTTCTTTTTATCGTAATCATCAGTGATCCGGTGGACAGTAGTGAGGGTCTTCCTGCCATTTCTCTTTTGAATTCCTATATGGATACAATCCTCAGTCCCAGCAGGAAGCAGGTCATCACCCTTACTTGCATCAGCACAGGGGTCTAAAAGAGAGTGGAGGTCTGGGATAGCAGACATACGATATGGTGGAAATGGCCTATGGAAGGCGGTGGTGGGAGAAGGTCAGTGGGGTGGGCAGGGGGTGGAGCATCGGGAAGCGAGGGGGCTTGAGGGGGAGGCTGCTGAGTCCTCAGTGGTGTCTCAGTGACTGGGGCTCATTTCTTATATATACAGAGAATTGAGTCAAATTTTTAAAAAAACATTCCCCAATTGACAAATGGTCAAAGGATATGCAAAATCAGTTTGCAGATGAGGAGATCAAATCAATCCATAGTCATATAAAAAAATGCTCTAAATCATTACTTATTAGAGAAATGTAAATCAAAGCTTCTCTGAGGTACCATCTCATATCTCTCAGACTGGCCAATATGAGCAGAAAGGATAATGATCATTGTTGGAAGGGATGTGGGAAATCTGGGACACTATTACACTGTTGGTGGAGCTGTGAACTCATCCAACCCTTCTGGAGAGAAATTTGGAACTATGCCCAAAGGGCAACAAAAATGTGCATACCCTTTGACTCAGCAATACCACTACTGGGTCTATATCCTGAAGAGATGAAGAAAAAGTGTAAAAACATTACTTGTACAAAAATATTTATAGCAGCCCTGTTTGTGGTGGCAAAGAATTGGAAATCAAGTAAATGTCCTTCAATTGGGGAATGGCTTAGCAAACTGTGGTATATGTTCATCATGGAACACTATTGTTCTTTTAGAAACTAGGAGGGATGGGAATTCAGGGAAGCCTGGAGGGATTTGCATGAACTGATGCTGAGGGAGACGAGCAGAATCAGATAAACATTGTTACACCCTAACAGCAACATGGGGGTGATGATGACCAACCTTGATGGACTTGCTCATTCCTTCAGTGCAACAATCAGGGATAATTTGGGGCTGTCCTCAATGGAGAATACTATCTGTATCCAGATAAAGAGCCGTGGAGTTTGAACAAAGACCTTTAATTTAGAAATTTAATTTAGGGGGAAAAAAACCTGATATCTTATTGTCTGATCTTGCTATCTCTTATACTTTATGTTTCCTCCTTAAGGATATGATTTCTCTCTCATCACATTTAATTTGGATCAATGTATAGCATGGAAACAATGTAAAGACTGGCCAATTGCCTTCTATGGGGAATGGGGGGAGGGAAGTAAGACTGGGGGGGAAATTGTAAAACTCAAAATAAATAAAATCTGTAAGTAAAAAAAAAGTCCCCATACATACCAAATTGTTGATAATAGTAATTTTTGCAGTAGCTAAGAATTAGAAACAAAGATTTCAATCACTTGGAGAATGATGAAAGTTGTGGTAGATGAATATAATGGAATATTTTTATTGTAAGAAATGATGTGTGTGATGAATACAGAAAAGCATGGAAAGATCTATATGAACTACTGTAGAATAAAGTAGTCAAGAGCAATATACATAGTAACTGCAGAAATGGAAATGAGAAGAACTACACATCAAAAAAAATCAAAGTGAATATAACAAAAAATCTATAAAGACTCAAATAAAGAGATATGAGAAAACTACTTCAGCCTATCCCTTTGTGGATATGGGAGGTTCATAGGCATTAACATTTTGCATTTTTCCAAACCCTTGCAATATATTTATTGTGTTAGTTTCTTTTCCTTTGTAAAAATATAGTTTGTTATATTGGATGACTCTGTGGGAGGGGGTGGAATACTTGGAATAGTTATGATAATATAAGAAACAGAAAGTATGAATAAGAATTTTTTAAGGAGGTAGCTAGAAGATGCTATGAAGAGAGCACTGGGACTGGAGTTAGGAAGAGTTGTGTTCAAATGTGATCTCAGATACTTGCTGAACAAGTCACTTAAATGCTTTCTGCCCAAGTTTCCTCAGGTGTAAAATAAATCATAATAATACCCACCTCCTAGGGTTGTTAGGCATTTCAAATGAGATAATATTTGTAAAGTTCCTTGCAGGGTACAAAATAGCTGCCTAACAAAGGCTTGTTTTCCTCCTCCTAAGGAAGATAATAGTATGATGTTGAATGAGCATAGAAGATTTGGCAGTGGCCTTTAATATCTGTATTATAGGCACAGAAGTTGGCTAGAAAAGTAGTCTTCATTCAAATATTGATTAAATACCCATATTAAGGATACTATGGTGATACAAAATATTATTTACCATCAAAATTGAATAAAAATATTAGCTTTCGGGAGCAGTTTATGACTAAGGAAGAGTTGGAGAACATCACCAAAAACCAATTAGATGATTTCGATTACATTAAATTAAAAAGCTTTTGCTCAGATAAAACCACTGTAACCAAGATCAAAAGAAATGTACTAAATTGTGAAACAATCTTTACAACTAATGATTCTGACAAAAGGACTCATTTCTAAAATAAACAAAGAACTGAGTCATATTTTTAAAACAAAAAGCCATTCCCCAATTGACAAATGGTCAAAGGATATGCAAAGGCAATTTACAGATGAGGAGATCAAAGCAATTCATAGCCATATGAAAAAATGCTCTAAATCATTAATTATTAGAGAAATGCAAATTAAAGCTTCTCTGAGGTACCACCTCACACCTCTCTGATTGGCCAATATGACCAGGAAGGATAATGATCATTGTTGGAAGGGTTGTGGGAAATCTGGGACATTATAACACTGTTGATGGAGCTGTGAACTCATCCAACCCTTCTGGAGAGCTATTTGGAACTATGCCCAAAGGGCAACAAAAATGTGCATACCCTTTGACTCAGCAATACCACTACTGGGTCTATATCCTGAAGAGATGAAGAAAAAGTGTAAAAACATTACTTGTACAAAAATATTTATAGCAGCCCTGTTTGTGGTGGCAAAGAATTGGAAATCAAGTAAATGTCCTTCAATTAGGGAATGTTTTAGCAAACTGTGGTATATGTATGTCATGGAATACTATTGTTCTATTAGAAACCAGGAGGGAAGAGATTTCAGGGAAGCCTGGAGGGATTTGCATGAACTGGTGCTGAGTGAGATGAGCAGAACCAGAAAAACACTGTATACTAACAGCAACATGGGAGTGATGATCAACCTTGAAGGACTCGCTCATTTCATCAGTGCAACAATCAGGAACAATTTTGGGCTGTCTGCAAAGGAGAGTACCATCTGTATCCAGATAAAGGAGCTGTGGAGTTTGAACAAGGTTCAAGGACTATTCCCTTTAATTTAGAAAAAAAACAGATATCTTATTGTCTGATCTTGTTACCTCTTAGAATTCTTGTCTCTTCTCTAAGGATATGATTTCTCTCTCATCACACCCAATTTGGATCAAGGTACAACATGGAAACAAAGAAAAGACTGACAGATTGCTTTCCATGGGGGGAGGGGGAAGTAAGATTGGGGGGAAAATTGTAAAGCTCAAATAATATCTTTAATAAAAATTAATAAAAAAATTATCTTTCATTATTAGTAAGTGGCTATATAGTCAAAGTTATCTTGTAGCTCCTGTATATGTCTTATGCATACCTGTATATGTACATGTTATTTCCTTGATTAGAATATAAGGTTCTTGAAAGTAGAAACTGTTTTACTTTTAGTATTTTATCACTAGTGCTTAGTATAAAGCCTGCTGCAAAGTAGTCATGTAATTAATGTTTGTTGATTGATGTGAAAAAAATGATTCCATGTCAGTTTGAAAGGATTCTCTAGAGGACTGCCCTAGATACCTCTGCCTGCCTCTATGTTATTTAATATTTTATCAGTGTCTTGAATAAAAGCCTAGAGAGTATAGCATTCAAATTCACAAGAGATATAAAAACGGGAAGGGCAGCTAATATACTGAATAGCAAAGTCAGGATCCAAAAAGATTTGACAGACAAATACCAGGCTAAATCAGATATGAAATTTCATTGGGATGAGTATAGTTTTATACTTGCTTCAGAAAATTAGCTTTTCAAGTACCAGATGAGCAAAGCAATGCTTAGATAGCAGTTTGCATCATGAGTGACATAAACAATTATAGTTATGTAACTGAGGCTGGATTTGACTTCAGGACCAACACTGAGCTACCTCACTGTACTGCCTTGACTGAATTATAAAATACATAAAAGGGTGTAATGTATGATGTTATTGAAAGAATAGGTTGGATCTATGTTGTGACGAGCTTTAAAATGCCAAACAGAGGAATTTGAATTTGATCCTAGGAGTATTAGGTGAACACTGGAGTTTATGAGCCAGATGAATGACATGGCAGACCTGTGCTTTAGGAATATTACTCTGGCACTTATGTGGAAAGATGGTTTAGAAAAGAGAAAAATTTGAAGCAGGGAAATCAATTAGGAGACCATTACATCAACTATTATTGATTGAGAACCATTACTAGAATGGTGACCATGTGACTGGAGAAAAAGGGGCAGAGGTAGGAGATAATGTGAAGATAGAATTGACCTGACTTGTATGGTAGAAAGGAGAAATTATATTTGACTCAGCTCCTGGTATATAATAGGTGCTTAATAAATGCTTATTGACTGGCTGAGAGGAATTGGGTATGGCTGAATTTGGTAACTCAGCAGCTAGAAGTTTGGTCTCCTTAGAATTGATCTGGGGGAGGATTAACAATAATTTATTTCTGTTTTGAGTATTTTAAATTTGTGGTGCCTATTCAATAAGCAATTGATGATGTAAGAATAGAACATAGGAGAGAGATAAGGGCTGGATGTGTATATTTGAAAGTCTTCTTCCTAACAATGGAATGGAGTCCCTTAGAAAAACATAGTGGAGGATGGAAAAGGGGAAATACTTAAACATACATACATACATATATACATACATATACATTGAAAGAAAACTAATAAGAAGGCACATGCGTTTTAAAACCATATGCCCAGGACACTTATTCTTCGGATAGAACTTTAGAAACCTTCTTTAACATACCTACTACCTACTTAGCAAAATCACATCTCTTTTATCTGTTCCCCTTCTGAATAGATCATCTTTGCTTTTCTAAGGCTGTTGAATCAGGGATAGATTCTTTTATTCCATAGCAAAGTTCTGAGAAAGTGTTCAATTCCTTCAATATAAGCCATTCCTGAAGAACTACCAAATTCTTCAGTTCTGCTCTGGGGCTTGAGGAGTTTTTCTCTTTCTCAAACTGAAGATAGTGAGAGGACCACATTTTAAAATAGGGGATTGTGTTTTGTCTCATCAGCTGTTAAGAAATCTCATCTCTGTGGATCTAAGCTCATCTTTCTTCCTCTGCTTCTCTCAAATCCAGAGATAGCAGTGGAGTTTAACTCATGAAGAAATCCCCTTTCTCTGGGTCTAGGAGGCATTTGAAGGCTTTCTGATCTTTCCTCAGCACTTAGTTCTTGGCTAAGCAGTGCCTTTCTTTCATTTAGTACATCTTCTAGCCCTCTCTTTTCTAAGCAGCTGCTTGCCTCTTTTCTCACTTTCTATGCCTTTT